>NC_037590.1:11489869-12161119 GCF_003073045.1 Pomacea canaliculata
AAAACACCAATTCAACAAAATGAATATTACTGATGAATTTGGTTGGAAACCAACGACCGGTAGGATTGTGATCAGAGCGCTCTCTCTCTCTGCTTTTTTTATTTTTTATTTGTAAGATATGTCGTAACAGTGAGCCAGCCCTGTTGTTGACATGTTTGATCCGGCTTGTGGCACCTGTTTACAGCACCGGCTGCTTTGCCTTGATGTTGTAGTCCTTACCCCCGAGCACTTGGCGTTGATCATCGTCCGGCTTGTTGAGAACTCATCGTTTTCCGTGCACGTGTTAACGTTCTCGCCCGGACATCCAAATCTGGCAGACAAAAAGATGTACACGTTCCCCGCTGCAGCTGATAGAAAAACAAATTCCTCGTAAGCCTGTGTGCGCTGCGGGGAGGTGGGAGGGCGAGAATGTCTGCCACGTTTTCCTCCGCTCCCAATGCTTCCAAGCACTGAGCGCACTCCGGGCATCCTAACCCTTTAGGACACAATGATGCGTGCACACGACTGTCTCTTTCTTCTCCCTGAAAATTCTCAGCTTGAACTGTGAAATGAAAGTGCCTGCCAGCACCAGACAGATCATGAAACCCCAGACACGGGGGTAAATTAACTGATCAGAAACTGAACAACGCACTTGGAGAACCGAAGGTGTCAAAGGCGTTCATCTCATGATCAGTCCCTATCGCACATCAAAGAAGTGCATTTATTGAAAGCGTGGCGAGATGTATTCCTTGGCAATTTTTATAACTGTCGAAGGTACCGAAACACTTTTCTTTAAAATATTTTCTAAAAAATGCACCTACAGCAGGACAGCATAATCTGACGATAATAATTTATGCTTCACTTTTACAGCAACTACTCCATCTACCATCTGTGAATACTTGGCGTACGTTATATGGCTCATTGATAAAGAATGTGGCAGTTTCCTTTTTTTTATTTTTTAATACACAGCCCCAGCAGATTGACTACCCTTTGTATCATTAAGCGCCACGAATGGTTTCCGATACAAGACAGCATACTGGATAATTAGGAATATAATTATCGTTCATTGAAAAGCACGGCTGTACTGGGTTAGAGAACTGGGAATGGCGGGCAGACGTTGCTTTCGTAATGGGAGATAACTTTCACGTATCATAAGAAGTAACGCACTTAAGTCCCTTGCAACACAGTCCTCTAAGATGCATCTTGCGAAAAATCAACTCATCACAAAACGTGCTTTTCGTGTTGGTATTGAATTTCTTGTTTCTTCCTCTTCTTTAACTCATCACTGCCGTTGTGAATGCTCTTCTACTCATTTTTTTTAAAGGTCATTCTTAACCGGGCAAAATGCTGAAGCGTCGAACCTTCGAAGTCCTTAATTTGGTTTGGCAAACGTTTGTGAATAGCTTAGCACGTAACTTAAATTTCCATGCCCTGATCGTTCTTCTCACAGCCAAAATATTTATGATCCCTCTCTGTTCTCTGGGATCTGTTAGATTAACGGCCACCCTCGGATGTCTGGTTATATTTGTCTTGACTCTTATTTTCTGGATTTTGCATGCATTTGAAGTGTGCCCCTACCATATTGGTTTAAGTCTTTTCGTTGTGGACTTTATAGTTATTATTTACCTTAACTTTTATACATGGCGATGTAGTCTTGTAAGAGATGCGTAGAATTACTATTATTCCGTACAACTGCTGCTGCTATAACTGCGTGATGGCCATTGAAGTGATATAGATTGCACTGTAACCAGTTCTTCCAACAAGCCCATGGATGGTGTGTATGTAAAAAGAGCCAGAACATTGAAATAAAATCTTACGCGTTCCATTTTTACTGTGTGGGCGAAAGTACGTGTCAGTAATTGTTAAGCTACGATAACGGTATCCACTTCGAAACACATTTTTCCGTTCTTCTGACACTTGTGCAACTAACTGCGTTTACTTCAACACCTTTGATGATGATATGTTTACAGTGTTTCTTGTAAAAGAACTTGTGGTAAGAACATTACTCGACTGATACATATTTCGAAAAAACGATTTATTTTTTTTTTTTTTTTTTTTTTTGTGCTGTTCTACCAGCTAGCGACATCAGGTAGTTTCAACAAGAATTACTTTTTAACTGTTGATGTTGCAGAACGTTTCCTATTTGTCCCAAAGATGTTGTCATTATTATCATCGAGCCGTGTGATCTCTAAAATCTTAAAACGCTCGATGAAGGAAATATAAGAAAAGTTCCCTCCTAAGCTAAGGTCTATTTAATTAGAACAAATCAAACTTCATGTCCTCTAATGACCTGCTATGTTCATTCAAAACGTGGCGTTTGATGCGCATTCTTCCACGAGGTGAATGCTGACAGCTTTAATGTTAGTTCTGACACCAAATTGATGGCGAGTCCTTTGCACTAATGACGAATGATGCGACATTTAACAGCTGTTGTCTTGGGATGTCAGCCTCACGAGAACGGAAAGCGCAGAATGTAAATAACAGGGAGATAACTACGGACATATTTTTGGATGTCCTTTCGGTTTTTATTATCTCCCTTGCTTCTAGGCCTTCGTTTGGGTGAATCATTTTTTTTTTTCATGCAAATGTTTCTGTTGTATTCTAACAAGCTGTATATACTCTTTGACTTACGTCTCTTCAAGAAATATTTGGCACAGATGTGCACGGAACTGCTGGTGGGAGCCTCTCAACGCAGCTGTGTGTGACAGCGAGATCGACAACCAGTCCTGGCACCAGCCGCAGATGGTGGACACATCGAATGGCTGGTCTCGCACATTTATCGGCGAAACAAGCCTCAATGCGCTGCTATTTTTCTGGCCTTATGTAGGGTTGCAGGTTACAAAACTTTTGAAAATTATTATGTGTTGTAAAGATAAGTTTTTACCAGTGATGTATCAGGGTTTGGGACATTTGACGTGCTCACCATCAGGTGTCCTTTTGTGCGAGACAAAATCAGAGGATTTAATGCCTGTCAATAACTCTTGCACGTTATTGTGAAAATATTGAAGCAGCATCGTATTTACACCAAAGCAGTAAAAACGCGAAATGTTTTTCCCCCTTTTTATCGCGCCTCCTGCACTCCTTCAGTAGGCTGTTGGTTTATTATTTTTTTTTTACGACTGTTTACACCAAGACTTATCCTAACCCCGCTACCCAGACCAATGCAGCTACGATATACGGGATTGGCTGTTGTGTCATGATGGCGGTGCCTGCTTGTACAATTACTTTCGATGGAAAACGAGGCTGTGCAGGGACTAGCATCGTCTTTAGAAGCAAAAAGCCCTCCAGCGTGTGAAACTGCACAGCCCAAAGAAGCTAAGCCCGGACATTTTGACAGGCGCCGCCCCTGTGTGATCTCTCGCAAGACGCCCGAGCTTTTGTTCTTGTGAACAGCGCCAAATGTGCTTCCCAGCGAGGACCAGTTGTTCTGCCCCTAGGCCCTTCTTCACGGAAAATTAAAAACTTCTCCCATATTTTCAAATCCTTCAATTTATCAAGAAGTTTGAAAACAAAATGCATCTATTAAAAAAAAAATCCCAGCAAACCAATCACCAGGATAGGACTCCTACCCATCTTTAGCCCATGATGTATCACCTCTGATCCCCAACGCCTTCATTCGAAATGCTAAATTGCAGAAAACCAAGTGTTTTCCTGTGGTTCTCTGGACGTTACTATCCTAAAATTGCAGACACTTCGTTCCAAAGGTGTGAAACCTGCAATAGCGTCTTGGGAGCTTAGAGTTTCAAGTGTTTTATTTGGGAAGTGAATTGTAATAGCTGTCCGTTAACTTGATGAGGCGCGAGTGCCCACCACTTTACTTCTTATTGTTCCTTTGTTTTCAACAGATGTTTCTGTACGTCGGGAGTAAGATTCAGAGATCAACGATACTTTACAATGTTCAATCTATAAATAAGGTCGTGACTAGCATCGATGCTCTGATCTCAATCTTTGTCAAAGAGTGTGCCTTTGCCCGACTCGTCGGGTTTAGAGATGCGCAAGGTCAAAGGTTGACCTCTACTGTGAGTCATGCGTGCAGGGCAAGAGGATGCAGCTCGTTAGTCAGTCCACGAAGTGACGGACTCTGGTCACGCCCCCTTTCCCCCAACACCGCCCACCCACCCACCAACTTTGTCTAGGTGCCTGATGCCCGTGACACATCGTTATCCTTAGCCGCGTCTTCTCCTCCAGTGCTGCCAGTGTGTCGAGACATGGCCGAGGCCTAAATTTCAGTCATCCCTCCCCCATTCCCCGGGACCCGCTCCTTTCGCTGCTCCTCCTTCCGCCAGTTGGGGCTCTCGCTTGGATCAATAAGCCACCGCTGCCGTCTGATCGGTTGCCACAGATACGGAAGTGTGTTCGGCGGGGAGGAGGAGCAAGGAAGCGAAAGCGTGTAGTTACAGTAAAACCTTCTGTCGACGGCCGCCACACGAGCTAGCAAGCAAGCGAGAGAGGCTCTTCCTTTTGTCTGCTTCCCCCCGGCTGACCAAGTATCGATTCTATTACGTGAGCTGACCTAAATCTTGCATCCAACTTGAGGATGAAACAAAGCACACGATTATCAGCGTCTGCCTCACAGTCTCCTTGTTGAGTGACTTTTAGCATTATTCCTCATCGAAAGCAAGAAACGAGATGGCACTGCAGGCCGTTAAAGTATTAATAATTAACAATAAAGTATTAATTACCTTAACAGTTTTCGCATAATTTCTAGCATCTTTACTGGCTACTTTGTGACGTACTCATAATTCCAAAATATCCTTTCATCCCCATTCTATATACATACACGTTTTTTGTTTAAGTGAAACGGTTTACAAACTGTATAAAGCAACTAATAACGAAACCGAAAGATAACTTCTAAATGGCAAAGAACTCTGGTAACAAGTAAACCTTCCCAGTAATTGCGCGTTTGCGGGCAGTACTGTTCTATCAGGAGACTGACTCGGCCCACCCTCGACTGCGTATTCTTTAGCGGCATGCTAAAATGTCAAGGACGGAGATGCTGCAGCATGGCATTATGCCACGAAGGATGCTGTTGTTCCCCGACGGTCTAACGACTTTCTGGACAAAGAGGTAGAAAGCGCGCGCGCCAGAAGGAGAACCGATGATAACGCGATAAGCAAGTTGGGCGAGGGCTGTAGGAAGTGATGGCGAAATATCCTCCCTAGCACAGCTCACCAGTGACCAACCTCACTCTCGTCTGCAACACGAATTGCCTGCGTCCTATCTTAGTTTCAGTTGGTCGTTATGTTAGCTTGGATAACCCTACCGAATGCAGATTTTGCAGTTACCAACTTTACCTTTTAATACTCAAATAGCGCACACATGAATACGTCTTTATGCTGGTAATCGCATGTAGCCGCCGTATTGTAGATGGAGGCGGGAGGAGGGTGTGAAGCCGCGGGCGTAAGCAAAACAAATAGAATTTGTCCCTGCCCAACTGCCTCGAGGTGAAACGCACGGTAATATGCATGAGAGCACGCACACATACACACAGAGGAGATTTGTTTATCAACAGTCTTCAGTTAGTCAAAGTTGTACGTGCTTGCATCACTTTCGCGCCATCTTAACGCCTCCTCTTCAGCACACCCGTACAAAGACACGATCGGAAGGCTCCCAGTGTTTTGGGGACAGCAGTTTCCCCTTCGTTTTTAGCCCATTCCTTTTCACATCTTTGGTGAACACAGGGGCCTGCACACAGATCAGGAACGGTTTACCACCTATAGTTTGTTCACGTAGCGCGCAGCATCACGACTACGGTCGCACTCTGCACTGACTAGTAATGACAAGACAATGGACAGTTAGATACGAATAGACACACTGAACAGATGCGGTGAATGCAGCTTTGCCATCGCACGGAATCTTCGGGAATCAATAAAGTTCTGCATCTGAAACTTATTATGACATTTATATGGAAGCGTTACTCGCAATCTTCGGTGCAGCGAACCAACTTTCGCAAATAAAAATATCGCTCTCTTGAGAGACCAACACGATAACGGTCATTGTGAGCTGACCTACTTGGAGATACATGTTGGTCACTGCAGACTAGCCTGTACTGCGCACAAACTGCCATAACTCCACATCAAAACTCTTCGTTTAAGAGTGATGCAGCTATTACCGAACAAGAAAAAAAAAATGTGTCCGAGTACCCCCACTAGATCATGGCGGTTACCCAGATAAGAATTTGGAATTAGTGGAGTTGTTTGTCCATACTTCCGCAGTGTGAAGCGTATAACAAGTTTGCTGGTTGGATAAGTGTCCTTAATTTGTGTATGTGCGCGACACCGTCAGATGTATGCGCAATCGAACCTCGGTAGGGGTAAACCATTTGCATAGTTCTTATAATTCCTACGTCGTTCTGGTGTACCCGATTTCTGTAAACATACTTTTCCTAAATAACATTTACACACTTTGCAACATCTGAGTATCACTTAGGTTAGAGTAAACTAATGGTAAACATTCATCACTTTGCCGTTTTCCAGCACAGGCGTTGCCTTCGTTGAGTTTTTGATGTTCACTCAGAATATTTCAGATAATGTTCGAGTCCTAGTTTCTTTATAAGAGACCTCGTGGTAGGATATTAAAACAAGCTCTAAAGAGAAAAATCATACACTGGTTAGCGAGGTTGGACAGTATAACGTCGCTTTTATTATCACAATTGCAGTTTTTTGGATGCCAGTACGATTTCAGATGCCTTACTTCTGCAATGTAGGAAAAACTTCTTAAGTCGTGAGACAACGTGTGATTTGAGCGCCTGGGTACGCACTTGTGAAGTCTGGGCAGAGATGAACGAACGTTCCAATGGCCCCATCAGTAGAAGGATAGCGCCGTCCTGTAGAATTCGGGTATCTCGGCAGGCGCGCTTGTGCGAGAGAGATGGCTGTAGTCAATGAGCATTTGTGAAAATAGTAATGGACAATTCTAGTCTGACGATCATCAAAGCCAGACTCAGTATTTCAGCAGCGGACTCGGTGTGTGTATCGCTTGGATGGACAGAGCGGACAGCCAGGTGTTGCACCAGATTTCTATACCGCTCGTCCATCTGTAACCACCTCGCAGTGCATCTTCGTCGGTGTTATCCGACCTTTAATACTCCAATAAACAAGTGGTATTGATGGGGGCATACTAAGTTTAGAGGTAGGCGGTAAGAAATCAACAGTTGTAAAATAGTTTTGGTGCTCATACCTTTTTTTGTGTAAATGTCGCCCATTTTAATTAATCTAAACATTTCGATAGCTGGACCAAAATTTTAAGCTCGTTTAATCAATTTGAAGATATGAAACACAGTATATTAAAAAATTAAGTTGAAGGAAAAGGCATTTTTCATGCCCATTTTGTTTCCAGTAAAAATAAATCCTTGAACAAAATCTGCTAGAAGCGAAAACGAAAAAAAAAAAAAAAAAAAAGAAAAAAAGAAAAACTCCAGCCAAGCAGGCTTTTAAAATTTGTAAAATATTTCTTCGTGATGTATATGTATGTGGTAGTTTATAGCTGGAAATTTAAAGGATGCACTATAGCAACTGTGTCCAGAATGTATAGCTCACCGCATCGGGGTGGGAGGTGGGAGGTGGAAAGTGGAGTGGGTTTTTGGGGGTTGGAACGGGAGAGCGGCTGGAGAGGTAGAGCTGAAAAAATCAACTATATAGATGATAGAGGCATTTGCTGAGTGGCGACAAGCTGATCCGGCAGGGTAAGGTCTATGCAGTGTGAACTTACACAATAAAAATACGTAGTGTGCTTTTCGGATAACAGGCTAACAACTGACAATCACCAACGACGATAAGATTCAGCACATAGAGAAAACGGATGTTCAAATAAATAAATAAAAGGGACGAGTACAGCTGCCTTTGTTAGGCCTTTAAAATACGCATGCACGTCATGAAATGAAAGCTTGCAGTGGGTGTATTAGCCTTAATCTATGGTCAAACAAGCACAACGTTTGTTAAGAAAAGATTTACAGGCATGCCCAGGAACAGCAGTCAAAACACGATATAATAATAATGATGATGACAGCAATGATGTTAAACATGATTTTTTTTTAGCATGCTTAACTCTCCAGCTTCGCGCTCTCCATCTGGAAACAGCCAAGTGCGACTTACCGACTATAAAACGGGCAAGTAGACTTCTGAATTAACCTAGCATGATGTACGAATAATTAAAAAAACAGATAAGACCAGGTCTGCATAATCTATGATAGTCTTTGATCTCTAGACTTTGTCGTGCATCTGTACTTGTAGACTGATGCTGAAAAGGGAATGATGGGATGCGATTATAACGCACAGACACTGCCTTCCTCCGACATCGATCGACTGATCGCCCAATTCCAGACTCCGGGGGCTGTGGTTATGAAGCGAGAGTAAGACATTTCCTCAGGACAAAATAAGGAACTCAAGGAAGTCTCGCTTCTGAAGTTATATAGCGATCCAGACCCGTGGACACCTCTTCGTTTCTTTACCCCAGGGCAACTTTTCCCACCGCTTTCTAACTACGGCTACGGGAGTAAAACATTTTCAGGGTCTGAACACCGCTTTATAATTTTGCAACAAGACGCTTGTCTTCGAGTTTCCCATGTTGACCAGAGCAACGACTTACATTGCTCCGTAACTACCGCCCCAGACAGCATGTCCAGTGGTCCCCTCTCTCTGATGGTTACAGGGCTGGCTACTTCGCCGTGACCTAACAGCCTTGGTTGCTGGCTCGTACTCCCCCGTCCCCCGAGCCTTGTATGAAAAATAGACGAATTTCATTTTTCCCCCCTCCTCTAGTATCACAAATGTGGCCATTGCACAGTAGGCTGTCACTGCTGTTTTCAAGCAGCACTGAGATGGTGGTGGCGATAAATCGTCAGCAACTTTGCTGCCTGAAAAGGAAGCGCTGAGATGGGACTAAAGTGCTACTGCATGACAAGCGAAACAGTTTTTAACACGTTGCGTGTGAACTTGGGCAAGGTTGTTCAAAAGATCCATGCAATAAGAGTGTGACTCTTCTTACAGTGGTAACTTCAGTAATGATGGTTAGTATAATGCGGATGTTTTACAAAGTGATAACGTCATCGAAATATCACAAAAGTAGCTGATAAAATCCAAGCTGAAAATATTTTTTTAATGGTGGGGATGGCACAACGAAAGCTCATTCACAAGCAGAGTTAGCAAGGAATATATACACTGGCTGTTTCCAGGTCAGTTAGTAATCCAGCTGGAAGTGTAACCAACACCGACCACGAACTTTCATGCCAATCTGAATCAACTCCCATGCACTGTTTAAATTCTAAGTACAAGTTTTATGTATCGTTCATGCATCAACAACATTCAGCAATCATGCTAATAAGAGGCCCATCTGTATCCTTTCTGGGTTTGACTGTGTAAGTTAAATCCCAAAATGAGCTAAATTATTTGTCTTGTTATAAAATCGTATAGTTAAAAATATGAAAAAGAAAAATTACCATTCCTTATTTTTCCAAAAGCAGGATGGGATTCTCATTAACATGCATGGGCTAGTACAAACTAGTGCAAAGCAGAAAGAGGATTATAAGTTTATTTGTTTCAAATTCGTGCCACATCTAGAAATTACAATTAAATGGAAAGATTAAATGTGCAAAGGCAGCATACGAAAAAATGGGAGTTTGGGAACTGTAAAGGAAAGAAAAAGAGGGGAAACTGACTCATCTCTGTAGACACAGAAACACGCTACAAAAGCAGCACAAATCCCATGTGATGAAGCCATGTTTCTAGTCAAGCAGATCACCCAGAATGGTAGAGATGTGCTGATTCCAACATAAAATCTTAGCAATTACCTCTGCAAATGTTAATCATCAATGCCAGAAAAAAGAAGAAATAAAATTTTTAAAAAAAATCAAGAAAAGAAATCCCGTACAAAGTATAAAGTACAAGAATGACAGATGACACTGTCTACTGTGACAATTATGTGTAATATACAGATATGCTAGACAACTGTTTATTGTTCTGTCCACAAAAGAGTTAAAAATGCAATGTGCAGACAAGATACATACATACATGATGTAAAAACCCACCATCATGCTTCCAGAAGTTTGATTGCAAGTCACTGAGTGGTAGCATTACTTATACATGCATGTCCACTGGCAAGCCCAATACTTCCAGTTACAGAAAACAACAGTATGAATGAATGCAAGACAATATTTCAAGTACAAAATGTTTCTTTTCTGTGCAACACTTCACATTTGAGGCAACAGATGCTCTTACCATATGCAGATTTTGACTGCCTACAAAAAAAAAAAAGAAAAAAAAAAAGGAAAAAAAAAAGACTCAGTAAACTGTAAATGATGCCCGCCCCCCCTATGTTCGCCTCTCAGGAAATGTTTTCTGATTTATATATTAAAAAAAAAGACTAGGGGGCTGACCACTATCCTTATCAGCATGACTAGGATACACTTTTCAAGAAATGATTACCCTTAGTGTTATATAGTTTTACACAGTAAAAAGGGGGAGCAGGGTAAAATAAAGCAAATAAAAAAAGAAAGGCTATGTAGAACCATTAAATCCATTGTGAAGTTGTACACATATATATCAAACCAAGCACCCCATGCAAGAGCATGCTGTGTGGGAGCATCCCAGCCAAAGACATGGAAGAACAACATGGCATATCCAGGCAAGTCAATCACATCCTAACATGACAAGTTCATGGCCAACAATGACTCAGCTGCAACACACCACTGGCTTTGTGGATAACATGCTACATCAAGTGATGACCTACTTAGCACATGGCATAGTTTTCTTTCTACTAGGCCTTTATATCTAAAGGAGTCTCATGTCATGGGAAGCAGTATTTCATGTTCAATAGAAAATGCTAATCAGATATACTGATGTCTGTTTTCTTTTCCCCACCACTTTCCTTTTTTCAGAAGATTAAGTGCCAAGTTAACTAGAAATGTCAGCCAAAAGACTTGAACTTCACATTATTACTATTTGTCCCCTAATTTTAACTAAATAAATCAGTAATAACTTTCAAAACTCAGAGTTTTCTAAACAAAATTAGAAAAGAATGGGGTCATCAGTTATTTGACTATAGCAGGAACTGACTAAATTTAAGACTAGATGACACACTATATGACTAAAATGGCAGTGAATGGCTCACTTTGTATGAGCTACTAAGAAGAGTGAGATGACAACAGTTTTGCAAGTGCATGGATGCAACTTGAAAGAGATCTTAAAAAAAATCTTTACAGAACAGGAAAGTCAAGAACTGATGATAGAAGCTTAATAATAAGGCTGTTTCCTATTACTTGCTGGTGGACTTCAGCAACACCAACAGATTCATTTTTTTTTATATGGACGACAGTCCACAGTCCATACTAACACAAGACCAGAAAGACTAAATTATACAAATAACATTTTTATCATTTTAATGAATAAATTAAAATTTTTTGATTCTTGCAAGATATTAACTTTATGAAATTGTTGTCAAAAAGGTATAAATAAATATCAGGTAACAGAATTGCAAATAGAAATTCAAAAATTATTAAAAACTTGAGATTTCAAACAATACTTTAACCAGAACAGTTTCAATGAACCAGCCTATACCAAACGCTTATTCGGAGTATTTATAAATGGAGAATCATTCTGATTTTAGTCAGGAATTAATTCCCTCACACAGAAAATGGCTCTGGGAAGTGTAGAAACCTGCCAGATGTAGCCAGTACGATCTTTATATATTAAAAAAATGACTCAAGAGATACAGGCAAGACTAAAATCTGCTTTTGGCAAGTTATTTGCTGTTCCATGTTTAAATGGACACTATGTCACATGCATTCCATCAGTCATGTCAGTAATGTGTAACTATTCAGCTTAACGGGAAGAATTTCAGTGTTTGTAAAATATAAAACAAATACATTTAGCACCAGTTAAAAAACTATAACAGTGTACACAGATGAATGCAGCACAGATTTTGAACCCCCAGATGGCGAATACTTTCAAAATCATGTAACTAACACAAGCGCACGCCCGCACACACACACACAAGCACGTGCGCACACATACACACTAATGAACATTCAACCGACCAATCAGCTATTACTTCTGATCTAAAGAACTGTCGCTCAGATCTATCGTCAGAAAACATCTCCCTTATGACATGTGAATACCACCTGATTTGGTAATACTAGTGATAGAACAGCTGGGCCGAACTTGAGAAAAAGTCCTCCATACAAAGTCAGAGGGAAGGGTAAGTCACAGGAAGTTCTCATTTGATTCCAGTGTGCAAAAGTTCATTTTACATCACATTACATACATCGTAAATGTGGAGAATCCTGTACTTCAGCAGCAGTTAAAGCCGATGCTGAGAAGCAGCACTGGTGAAAACAGTTTAAAAAAAAAAAAGGCCACCTCATCTTCAATCCTTCACAACAGTTCCTTTTCATGTGTACAGTCTTACGCAAAACCTAAGACTCAAAAAATGTAAGTATTTTCGACTTTTGGGTAACGAAACCAAGACAAAAAAAAAAGTTTGTATGTGCATATATTTACAGATGATTCAATACTTCACTGGCACAAAACAGTTTAAAAGGGAAGAACTTGATAAAATTGCAAGAAAAATCCTTGGAACAAGGATTGTCTGAGGTTTCACGTTTGACAAATCCTGATCATTTAAGAAACAGCTTCATAGGATTTCTCAAACATGGATAAGATGGGCTTAGATCTGCATTCCATATCCCAGATCCCCTAAATATTTACGCTTGATATAGCAAGAGACATAGTACTTTCAAATATTCCCCTTAAAGCAATCTACAAAACACTGTCTGATCATTTGTACTCACTTTTTAGTGGGGATGTTAAATCAATAAATAAATGAACTCCTTAACATCAGTGTGTAACACTATTCCTGCATGTAAAAACACCTGTAATGGCATACACATAGTACTGTGTCTCACACAGTGCCGACCAAAACCCATAGTCTCTTTTGTTAGGTTTGACAACTACAGAAAGGGTATTAGGCGCATATAATAGATCCATCCTATTATCTCTGCAGCAAAAAACCTAGCAGAAAACCTTTTAAGAGAAAAGCATGTTTCTTTTTAAGTTTCTTTCAGCAAACCAAGAGATAAGGCTTCACCAAAAAAGAGAACAATAATGTTAAGTCAGAATTACAGAGAGCAAAGTGTGAAAACAAGAAATTTCTGAATTGTTGCTGCAGAGGGCAAGGAATTACAAATAAAACAACTGGAGGTAAAAGGTTACATGTACATACACGTGACTAGATATATTTGTTCAAAATAAAGCTTGCTGAATGAGTATTTCTCAACAGATCAATCTCTGTGCTGCTTACACAACTACTCTGTGGTACTGAGCTCAGGACACAGAAGACAGATGGCAAGAAAGCATAGCTTAGTTTTATGTGAGAAAAGAAAAAGGAAAATTTGTAAAGATTTAAATAGCATTTGGGAGAGATGGGGTAAAGAAGGAGAAGGGATTAGCTGGACAAAGATCTACAAAGGTTTTTAGAGACTTCTGACTGGGGGAAAATGTGTATATTTAAGCAGCTTTTCCCAAAAGCACCATGCTAGTTTTCAAGGTATTGATTGCACAGCTGTGGTTGGAAACAAGCCTAACAGAATTGCTCCAGACCACTAATTATCAACAAAACAATGCGGCTCCCCAATGTTACTATCGTACCCTCTACCTTCCAATATGATCATACACCACCCAACAAATGGATGAAAATGATCGTACAGAAGAGCCACATAGTTTCTGCCATCTCCCTGGAAGAACAGTAGTTTCGGAAATGCTCCTTTCTCACTGTTGATTATCCTTCACTCAGTATGGTGCAAACCTTTGGTATCCACCTCTATATACTGTTGCCTGAAAGTAAGTGGTCACAAATGATAAAACACACTTCAGCCTATCACACAATATTTGCATTAAAAAATAGATATGATTTAGTCTGAGAGGAAAACCAAGCTAAACAAATTACATATAAACACTTTATTTCAACAGTGCTTTTTACAATTTCTCAGCATGGCATACAACTAGAAAAATGCAAAGATGATGTGTGAAGTATGAGGGAGTAGCTTATACCTTTCGGATTTTCCATGCACACAAAATTTCATTATTTTATTCTTTCTCTTATATGTATGCTTAATTACTCACGAAAGATATGTAATGACAGCAAGAATCTTTAGCCTTCAAGCTGATAGCTATATTTGCTGTTTTGAAATATGAAGTTTATACATCATACCCCATAGCCTGTGACTGGCCCAATACTGTGCCCAATGTAAGGTTCAGCAGCATATTCTCGTCCAGCATATCTGTCAATGCAGTTACCAACAGAACATAACGGTTATACATCAGGCCTAGAAACATAATTGCCATATTAAGGATGTCATTACAAGAGCAAGTAAATTTGTGTGACAGCACTGATAGAATTAAAGCAAGTAATGCTGTGGAAGAGGGTGCAGTAGCTTGAACAGTGTCGGCTTGCCCCCTTTTAACGCAAAAGTCTTTTTGTTTAATGACAAAGCTATCTCAGCACAATATACTAGTTAATAATTCCTTCCATTCTTGTGTTACAGAATATAAACACACCATTATATAAAAAGAAGTGTACTCTCTGATGCCTTGTTACTAATCTCTAATTATTCATTGTCTCAGATTTCCAGTTCAATTCTTGACCCCAAGTATATTCATGTATATTTGCGATGCCAGCACTTTAGGGAAAGGGGTGAGTGAAAACAAATGGGGAGAAAACCAACATAATAGGACAATATCCACAGAGCCACCCTGTGAACAGGTGCCTCATCTAGGAATATAAATGTCTATCACAAAACACCATCCACACACCGTACCTGTGATCCTTGCTGTACTGCTGATAAATATTTTATTACTTTGCTAATGGATCGATTCAAGATTGCACAGGCATACCACTCAGAGGAAAATCATCAAATTGGCTGCTTCTTCTATGTTACAAGAAAAATGCTAATAAATAATGTCAACAAAATAATGAAAACAGTTTAAAGTATTAAAAGCTTTCCTGCTTTAAATGAAAATAGATTTGGGGAGCAATATGCTTCATCGATAAAAGTACTTTTTGCTTACCCTGGTGCATAGGTGGCTGCTGAAGCCATTGCAGCAGGTATTGCATACCGTGCAGCTGCGGCAGCTGCTGGGAAGCCAGCTGCAGTAGCATATGGCTGTGTTGTCACCAGCTGTAAAGTTAATTGTATCTTAAATGGAAGCAATGTTTAGTTAAAAGCCAAAAATAAATTTCTTCTTTGGCAGCCTTAGATTGCTTTTAGTGACAAATTTCATTATACACACCCTCCCTATTTTCACCAGTGTCTTATAGACCTTGCAAATAAGTCTCTTTTATGTTAACTGTCAATTGCATCAGAAAATAAAAGTTTTACTAAACTCAAACCACATAGTGAAGCATATTTCAATCGTACTTCAGGAACACAATAAAATAATGATGTGCAACATTTGTAAAACATTAAAATATTGACATCAAATAACTCTGTAATCGGTAGTCAATTGTACAATTGTAACCCTATGACGAAAGCTGGTATGGCATTTATAAAGGGGGTTACAGGCAGTATTGTTAGCTGTACAAAGTTTCCACTTAGTAGAGTCTTCCTCATGAAAATACTCAGATTAAGCAGGCTAATCTAGGACAATAAATTCAACAAATGGACATAACAGCATAGTAGTAAATAAAAAATATCTTCAGCATCTGTTTCACTATGGCCTTATTGTTAACACCTGGACTTGGGATTTTTATTCACAAATAAAGTGCTGGATTATTGGCCATGAAGAGGTAAAGATTTACAAAGGGCTCCTGTTGTTTCACATATATTTCTATCAAAGGATGGCAGCCTATTAGGTTGTGAGTGTTGCCTATGCACTATTGCAGCTATTTTTTTTGTTTGTGGTTAAAACCCTGCAAAGGACCATGTTGAAAATCTCACTGAGCTACTTATTGTATTACAAATGCATTGCGTCCTAGTAGTAGAAGAACAAAAGTTATACCTGATATCGTGGTGCACCATCTGTTGTATACGTAGCCAAAAAAGGCTCTTGATAAACACTCCTAATGGGACCAATAAAATTCTTATTAAATTGTATTTTGTAACTGTCTTTCATGCTACTATGAACCTATCTCAAGACAAAATCTGAGTTCCATTTACTGAAAACAAATCTGTCTAAATATTTAATTATATTTTCATTTAACAAAAATATATAAACAGAATGTTGATGGCACTAGTCCTGTATTTGCTTTAAGTCGGTCTTTATAAACAAGGTTGTAACTTACGGTGCGTAGGGTATGGCTGTTGGAGCAGCTGCTAGGGGTGTTGGGTGCCTTAAAGCAGCAGCAGCGGCAGCAGCTGCTGCTGCCGTGTATGCTCCTCGTGCTGCAACTGCTGCTGCAGCCCGCCCTCGTGTCAAAGCTACACCTCTTAGTGCTGCTGCTACAAGATCAAATATGTAATAAGTCTGTATGCTTATTTTGTCTATGATTGTACTGCAAAAATAAGATTATCTGACTGATACTGGAAAACAGTACTGTTACATATCAGTTGGCAGCAAAAAGCACTCTATGCAGTCCATCTTATTAGAGAAATATGTATTTCTTGAACATTCCACCTGAAGGATTCACATTCCACACTAACGCATTTTGGCCACAAACCAGTCTCATTCAATGCTTCCTACACAAGACTGTTAATTTATGATACTTAACATTACCATCACTCAACAAATAAAGCTCACACTCTGGTAGAAAGATGTAGTAAATAATTTTAGTGCAAGTTACTAGAATCATTGTGGGAGATACAAAAAAAGCAGTGTCCCAGCCACCAAATTTACAGAAAAACACATGGCTTTTTGGTCAAGCCATGGGTGCACCATACATGGGCATTATTAGAATCATGAGCTAGGCAATATGCAGGTTGCAACTCTACAATTGGCTGTGGCAATACAAAGTGATCCAATCAAAAAGGGTCATGCTAGATCATCTCAAATAAACAAATAAAACATTTAAGACGATGTTAACTGATTAAAAAAATATAAAGTAACCCACACTGCATTTCTATGCATTCACCGTATGTATATTCAAGTTTGAGTTACACCTGCATTCAGTCTCAATCACACATGCAAGCGAAAGTGAGGAAGGGGATGAGAATATGCAAATATATATTTTAAAGTAAAATAATGAACTAAAGGTTAAATATAAAGCTATAATTAAACAACGATATGGTACCTTAACAAATAAAAGCAAAGTCTTATGCATGCTCTTCCTGACAACTTGTTAAAATGGGAAATAAGTACAATATTTTCCTTTTCCTCAGCTGCTAAATGTGAGTTCCTATCCCACCACACCAACCCCAAACAAACAAAAATAAAAAACCAAAAAACCCCAAAAACAACAACCAAAAAAAAAAAAAAGCCTGCAGATAGTTTCATGATTTACAGCATGCAGACTTCAATTTCAAAACTGCACAAAGCAAGACAAATGGATGCACAAATGAAAGCTAACATTATTTCTAAAAATGCCCTGGAAACTCAAGTAGCAATATTTCATAAGCTGAAAAAAGGTGGTAAAAAAAGCTTTTTGCATGAGGAGAAATCCTTGTAAAGAGAAACTACAGTAAAGCATATATGAGCCAAAACTTTTGCATATGTGCATCCTCTCTTGCTTCATCGACTGCTCGTTTAAAGGTTTTTACATTTAACAATGGAAACACCAAAAGACATAAGCTTGCTGTATCTCATGACACTATCTGGCTGTAGAGGATGTTGGACGTTTTGACAGCTTACCATTTGGGATAGTGGGTGCAGCAACTTTTTTGGTCATAACACGGGCAGTGGCATTGTTAACCTAGTTGTAGAATCATCAATTAGATTCAGTATTACATCAAACACGCACACAAATATACATTCACAGAAAAGTCAGCAGCAAACAGGAATGACTTGAAGTGGACCACTTTTAGTTAATTTTGACCAACAAAAACAATCCTGCTTCATGATTTAACAGAAAAAGCTTTCTATTTAAAAAGCACAATTTAATCTTTTTGCTGCCACAAAATTTAACATTATCAATGAACATTCTAATTTTAAAAGCCAAGTTATTAAAAGAAAAGACAATGAATTAATTATTATACTGTTGGCAGACATTAATTTGGGCACATTGCAATATTTTGTAAACATGTGGTCCACTTCAACAATATTATACACTTTCCAGATTGGAATTGGAGCTTGCTTTTTTAAAAATGTTTTTTAAAAGCTGCGTAAACCCACCATTTTGCAAATTTTGAAAATTGTTATTATTTGAAAATCCTACAGAACAGTTGATTTAAATCTTCAATGTAAAAGTCTTTAGTGGTGTTCACATCATTGAGAGCTTAGTTCAAACAGGACTCCCAACAAAAGCCTTACTAATTTGCACAACACTTGTTACAACTCTTGGCATGGTTTTAATTTTATGCATTCACGCAGCAGTTTAAAATACAACTGTATTTAGAAATGTAATCCATCTTGATGAATTGCTATTTTAAGGCTTCTTCTTTAATCGCTTCTCAAATCTCCTGCCTGAAGTCAGAATGTGAATCATTAAAAAAATTAATAATAAAGCTCCATTTCCAATCTAAAACTGAACACGCCTGCCCAATCTTTAAAAAGGGTTGCACACATACTTAATATCTTTACAAAAATCAGTACAAATCTGAGTGTGACTAAATGGTACCAATATAATTATATCCCTGGTATTTAAGATATAACAGATCATTCAAAATGTTCTCTCTATCTAAATATATGTCATGTATTTGTATACTTACTGAAAATTTTTTTTTTTTTTTTGGTAACTAGATAAACTATTTTTTCTGATTTCACTACTGTCAGTCAAGCTCAAGCTTGCTTATAATTTTGAAACAAATGTTCCACCTGCATGTTTTAATTTTTAAGCAAATATCTCATTTTCTGTCAGCTCTCCTATATATCTAACAGATATAACAGATCTACTGATCTCAGAATTTCTATATATGTTGCTGCAGAAAAATGTTTTAACCAGGATTCTGACAGATTTACTTCTCTCTCCACAAAAATGTTATTAATGGTATTGTCCTAAACCGATAGTTGAAAACATACTGAAAAAAATGTGTTTGCTCTGATATTTGTAAAGCCAAAAATAACACCTTTTTTTCAAAAAGTTTTATGAATAAAAGGAGCTAACAACTGAAATATTCTTCCATGAAAGCTCATGAGTTTAAAAATCACACTTTTACTGATATTTCTGCTGTCAGTTGTAGTATCGATAAACAGAAGCTTAGTAAGCTTCTTTAAAAAATAAGTCATTGCAAAATCCTCGTTACTTATCAGATTTTCAAGTGTATAAATAACATATATATATACACACACACACCCCTAATTTTTATCTGTACATAATCAGTAATCTTTCTCCAAAAAGATTTGTAATTCATAGTATCCCTCTTAAGTGGGCAGGCATGTTCAAAAAACAAAAAGGAAAGAAAAAATATATAGTCAAACTTTCATGAGGCAAAACTGATAATCCCAACTATCTGATTAACTTTTATTTTGTTTTAAATGGTATCCGCAAGACAGGTTTTATTAAAACTGCTAAAATATAAAAGTATTCTCACTTTAGTGTTTAGGCATGTTCCCTTTAGCTCAATTTATGGTGGCTAAAAGCTGCAATCTTTTATTTCAATAATCATTCAGTCCTATCAAAAAGCTAATTTTTACCTGCATATCATTTGTTAATTTACTTGTGGTGTAATGCTTCCCATTATTTAAAATTAAATAAAACAAATGCCAATAACTGCAATATTTTATGATGCAAATTTAACTGTTCTTTTCAATATATCTTTCAACATACAATTTTGTTTAAAGTTTACAAAAAGTTTAAGAAAATCAGAAACTGCTTTGCTGGAATGCTAAATGTGATCATGCTGTAATCACCCTACAAATTAAAACTCTGTGACCTGTCCTGTTAAAAAAATGCTATCGTAAAAGCACTATTTACTAAACATTATCTATCACCTGTAACACACAAACTGCTGATTAATAATCACTGAATATTTATCCTTTTGATGAAATGTCTCCAAACTCTACTACAAAATTAGTTTTAACTGTTATCAGACAGTGCATAGTTTTAAAATCAACTACTTAAATTTTACAGGCTATCAAATGTGACCAGCATCTGGGCATTGTTTTACAAATGAGTTGGAAAAAAAAACTACTCTTGCAGAATTTAAACAAAAATGTTGATCATTTATGTTTGTAATAATAAAACAATAATTAAACTTTCTTGTCTTCTGATGCTGAGGTATCTAAAGTGATTCTTACCTGCAAACATTTATTTACAGCAACAAATGATCTAATGTACTTATAACATTCTTACCATAACCTCATCTCTAGGCTAGTTTAATACTCATTAGAAATTATTTCAAACTACAAATAATTATGTTAGTGAAATTTTGCACCTAGGTTTATAGCACTAGCTCAGTCCTTTAAGTCTCTCTGAGTTCCTCTTAAGAGGAATAGGTAGTTAAATTACTGACAAAGGTTTTTAATCCGTGAAAACATAAAGTAATCCTCAAATGAAAACATTTAGCAGTTTGTGTATTACAGGAATGAAAAACGAAAGCTAGCACTTTTCTTCTTTTTGTTTCACCCACCTAGCCATCTTCCATTCAATTACTGATTCATTCCTTAAGGTCCCCTGTTTGCTGGTATCCATGTTTTAAATGCTAACAAAAGAAACAAATCTTGTTGTATCCATGATTTAGAAAAGTTGCTGTTTTTTTTCTTCCTTAAACATATAGCAAAATCTACCATTCTAGCAAACACTAAACTGTACAAATAAAAGACAGCATCAAGAAATGCCAAACACAGTTATATACAAATGCACAGATGAGATTAAATGGCCAAAACTCACTGCGTGCATTTAACATGTACTGCTGACAAATTGCACGACAGCAAACACTGGAATCTTAAAGGAAGTATCACTTTTGCTTTACTCTGCATCTCCCTGGGGTCGAATAGAGTTTGAACATTTGCAGATGATTGGGAGATTGAATAAAATGTAGTCTATCACAACTACATGGACGGGCAAACATTTAAACACTGACCACCAACAATGAACAGGCATTTCTTCATACTGCACAGGAATGTTCATACTTAGCACTGTTTGAGGTAGTGCTACATAAATAGTAAATAATCATGCAGGCACCTCAATCTTTCGTCCCTCAACCACCGTGCCGTTCAATTTCTCTCGTGCTCGGTCAGCATCCGCACTATTTGCGAAAGTTACGAAACCGAATCCCTGCATGCACAAGGAAAATAAGGAGCATGCATTAAATCGTGCAAATCAACATAAATCATATGGCGATTTCATCATTTCATATTGTAATCAATTTCATTTTGACATGCAATGAACCAGCTCAGCATGTGGACTGATCAAAGATGGACAATCTTTTAGGTAAAGTACAGTAGAGCAAGGGTATGGTGATCCAGGGTTTGAAATATTGGAAATGCATGCCCTTTTCTAATCGCCGCATGCGGCTTTGGCACTAACATTACTTCAAAAAATGCCCAAGAAAGCAATGGTATCACCACCAGATCCCTGAAGGGATGTCTAAAATACAGCTGATGTTGCGTAAAACTACATGAATGAGAGAAGGGCAGAAGAGAATAAAAGATGTAAATAAAGGGATGGGATGACAGTGCATAGTACTGTTATCGATGGGACAGAAAAAAATAACTTTGTCAAAGTGCAGACTGATTGACATACTAAACTAAATAATCTTTCATTTCTGAAAAGATTCTTTTGTCATGTTCCCATCTAAAAATCTTTAAAAGTCTTTACAACATAGCAGAGGGAGCTATACATTTTCTGATGTGCTGAGAGATCGAGTTACATATGCTAGATGAGTGTCTAAATATAGGGGAATAATAGTTTGCTGGTGAAAAAGACATAGCAGAGTGTGAAATGCAACAAGCCATCATTTTGCAAGGTGGGATGAGCAAAAACTTGATTAGACAGACAGCTTTATGCAGACACTATTATAAAGCTTGGACCCTCAGGTTGCTCCCACTGGTCAAGACTAGGCAGACACAAACAGTACTTGATGCATGCAGACATGACACACTTGGTTCATGGCCGATCTGACGATGCAAAAACCTCGATCTGGAGCCACTGACAGCAATTTGTATAGTGCTATACCAATGCAACCAAAGTATTCCAACCACATTTCAAACAACAGAAAATGTCAATGCACATTCACTGTACTCCATTGTTTAAAAATTCAAACACATACTGAGGACAAACAGCTGCGCTGGTTACTACACTGCCAATGAGATCAAGGGACAAGGAGAGGGAAGCACAAACAATTTCTGTGTGCCATTCCATACATAAAGACTGACATGTACATAACACAAACACATGAAGAGGAAAGTGGTTGTGATATTACTGCACAGTTTAATCTCATAACTTTATTTCAACCAGTCCTTAATAAAAGCAAGTTGTTTGAATACTTAACCACATCTTTAAAATAAGCGATACAGTTTAGAAATGAACTTTTCTTTGAAGTTTTCCCTTCACACCTTTTTATATAATAACAAAACTAAAATAATTTATTTTAACGCAATGCTATATTAGTGAATATGTCCAGTGTTCAAACAACTTGCTGACATAGTCAATCCTCATTATTAGCTTGAGAGCCAACATTATATAAAAAATACATCTCTGCAAATGACTAAGTATTTTGAGAACACTTAATTGTTCCCAGGCCATGTGAAAGGTGGCATGTGCACATAATACTGACACAAAATTCTTATTAACATATACAGAATAATTTCCAATAATATGCTCACAGTTTCTTTTTATTGTCAATGAATATCATAGACTTTTGTTAAAATTCAATATGGAGTAAGGGGAAAAGTTCTCTGAAAAGATGTCAGTCAGCTGACAAGGGTGTTTAGGGGAGATTTTCTTGAGTGCACATGCTGCAATCACAGCTAGCCCATTAATTATATCCAAATGTAACAATATTAGACAAATTTATAAGTTGGTAAAATTTTTAGAAGACACATTTCAGTACATAAGACTTTTACCTTATGTAAACATTATGCAACTAACACAAGGAATCCCTATTTCTTCTTTAAATAAGTTTATTGAGCGACTACAACAGACAAGTACGAGTAGCACATTACAACCAAGAATCCTTGAAAGCAGTACATCACTCTTTTTTGAAATAGTCTTTCTGGCATTAGTAAAGTAAAATACTGATTTGTATTTATAGCACCAAAAATCTGGCACCAAAACGTGTACTATTCAGTCACTTGAACTGAATATCTGAAGGTCACCAGTAAAAACCAAAACGAAGATGAGACTATTCGAGTATGAAAGAGAAGTCTGAACGAAAGGTCCAGGAGAGGAAGTGTCTGCACTAATCTCCAAATATCTGAAGACAATGTAACTGTAAAGGGGTCTCATTTTTTTAAAACAATCAATGTAAAATCCTCAATAATTGTATAAAAGATTCAAACATATCTCAAATGGGGTTTATTTCTATGAAGATCAGCAGAAATCTGCTAATGGAACAACTATCTGGATAAGTACTTTCCTGAAAAGCTTAGCACTTAGAAACTAATACTTTCTGAAAGCCAAACATTCACACTCGTCAAAGTTAAAATTTTGCTTTTAGGCATCAGTATACTTTGCAGATTTCTGCCAATTACTGACAACAACTACTGCTACAAACTGGACTACATGTCAAAGGTGTCTTCTGAAAATTTTATCAACACATTGTAAAAAGCAACTGTAGGCTCTAACAGTAATAAAAAATCAAAATGTCATACACTATATAATTTAAGGTGTTTATTTCAGATCTACACTTAGATCATTATCAAACTATTCTTCTATACTCAACAGAGAAAATGTGACATAAATATAACATGTGAACATGGAAACAGACTTAAAATAAAACCTCTTAAAATACTGCTTTAAAGAAATAGTACCATTTAAGTGAAATATGATGCAGCTAACATCAAGACATTCGATAATCAATTTATTATTTTTAAGACACTTGCTTACATTCCTTTAATCTGAAATGAAAAATACTGGTAAAAATTATACTTTAGAAGAGTTTATATTTATACTACCAACAATATTCAATAACACTTTACCATAACAATAACACTTCAAGAAAAATAAAAGCCAAGAAACCTATGGCTGTAATCACCAGACCATGCTGAAAATGAACTTGGCTCATTAAATACTTGTATCTATGGACTTTTCGATCAATTTTACTCCAGATGAAAGTAATGTCTTTGGAGACTATAACCATAAGGTTATGAGAGTTCAAAGTAGTTCTCTAGGTGAATGAAAGGGCAGAAGGAGCAAATATAAAATAAATATTCTAGTCTGCTTCCATGGCCACATGTTGGTAAAAGATTCAAAAACAAATTTTCATTTTTGTTATGATGGCATCATGATAGTAGTATACTTACCTTTGATCCTCGTTCATTAAAGATAATCTCAACATCAAGGATTCCCCCAAATTGCTGTAACATAAGGAAAAAATCAATAGACTTTAATACTACACAAAAGAAATTCAGTTTGAACTGTAAAAATACAAAATACTTTTCTACTTGCATTCACTTTGCATGCACATAAAATAATGTTACATTAACGTATGCATGTGGCCAAAAAGCAATATATATGAATGCAAGATAAATATAAGCAAGAATGTAGAACAAAGTCATAAAAAAAAAATAAAAATACAGCCAGACCCCAGAAATTATGGATTTCACTTTTGATGTTTCGTTTGCACATTTGCCATCAATAATTAAAATTAAATTGGAATTTTGGAACATTAATGCTTGATGCAATTATAGTAGAAAATGTAAACAACAAAAAAAGTCAAGTCATAAATGCACATGATATATTATTAATCTAAGGTACTTAAATCTAAGGTTTCTTAAGAAAATCATAATCTTACCCCAAGAAGTTGCCTTAAATCTGCTTCACGGAAGCGGAAGGGTATGTTGGAAACATGTAATCGCTTAGGACCTGAACCTGGTGATATGGCAGCAGCAGGCTGTGATTGTGTTGTCTGAACATCACCATCTGTTGTCAAATCTGTCTGCTGCAAGTATGTACAATGAAATGTCTGAAATAAAACTGATAATGCAGTTCACAAATATTTTAAAAATTAAGTTCAACCAACTGAACAGTGTGTCAGAAGTATGCAGCTTTTATAACCACAAATGAAGTATACAAAACCATATCCTTAAAAAAATTTTCTTTTTAAATACACTTCATAGTTTGCCTAATAATTTGTCTTATTAATGCAATAACAGTTGTTTTTCTAGATCTCACTAATCTCAAAATTATGCTTCAAAATAGAGATAAACTTTTTTTATTAATAAAAAACAGGATCTATAAACATTCTTCCAAACAAACCAAAAAAAAATCAAGCAAAGTATAATCTTAGTCTTAAGGCATTATTGAAAGTTAAATGCCAAGTTTTTAGGATTTGAAACATTTTGTTAATATTTAATTAAAAAAAAAATCTCTAGTACCTATATGTATTAAAATTACCTTCATAAAAATATCTATAAAGCATGCAGTCAAACCATGCACAATTTTGTTTGTAAAAGCAGTAATATTGCTAGTGGATAAAACCAATCATGCTTTAAAGACCAGGTGATGATCAAAGATGCAGGAATGCCGAAGTAAACAATTTCAAGGTACATTTAGTTATTAAACACATAACAAATGACTAAAAGCCTTAGAAAAAAATAGTACTTAAAGACTCTAATCTTCTTGTCACTACAGAAATTTTATTTTATGAACATTGACCAAACAGAAATGAGCAGTGAGTCCAGATGGCTGCTAAAAGTCTATGGAGAGTGCACCCATTAATACTAGTACAGGAGGACCACTAGGAAGAATACCAAGGTTTCTGAGATTTTCACCAACCAGCCAGAAGTTAAAGGGTGTCAATACAGAACGTTATCAACTAGTTTCTTAACTATCTTTAAAATGGTACTGTTTTATAATGAACATCAGCTAATATACTTTTCAGCAGTTAGTATTCTAAATATTAGTTATCCTAAGTATTGATATCAATTTTACATGGGAGAAATAAAAATACATTCTATAGCATAATGGGGAAAATTCTACATTGCCCAAGCATGCCGAAAGAAAGCTTAACCCATTACATCAGTGGTTAAAATGGCATAAAAGCACTTGTATCTGTCCAATTTTCTTCACACAAACTCTGTAGGTTAACAGATTTAATAAATGCCCAGAACCAACTACCAAGTGCTAAGTGCCAATAAAATCCTGCACCAGGCATTTAAAAAGTAAAAAAAAAGTAAAAAATTATGCTAGTAACCATAGCAAGAGGCAGCATAGAGAAAGAACAGTTTGACTGAACCAGTTACTGGCTGGTGCCAAAAATAATCCAATATTTATAAGTTCACAGAAACTGGGTAAGTATTGTTCTAGAGTATTAAATACTAATCCTTACCCCAATGCTGTCAGCATGATATCTACAGGTTGTTACTAGTGTGTATCAGTGGGATAATGTTAAATACTTTGGGGAAAACCAACAAACATGAATGCAAGGCCTTATGTTCATGCCAAGGCATACCTGTTCCAAATATACCTGTAATGACAATTTAAAAACTAGTTAGAAATCCATGTTTACCTTCTGCAAGAATATGAAGACATTTTCAACATCATGCACATATTCAATAGCTGATCTATATTTTACTATTCTTATTTTCTTATTTATGGTTGAATATACACATTTATTGTTATTTACTGTCTTCAGGATTTGGGTTTTTTTTTTTTGTTTCTCCAGTTTGTAACATATTTCTTGAGCCTTTTTAGTCCTCCATAAGTGGTGGAAATTATAAGCAGTAGGTAAGCATTTACTTTTATCTCTACAAGTGATTTCTTACACATTAAAACGAGAGAAGTTAATGTCTGCACTTGAAACAGCCTAAATCTTTAATGCTGTATTTTAGGCATGTGTATCTAGCACATGGGGTGAAAGTGTAGTAGAAAAAAACATGTTTTTGAATGATTTTAATGTTTTGTTTCTTCTGATTTACTCAATCATGCCTTTTCCTTTATATTTCACACCCAAATTTACTCAACTTCATTGTTAATATATGCAAAAGAAAAGAAATCACAGCCAAAAGTGCAAAATTCAATAACCAGGGGACTTTCAGATTTATTAAAACATGCTATTTCTCTTGTGCCTTCATGTTCTCATTTCCTACCTAGTTTCATACACCTTCAACACAATTAAGTATGTTCAGACCAAGTTAGTATGCAGTAAAATTCATCATCACAACACTTTCACTGGTGATGAAAGATGAGCAGTCATCTCACTAGCAGTGACATCTAATGAGTGACTAATAAGATTGCATACTAATGTTCTTCTCCTTAGTAAATATGAAGGATCCTATAGCAAATGTGCTAGACATAAACCTACAATATAATAACTATGTATGGCTTATATTAAACAAAGTATACTTTTAAATACAGACTTCTGGTACCCCACTCAATCTTCCAATTTAAAAAAAAAAAGCTATTTCAAGCAATAAGATTATAAGCTTTGTAAGTTTTTATTGTTCTTGATAATAATAAATTATACCGAAAAGCCACCTTGAAGTACACTAGGGGCTCTAACTTCTCCAACTGGAAAGAGCTGACTTTGTGTAACATCAATAACAAGAAGAGGCTGAGTAGTTGTGGTCAGTGTTCTCTATATGGGACACTGATGTCTGTTCAGGCCTATGACTGGAAATTTTTAATGGTCCACCCAATGGGAAATTCATCTTTTAGGGAAGAATTAGACTCTTTCCAAATCATGCTCAGGTGTGGTAAGCTACTTATATTAGTCATGTGGTCACTATGATCCCTTCACCTCACAATATTAACAAAATTAATCTTTCTCAGTATTATTCTGTACAAAATATAGGCAATACAGGCGGTCCTCGACTTAGGACATTGTTCTGTTCCTATGTCACGTCATAAACCGATTTTCACTGTAAGTTGGAACATACGTACATATTGTAAGCACTTATCCTATCTAACACAGTAATTATCAAAAAAACACATCTAAAATACATTTAATAATGAACACGAACACGAAGTTCGCATTATGCATTTACGACGCAAAACCATTTAAGTCGAAACAAGGCTTATACAGTAAATGGGAGATGTGTCGTAACCTGAGGACCGTCTGTACATCCATTTCTGCTTTATGCTGTCACCTATCTATATGTGTTAATAAGGATCTGCAGCAATTTTTCAGATGACCTAATAATGCAGCCACATAAAAGGTCCTTGAAATCTTTATTTGAGGATTTACTAGACAGTTTCCAGGGGCTGTCATTATGATGTGAGACTAAATGTGGAATTCAAGAAGCATTTTGTTTTCATAGTAATAATGTGATGTCTAGAGGCTTGGAACATAACTTTGTGTTTCTTTACTCCAGGCTATTTTTGCCACTGCTTATAACTACAGTTCCAGTGATAAAACAAAATCCACGATGGCTGGATCCTGTTTTATAACGTAATTAACAAGATACTTGTCCATCAGTTCCACCACCAGCCCTAGGGCAACAGCTTACTCTCCTTTCATAACTAAGGAACCTGATAGATTTGTTGCTGATACAGTATACCAGATGAGTTTGGAGACTTATTAAAATTAAGTACATCTTTATTCATAATATCAGAAAATAAAAATTCCAATGAATAACATAACAGAGAATACCTGACCAAGCCAAATGCAAAATGCATGTATATTATAGACTTATAAATGTAAATGTCAAAATCTTGTGAGAGAAAAAAATGCAAAAGAAGGTTTCATCAGTCAATTTTCAAATTTTAAATCTTTACAGATACACTGTGCCTCATATGTAGCCCATTAACTACAAAGAACACTATCATTATTAACACTATAAACGTTTCTAGCTGAAAATTGTTAATTACTTCAAAGGTCTACCAGACAGCAACAGGTATATTTTTTAAATGACCAGGATGAACTCAGACTGCACAGAAACACATTAAAATCTTGAGGTGACAAAGGTCCATACTTTTCGCTGATTAACTTATGCCAGAAGCTTTTTTTCTTGGCAGTAATCTTGTTGATGCAAGCATCCCAAGTATATAAATGTACACTGGCAAAGTCATGAGTTTTATTTCTTCCTGTGCATGACTACTTTTGAGGTCCTTATATCAAGAACAGAAGGGAATTTACTCAACCAATCATTAAAAAACCTGTTGCCTTCTCCTGAGTTATCTTCTCCCTACATACTAACAGCAAATGAAAAGTAAAAAAAAAAAAAAGAAAAGGGTGAAGAACTGATCAATATTTTTATGAAACAGAAGTCAGAAAAGAAAGCCCACAAGAAATTAAAAAAATCTTTTGTTGTTGCTATTCTCTCTCCCTCACTCAATAAGGCTAGAAAGAAATCTAAAGATCACTAGAGCATTAACAAAATACATGCAAAGTTTAAAATAGTGCTAAAAGGAGAGTTATAACTGCTTTTTAAAGGGAAGAATAAATGAAATACATCGAGTGGACAGACATGAGAGACATTTCTAAATATGCTTATGTCTGTACAATGAGCTTCTCACGAACTGGCTCACCAACAAGCAAATATTAAGCGTGCAGCAGAAATGAAAGCAACACAACTGTAAGCCAGGTACCTAAAACCTCCAACAGAAGCAAAATCAAACCTCTCTAAAACTTTTCCAGCAAAATAAAGGCCAATCACTAACAACAACATAAAAGCTTCTGATAATTGTAATACACCCTGTGAAAATACATTTTCTAACTAGCCGAACTAGTAGAATGTTCTCAACTCTAACTACATCTTTTCTGTTCCTGTATGTTATTTACTTTCATGAACTATGAGCATGCATTAGTTTGAGTGCTGATTGTTTACATATAGGTGCCAATCTGTTGACTGTTCATGCTAAGAGTATTCTGCTTGCTGCAGTGTAGATAATTATCATCAGTTTGCTTCTTTTATCAATTACAGACATCGGACATTCCAGTCAAACCATTACTAAGCAGCACATCAGCTATGAAGAATCAAAAATTATTAATATGCAAAATTACCAATGTCATTAAAGAGCAGCAGGAGACCACCACTAGCATAACTCCCCTACCACTACTTTAGCAATAATATATATATATTTTTTTATACTAAAATTAGTCTTAAATATAGTACAAGGAGTGACAGAACAAATAAACCTGAATGCAAGGTATAAAAGGTCTGCTGGAAATTTGTATGGAAAATCATCCCATCCACTTCTTTTAACTTATTAAAAACTCATTTAAGAGTAACATCCACTTCTAAAAATGTAAGTAAAATCATTATAAAGTTGATTATTTTATTAGCATCTGTTCCCAAAATAAGTCAATCCAACTGTCAAAAAACATTATGACCAAGCTCTAACAGAATCTGCAATCAGCAATTTAAAAAAAAAAAATGTTTTCTTTATGACTTAAATTGTGTCTCCAACAAAACAAGCTTTCACTGTTCTTGAGGAATTTTTTTTTTAAATCCGCGCAACTCGATTTAAACTACAAGTATAGATGTTAATGCTTACTAGGCTTTCACAGAAAATAGCCCTTCAGAATCTGCCTTTACCCAGAAAAAAAACCCCGCAAATTGGAACGCCCCCTTTCTCTTACCATATTCTCATGCACGCATATGAATGTACACACACACAAACATGCACTGTGCACATTTTCTGCATAAGTATAACAAAAATTTTCTAAAAACGCATGATACAAAGTGTAAATTACTGTACCAAGTGTGCTCTTTCCAACCCCCCAAAAAAATGTGTTCTGAGAGATAAATACAAAGACTTGCCCCCTACAAGCATGCATGTTCTGCAGGATAAAATCACAATATAAACTTGTACAAAACAGGAATAAAGGTAATGACTAGTCACATGTTGGAGAATACAATGCATCCTGAGACAAGTATTTATGTGATTTGCTTGTGCAAGAAATGTACCTGAAAGGTCAACACTATTCAGGAATCTAGTGGAAAGTCATACAAGAAATATATTAACATTAATCTCAATACCAGATTCACTGAACACTTGTTTGTGTCCATTTCTCAGGCTGCACTGCATTCCAGGATGCTATGTGGCATGGTAGGTGACTATATTGCACCTGACACCAAGGAAAACAGCAGCCGCCACCAAGCACATCTAGGCATGCAATGAAGAAAGTTTAACGTACATTGAAAGGCCGTGTCCTTACCGTCTGCTGCTCCACAGCACCATTAGCAGTAACGGTGACAGCAGCAGGCGTGGTGTATATTGCTGGTGCACTTGGTTCTGAAGAAACACTGGACACTACAACCCCAATGCCGGAACCTGCCGACACAGGGCTGACCACCTGGTGGTGGTACTCTTCCAGGCTTGCTTGGGGGTATGCATATGTAGGCGTCATCTGGTTCTGCACCACGTGCTACATTTAAAGATAAAGTACATAAATTACATTGAGTTAACAAATTGTTAACAGGAAAGAACAAAACGTTGAAGAATAGTAGACCATTTATCCATTCTACCTTACGTATTTTGTACTAAATGACAGTACCAATTAAACATGCAAAGAATCAAATTACAACTACCAATAACGAGAATATTTGAATTTGAACATAAATGTTATCAGTGTTAAGAATGAATGTTGTTTGTACCTTGTCAGTAACAAGACATCACATCTTTTAAAATGATTTTATTTTAAACTCTATCAATAATCAATAATTTTAAAGACTAATACACAAATAAATAGCATACAAGCACACAAAGGAATACAATTAATTTCACCAGCTCTATGTTTTAATATTAAAAATTCTAAAAATAAGAGGAAAGAAAAGAAAATGGGACTCTGAAATCACTCTCTGATGATCCTTTCAAAACCCTTTCATTTGCATTTTTTTTCATTAGCACAGGAAGTCTGAATTATAGACACCTAGACTGGGTTACAGACAAAGGTGGGAACTAGTATGCTACATTATTATTAATCTAAGATTTATGATGTCTTAATGTAGTTGAAAGTGTTGATGAAATGTTTAATGGGCACAGATAGGTAAAACATGACTAAATCATATTACAGACCACTATAGGTCAGTGTTCCAGCATACAAAATCAAACTTTTTGTAACCCAGAGACCACCTGTACATTATTTGCAAGCTATTATTTACATGATCAAGCCATCTAAATGCATGCTTAATCTTTGAATTTAACATAAGAAACATATTGTACACTTTTGATAAACAGTATCTGAAACTCACCCACATCTTGTTCCTTGATTGGTGTGAATGTCATACTAAACGAAATAGTTGACTACAGGCTACAATCATTATGCTGGCCTGAACTAATATTTAATTACTTTTTTCATCAAGGTTTATTAGCAATCGGAAATTGCGCATCTGAATATAAAATACTGCCTGTTTCATATGATTGCCTCCATTTTCTGGCTGCTGTTAAAGAGCAGGAAATGTCAAAAGTGTTTCCGAGAGCAATTAACAACAAAATTGTATGATTGTGGCTAAATGTCACTATTAGTAATACCATCATTAGACTAGCATAGTAATCTTGCTTCCTAAAGCATGCCTTAACAAACAGCCTAGTACCACTCCTGAGAATTCCTTGTTATTGCATATCAAAAGAGTGGTTTTTAAACTATACAGTCCGCTCTTTCAGTCACTCCATCTGTGGACGTATATACTACATCGTTTTGGATTATAATTTTAAATCAAACCATCGTGTTGGTAAATAACATCGCGCTGAGACTGATTTTTCCCTCTATCATGGGTGGGGGTTATGCTGCTCACACTGCCCTTGGCAAATATCTATATTTAAAAAATAAATAACCACCACGTTTTTAACACTAACGGTGGTGGCCATCTGCCGACATGCCACGATGCAACGAGACTGTAAATTGCGCCGCGTGCACACAACACATGCTACACATTTCATCGCACACCAGGCCACGAAATCGAAATGACATATCATTTAATGGCTTCTGACCTTTGCAAGCAGCACTTTCTGGAGTCCGATCTGCGGCACAGCCAGAGGCGCGGCAAACACAGTTTTTATCATATTGGTTATTCTTGCCAAGCTAATGCGATGTCAGCTGTGATCCACTTCCCCAGATACCACCGTCTCTCACTCTCTTTCCGATGCTTCTTTCTCCTCAAACACAAATCTAAACAAGGTTTTGCGATAGTCCATATCAAATTGCTGTTTTCGCCATCCCTGTGTCACAGACGCTCATTAAATGTTTAGATGATTCAGACAAGCTACACACTGCTGCCTGTCCTCTTTTTCTGTGTACTGTGCGCCAGGATGGATGATGCCCTCGCCATGCATCACAACTGAGTGGTGGGGTGGGGGGAAAGAACTCCGCATTCACTGTATGCATTCACACAAACTGGCGGCGCTGGCACAAAGCCATCTCCTGTGTTCACGCATCAGCCAGAGCCAGCATCCTTTTCCTCAAAGATGGTGGTCGGACAAAATTTGGGGCTCAGACAGACCGACGTGTCCGCTGCTCCAGCGGTTCAAGCTAGTCCCTCCTGTAGCTCTCTTAAAAACTGACAGGCCTCAAGCGCAGGTCCTCCTGATCAATATTAGCACTGAAACACTGCACACAACTACTGGCTAATAATGCTTCTCAGGCTAAAGCTTTACCCTTTACCCCAGCTGGCCGAACACTTGGAACACAGGCTGACCAGTGTTTGCCAGATGGCGCGGTCAGCACGATAGCTACGCAGTCCTATCTGGGTGCCATCAACTTTACACCTATCAATCGAACGGATGCGAAGCCAAAAGGAACATTGCTCGCTCTTTCCGCTAGTTCTGATGTGTTACAAACAGTTCATACTGAGTCTGTTACTCTCACTTCACATTCCTAAAACGGTTCAAGAAGCCAGAAAATGGAACAGAGGGCAGAATATAAATCGCACAACCTGCCACAGAAATATTTAATTCAATGCATGTTACATCCACTGTTTACTATATACATCTATTTCTAAAAGTTTTTTTCCACACAACACCCTAGTGAAGTAAGTACTCCGTACATGCTAAATGCTATCTAAAGTGATAACGGATAGCTCTCCATATGCAAAGATAATGCAGTGGCGTTTTGATGACACTGACGGTAATGAAGAATATGGCGCCAACTGCACGAATGCTATTTGTATTTCTTAGTATGGATCATCTCGCTCAATTACAGCTTGAAATTCTCAGTTCTGCAGCGGCCATTACTGCATGCTCAGTTTTGAGACTGGCACCGGCAGCTAGCCAGCCAGCCCAGCAGCGATGCCTGAAAATGGGGTCACCATCCTAAAATTTGCACACAAGATGATCGGCATTCTTTGTTATCTGGCTCATTGGTCTAGTCGCATGATTTTTCCAACACAAATCATGAAAATAATACATTATTATTTTAAGCCATAAACATAATTCTGTCCCACAGACCTGCTATGATAGCTTATAATTGATCTACACGACTGCAAAAAATCTTGGTTCCCATAGTAACCAATGGATCTTGAATCTTGAAGCACAATTTGTTACCAGGGTTGCTACTTTTCCTCCTATTCTTTTACATGCAACTGATTAACTGGTAACTGTGTTAGTACCTCTTAGATAAAACAAGAGTGCACATCTCTGTGACATATCACATTAAGCAAGAATACATACTCTAATGCATAAAATTTTCAGGTTTGGTTTATATACATATACACCACAGCATGAACAACTTTTATGTAGAATAGTTAAGGAAATAATCTAACTGGCTATTTTTAACAATACTCAAAAGGGAAATGCAATGAAATTTTCAGATTAAATGTGTCAAAATGGTAGTCCGAGTGCACTGTTAATGTTGTGTGTATATATATATATGAAACTAGCAGAAATAAGTTTATGAAAGACACGATTTAAAAATCATCAAAATCAAATGATACATTTCTCCCAAGTATTTATAATTTATTACACACCATCACCACATATATGTAACATTCATAAGCTATAACAGATTATTTATAATTCAAGCAATAACAGAAAAATAAAAGACACATAAAGCCTATTTATAAGATTAAGTTAAAGTATTCAACACCTTTATATACAAGGCAACTTAACCTCTAAAATGTCATAAAGCAGTGTTTTATGTAAACTTTTCTGGTAATTTTCTAACCTGAGCATACTGTTTGTTCTTGAAATTACTGAGGAGCTGTAAGACTTACTTCTTGGAGACATCCGCATTTGCACCATTTTTTAAAGACATTAACAATTTAGCCAGTAAGAAAAGAAAAACACCCACCTAAAGTAACTACTTTTCCTAGTTGCACTTCATTCATGTACAAGTGCTTGGAAGGTTAGCTAAAGCAAATCTTCTATCAGCTACATTTACATAACACTTTTATCCTCAGTCAGCTCAGTCTTTCTCAGAAAATCCATAACTTATGTGGTTATAAAATTACTACCACTAAGAACAAAGTTTTAAAAATATCTGGTCAATAAAGCTATTTCATGGGGGGAAAATACTGAAAGCAAAAAGCAACTTTGCAGCTAAATATGCTATACCTCATACTTGCTACCTCAGTGGTTGTGTATGACAAATAAGAGTTAAATTCTCAACTGTTTCATACACACCATTCTCATGAGGGATCCTGACGGTGGCATTTGCATTGGCATCCACATGGAAAAGGATAATGGTAAAGCAAACTGATTTAAAGTAGATAAATAACTTCTTAAAAAACTCTAGAAAACGATAACCTTGGACTTCCTAGCTCCTACTTTGTTTACTGAAATGATGGCCACCGTCTTTCCAGAAATGGAGTGACACCAAAACCAATGTGGATAGTCTTGAAAGCACACTGCCAGCCACTGTGCCAGGCACAAATAATGACTAGGCACAATGGATGCAAATTAAAGCAGTCCCCAATGTACAGGCCACATGTTGCACACTAGAAAGCCAATACCATCCCTCTCCTTGCTGTCAGATGTAGTCAGGCGCACATGGAAGCGCATTGTGACTAATGACCACAATTTCATGCATTACTTATATCTGGAACAGTAACCTGCACAGAAACTACTTCTACCAACAACAAAAAAAAAAAACACGTTCACTACCATTTCTTATATCTTTCAAGTCTGTCAAAGAAAAGTGAACAAAAACTCACAAAACAATGTGAACCGATAGATGTATTTACCAGCGGTTTAGCCGCGATGGGGGCCGGCCACATCATCCGTAAAGGTGGAAGTTTAACGGTTTTGAAAATGCGAATGAAACTTCTCTGAGAAGAAGCACCAAGATGGCCGAATCAAATCATAAGCTGCTAGCAAGGGTAAGTTTAACTAGACGCTCAACACAAGTGATGGAAAGCTGTGCCTCTTGGAGGAACAGGAGTACGGTTGGTCTGTTTATGATTAGGGGATTGCGGGGAGGGCATGGGGCCGACCGCTCAGAGCTGTGGTTGGTTGATTCCAAGTTTGGGTGAACCTTGGCAGCCCCTAAAAGCGTTCTTGCGAAATTGGAGAAGGGTGCTGGAAGTTTCCAACTCCTGTACAAGTTCCCTGAACAGCAGGATGCCCTTCTGTGCTAAACTTTGTCCCGCTACCGAGTTCAGCCCGTCGAACTTATCTCACGTGGTCGGCCACGGCTTGCGCGAGCAACTAAACAGGTTTATTCTTCATAAACCAAAGAAATGGGGAAATATATGAGGCACTGAGCACGGAAAGCTTCCAACCTTACTTTCAGATAATAACTTCGGCTCAATCGCCATTGCAGTCTCTCCAGTTTGCTGGCGCTCTTAAGAGTTAACAACTGCATTCTAAAACATTGCAGTGCCTGCACGTGGATATTGTTAAGATATTGTCAAGCTAATCTTCCAAATCTACAAAAAGTCATCGCGTGTGCCGAAAATTAAAATGTGACAAGCGTTAACAACGAAATGGAAAATCGAATCGCAATTAAAACTTAGTAAAGTCCCGCGACCGTTTAAAAAAAATGAAGCAGGATTTTATTGCAAGTTACCCATAATTCTCCATCGATATATGTCCATCCGTTTTCAAAAGGCGGGTCTCTAAAGACTCTTTGGCTGGATTCAAACACTGGATACATGCCATGAGGGAAAATGTGATACTTTGCTTAATATTTCCTATGCGTCATCTGAAGATGCAGAAGACATTTGTTCTTGACGGACAGCTTAAATAGCAACTGACATGCACTTCTGCACAAAATGTTTACGCTCTAATTCATTAAAATATTTCTAGGAAAAAACATGCTTTACCATTTGAATCTGTTCTGAGTAAAAGATCAATATCACAGTTTTAAACGCAATCAAATTTACTTTAATTCCAAGAGGGTTAAAAAAACTCGGCTACAGACGACGGTGCGTGGTAACAAGGGGAAAGAACTACAGGCTGGCACTAACACTTGAGTGATGCGTCTGTTTCTCGCGACCGCACGTGCACACACTTGGAAACGTGCATTGATAATGATGCAATATTTATCAATACTTTTCTGACAATAGCTTGTCCGATGACTGGTTCCAGATGAGCCACTCAAAAAGAATTCCTAGTGTGAAATTTGAACAATTATCTGAGATATGGTAGCTGACCAATAAACTTTTCCTCTATCATTATTATAAAAATAGGGTGTGACTTGCTGGACTGGTAACAAAAAGAAATAAAATTATCAGCCTCTGGGAAAAAACTGCAACTACTATAACATTAAAGTCTATTATCCCAACATTTGCACCTATTGTAAAATGTATCCCATCCAAAAACCAGAAAGATCACAAATAAAGATAGCATATATATGTAAACTAAAAATACTTTCAGTTTTTACATTTCTGATTATTTAATTCATTAGACTTGCAATAACTGGTGCATATGCATGCGCCTGTCATTAAAGAGTATAGAGGAGCTATAAATAAGTAAATGGTTAACTAAATATAACAAAAGAGAAGTCCTAAGTTTAAACAAAGATCAAACCCTAATTTTTGTTGAAGACATTAATCTTCCATTTCCCTCACAAATTTCTAGTCAAACTTTTGTCAGCTCTGCAGCTGGTATAGCTAATTCATCCTTCTAACCTCTACCCCTACTTCAGCCCTCACCATTATACTCTAGCTAAGCTAGCTCTAACCCCTATCCCTAAACTCTGCCAAGCTAATTCCTAAGTTCAGGTAACCATTTTTGCTCTTAATCCCTCCCATTATATCATTTATGATAATGGATGACAACAAAGTAGTAAAATGTCATTATGAAACCTTTTTCATCGTCAATGCAAAAAACAACTACTGACGTGCATTGAACATGCATTCTTACTTTAGAAGTACCTGCTTCCTTCTATTAGTTATTATTCACAGATTTTAAAAAAAATGTATGAGTAAATCTAACTATAAAAATACAACAAAAGATAATTTAATAGACAAAAATCCCCTACCTCAGATCTTGGTGTTTGGTGAAGTATCGAGAAATTTGTACAGATTTTAAAACAGTGAGTGGTAAAATCTTACTATTTCAAGTTTATTTTAGTTCTTGTTTTTTCAAACTGCTTAAAGAAAAAACTTCCTCTGCAACTCTAAGGCACCCGGGCACCCTTTAGGCAGGCAGAGACCGCACAGGCAGATTTGTAAGGGTGGCAGATGCCAGCCCAATGAAGAATTAAGGTTGCTTTCTCTTTGTGAGTCATCCTCGTCAGTCTGAAGCCTTTGTCACACAAAGGGAGTCTAGCACGGGACAAAGATATTCACAGCAGTTCTTCCCCCTTGCATTTCAGAAAACGCGACATCTCGACTACAATTGATTTTTTTAAAAAATCATCCTCGATGCTATCCTTAATCATTGTTTCAACCTCGGAAGTATCTAGTTCAAATCTACTCGGATTTAAAATTACGTTTTATAAACAGATACTTTTCCTCCTCTATTCCAAGCGTATTATATCAGCTTTTGCAACTTAAAACTACTGCTCTATAACCAGGTCACATTTCACACGAAGATCTGTATAATACAAATGATGTCTTTTGTCATCTAGTGTGTAAAATAGATTTTTAAGACACAAGCTTTAACATTTTTCAATAAAATGGTTTTGTAGACGACTCATTCTTGGAACATTTTAATGAAAACTTAAAAAAAAAAACTGGTGCCTTATCACTGCACATGCATTTAATCTCTAACATAGTCACCATCTTTTCCTGTGGTCTGGTTTAAAACTGGCCACTGCTTTGCAGTTTTTAAAGGCTACAAAATTTTGGGTTATTAGATTGCCCATATGGTATGGCAGAATGGTAGATTGACCTCTGTTACTCATGACCCCAAAATAGGATGTTAACGCTACTGATGATATCGTTAAACACACATACACATTATGTTACACAATGAAAACTGCTTTTGTCGGTAAAAAGGTCAGCTTCTTAACGATAATGTCTTATTCATCCTAGGGAAGCACAAGAAACAACATTCTTCTCCGACCCCAGGTAACACACATAGTTGTCTATAACATTTCAGAAACTTAGGAACAGCATTAGACAAAATGATCTATAAACTCCAGGTGAATAAAACAACTTTTTGAACTGAAATGAGTCCCTTTACTCTGCTTTGATAGGCTGAAATAGACCCAGACTCTTTCCCAGTTAATGACAAAAATGATCAAAAAATGAGGCAAATCATTGCTATATATTGTATGAAATATTTTAAGCTGTTGCTAAATGTTTGAAACACAAAGGCTTCAATGGCATAAATGTGGCCACCATGTGTCAATGCCCTTCCAAATCCAAAACCCCTTCATAAATGTGATGGTCACAATGCCATTTCCAAACCCAAATCCAGTCACAGAATTAAATCCAATATTTCTGTATTTTTGTTTTTACCACCAGGGTAAAAAAAATGTTTAAAATATACTTTACTAAAGGATCTCACTATTTTATATAGATGGGTGGTGTTACTCTGCACTGGCTACAGGATAGTAATTAGACAGAAATAAACATCCTTTGCTGGAGATAAGGACCTTTGACCTATAATCCCGTCCAGGTGAAAAAGCATAGGATCATCCTAAGGGTTGGGGGGAGGGTTAGAACAAAACTGCTTTCAGCAATGGGGCAGAAGTAAAATTCTGCTTTTAATAGCTCATTGTTTTGTTTTCATGGTTATAATGAACATGCAGCATGAAACACAATGTTATATATATGTTATATAAGTTTTATGGTTCCTTAACTAAAATAACAATAACAATTTGTATATCCATTTGGAGTTTAAAAAATATAATACCTTGCTCATTATTCCTACTTACCAATGACAGTAGGGTTTTGCTTGTAGACAAATGAGTAACTGGAACTGAAACTTCTTTGCCTAGGTCTTAGACAGGAAATTTAAGTGCCAGAAATCTGAACAGTACTCCAGTATACAATGGAGTACTTTTTCCTGTGCTGTGACAAAAGCTCTTATCCAGTGTGTAGAAAAGTGAAAAATGATCTACACTTCTGATAATGATCCCTTTGTCACCCATTGAAATGGAAGCATTACTAAACAGTGTATCACTTTACAACACTGTAGATAATACTTTATTATTGATAATTATATTACCACCAAGAAAGATCATTTCTATTATTCAGTGAAAGAGTTTTGAATATAAATACTACTATTATAGCAGATTAATAATAAATCTTCAAATTTATGAATGCTTTGCCTGTCTTTATTACAACAGCCTGATGCATTTATGCAGAATGTCAACTGTTATCACAGTAATGGTTTATTGTTACTTATTTTCTTTTACTTAGCTGTTTGGAATAAAACAATGCTAAAACTACACCTCCTCTACTCACTTCATTTTTTAAATGTTGCAAAAAACATGCCCCTGTGTAAAACTATGGAGTTGGCTTGTACTGCTTACCTAAGTCATGACCACTATAGGTATCCATTGGAGTAGCACACATTTTGTTTGCAAGTCATAGATTTATGTTGTTAAATCTACACATTTAATCAAACTTCTGCTATAAGAAAACAAAAGCACTCAAAAACAAAACTCTGCGCACCGTTTTTATCTTATTTCTATGTTCAACATTTTTTTATGGTTTTTATGTTTAAAGCCACTCAAATTGTAATTCATTGCTGTCACTAAAAAATCAAGTGACTACCATTATTGTGGTATGGTTGTGTTCATGTTGTGTTTGTGCTCGCAGTGACAGTAGTCATTATAATCATAATGGGGGCCATTTCTGACTTCCTGCTATTGTGGCTGTCATCTATTGTTCTTATCATTTTTGCAGTTGTCTTCATCACAGCATAATGACAGTTATGATCACCATCATTGGTATAGCTATTGTTACCCATATAGTTGGTGTGCGTTAGTTGAATCATCCACAACACTCATTTCAAGCAAAGTTTTGCAATAAAGTTACATCCCATGCTTTCATATGAGGGCTTTCTGCGGTATTCAGTATACAAGTTGGTAAAGTGTATTATGTGTGTATTTCAATAGATGCTGTGCAGCTAGAAGAAGCAAGAGAAATTTAAGATCCTTCTGTTTTGTTTCCACTAACAAACACAAAGCCACATCCAACAGCATAAGTATTTTTTCTTACTACTTGTGAATTACCTCAAGAGCACAACCTTCACAATCTTTATCTAACAATTATTACCTAAACAGCCACTTTAGAAGACAAAAGGCCATCACAACACCTAACAGGCAAAATGCTGATGAAACTTGTTACTTTCGATGCTTGAATTGCATTTCTTTGGTATGTGTACAGAAGGTAATCATACAGACTATAATTCGTTGCAGTTTGACAGGACTATCTATGCACACTAAACTGTTTCATTAATAATATCCTCTGGTGTGCACAGTTATCTTCACGTCACTTTGGATGCAGTATGACAGCTGTGTTACTGCCTAATATTTCACATCACTTTAGAAGGAACTTCATTTCTATACTAACTTTTGGCCCCACCACTAATATTTGATCCATCATAGCAGGCGAGCACTGCTAACTATGCACATTTCTGCGGTCACAGTGAGGCGGGAGAGCAAGTAAAAAAACAACAACACACAACTAGAAAAAAACCGGCAGAAGGAGAAAAGTTTTTGAAAACTGCTAGTTTGGCATGTAGCCAATGTTTGCGGGACAATGCCGTCTAAATTCGAAATGTTCGCCTAAGGTTAGTAGTTACTAGCTTAGTGTATCGGTCAACGCACCAGCGCACTGTTTCAGAAAGGCTGCTCCCGTTGTTTAAATATATAGTGTAGTGACATACAGATGTCACCGACGCGTAAAGCCATGAACAAAGGCAACGCAGAATGTTCCCCTCCCGCACCCTCTACAATGCCACTGATAATCTGCAGTGCCCCTCATGTGGCTGTGAGAGAAAATAAGCATGGAAGTCCTTCACGCTGTCTCCGAGTCTAGGTCTTAACTACGACTACGTTGTTTTCCACACAAAGTTCCCACCCGTGGGATCATCATCATAAATGACTTGACGGGAAGGCTGAGAACCCCTTTCATCCCCACCCCCCACAGTGAGTCACCGTTTCCGACCGACCGCTGGCTTATTCGGCCATCGCCGGAGGAAGTTTGCGCGGCGTCCCGAAAGTTGCAAGCCCGTGTCGTCTGCGTGTACATGAGGCGGCTGATCGACACAGGGATGGATGGAGGATGATGATAAGGACTACTACGTGCGACGGCGTACTTCCGAGCTGTACTAAGGTGATGCCAGCTAGGGTTTGTCATAGGTTGTGACCCTTATCTCTATCGCGCGCTCTCTCCCTCATCACATGCTGCTGGCGAAGAAAAAAAAGCAAGGGAACCACATATTTTTAGCTGTACAGACAAAGAATAACTGCAGTTTTCGACAGATAATTGTGCAGGGCGTCAAGTGTTCCACTGAATGTAGAAAGGGTACTTACTGATGCGTAAATGGGCGCTGTTAACAGCATCTTGTCCTAGCCAATATCCTCCGTGTTGTTCATCCCCTACCATCCGGTGTCGCAGTCAATAATGAGCTGAAGTAAAAAATTGTCCCTCTCCAGTGGAGAGATGCCTACGTAAAGTAGGTCAGCCTCGGACAGGAATGCAAGTTTACTTTCAGCTCACAGCACCACTCTGTAAAGGCCAGCAGAGGGTGCGGGGGCTGTGTAAGTGGCGGAGTGGGCAAGCCGAGAACGCTCAAGTCAGTCGTCCGCTCGGTGTCCGGTCCGTGTTCGTGATCCAGGGCTGTCAACACATCACGAGCCTGGGCCCTCAGCTCAGCGCTCGCACCCCAGCTGTTTCCACTCGGTTACGTTCCTCGCTGTCGTAGGACACAGCACAACGTGTAGCGTCTCTCGTTAGGTGCAGGTGGTCACTTCTTGGCTCTGAAGTGGCACTTTGTTTTGAGCAAGCGACCTCGAGACTGTAGGTTTCTACTTCCTCTCGCCAACAACTGTAGCACGGATAGTTTTCCGCCCGCGGGTAGTTTCGACAGTTTCATACTACGCAAATGATTAATCATGTGACGGAATGCGGTGTCACACGCAGAGGATGGATAACTTACTATCGACCTGTCAGGGAACAAAACACAAGACACCTCGGGTTCATCTTTTCAGAGTCTGCACACCCTCACCACTTGTCACCTCATCCTCGCGATCTCGCCTCTGCACCACACACTGCCGTACGACGAGGCACTGTCATTCGTCACCTGCCCGTGCTTTCAACTGTTGATTCATCGCACAAGCTACCCAACCAGGCTTGCGAAAATAACAGGTCCCACCTGTCCTGAGTGCACACAGGCCCCACAAAGGTACTGTTTCCAGTGCGCCTCAGCCTTCGTTGTATTCGAGAACAAGATCTGCTGTGTCTCTCTAGCGACTTTTCTCCGTCTTTCACTATATTTTATTGTCCCCCTTCGCGTTCGAGACGACGCAGCCCGCTCTCAACACGACTCGTGGGTCTGCTGGAAACGCTGGCCTAGCCGTCACTGTGTCGCCGTGCGAGCGAGGACCACGTAAGACAAAGACACGGGGGTAGTGCAATGCATCATGACGTTCCAGAGCGTAAGGAGCCGTCTGCTGGCTAGAAATACAAAGCGTTTAACGCCGTTGCATTGCAATTATCCATAAATCTGGGAAAGAGGAGGGGTTTGAGTTAGTGCTTGCCGTATAACACTGCATGGGTGGCAGTAAAACGGCACCAGAAAAAGGCTATACCTGGTAGTAAATCACTGTCCTGCCCATGTACTAGGCAATTGAACTGCCTGAATTGAATTGTTAACATGGTTTATCAAACCATTTGTATTCTGCAAGAAACGCATACACAAACCACACTTGTCACCGTATATTTGCATAAATGAGGCGGTGATAATAGGTTTCACAGGTGAGCAACAGCCTATCTATATTGAAAGTTCATAATTTTATCATATTGTCACTCATCACATGCTACTGGAAAACAAAAAGTAAGGGGACAACACACATTTATAGCTATGCAAAGAATAACTGAAATATAATTTCACTAACCATCTATTGCAGATGGCAATAAGTAATAAAGAAATTTAAAAAAACACCAGCTATATAATAGTGCACTTTATAGGTAGCAGCTTCTGTAGTTTGGCCTTTCACCTTTGAACCCTCATCATTTCAACACAGAAGGGTCTTGACAGGATTTTGTCTCCATTTTCTGTTAAAATAGTTGCCTTTGTGGTGTCATGGAGAGAGTTGTTTTAGGAAATGCATCAGCCAAAATAACCCTTTTTTTTTCAAATTTCATGTCCTTCATATTTCTGTTAAAAATATATGTAGTTGTCTGTTGCTTACATATGTAGTACATTTACATGTTTAATGTGTCTAGGCCATACATGTGCAAAAGAATCAGCATGAGTCAATACCATTGTTGATGTAACATTTTACAGAAATGCTGTACTATTATTTCGTGTGTCCAAAATTAATCACTACCAAATAAACACAAAGTGCCTCCAACCATGTGATGACCTATATAACAGCTCAGCCACTCTAAGCATATGACATCAGTTTGTTCAAGCAGTAATTATGATGCATGATTCTTAGAAAGCACTTTTCGTTTTCGGATGAATAATGAACTGGCAGACTTAATCCATGCAGTCCTTATGGTTTAGGACAAAGACAAGTAGACATCCCTGCATTGTTGCTTTCAGCAGCAATGAATTTTTTTTTTATCTGTTGCCTGCAAATATAATGTTCACTATGCTCCAGTCTTCAGAAACCATTTATCCTTATGCTTGAACCTACTGTTGTTATCAAGCACATTGTTTGGTGTTCAAAATTAAGATTACTAACTTTATTACACTGTGTTAAAAAGCTTGCATTTTAAGTTGTACTATGATGAAATGGAAAAAAATTCCCAACTTTCCTTACACTCATAGGCTAGTAAGCATCTGCTTCGAGTTTTCCAGGCAGTAAATAATAGCAGATATAATTATCATAATGTATTAACTTCATATTTTTACAATGCTGATACTAAAATTTCTTAACACACAACATAATAATTTGAGTCAATCGGGCGCTGGCATGGGGACAGACACCTAGTGAAACTGCCAACAGCATAGGAAGACAGTCAAGCAGACAGCAATAATACATCCTGATATGAAGGTCAGCTTGTTAGACCTAGGGAAATATGTTGCTTTAACCTCTAGAACATGCTGCACATGCTGAATGTGACTGTCACATTTCAGGATCCACGCATACAAAGGGAAACAACTTCAGTTCAAGCCACTATACTTCCTAGAGGGGAGGGAAGGGCTGGGACTTGCACAGTCTCAAGATCTGCCCCTTTCACTGATGGATCAAAATGCCTTAAAGGGTAAAATCAGAATATCTGTTCAGTGGCACTGTTATGTACAAGAAAAGTGTGGCTTGCCTGATTATTTTGATAATAATTCGTTGTATTTATCAATATTAATATGTCTTCACACTACATTTATTAGCTTTCCAAAACAAGAGAACTAAACACGGTATCAGTCTGCCATCAAACACAAGAGTGGGCTCCTATGAAGAAATGACATAGTATACCTGTGACAACGAAATACTGAACACAGTGACAAAACAATAGTTAGGAATGCTACATAGCTGAACCACCAAGTAATGGCTGTTTATAAATGTTAAAGGAAAAATGTTCAGTGTTAAAACACTTTATTGCATGGGTGAGAACCATTAGGAGATGATGCATTATGGTTGGTGCCTTCAATAGGGTTTATTGGGTTCAACCTTTTTTCTAACTTCTTTCATGTTCTTTCTCTTTACTAGAATATATAATATCTGCTAGCACCAAAATGCTACATGCTACCGCCATAGGTGTGTAGTAGTGACAAAGGTAAAAGAAAAAAAAATGTATGCCGAGGCAACAGGCACTTGAAATCAAGTGTACCCTCTTCAATCCAGCTGCTCAACCACAGATAAATTGTCAGTTGTGTGTGTGTGTCTGTGTGCATAGGTGTGTGAAGATGTATATGCGTCTTAAGAAAAGTCTAGATGCAAGATTGCATGCTTTTAAGTTTTCTTTGATAAGCCAATTGCTTATCCTTATCTTGCAACTAGCACTTGTTCTGTCTTTATTTTTGTAATTTATTTCAATGAGCACCCTTCCTAAGTTATAACTGTCATTTGCTTCATGAAATATTAATTTTAAAACCATTTTAATCAATAACCAATATTCTCTATTAATCCTCTAAAAATAAAAAGGATAATTTAACACAATGAAGCAATATTGTTTGATACATATTAACTAGCAAATCTGGCCCGAAAACATCTTCAGTAGTCTATTTTTCTTTTTTTGATTGGACATGGTTGGCTGTACCTACACATCGTGTAGAATTCTGGCGAAAGGGGGTAAAAAGGGAGAAAAATGATATGTCTGTGTAACTGCAAGACCAGTATGTTTCTATATGTATAAAAATTAAATACTTTGCTAGGTTTTACAAATATACAAGTTTTAGCCTTCTTGTATCTTGTGAATAATTTATTCATAATTCAAATTCCTCTAAACACAGCTATACTGATGTGTATATATATTTCAGTTCTTAAAAATATGCATCAATGGACAGTTGCTTCTGATTCATTATTGTTATTCTGCAAATGGTAGTTTTCTATTTATATAGAAAAGTTTATCTTCAAATATTTAGGTGAAGAATGAAAAACTAAATCACACATGTAAACAGTCTTTACCAAACATTTGTCCCTGAGTGAAAATAAAAGCCTCAATCTAAACTGTGCCTTCAGCAGTAGCAAAATTCCTTCTACTCTTAATAATAAAAAAAAAAAACAACTCAAATTTAATAGGCTGGCCAACACAAGCACAAAAATACATTGGCTCCTGCAGCAAACACTTAAACTGCACAGAATATTTAACCCTATAGGAAAGTTCTCTAATTTTCAATTACATCTACAAGAAATCAAAAGTATTCCCATGTGGTATATCACAAATACTGTATATCTTATTAAACTGTTTTGCATTTTTTCCAGAAAATACATCTTCACAAGAACTACAAAAAAGAAAACAATATTGGCAATTAATATTGATAATATGTTACTGAAGCTTAATGCTTTGTAAACATACAAGAATGTTATATGCAGAATATAGGGAGGCAGCAAGCAGGACAAAACTGAAGACTTAAAAGCTTCAGTTATCCTCAATCCCATTAGATGGCTTTGACACTGATTTCAAGTGACTTGATAGCAGGAGAGAGATTGCTTATTGAGGCCAAGGGTAACTGTGTAACAAGGCCTTCTTATAAAATTTGAGTGTCCGTTTATGTCTCACCAAATGACATGAAACAGCCCATGCACTACTACTCTAATGAATTTAAGTGATGTTGAGGTGTGCACTAGTGTCAAAAGTCATCAAGAAATCAGACTCTCAAAAAACATACATATATAGTTTTACATGTCTAAAACTGGTTCTAATAAAGCATTTGGACAACCAGGATTATATTAACCTGTACACTGATATAGACTTTTCTGTGAAAAATTAAAAAAAACTAAGCAATCTGAAAACAACTTAATCTTAAATGGACAGAATAGCAACTGAAACACTGGTCCCTAAACAGAACTGTGTGAAGACTGTCCTTAAAAGTCGGAAAAACATTTCAGGTCAGCTTCTAGTTTGTGAACATAACAATCAAAATCCCAATGGATATTTTCAACTAGGTGACTCTAAAGACCCTAAACTTTAATCACACTCATAACTCTCATTGAAAGGAAACTTCACAATTAAAGAGTAATATTAATACCATACTTCTCTGAAAATAAGCCCCAGAATGATTATTTTAAAGGATGCTTGTGATACAAGTCTTACCTCAAATATAAGCAGCCCTAGTTAAGATCATCAGCCAGACAGATTTTGCGCACGTTAAAACACATGATGGACGAACTGAATTTAAAGTAATGATATTAATGAATAAATAGTATATCAATACTTAAAATAAATGATAATATAAATTATAGTTAAGTCTTTGTAAATGCCAAGCAGGTGCAGCTGGATGAGAGATATACACCTACGCATAAATGAAGTCACAAGAAATTCAGGCTGGGTTTGGAGAATTATAACGATGTTCCAGAAGATTATCAAATTAAAATAAATGTAGATTTCTGTACACGAAAAAATAGCATCCCTTGAAAATAAGCCCTAGCATCTCTTTGGAACAAACATTAACATAAAACCTGGTCTTATTTTGGGGGAAACATAATAGCAACCAAAGAAAAAGGTGTCAGCTTTTCTTATTTCTGTAGTTTTCTCATCATTGTTATAGCTAATTCTTTGTTACCATAATTAATTATTTTGCAACTCCTTGGATCTATGGAGATATATTATTTTGATCAACTCAATTTTCATGCTCACTTCTTGATTTGACTGTCATGTAACATCTGTGGTATCTGAGAAGTGGGCTTATGAACTGTGTTTAAGGAGATTCAGGAACTACATGTACAGAGATTAGAAGGATGTCCCTTTGTATAATATATACTGTAAATAATGGTGACACCTTTTCGTCTTTTGGATACAAAGACGTATTTGATTTAGTACAACATATATTAGGTTAAAGGTTTTACTACAAGCCTTAGGCTATTTGTTTGGAGACTTCATCTTGCTGTTAAATACAGTAATCCCTCGCCACTTGACGCTTCACTATTTCGCGGCTTTTTATAAGAAATTAATGGGAAAAATTATTCGGGTATCTATGCTTCTTCGTGGATTTTCTGCAAAATTCGATCAGAAGAAAAAATACATATTTTATGAATTTTTAGATAAAAAAAAGCTCATACTGTATAAAAATATATTACTAATATTAATTCTAACAATAAAGAAATATTAAAAAGAATAATATTACAGTATAAAGCCTTAATATAGTGTATTAATAAATATGCCATTCCTATTTCGCAGATTTTCAGTAATTGGGGGTGGTTTTGGAACACATCTCCGGCGATAAACGATGCATCACTGTATAATGAGCTTTGGATTAGGGTTAGCTCACCTATTTGGACAAATTGCTCACCATTAACGCACTGGACCCACCTACCCTATTTACAATTGTGATTCCACCATTTAATATGTCAGCAGTGAGTGACCAATTTTATGACAACTATGGATATGATCTGAACCTATTGTGTTATTTTATCTGGTTATTCTTGTAACAAGTACATGGTAAAATTATTAGAGGTATATTACTTTTCTTGTTATGGGACATGATGTACATGAACTATCAAACAAAATCTCCAACAACTTTGACAATACAGTTTAGTAGCAAGAGTCCCCAACTTCAACTGAGTTGATTTCTGTTGCTAACTTTTCCAGATGTGATTTTATTATCAACTTACAATCTATTACTTTGAGCGAATCATGTCAGTGAGGCAAGACAGTGAAACAGTTGTACTCTTGATAGGTTGGCAGCTCACCATCAGCAAGGGGATAAAAAAAAATTGTGGTTGTGCCAGGAACTCTCCCATTCCCTCTCCCCTCTTACAGTTACTATGCATGCTGCCTCCCTTTTCTCCCACACTTTTTTGCTCTCAAATTATGACATTATCAAAATTTGTTGTGTGTACATGTTCATAAAAATTTCTTAGCTAATATTTTTTCCATCTGGAATTATCAGTAACATAATTAAAAAAAAACACAGCCTAGAACAACATGCACAACCAAAACACTGCCTATGACCTCACACACACACAAAAAAAAAACCTCCTACCACATTTGTTGAGGAGTAGACAAATGGATTTTTGCTTAATACTCAACCAGAATATTTTCATCAACCCAACATATACATACACTACCACACTTTAATATAAAATGTATAGAAAAACCTAGAATGTCATGACATTAGTTGTTACAAAGGAACAATCTTAACAGTCTGTTGCCTGTAAGCAGTAATTGTTTTGTTTATCTATTATGAGATGACATGAGTTGAAAATACAGTGTATATGACAGTGAATGATGAAGGTATGTAAGTCATTTTCATAATGAAAACACAAGTGATTAAAATAAAAATGTTAACTTATTCTGGTCCAATTATAAATATGCTTGCAATCTTTCATAAGTTTTCAACTGACAATTTTTAAGGATGATTTATCTTGCACAGTTATCACTTTTTCCTGTACAACTGGTGTGCATCATATAAGAAACAAATATATTTAATATAACAGTAACATAAAAATAATCAGTTCCTACAAACTTCTAGTTATGGAATATTAATAATTTCAAAATTGTTAACATAAGCTATAGAAACAAAAGTGATGAGACCTGCTTTGTATCTAAGAGCTTGGTATGAAATGGTTGGTAACAGTTTTTAAATGAAGCTTATGCTTTTTGATATATTGTAGCAAGAAGAAATAGTACAGTTTGGACACTGCATCAAACAATTACTTAATAGATATGTGTCAATTGTGTTTATAGTTTCCAATTCCAGAACAACTATGCCAGACCTGACTTTACCATCTAAATTGTTCTGGTGTTTAACCAGCTTAATATATCCCTGGCGTGACTATATAAGATTTTTTAAAATGTATTTCTGTCAAAGATCACACTGACCACCTGATTAAGCTTTAGTTTTTCCTAACCTGTACCTTCCATGGATGACGTAACTCGGCAGTGCTGATAAGACGGCGTGGAAACTGTTTTGCTGTATTTTCAGCGTCAATATTTTGAGAAAGATGTATATTTTCATTATATAATTTCGTGTAAATCAATGTGAATCAGATAAGTGTTTCTAGTTTGTGTGAATCGATCGTGGATCCAATGAACATCGTTGTGTCGCGCTGTCACCTGACACGTTCGTTGCAAGGGGCGCTTAATTTAAATGGCCAATCTTTACCAAAAATCTACATTACACAGATTCTTCTACTGCAGGTCAGAATATCTCGAGTTCAGTATTAAATGTGTTAAATAAGTTAAATACTGTACGAGATTCGAACTAAAGCGAGCATACCTCAGTGTCAGTTGCATGCCGTTAGCGATTTTGACTGCGAAGCTGAATGAAAATCGAAACTGCCCACATTTATATCACTTTTACTAAGATTACCGTTCACAGCATGGACTTCAGTGATAGTCTTCGAACCACTAAAGAAAATAAACTTACCTCAGTTGTGTTTTGAGCTGTGATATATAATTGAGCACTTAACAGATCTATTTTGACATAGACTTACCTCTCCATTCTGGTTTTCTTTGTTCTCTACGTCAGGAGTCAGTATCCTCCCGTTCAACTGAATCGATGTCTGTGTACCTGCACTCTCTTTCATAAGCGGAAAATCTTTTTTTCCATCACATGAATACAATTTATAGATCTTTCCGTCCAAAGTCGGCGGTGCATTTGCAACAACTTGAGTCATTGTCTCCGCCATGTTGACTAAACCAATCACGCCTTAGAAAAGGCCGTTGACACGAGAGCAGCTGTCCCGCTCTCAGAGTTGACTGAAGTACATCCAACTCGCCCCACGAAATCGCTTATAACCGCTAGTAAGCACGCGTTTCCGCACAACTGCATCCGCTCTCTTATCAATGCCAGTTTTATGCTGTTTTATGGGTCATCGGCTCTTCGCTCACGTTACTCGGCGTTCGAAATCCGTCCCCTTGACGAAGGTGATGAAACAATGCCCGGATGTTAGAAAGATGAAAGGTTTGGTTTTGTATGGAGACTGTGTTCCCACCTGCGGGCCGCCTAGTTCTGATTGGCCGCGCTCGCGATCGATTCTCAATGACTGAAGTCAGTTCCGCGCCATCCAGAGCGCCCTCCGCCACTGCCACATCTCTAGACGGGCTGGCTACTTTAATAGTGTGAGAGATGGATTCTGCTAAAATGCCTATAAACCCCTCCCGTCCCCACATTCATGGCACTCTTCACCCGCGACGACAGCAAAGCCGTTTCTAATGACGCCACGCTCACGTCGAAGTTGGGGAAGGGAGGTCACCATGACGAATCTGCCGTTGAGGTTGTTATAGTTAAAGAAGTATAGTCGATGATGGGGTTAGAAGTGGAGTTAACAAGAGAAAAGAGAGAGAGAGAGAAAAAGCGAGATGGGAAGACACTCCCTTGCATGAAAGTTTTTTTGTTGTTTTTTTTTTTTTTTACACAATGAAGTTAATCAATATTTGGTGTGATGAAGAACGACTGACGAGATGCCTCCTGCTACAGTGCGCGAACCAGGCACATAGCTTTATGGCCCAGTGTCTTTGCGAACTACTCACATCATGTGACACGGAAGACTTGCACGATGGATGCGTGTTATGTAAAAGCCCGAGACACTGCCACACCACTCGTCACTGCCTTAAATGAGACACAGGGAAGTGACAATGTGTCCTCGGCACACACACGGTGGTCTGTCCGGTTTGCCGTCGCGACCAAACTCGTTCTCTTCTGGCCGGCTTTCCTTGTTGGTGATGGCGTAGTAAGCTTATGTGGACAGTGGTTAGGCCAACGTTAGTAACATTGCAAATTTTATGAGATGACGGAACTGAACTTTAGAGTTAGAGTAGGTGGGGGGAACTAGATATACGCTGGTAGCTAAAATAACATTAGGGTACAAGTTATGCCTTGCTCTAAACGAAAATAAAGATACTACTTGAAAGTAGTTAGTGTCAACTGCATTAATATTAAAAAAATAGTAAATATATATTAAACATCCTTTAAAATATTATAAATCAGAGTAACCCTAACATTAGGCAAATAAATGAGTAACAAAATTCCATGAAAAGTGTGTCCTCATCATAATACAACTAGATAAATAAAAAGATAAGCAAAATAGATCAACAGGTTTGAAAACAGAAACAGTGCAACATGACAACTTGACCACCTCACCACTTTCATATCTTTCCCCCATATAACTCTTATCCCATCCCTTTGCAGTGCGAAATCTTCTTCCTAAATTTGACTTAAAGAAATGCTTGTTATACGACTGTTTGCACTGTGTCTTTTTCCTTTTTTTAGAGAGCAGCTACATAAAGACTTAAGAGGGCTGCTCATGAAGAATAATAGAATTCAACAAGCCGTACATCACGCTCACTTTGTAGATACTGTACTGAGCCTATGTAAGTCCTAGCGCTAGAAACAACTGCACGGCGGACACAAGCTGTTTGAGTCTGACCAGCAAAACAACCTCTCGCCCCTAAACATCCCAACCCACGTATTATATACACTTCTTTTATACGCTTTCAAATGCCAGTTACCAGGTGATGTCGCCTTGCCGATTTTTTAAAAAAACGGTTTCAGACTCGTTCCTACGAGTTTTAAAGGTGTTATCTGGTTTCTGAGGAGGCTAGAGGTTTGGCGAAAGAATAAGCACCGCTATTTTGCCTCTTTCCAGTCTAATTGTTCCTTATTCAGACCGACTTTTTGTCTCTCCAAAACTTGTGTGGGACTTTGTTTCATAGCTTAAAGCTGTCTCATCTCTTCCACTAAGTACTAAGTAGAAAAGGGTGTGCAAGTATTACATACCAACTGTACATTGTTTCAGAGTTACTTTTTTTCCACAAGTGGCACAAGCCCTTGAGGAGTGAAAAAAAAAAAAATGCGCTCATTTGCTTGTTTCTTCTTCGCTTTAGGGAGTAGTTCATTTGCTGCGGCATTGTGAACTCCTATTTTGCTGCTTTTTCATCTTTGGCGAGGAGAAATTCTGAGTGACACTAACAAATGAAACAGTTATAATTTTGTTTACCGTCGGAAAAGGGGTAAAGAATCGTAAAGTTCCCTATCTTGCAACAAAGTGAATAATTTTGAAAATGAGAAACCGACTGTATTCGATATTACAAGAGCAAAAGTCAATGCTTTTTCTTACAAGAGATTCCTAATAAAAGTTCTATTGAACAACAAATTCTATTACCTTCCTCAAGACAAGAAAGACCGAACGCCTTTAACATCTTTCTCCCCACCCACCCACACCTTCGAGCAGAATTACAATTTAACATTTAACATAAAAGTAAAAAATGCATACCATGCTAGGAAAGACTTCTTAATTATTTTTACTGCTGTTGTAATTATTTGTGAATATCCGTTTTGTTATTAGACATGTCCATTCCTCCGGCCACCATTTCCACTCATTTATCCAGCAACCAAATCCTCTCTAGCCTTGTACTAATATATTATGACCCCTCCTCCTTACTTTTACACTAGTTATGTGTAATCTTGAGCACCTTTGGGAGTGGAACTACGTGGTGCCGAGCATCCTCTTTCGCGAACACAAACGTCCATTTTCATGGAAGCAATTAGCGAAAAACGAGCGACGACGGCTTGGCTGTCGTGAGCTCGCAATAACTCGAAAAGCCTCGCCATTATGTAGAGGATTCATAAAGACTACAGAGGGTTGGCCTGGCGTTATGTCGGTTAGAGGACAAACAGGCTTCAGCAATGATGAGTGCGCTGCCAACACCGCTCAGCACACAGCTCGCCTTGTCCAGCCAAATCCCCGCGTACCGTCAGAAACTCTATGCTCTCCCTTCGTGCCTCGGTAATCTCCCCCTTCGCAGACTCGTATGTCGACAGATGCAGGGAGTTGGTCACGATGTGGCGTCATTATTCGAGTCTCTGGCGTCCGGCTACCGTGAGCAGAATTCAGTCGCGATGCACCCCCTCCCCCTGCCCTCGCACCGTGTCACTGGGGGAAAAGAGTTGGAGGGGGAAGTAGGGGTACTCCGGTAGCTTATTGCCGTACGAAGTGCGAAAAACTGCGAAAGTTTCCAATGGAGAACCAAAAAGCTATTGGCATTCAGTTCAGTGCGTAGTGCATGTGGGAGTGCGGGAGGAGTAGGTCGGGGTAGGGGATTCCTTTCGTCCAATGGTTTGCCACTTTCCAAGGTTTAATGGCATCGATAATGAATGTTTGATGAGCACGGCTAGCCGTCGAACGTGATTCGTGGTGTCCTCTGGGGCGACGGTGGACAGCGGCCGAGGTGGGATGCAAAAAGCAAGTGCAAAGCCTGCGGAGTGCCTCTTTACACCCGCGTGCCAACACATTCACGCTTGAATTAAAAAAAAAACAACCAACGGAACAATAATCGCTGAGTGTTGCGTTTACTACGGGACTGCTCCTGGAATGAAAACAGTCATGAGATATTACTAAAATATTTTCAAACCACACAAGCATTTAGTACAATGTGAACACACAGACAGATTTGATGAGTATTGGTAATTGATACTGTCGGACGCTTAAGTCAGGACAGCAGCCTCACAAGTTTGGCTTCAGGATTAGTTTTGACCAGTCGGTGTTCATCTCTTTTGTTATAAAGTCTTTTGCACACATCATACGAGACCTTAGCTTAGCCTTAGGGAGAGCACCGGAACCCGGGATATAACATTGTCTCTTCTGGAAAAGCAATGTGTAGTGTAAGGAGGTCGATGGCAGCAATAACATTCTACCGTACACACATAGGCCTAATAACCATGTTGATCTGTTTGCAAAATGGATGAGGAGAGAGTAATTTCAACGTGTTAAAATGATGACATGGCGTACTTGTTTATGAGAAAAATCAGGTTTTGAAAGCCACGCATTTGTACATCTTCACTCTCTCTGCCTGTCCGCCTATATACACACAAGCACATACACAGTAAGGTTGACCCTATATATAAATACACTTAGATATTGGTATCATACATGTAGATCGCAGTATGTTTGTGTGTGCTCGCTCAGTTTCCGCGATTGCAGCCTGGTAAACAAGCAGTGCTCGAGTCACACTGCAACGCTGATAAGCTTGACACTTGACCTCTTGATGCCCCTATCGGTTACACTGAATCTCAGGAAGTTTAAGAGTCACAGTGACTGCATTGACTGAGACTTCAACTGGGAGATGACCTCACTGCGTAGGTCGACTGCCTTTACTTGGGCAAGAGGCAGGCAGATTACAACTAACGCTGGAAAGACAGAACGAATTAATTCTTGATACTGATTTGACTAACTTTATCTTGCAATGGACGAGTGTTGAATAGTCTGAATAAGTAAACTATCACATTATTATTATTATCGTCTTAATGTATACAAAAATTGCTTACAGAAATAAAGAGTGTTGCTCACAAGTGCTAGAATTTTCTAGTCAAGCAATCCTCTGAAGGACGTCAAACACATCATTACTGCATCATGAAGACCAACCAGTCTTGTACCAATCTAATGTCTGTAAACTATTTTCGTTCGGCTGCTGAACTTATGAAAGTAAAAGTAGTTTCAAAAATGAAAACAAAAAAAGTTGCGTGATATTAGTGACGATTCACTGCTGATTCAAAATGTTTGTGTTTGTTCGCCAATAAATTCCTGCACAGTAAATGTTATAGGGACTCCTTCTAGTGTTGTGACTGCCTGTAACTGCAGTTTGATTTTTTTAAACAGAGAAAAACACCCACAACCCTACCAGACAAAAAACATCAGCATCTGTAATGCGTGTACAGTTTGTAAACAAGTTCTTTAGCAAAATCCTGCTTTTAAACCGATAAAAAATGTAATAACACAATAATTGTTGGAATCAGCTTATAGTAGTAGCAATCATTGTTGTCACCTACCTACCTACCTACCTCAGGACAGACACAGCTGCTGACAAATCTCGTCACTTGGGTCTCTCACAAGGATGACAAGAATCTGCAAAGAACGACCAGTTCATTCCTTCCCGCTTCCCAACCAGCCCATTACTTTACGTGTGCCAACCACTTCTTTCACTGCCAAACTGGAGTCGACCTCCCTGCAAGTTACCTTGAAGACTGTCTTAGACAGACTGTCGAGCCTAGTCATGGCTGAATGAACAAGTCTGCGCTGCTTCAGAGAAGCCTTCCCTTGCAATTGGTCGTGAAAGCCAAAGTTATCTTTTCTGTATAGACAACCAGAGTCCAGGTCTAGCATCCTTACAGGAATATGGGAAATACAATGGATTTGAACAGTCTGTACTTCGTCGCAAACCTGATGATGTTACGATGCTACTTTCTGAAATCCTGTCCAGAGCCGCAATAACTGATGTCACTATTGCGATCCTGCATTATGGCAGTGACTAATCTGTCAAAAAGATGTCGAACAGTAAAGACGACATGGGACATCCTAGATGGACTATTGTCTGAAAAAAAAGTTTTCCTTCGGTTATTTAGTTGTGGAAGAGATAACGCTGGTGTTGAAGATATTTTATCAGGATGCGACAGTTGCCTGGTTTGACAGTTGCTCCTTTCCTGTTTTGAAGCCAGTATGTTCTTCTGCAAGCAGCTCTTCAACCGTGGTGCTAATGTGAGTCTTGATTACTTTGAGTATCGCCTTACTTGTTTGGCTGATCCGGCTTACGGTTCTGTAGTTTTGGCACTGCTTAAGGTTTCCTCTCTTTGGAAGGGGTCTGATTAGAGACTCTATCCATTCTTTGCGTTCCCAAATTCTTTGGCACAGAACAGTAAGAGTCTATGTTGTTTCCTCCTCCTCCCTGCTTGAGCAGTTCATCTTGGACGTTGTCAGGAAGGGATTCCTTTGAGACTGCATACCTCGACTTATTCAGGTAGGATTTGTAAGTCTGCTTGCTAACTAGTTCTAGTATGGAGGACATTGGCGTTTGTTTTTAATTGAGAGTTGTACAGGTTGCAGAGCCATAACATCAGGTATACTACGAAGTACAATAAGTCCTTTGTAGTACCGATCCTACTTCACGGATGTGAAATGTGGACTCTTCTCGTAGATATGGAGAGGAGAATTCAGGCATTCGAGAGCGAATGTATAAGGAGGCCACTACGGATCTGCTACAGAGACCATGAGACCAATGACTTTGTACGAAACACGGTTGCTACACTCGTAGGACAATAGGAACCCCTGCTTTGTTAGCATGAGCTAGAATGGTTTGGCCATATTACCAGGCAAGACACTTTGCCAAAAACTGCTTTCAAAGTACATTGTAGGGTGGTTGAAATCGTAGTGGCCAGAAAAAAAACTGGCTTACGAACGTGAAAAAGTGGACTGGTCGTCCCGTGCAAGACCTGACCACTCGCCCACCACAGGCGTAAATGGCAGACCTTGTAAGCTGTCGCATCTATTCATCTGTTCCCCCAATGACCGGTACTTGTCAAGGTTCGAATGACTGATGACTGAGAGGTCGTTGGAATATTGACTCAGTAGGTTCAGTACCCAGTTCCCAGGTTGTCTGTGACACGGAGCTCACAGACCCCTTCAAAGTCAGTACCGGGGTGAAGCAGGGCTGCATTCTGTCGCCGTTCCTCTTCATCCTGGCCATGGACTGGATCATGAAGACTTCCACCGACAGCGAGAGGAGAGGGCTCAGATGGACCATGACTATGACAGCAACAACAGCACTGGAAGACTTGGACTTTGCTGATGACATTGCCCTGCTGTCACACCGCCACCAAGACATGCAGGAAAAAACAAAGGCCTTCTCAGAAACAGCTGGAAACCTTGGCTTGAAGGTCAGCACAAAAAAGACTAAAAGTATGAGAGTGAACGCCAGAGTCCAAGACAGCATCAAACTAAATGGAGAAGAGATTGAGGAAGTTGACAGTTTCACCTATCTTGGGTCCAAAATGTCAAACACTGGGGATGCGGAGGTGGAGATTCGAGCCCGACTGGCGAAAGCCAGTCAGGCCTTTGCCTCACTCAGGAGCACATGGAAGGCAAAAAACATCAGCCAGAAGATCAAGCTGAGAATCTTCAAGTCAAATGTGATCAGCACCCTCCTTTACGGATCAGAATCTTGGAAGATGACCAAAACCATCAGTAACAAGCTTGACGTCTTCCAAAACAGATGCCTCAGGCGCATACTTAACATCTTTTGGCCAAACACCATCACCAACGAAGAACTCCACCGAAGAAGTGAAACCGAGTCCATCACCACGCAGGTTCAACGAAGGCGTTGGCGATGGATTGGACATGTGCTCCGCCAGCAGACAGCAGACCTTTCCAGAGTCGCCCTACGATGGACTCCAGACGGCCGAAGAAAACGAGGCCGCCCAAAGGAAACTTGGAGAAGAACAGTGGAAAGGGAGATGAAAGGAAAGGGCTGGACATGGGGTCACCTAGAGCGGGTTTCAGCCGATCGACATCGGTGGCGGACTCTGGTTGAGGCCTTATGTGCAACCTGATGCACAAAGAGGAATAGATAGATAGATAGGTTCAGTACCGCAGTGTTTCTGTGGGAAGATGCTCATTGCTGTCTTCAACGAAGTCTTGTGTTGGTCGGTCTTCGGGAAATTGTTCAATGGATGTAAGGCTTTTTGCTGTCACTTTGTGCCATTCCCTCCCTGGTCTGGCATTGGTCCTTGATCCAGTTTTTCTTAGCTGTCTTTATCCCATTCCTGATGTCGCAGTTAACTGCTTTGAACTTGGAAACTGATTCGAGATTGCTTTTATCTGTTCTCAAGGCGCTCCTTTAAATAATGAGGATCTAGGATATCATTCGTGACCCAAGCCTGTTTCTTTTTCCTCTGCCTACATTGCATTTCTAGGGCTGTTTACAGGTAAAGCTCGATATTTACAAGGAGAATGTTTATGTTATGTTATGTGTAAAAACCGGCATTCCATAGAATCCCTAGGCAATGTATACTATGCCGGAAATGGGACGTCAGAGTATGATGCACATCATATTTCATACATTTCCTAGGCATTCTAGATAATATCTAAATAGCAAACCAGCAGAGTGCACCTCTACGCGATCTGCTGCTGCTGCTCAGTCCACCGGAAGTAGCAAAAGGATGTTTGGGGTGTACGAGCAAGACTAAGTGCCAAAATAACAAATGGCTTCGCGTAAAAAAGAATTAAGTGCAATTCAAAATGCCATTCTAGCCTTCCGTTCTGCAACAAATAGTAAGTAATGACACTTCCTATTCCTTTTCTCCCAGTTAATATATCCTGTGGTTCATTTTGTATTTCTTCTTTTATTTTTAGACAATTTGCACAGTCTATCGTGTTCAGGGTGAAGAATTTATCTCCAACTTGAGTCTTGTAACCTGCCGGTATAGGGCACAGTTGTTGTTGACTGATCTGGCATGATGCTTCCCTGCATTGGTTATTCACATTCCTTTCTCTGTTTTTACACACTTAGTGGTGCGAACACCTAGCAGTCGAGCTCATACTTTCACCTGGGAAAAAACTTCATCCAGTGATCCGTGTTAATATCATGATACGCCGTTGGGATTTATTCCCTTAGATTTTATCTTTCCCAAGATTACCCATAAGGTAGTTGGAGTAGCTGCCTTTGGCTAGGGTGGTGGTCGGGTGGGGAAGGGTGAGGTCTGCGAGGTCTATTCACTATATTACGTCACAAACACGGAGAGTTCTTGTAACTCTGTGGTATCCCCCCCCCCCCCCAAAAAAAAAAAAAGACGGAAAAAGAAAAAAGAAGCAGCGATATCAAACTACATCGTGGCTTTCAAATTATCATTCTATAAAAAATTTATATTTTCCCAAAAGTCGTGAAAATCAGAATCAAACATCTATAAAATATACATACTACCTCATGACATCGGTCTGTACCGCTTCCACCCACCACACCCCGTGGGGAACACGGAGAGCTGGCACTGCTCCATGGTACAAACATGTAGTAAGGCAGAAAGAAAGGACGGATTAAAAGAAGCAGCTGAAAAAACAAAGAAGGAAGACAGAAGGAAAACGGCGTTTTTCCATCTTAGTCTAAAGATTCTGATGATTTGCCTGTTAAGCTGACCACAATGATGAATTCTTTTCATTCCAGGCAGCTGGCAGATGTGGTGACTTTCTTGGGTGGTTCAGCTTGTAGTCGGAGGTCTCTGCTATTTGCACGTGCATGGGAAAGGTGGACTGAGAGGTTGTGGGTATCGAGAGAGGGGCGAGACTGTGGCGAGAGCTCTCGCGAGACTTCGCAACGTCAGATGGCGCACCGTGTAGTCTTGCGTCTTCTCGTCAGCTTTACTTCCTGTCAACAACACTCTTTTGATCCATTGTCTGCTCAAGGTGGCACACAGGCGATTTTTCCGACTTAGCCGACGAAAACGAAACAGATTAGAGGCAGTTAGCGAGTGGTCTGTGCCTTTGTGCTCGCTGCTACACAAACGCAAGCTGCGTTAAAATGTTGTTTTTTTCTTGCTCTTGTATTCGCCATCATTGCTGTCATTACCGTTGTTCTGTCTGTCTTTCTTGCTTGCTTGATTTCTTAAAATGTATATGTATCACTATAAACAATAAAGACGGGGGTTATATTTATTAAGGATTTCGAAGTGTCTTTACCTGTGCGTTTGTCTTCCTGGACTTTTTCATAACTACGTTAGGTTACGCGTCGTGTAATATGTGTTTGAAATCGAGAAGCACCTGTCTGTCCCATACATTTACACCCAATCAATCAATTTTCGTTTGAGTTTAAGAAATGTGGAACACAACAAACACACCGACTGTTAGTCAATATAAGTAGCAGCACGTTCTCACCACACTCGCCATCAATACATAACATTATGCGTGTTCACATGTAACAAACCAGGCTTAACAACCATGCTATTATCTTGATTCTATTCCTGGAGGGTGCAGCTGTCATTAAAAACAAAATGACATCACTGGAAACACTCACAAGAAACTATCTTCCTACAACACTTTCACGATGGAGGAAGTAAAAGTAATGATCTGATGCGACAGACGCATTGTGTTGTGTTGCCTAAGAAACAGAGACACAGGGTTTTTTACTATTACACCTTCCGTCATTCGACGAAGCAGCAAAGATGTACCAGGAAGGTTTTCATTTTCAGGGCTTTTTAAAACAGAAAAAAATAAGATCGTAAACAAAAGCAAGTGCTCGACATTATGAGTGTAAAATCGTTTTTTTACTTCCTGCATCCATCTACTTCTACGATTGACTCTTACATTATCACTACAACGTGTTGAAACCGATCTTGTGGAGAACGTAGTCGTCGCTACAGTATTTTTTAAACCGACTGTCAGAATAAGGCTTGTTGCTGGCAACAAAGTGCACCACGATCAGCGGTGATAGCAGGCCCCAAGTTGATAAAGCTTATCAGAAATGTGTTCGTCCATTGCAGTAGTACTTGCGGAAGTAATTTCTGATTTAGAAGAAAACAAATGTAGAAAATTTGTGGATTCCACCACAGACCACTACAACGCAAAACAGACATTGAACAGAGAGCGGGAGAGAGAGAGAGAGAGCATGAGTGCATGTTTATTGTGCTTCGGCTTTTGTTTAGAAAAAGACGAGATTGCAAGTTTTTCTTGTCGTAGGTTTACGAAAACAGAGAGTTCTGGCCCTGTACTTACTGTAGCGGAAACAAGACGATCAAACAACACGTGCACCACTCCTATTTGTTTCTCATGAGTTTCTTCCCTCATAGTCACTGTTTAACATTCTTCACAAAAATAAAGCGTCAAAAATCGCATCTGTATTAAAGCCTGCAACTAACCAGCCAACTAATCACCCAATCTACCAACCAGTGAACGAACAGTAACGGCAGTGGAATGTGTGTATGGCCTTGAACGCTCACTTCATTACAGCTTGCACCACGTTCACACAGACGTAAGCTGGTGGCGCCATCTGCAGGTCTCGTATCTTGTATCGAAAGGTACAGACGCACAAAGAGGCTATTTCATATTTCTGATGTTTGATGGACAGCACGGTTGAAATCACCTTATAGCTATGGGGAGGGGGTTGTTGTTGTTTTGTATAAATATTGATTTGACGCCCAGCTGCACCTCCCATAACAGCTTGAGATGTGTGATGCAAAGTTCACCATCAGCTGCTCCGTTTCTCCTGACCCATGTAGCCGGGACAAAGGAAGCTGGGAGTTCTATAACATGCAGCTACGTCCAAAACGGAGTCTGGGGGAGGGAAGGGTGGAGTAATGCATTTTCAATGATTCTCTACAATCCCCCTATAGTGATGGTCCGAACTTTATGGATCACCGTATGTTTCTTGAGGGCTCCTTCTACATACAATAATCGTTGGATCGCTGATGAAGTTCACCTGAGCACACATCTGTTACAGACGGGACACCGCGTGCAGTTGTATTGTATCAGCCATTAATGTCAAGGCAATCCGGGGACAGACAATCAGCGTCTCTATCTGTATAGAATTGTAAAGCACCGACCACAGGCTGGAGAGAATTGACCCAAGGTCCTTGTTCTTAGCTACACACCCACTTGCGCACTTGACCGTGAAGTTAGGTCATATAGCTGGACCTATGTCTAACTTAAATGGTTACAGAGGGACCAAACTCATGTCCCAGCAGGTGTACATGACCTCTGTATGTGTGTGTGTGAGCGAGAAAGGAGGAGGAGAGAGTGTGTATGTTCTTGTGTATATGTCAGTGTGTCTTGCGTGTGTGTATGTGTGTAATTGAATGGAAAGAGAAGAGTGCAATTATCCAATTAGGTCGACTGTAAATTGTGTCAGCTATTATTATGTTTACTACCAACCACTCCTTGCGCACCGTTTTCTGGGTCAGTTCGCAGTCATCCCGCACACCTTTGTTTTGGGAGTCCTTAAATAAAAGCAAACAATCCACGCACGAACATAAACCTCATTGTACCTAGCCCAGTGAGACCAACAGAGACAGCAGCCGATAGAGAAGTGAACGGAAATATTAATAATAATAATAAAAAAGGCTAGAGAAGAAAAAAAGACGAGGAAAGACCACGTGTTCAGGGGCTGGGAAGAGTTCAGAGTTGTGGTGGAAGCTACACTGCATTCCCTGCCGAGCCACAGAGCCGGGACATTCAGGTGTGCACGTGGCCAGGCCGTTCTCAAATGTCGTCCTGATTGCAGAGGTGCCGTCCGCGTGTTTCTTGGCAGCCGACATCGATTATGTGGATCTGTGTTTACTTTGCTGCCCTGGGACGGGCAGGTAGGAGCCCCTGGTGTTTTGGGACAATCATGCAACACCTGCAGACCTCTTGTCTCTAGGGTGCCCAGCATCACGCACTGTCTCCAGCAGCACCCTTCTGTTGTCTCTTCCGAAGTAGTGCCCGGCATGTGTAAATACGACTGTTTGTCCGAGTAAGCTGCCAGTGTAGACACTATAAGTATTTCTCTGAACGGAGACTCTATCATACAGCTTAACATGGATATTTGTAATGACCGATGATGAAAGTTAAGTCTGATTACAAGTTACCGCACTTGATGTAGCCGATGACATCAAAATGTACACAATTCGCCGCTTGTGATGTCAGTTGTTCCATCATAATAATATCATGTCATCGATAGCTAGTTACATCAAACTGTTTGCAAGTCCATGAGTTTTCAGTAGTTTTTACATCACAGCGTAAGCAAGTCGTTGATTGGTGCTCCTGGGACAGGTGACAGGCCTTCATCTCTCTTTGTCCCTCGTCTTGCAGTCTTCTGTTCGACTTGCTGCATGCACGACTCCACTCTCTCTCTCTCACACACAACAACATATCAGGTCGATATTTCATGTTAATAAAATCTCATGATAAATATGGGTGAACACTTTTTCAATTTCTATAAAGTTTTAACAAATCATCTGCTTGTGGAAGGTGTGAAACGCGAGGGATGCTTACGTTGCTATAAAGTTCTGTGAGCTGAGTCATCAAATGCAACCACAGGGGTGAGGTGGGCATGCATCATAAGACAGCTTGCAGAAATCTTTGCACTAGTAAAACTAAACTTTCTGTAAAAGCTCTTCTTTCTTCTTCTTGTTCCTATTTGCCCCCAGTGGAGCATAGGGCCGCAACCACACCCCGCCATCGGACCTGGTTACTGTAAAACCTCGCTACCTATTTAAAGCTATCCGTCTTACACACAAACATATCCATGCGAAACAATTTGTGCTAATTGCCACCTTTTCAAACAGTCGGAGCACAGTAACAACAAAGCAGCAAACTAAAGACCAAGCAGACGGGAGCCATTGTGTTCAGACCGCGCTTAGTGGTGGTCATCCTCCAATCCTCCTCTTGTACGCTCCTATGCCAGTGCCTGGACTGTGGTTCGATATCATCAAACAGCTTTGCTCATATTACTGATCATAAAGTTCCACGTACGAATTACCTCCTCCATGAACTGTTGATCTGGGCTATCTCTGTCCCTCCCTCTCTGTGTTTATTGTTGTATCATTAGACGCCTTTATAAGTCAAAATTGTTTGCATAGGTTATAACGCCCGAACTTTCTCAGCGAGTTTAATATTTTATTGAAAAACCCATCAAAACATGTGACAGTGTTTGTGTGTGTGTGTGTGTGAGAGAGAGGGGGGGGGGGTGACAGGGGGAGAAACAAATAGACGAGAAAGAAAGAGAGAGATATTAGAAATCGGAATCTTGATGCTGTTTGTTTCTGTATTCTTCAAAATAGTATCAGAGAAATGTTCCAGTCTGAGCCAACAAAGAATAAAACCACGGCAAAGAACTTTGAAAGTAAATGTACTGATGCCAATATTGACACAGGGAGACCATTATTGGCGGTCAGAACGCCGCCACAGCGAGTAAACATTACTAGTAAACATTACCCCGATAGCCGACTGGGTGGTATGATGGCCTCCGCCTGTAATAAAGACACATGGACGGCCCGAGGGCATGTCAGCTGCTTTCTAATTAGCTTTTAGTATGTGAAAGAAGACAGAAACTCTCAGTCCAGGCTGGACACTATACGTCAGCCTTGTATTTTTACTTTGCACATTCGAGTATATTAGTTTCAATGCATAATTTCATCACTGCATTTGTCATTTTTGACTAATGTAATCAATTGAGTTGTTTTGGTGCACTTACAAGAAAACATTTTCTGCAGAAGATTATATATAGTAGTGTTTCGACAAGTCATAAAGCACAAGATCATAAGGATATACAAAAGCGCTTGGATTGGCAACTCGTGAAAGACAATGACAAGTTGGGCGTCTTGAAAGTATTTTATCGTTGGATTTGTACTGATTCCCTTCCGACGACTTGTGAAATCTTTATGGTTTTTTCAAAGAAGCATTCTGCAAACTATGAGCAGCAAAAAATAAAATAAAATAAATAAAATAAAATAAATCAAAGCCCCGCACTTATTTGAACCGTTTTAAGACTAGAACTGCGGTGTGATTAGAAGCATTTTCAAATACATTGAACAAGTTGGGAGCAGCTAGATTCCTGTCTCTGGGGGGTTATAAATACGAGTTTGTCCGAGTAAGCTGCCAGTGTGGGAACTAGTTATAAGGAACTGATTATCCAACTCACACATGAACACACACACAAAAAATGAAAGTGAATTTGAGCGTGCACTGGTATCACGATTACATTTCCTATTTTTAACTGTTTTTCATATTCTAATCAGTCGCAGAAGCCGTGGAATGAATTAAACGGACCGGTTGTATTTGTTCAAAGTTGTAGTCCGCAAATGTTTGCCATTTGTCAATAGAGCTTAATATTCAAAACATTTTAAAACCGAATAAAATCGAAATCTGTGTCTGTTTATATGGACTGCGTCTTGCTCCTCTCAGTATTCGTCATTAGGACATGAAACATTTTTTTTTTCCAAATCCAGACGGACACAATGAAAACAGTCTCAGTGTCTGAGCGAGTCATGCGGACCTATTATGGGATGAGCGCTGTGGCACTCCAATGCTCGTGTCTCTGAGTTGCTTTCGCTCTCCCTAGGTGGCGTTGCCAACAAAACAGAAACTGTTTTGCGCCAGAATGTACAGGATTTACTTTCTGCACCACACGCAGATGTGCATGTGTGTATGAAGGGGAAACAGGTTAGCAGAGAGACAAACACAGAACAGATGAGTGGGAGGACGAAAGAGAAGTACAGGTCAGGTGTAGGTGACCTGAAGGCCCAAAGGGCCCAAGTGTTTTGTGTCTTGCTTGTATCAACCTACATTTCTTACATCACAGGCGAGCTTGCCTAACGAACTGTCTGTCTGAGGAAGAAAGCAGTACCAATGCACCTGCAACGTTGGTCCGTTGGGTAAGTGGAAGCAGAGAATGGTTGGAGTGCATTGAGTGATCTTTGCATGCTAGTCACCAGTCTCCCACCCAGGGACCTGCAACCAGAGCACTCTGTTATGAAAGCCCCGTGAGGCCTACTGCATGGAACTTTTTTTAACTTTTGACAGTCATCGCTTCGGAGAATTTCTGAGGCTTGAATTTCGGATTTTGTTTGTCAGGAGACCGTTTCCCACTGGAGATGATTTCGCACTATAATGGAAGAGGGAATGAGGAGGAAACCGGAGTACCCAGAAAAAACCCTGACGCCTAACCCAGCAACAGGTGTCACATACAGAATGTCCAGAAACGAAATCTGAACCCATGGCCTCTCACTTCAGTGGTGACTAGCGAGTGCTTTAACTACTACACTACCGGGATCATCGTTGGGCTCTGTACGGTCCAGAGAATGGTAATAAGTAGCCAGGGCAGGCAACCACACGTGGCATTACATCGACAGATGCAGCATCACAAGTGACATTCCGAAAGCTTCGATCCCTCTTCTCAAATGAGTCACATTTTTGTATGAATGTTGCGGTCATCCCTGAAGTGCTTGATGAGGAGAGGTGGGTGGGGGGTACAACTATTGATGATGTTGCTCCGGCAAGCTTCCGGTAAGCGCAGGCCATGTTGTGGTTTTTTGTGTGCAAGCATTGTTTGTGGGAGTGGTGTGACCTAACGGCTGAGACAATAACACGGCCAAGTTCATGCAGCCTGTAAAGAGGTGACACATCTTGGTGTTGGAAGCAAAATCTGAGCCCACAACCCACGGTCCTTGCTGTCATGGTGACAAGCGCTTTACAATTAGGATACAGCTATATCAAGGGGAGGTCACTCGAGCCTGGACAACACCTGCCATCAAGCCTGTGGACTTGATGTCATCGCCAACTTCTTCAGGTTCTGCGCTGCTGGACACACGGATCACGTGCATGGACACCTGGGTCACCCAGCTGAGAGTGAGGGAGGAGTGGATAATTAGAAAGGAAACCAACCGTCGGAACAATATCCTTGACGGCCAGCCTGTCAACAGATGTTGCACCCGGAGAGAACTACTACTTCTAGTAGGAGACACACACACACCTGCCAGAGTTGACCTCTATTGAGGCTGAGGGTGGGAAGAGAGGTCCTTCGTTCCTCACATCTTCCTGCCTCAGGAGTGTCTAAAACTGAGAGATTGCTTGGTACCTCTTTTTCATCCTGCGATGACTCACTCGTGGGCATGCGCTTGAAAGCGTTCATTGTGTTCAAGCGAACAGTATGGTGCCTGCTAGAAGATTCTCCCTTCCCTCTCTCCTCCTGTCACTGACGTACTCGATGGTTTAAACACATCTGGCGTGACGGCAGGTGCTAGACCAAGTCTCGATTAGCCACGACCGTACACCAGATGGAAGGGAGACCTGGCTCTCTGATTAAACGATCATTAAGGGGAGTAATCAAACCCTAGATCAATGAAAGAGGTTTTGATTACTGAGCTTACCTTGGAGACCTGCTAGACAAACGGCTCATCTGGGAGTTGTTACATCACAGAGCTGCTGTGCAATGGTTGGAAGACTCTCCTCTCTTTAGCAGTTTGATGGAAGCAGCAGTAACCTTACTCTACCTCCCCCCTTCCCCCAGTCTTTGCCTATCTTTCCGTCTGTCCGTCAGTCCTTCTGTCTGTATGCATCTACTTGCGCATTTCTCTTTTTTATTATTATGAAATTTGTGACTGTGTATGTGTTTATCCTTCTCTCAAAGCAAAGTTCTGACAAACACAGCTGTGTATTCAAAGCACATAAAGATCATTACCTCCTGAAGTGCTCATACTGTTCACGGAGTAGACCTGTTAGGCGACGTGTCAGACATTTTATTATGCAACTTATTTCACAACAGACATAGCCAAAGTGGAATGGGGTTAGATTAGCTTGCCGGATGAAGTGTCAGTAAAGTGACGAGATTCTCGCGATAACCACAGTGATATCGCGAGGAACTCCGTGACAAGTCTGTGTGCATATTGTTAGCCACGCTGGGAGCGTGCTGAGGAAAAAACAAACAAACAAACAACTCGTCATGCAAAGTTTTTGCGTTGATGCCTGGTGAGATGATCTTTGCTGTCCAGCACAGTTAACATTCACGAAGATAAGCGACTCTCAGGCAGTTGACTAGAATCGATTATCATCAAGGTGACAGCTAGAAAGGACAAAAATGTTAAAAAACAAACAAACAAACAAACAAACAAACAAAAACTTAGAACTTCGGTTTTATCTAGAAGCAAACACGATGCACGAGAGACCTAGGTCTAAGCGCGCCTAAGGCAATGGCCCCCTTGCTAGACAATGACTCAGGGAAGTTATTAAATCAGTGAAAGAGGTTTCGGTTGTAAAGCTTATGGAGGTTACATAAGAGACTTTCTGTGTAAGAAAGATGTTACTTTTCAGTTGTTCGAACCTTTGACCCTCAGCTGTGGGGTTACTACCAAGAAGAGAGAATTTCTGTCTTGAACCACCAATGTCCAACACTTGTCTTAGCGTCACCGTATCTGATGCCACAAGTGGGACATTCTTTTATTAAATACAAAGTAAACACACTGAACAGGTTTAGACATGCATATATAATGAAAGGAAACAGAGATGGGGAGAAAGAAGGAACAGGCATGCCGGCAAAGAATTCCGGTATTAAAAATGGCGCTTGTCATCAGCTTCTACGTCCATAACGCCGCGTATCCCTAATTCCGCAACAGTGAGTAATGCTGCAGGACGATCGTTTTTCCCCACAAGCTACACGAAGTAACAGAATAGCTATAATAATAAGTAGATGAGAACAATTGCATTCACTTGTTAACAGCATCTCAAATCACCCACCCCAATGTCTGTTTACGACTTGTTTACAGCGCGTGACCAAGTCTTGTACCTGGCGACTGTGGGAGCTGCGCAATCATTGCATTGCTGCCCGGGGTCTGTCTGACATTCTACATCATTCCACAGAAATGCACAGTGCAGACACGGCCTGGTGGTCTGGTGAGACTGAGGGGGTGACGGGAGGGATACGAGTTCATGGAAGAGGGGGAGAGATTGATAGAAAGAGAGAGAGAGAGAGAGAAAACAACTAAACAGAAGGACAAGAGAGGAGGAGGCAGTATTTGGAACTAAAAAATTTTAAAGCTATTGTATCCTGCATTAATGTTTCATCCCGTGTCATCCCGAGAGTCTTACATTTTTTCCCCAGTAGAGATATTTGGGCTTATTTTCAATGGATGTCTTATTTTTCTCATGTAAAAAAAAATCGACCTTCATTCAAATACAGGAATCTACAAATATAATGCAGTCATCTTCTGGAACATCGTCATAACTCTTCAAACCCTGAACTCCTGCCTGGATTTCTTTCCAGTCCATTTTCCGTTGATTCATTGTCCGTTGTAAATTATATTATCATTTATTGGAAGCATTACTGTAATAATTTCATTTATTTAAGTCATTACATTATATTTTATTACGTTTATCGTGTCTTTCAACGGACGAAAGAAATTCGTCCGACAATTTTTTTTTTAACTAGGGTTTACATTTGGAGTATTTTCAGATCAGATCTTATTTTCGGGAGAAAAACGGTAGTTTTTCCCTACTCATATGTTATTTACTATCCTTGTCGTCTTCACCTCCAAGAAAAACAGGAAAATCTGCCAGAAATGAGTCAACAACAGGTAGGATACGTACTGTAACCTATCTGGGGATGGGCCAAGTTGCTACTAGTGCCAGCAAGTACAGCAAGCAGCTAGGCTACCCTGCTTCATGCCCCATGAACCGATAGACTGCACCCGAGGACATCAGGCAACACGCATGTCAACAATACCTGGCGGCGTGCTCCCCAAGATCGTCCTCGGGTGTTATTGTTGCCGCAGTAGTGTATAAAGAAGTCGTATAGTGGTGATGCTTGCGATGAAGGCGATAATGATGACAATGATGATGGGGATCGCTATAAAAGCATATGCTCTGGGTTAAGTCTGGGTACAGGGAATTCATGGTGGAACACTTTAATAATGATAGTTGTGGGGTTATGTTAGGGTAGGTGGTGTTGGTCTCTGAGTGGACGTGAATATAAAGCTCGGATGTGGTTGTAGTTGACGAACCGGATGGGTTTCCGGCCTTGTGACAGCTTCCTTTCGCCCTGACTCAGTGCAAGGACGTGTGAACAACATTCGTCTACCCAACTGTGCCTCTGAACCTCAAAACAGTCACGTGGTCGATGCAAGCGGTTTTTGCTGCACAAACATCGAGTGCATACGGAGCCCTGACCAACAACAGTTTAAATATTTCTTTGCATACTTTCACTCGTCCCACCTTCCCCACCACGTTCCAAAGGAATTGATTTCCGAGGTCACGTGGGCAAACTGCTACATGATGGCTGTTGATGTGATTACATCAGTAGTACGATGCTACGAGTAGAGTCTCTCATGCAGAGTCACAGACGACTGTGCCTGGCGCAACCACCCCACAGCTTAGGTCCACGTCCACAGGAAGTAGCGAGAGAGGCGGGAGGATGAGTTGCTGGTGGTGATTATGCTCAGATATTTAGCCTCGTGTTACTCAGCTGTACTAACTGCACACTGTACTCACTGTCAGTGCTTCAGGACACTCGTGACTCGCATTTCTGAGGACCAGTCAAGGGTCAGGAAGTATGACACATCGCAGAACAATGGACACTTTTGGTGGACGTGGGAGCTGCATCTCTTGGCTTCGACGCGGTCGTCCCTCTCGGCCTCGTCCCGGTTTCTACCTCCCGCTCCCTCTTCTCATCCCACCGTCCACCAAATATCAGCGCGGCTTCCTCCCGCTTGAAAGGGGAAGCGACGGGTCACGCCCCGCGGGCGCTCGGCTTCGAGGCTTTGAAGTGGACCGTGCGATGCGGGTGTAAGTGATGCTTGGGGCGCACGTTGGACGTATCGCAGCCATCCCCAGACACAAATACTACTGCTGGGTGCGGGCAAGGTCTCTCATTATCTCCGACACGAAAAGCATTTCAAGCAACTTGCATTGCAAGAGACATTTTTTGCAATCGGTTGTCTGTCTTTGTTGTCATTTTTGTTTTGTTTTGTTTTTTGTTTGTTGTTTTTTTTTTTGGTTTTGTTTTGGTATGTTTGATAGTTTGAGCGCTATCTGCGTATTTCCACTGTACATGTGTGCATGCTTTCGCGCTCGTGCATAACATCAGAAGAAATATATTAATAAAAATGAAAAAATGTAGTAATTCAGTTTTTTTTTTTAGGAGAATGGGCCTCTGCTGCTTATCTCATTATTTTAGTACAGTTTGATAACCTGTTCTTTAATTCTAAGCAAATGTACGTATTTTTTATATTCTGTATCCTTTCATAAACTAACGACACATGCTTCTAAGTGTTTCGAACACAGCAAACGCTCGAATATAACAGCGTAAATAGTTATTTACATTTTACCCACGTGTCTGTGCACCACTCGCATGTTGAGGCAGATAAGCCGCAGCCATGGAAACACTCTGTTTGCATGAACATACAACACGAATAACAAGGTGAGAAAGTGTAGGACATGCATTAATCGCAGACATTAAATTGTCTGGAGGACGTTGCTCGCAGCAGTTTGAGTGTTACGTATTGCTGTTATGACAATATCATTCACGTCACGTACAGGATGTGACTGCGTGATATCAGTCACGTGTGAGGTGCAGCTTAATTACCACCTTCTTGCCCTCCAGCGAGTTTCAATGAGAGAGGAGGTTTTTTTTTAAATATTTTTTTCAAGCACTTTGCTCTTAAAGGAAGACACAAACACCGGTAAAAACTGTTTAGAAATACATGGCGACTAGGTTTCTTGTTAGAGGTTCGTCCTTATGATATCTTTCTTTAAAATCCACGTTTGTCACTTTTCTGCAGCTGCGTACTTGTCTTCGTTGGTCGGTTGGTTGGTGGGCTGTTTTAATCATGCTGATTCGTTCTTTCTCTAGTACAAAGTCTTCCTCACCTTCATTCATACGAATGGGAACATCCATCTTCAGCATCAGCTACAGGTTCCTGCAAATTGAGAAACGGAACCTGCAGCACCAATTAACACGAAACCTTTGATTGGCTGAGCCAGGTTCAGACCTGGAAGTGAGCATGAGCGTTTGCCTGAGCATATGAAACCATCTACCTTGTCCCTGATCAAGTAAAGTCATCATTATCATAATTCATCCCTTGACAGGCACTAGTCTTTGACTGGTCATGTTGGTCCGCCTGTGCTCGTTGTCGTGGGGAGCAGTCGGATAGACTCTGCAGGTGACAAAGGTAACCAGTCTCGAACGGCGGTAAGTAGGTCCTGCAAGGTGTGTATTCATCCATATTTCATGTTAGCAAGCAATATTTCCCTCTGTCCTTTTCTGGTTCGACCACCTTCCAAGATACCTCGAAAGACAGTCTTACACAGAGAGTGATGATGGGTGACATGACCAAACCAGACCAGCTTGCCAGAAGACATACCAACCGTGCTTTGTTCGAAGTCGTTGGTCTTGCGTTCCCCATTGCTTGGCAGGGTACTGCTTCTATTCACAGGCCTGGACAGTTCCCTGCTTCGAAGCGAAGCTTCCACCATAAGGCAGAAGGCATAATCATGAAACAGAGATAAAGTTACTCAAGAGTTATCTATGAACAGGAAGCATTGCGGGGTCCTGTAATTGGAAATAGCTATACATAGAGGTGGTGGACTACAAAATCTCTGTCTTCCGTACTGTCAGGGATTGAATATGTGCTGGGACGTAAGACAGAGGTATGGATGATATGCTTGATAGGTAAGGAATTATGGCTATTAAGGAGGGAAATACTTAAAACAGCTGTGAGGCTTATGGTAAAAAATCAAAAGGGACTGCCAATAAATAAAAAAGTTACATTGTGATATATAAAGAAGTTAATAAATAAGTAGTAAAGCAACACATACAGCACATACTTAAACCTTGAGTTATGGTTATATCACTGCCTGCAAGTCCGACGACGCACTGTGGCGGGTGACAGGGATGGGGGATTGTGGGGGTAGTGTAGTACACGACAGCACGTGCAACTGCCTGACAAACCGATCAGGTGTGATAATCGATTAACAATTTGCAGCGGTGAGTGGTTGAATGAAGCTGAGGTGCAAATCGATCTGAGACCACATTACGGACAATCTCGCTCTACAGGAGGCTGACGTTGATAACCAGACATGTAGGAGTGGCGTCACCAGGTGGAGTGGCTGCAGACTGATGGACACCTCAGACGCCGGTTTGGTTATAAAAAAATACTATGTTCTTCTTTTTGTGATCATTGTTTCGTATGTAATATCGTTTTCAATCCACCCCTTCCACCCATCCTCACTTCTTCCCCGCTGGCAGAGGGTCAAGCTGTTGGTAAACTAGTGACAGGTCACTGGTGTCATGGAGTGATGACGTCACTTTGTCCACACTGCTCGGCAAATTCAGATCTGACTGTTAATGCCTGAATCATTGTGCTTGGACCTCTGGAGGGACAAGAGGGAAAACGACAGAACAATCAACACCTTTGGAAATCAGACTCAAAAGTCAGTACATCTTGATCTGTTTAGCTTTCAGATGATATGAGACAACGAAGACACCTCTGCTTTTATCGCCGTATTTGTTTTCCATCAGATTTACCCCTCCTCTCTCTCTTTCATCTGTTTTTCTCTCCTTTATAAACACACATATGAACACATCATACACTGACCCACAGAGAAGGCTGACTGGCGAATGAGACCCGAAAATCCCAGAAATTGTATAAATACCAGTGTTCTGGAGCCGACGAGGCAGGATGGCTGCATCGATCAACTTGTTGTCTCCGGGGACAAAACCAGGGATGCTCGCAGATGACAAAATTGTTTCATTTCATGGTCAGCCGCAGAAAGGGCCGTGGCCAACAAATGACATAACATTAATAAATGACCATCAGATCACCATGTTTCCAAGGTTCAGAAGAAGCAGCAATGTGCTTGAGTGAGATTCCCTGAATGGTTGGTGAGACCCTAGGGCAACATTAAAGCTCTAGGCCCCCGACAATGAAATTATCCGTCGACAGTTTGAAGATGGGTGCACAGCTTTTAGTTGATGTTGTATCTGTACACCAGCAGCACAGAGGTCAGGCAAGGGAAAACAGAGTTTGAAGCTTCGACATTTCACATGACAAGGCTGAGGCATGATACAAGTGATGAATTTTGAAATAGTCCCCAAGTTCACAAATCTTTGATGATATCGTATTGCGAGTCGCAATCTTCCTTAACACAAGAAATATATACTGACCATCATAATAAAGTTACACTAGCCGGATTCTAAAGCAGTCATCTAAAACGCCTTAACTATTATCCATCTATTTGTCTTCTAGGTGTTAGCATTCAGATAAAAAACTGCATCCGACTCCCTTCCATTTTGTTTGTTTTGTTTTTGTTTGTAAACCTCGCATCAATGTTTGAACCTCCCATCATAATGTACAATGTTACAAGTTAAAAACAATGCTCAAGCTTTTAGCTTACTTTCATTAGTGTATCATATACCTTATGTTTCATAAAAACTAGAAATTATGGCATAGCTGTCCTATTCTTTAACAGGAAACTGCAAATACACAACCTGCATTACGACTTTCGTGTAAAATTATCTATTTGGTCTGAGGGATTCGTGGTGCAAATTGACATGAAAAGTGAAATTAGATACTATTTTTACTATTTTTAGTGGCAACAAAAGAGGAAGAGGCAGCCTGGAGACATCAACAGTGAGAAACGCAAGAGTGCTCGGGCATGAAATGAGTTATAGGCAACAAGAAAAGGAGAAAAAGGAGAGGAATTGATTCCATTAGCATCAGACGAACTCTTCTTATTTCTTATAAATTTCCTCAAAGAAAAGATATTAGGAGTCGTCTTACGGTCACAGCACTGATCGATTAAGCGAGGTGTTTAGCGATGTTTGGCCGCGGCGGAGGAAAAGCTGCAAAGAGTGTGAAGCCACTGAGTGTTTGGCCACATCCGTTAGAGAACGACAGTGGGAGTCAAAGAAAAAACGAGAATGGAGGAGAGAGAGGAGAATTAAGGAAGAAATGAGGAAAGCGAGCAGCAGAGGAAGGAAGCGAGAAAGACATATTTCGACAGGCATCTACATATTTGACGAACACAAATATTTTCTCGAAAGTTAAAAATGTATGTTTAACTTACTACTTTCAATATTTTGCATTTGCGGAAGCATTAATAAACCAGATCTTCTTCTGTCGCATCCTGTTAGATAAGCGCATTCCGGATTAGCGTGACCTCTGACTTCATCTACTTAAAAAAAAAATTGACAGGGTCTGGAACTAGGGGCTGTGACCAACATCAGGTCTACTACAAAATATACTATGTACAAGTCCCTCATAGTACCGACCCTACTTTATAGATGTTAAGCGAGGACTTGTCGATACGTAGAGGTGTGAGCGTGTGACAAGTAACGACTCCCTGTCAAAAGTACCCGGGGTGAGGGGACACCGCGGTGCCTGACGAACACACACACCAGCAAGTGATATAAATATTCTGATATAAATATTTCAGCAATTCCAGTTTAAGAGAGATGAGCGCCTAGCAGTAAATAACTAGTATCTGGACTTGTTGCCATGACAGCGAAGTCGAAGCTGTATGTATATTTCATAGCTCTCCGCTCAACCTTTATGAGCCTGGAGTAAAGAGATGAGTCCATTAATTTGAGTCACGGAATTCCTGATTGGCAGATGGAATTGCTTGGTGGTAACAGGTTGCTGTAGAATGTGCATGGCAGATGACTGGTTCAGGAAACTGTGGTCTAAGGGACCATGGCGGCTGGAACCTCCAGCTCAGTTTCGTGTTGTAATACAATATGTCAGTTGAACTGAAACGTCTAGAAAAAGTGTAATGCGAGCAAGTGCCGCACATAACACTGGTAATTTAATACTGAATATTCAAGTTCCTTCTATTTCCAACATCTACCGAGGATGCTTTCTCTGGATGGATGTGTGTGGTATTTGAAATTACATCGTTCATTAGCAGCTTGAATATATTCTTACTGAGGATTCTTAAACTTATTTTTTAGTAACTTAGAAACCGTTACAGAATAATATACAGGGCTTCTGCTAAGGCTAAATTCTTCAGATTTTTAAGGGGTCCCTGTTCTTCGCCCAAATTTGAAGGGGACCCCATTGACGAAAACTGAAGGGGTCCTCCGAACTTTTAATGCGTACTGTACGCAATTTTTTGCGTAAGCAGAAGCCCTGATATAGACTTGTTTGAATTGTATCTCTGACACCAGCTGTTGGGAATCAAATGAGAGGACGCCAAATGATGCAGTGAAATAAAAATTCGTCCTTAAAACAATAAGAATATAACGCAAATCTGGCTTCTAACTACAGAAAAGTTTGCCACGTGTCTCTTAGTGAGCCTGAAGACCTACATCTCATTGACTGTTTTTACAAAATGAAATATACAATGGTAACATGTTGAAAATACCTGTAAAGGAAAACAAAAACAAGCAAAACATGTTCCACTAAAAAGTTATTATTCTAATTTATCTCAAATAGTTTATTACATTTTAAAGATCCCCAATACAGGCACAGGAAGACTACCATGATGCAATTTCACAGCCATGTAGGCTGTAAGAAAATCTCATTTACTGAACTTCACAAACAATAAAATCACAAACGCCTCCAACATTTTCACCTCCATGGCTCCCACTGCAGGGAGAGGACTGGTCCCGAGGGTTGCCATGGGAGCCGAGAAGACAGGCATGAAATACAAGCATCCTGCCCACCATTAGGTAGTTGTGACGACTCAGAGCCACCCGTCAGGAAGCGGAAACTGCAGGCTTTGCCTCTGTCCAACTACTGGGAGAAGAAAATGTAGGATGTTTCTGGTGTCTTGGCAGGCAAAATGACATTTCACGCATAGATACTTTGTAAAAAAACATCCTTACACAACTTTGACAACCACTCCAGTGTTCCATTTACCCTGCAAGAGGATAGTACTCCACTAACAGACTTAGACAAGCACCCAGAAATAATGAAGCTATGTCTGAGTTAAATCAAACAAGTGGTTAAGAAATAGTTTGATCATCTGAAAGAAATATTTTTGTGAGAAGAAATTGTAAATAAAGGAAAGACTCTTTGGACAAAAATTGCATGCAGTCTTAATTTCCACGCACTCAGACGTGTCCGTGACTGTCTGTTCTAGTGTAGCTTCGGCATTGAGTAGCTGTGTTGGAGACTGACTTCACGCCCCGTAGGGTATTAGCTATCGACAATGACAATGACAATGGCAACGACAATGACAATAAGCAGGAAAATGCTTTTTCCATTTAGCCCTCGCCCTTTATGGGGAAAAAATAAACTAAGTAAATGAAGTAATTAAGTACTATGAAGTACTATGGACCATAGTTTAGCCCCACTGAGCCTCTTGGGGTCGTGGCTACGGACTAACGACCTGAGGAGGATGCTTGGATAATTTGTCTACCTCCGACTATCGTGTCTGCTTGCGCCCGGAGGATGCTGCGTCTGGTCCCTAGTTACAGCTTCCGGAGAGACTGTTGAGTCCGCGAGGTGGTGAGTTGACGAGTTGTCACATCTGTAGTGAAGTTGACGGTTGGACATAGAGATCGCTAACTTTGATACCTGCTTTCGATTTTATGTTTTCCAGAGATGCATGACTTTCTCACAAGTGTTTGTCATTATTGTGTAAAATACAAAAGGGTACAGAAACTCTTGAGAGAGGTATGTAAATTGCACTTTGCTTACCGTAACTGTGACGACATAAATTCTTTGATAACCAGTGATAACTGTAAAATTACAGTGGGCTGTAAGGGTAGAAATACTGGGGTGTAAGGGGTAGAAATACAGTGGGTTGTAAAAGAGCGATCACTATAGTTATCAGGCTGGACACTGCCAATAGTTTGCCATGCGTGGATTTTCTCTCAGAGGAGGCGTCGGTGCCTTCTTCCGTTAGCGCCAGGCTCATACGCAAAAGACTCACTCGTAGACAATGCCATCGGAATCGACTGTTCATAAATATTTTATGTCATTACCGTTACCAGAACTTTCCGGTGCCAGATAGCTGGTTTACTTGATGGAAAAACAATGTATGTTTTAACATCTTACTGCTGTCTTCTGGCGCGTGGGCACGCACATGTACACACCCACAGCAACCTTTCTGCGCAGGAAGAATGATCTTCATTTCTCAGCATCATCCTATGATTCATTTTCAGGGTCATGCACTCGGACTCTTACGTATTTAATCAATATATACATATAAGGGCAACACTTATTACTATATAATAAACTTTCACCTTAATTGCCCTACACCACTAGGTGAATTCGTATTTGACTTAAGGCACTCTCCACTTTTCACATGTACATGAGTAAACTTAGCTTTTGCGTATACGTCGATGGAAGCTTCTAGGACTTGCCCTACGACGCTGGAGCTGATGATAATGATTTGTCTCCGTGTGAGTTCAATGTCTTAAAAAAGCTCGCATCAGAAAGGGCATCCCGCAATGATCTTGTCTTGACAGTTAAAATAGACCATCTATTTTTTTTTTTATCCATTGACTTACTTCCACTTACAAACACAGAACCTGCTTTCCTTTCCGACGGTTTCCTTACGAGCGCGTGTTTTTCATTCTCAGAAAACTGCTGACACATGGCCTCTAGATTTCCAGGTGCTGATTCCCTGGAGTAGTCCGTCCACAGACAGGCCCTTAGGGACCAGATACTTAATTAAGTACTCATTGTCAGGAACAGGCTGGGTCTAGAGGTAACACTACCACGACTATCTGAACTGTCACCAACATCCATCTTGTGCCTCCAGACTGGCAGGCTGGTGTTAATGAACCTTTTGCCGCTGCTTATCGTTCTTAGAGTCTCAGGAGTTATCTTGTCCTGGCGTGGGGAAGTCACAGGGCAGTGACTAGCGAGCGAGTTCTCAAACTTCAGGGATTCCAAAAAAGTCGCTTGAACTAGTCTTAAAATACATGCGTGTAGACAAGACAATTCATTATTCCAAAAATAATTTGGATAAGACTAGCAAAATGTTCAAACGAGTCAGATGTCAGAACTCGACTCTTCACCAAAATGGCGAATGTAGACAGAAAGTGATGAGCTGGATCCGTACGATAATATGCCATAGAACATGAACGAGGGACTAATATAAATTAATTATTTAGGTGTTACAATATATTTCTCTTTCATGGACTTTATGATCGTGCTTACAATGGGGGCGATTAGCGTTTAGCAAATGGCATCGATGGGGAGAATAGCAATGAGAATCAAGGGGGAACAAAGCATGAGTGTTGCTGAGTGTTCCTCATTATCTTATCGCATTCATTAGGAGCCATTGCCGTTTAGGCCTCAAGAACAAAGAGCAAGGACATGTTGCTTTAAATAGCAGCTTATCATGCACACCACAAACAGACATAATTAGCAGTAATTTCGTCATCGCACGCAGTACACACAAGCAGGACCTCTATCTCCTTCACACACACAGTTTTCCTTTGTCGAATTAAGTCAAGCCAATGATCCCTTTGTATTTTACTTAATTAGGTAAATGGAATTGAGAAAGTCTAAGAAAGAGAGGGAGAGAAAGCTTAACATTGTCTCTGTGTTTTAAAAATGTTTGGTGATTTGCTTTGTTCTGTTTTGTTTAGAGAACTACAACTACACACATATATTACCAGACTATATTTTCTCTTTCCCTCAGTTCACTAGTCCTGCGCAAGTACAGGGCAACAGGAAGGTCCTACTGGGGTCAGTGCCTGCGCAGTATTGTCCTTGTCTAAGATCAATCGAAGTAAATAAACACTTTGCGTAAGCAAAAGGTTTTGCAGAAAACAATGTTTAGGAGGAAAATATGTTTATTTACAGCTAGAATTTGATAAAATTCGACTAGATTAACCATTGCGCATGCGCAAGCGATAAGCGCCTTGAATGATACCATAAACAGTAGAGACGATACATCACATATACTATCGCTATACGAGTCCCATTGTCATCATGTTTTGTGAAAAGTCAGTCCACCTCAGTACTTTGCCTTATCTCTTGGAAGAGGAGATAAGGGGGCGAGGGTGGTTGGCAGCAAGCACTATGAGATACGTTAGATTCTTATGAACCCGAGAGATAACCGCAATTCACCATGTTTTACATAGTCTCATCGTCTGAGAGGAGCTGCGTCTTGTTTTTCTGTGACATTATTTCGCGTTGAATTTCCTCCATTACACTCTGACGATTGTCTTCCGAAGATATTAACTCATAAATGTTGTTTAGCCACATTACTACTGCCAGAGATTTTGCTTTAATAAGGTAGAATTCCAGTGAAGCAATTTTCAATTTTTTTTGTTTTTGTCAAAAACATTCTGTTATTTGAACATCTCTTAAAAATACTTACATAAATCAGTAAATAAGACCAGAGTTATTTCCGATAAGAAATAAATAAACAAATATGTAAGTCCAACAACTTTATTAGGATTTATCCAGCTATTGTTAGCTAAAATACTATTTGGTTAGACCACCCCTCCCTGATCGAACGAGCTTTTCTTTATTAACACGTCCTGCTTCCCCAACCACCTTGATTATCTTAGCATACTCATCGACCTCTTCATTATTTTATCACTTGTCCATCGCGTGGAAGGCGCTGTCTGATCCCATGACGTCATCCTGCCTACCGACTACTCCGTTACTTCGCCAAGCACCCGGCCTCATCTCGCAGGTCGCGTGGCTTCGTGTAGTCATTTCAGCTAAAAATAGCTCTTGTGACACTGCGTGCCTACAAACGATCACTCTTTTTGAAATTTTTTTTTTTTATGGTGCTGATATATCTCGTCTAGACCCTTCTCCTCTTTTAATTAAATCGCCCTTGTATTTTAGTCTTCCATTTTCTGAGTCTTCCAAAATATTAGAGCTAAGTGATATCTAACCATTAATTACCACAACAGTGGTACTGAAATAATCTCATCATTAACTGACACAACAGCGCCACTGAAATAGCTTTGATGAAACACATGTTTACAAAACAGATGAGAGGAAGAAATTGCTAGAATGGTCATTGTCGTCAACAGCCATACTGAGATAACATTTACAAAATTCACTATTTTTGTGAAACGAGGGTCGTTGTCAGCTCGTTAGCTATGCGCTCGGCGGATAACGAACATTCCCTCCCCGCAGGACCAAATGCGGAGCTTGACATCGCTGCCCCGTTGCTGACTCATTGTTGTCGATGCGTCAAGCTGCGCTGCCGTGTGGTCTCTGACGACATCCACCAGAGGACGAGGGCGAAATGTGCCAGTGAGTGATACAATATTAATACTACCTCTTCCTGACATTGATCGACCCTACCTTCTCTTTGACTCTCATCCACCCCTCATCCCCATTCCCATCCCATCCGCAACCTGCACGTGCATATAATGCCGGTAAGGTGAAAGCGGGATCAGCAGTCGGAGGGTAGTGAATGTAAGTGGCTCACCTTGTCTAACACACGGGATGTGGAAGGCTGAACAATGTCTCCATCTGCCATCGTTACCTACCATGATAAATCAAGTAAACATGTCTACTGGGTGGACAGGGCAGTTTTCCAGCCAGAGGCCCGAGCCGGTGACAGGGTGGTGCAGGCTTGAAAACCTGCCTATTATTAATAACATTTTTGCCAGCGCTATTTCTTTGTAGGGACCTTAATCCCTTTGACCTTTAAAGCCTGACTTTGAGGAGGACGGATTAGGACGAGACATATTAGTGGATGGGATAAGGATTTCGGGATGGAGAAATATAATTACATTACTCCTCATTATGTACGCCACTTTGTGTTTCTCCTGGAAGAAGAGGATAACTGAGCGGTTAGAGAACCAGTGCTTGATGTCGAAGACTCGAACACTAGCAGGGTTCGATGCCCGTATTGGCTCAGCTCAACTAGTTACCTGACCCACAGGTGGGATGAAGAAGAAAAAGCAACAAGACAGCAGACATTGCCTCTACACACACAAAGAAGCTGCCCCAACAGTCGCTAACAGAAAGGTTATGGAACTACCTTGACCTTTTTATCTGTCCCTAAAGATCAAACTCAACGGACTTCAGAGGAACGGTCAGAATCAAAGTGATGTGATCGAGGTCGCCCATTGCCTCCCTGGGTCACTAATGTCAGTGATCGATGGCTGAGCAAAGTCCCTGGCTGCCTGCATCCTGAGATCACACTCAGTTTTTACACTTTTAGAGTCCAGCAGCCTCAAGGCTCCAGCGGCATCTTTGGCTGATCACACATAGGAAGTAAATAAATAAAACGTAATTTTACATCTGTTCCGCCTGGTGACACAATGTCACAGCCAGACGTGTGCCATCAGACGTGTGTTCCACTCCACAAATCAAAAGCCTTTGACCTTAACGCTTTCTAAAGCCGTTTATTTAAGTGAGTTAGCCAGCATCGCTGTAAAATATAGATAATTCACTCATTTTCGCCCACTTGCCACATCTGGCCTCGACCTCGCCTTTTGGTGTCAAGACTGAGAAGGTTAAGACTGAAAAAAGTCGCGAGGGACAGAAAAGAAAACTTGACTCGCGGTGTATGGCGTCAGGAGGGGACAACTCCGTCTGTATCGATTAAGAAAAATATTTTCAGGCGCAATGCCACATTAACCGCTCGTCTTTTTTTCTTTTTTAAGGTTCGTGTAGGTTCTTTTTTAGTTCTGTTTGTCCTTCTGTTTGCTTTACATGTGCTGGTTATTGTTAATACGTTAGACGGGTTGTATAATTTTGTGTGTATTGCATATTTTCATGACATGTTCGTGTTGATTTTATAATTGTTTGCGCTTGAAACGGATGGAGGAGGAGGAGGGGTAATCCTCTTGCCATGTACCCGTAAACTGGCGATAACCCCGGGTAGGGAGATCAGTAACACCAGTGACACCAGGTGATAAACCAGGCAGGCGGCCTTTGTTCAGCATCGGACGCTGCCATGTGTTTCACCTCCAGTCGGTCAGAACACCACAACAGGTCTGTGGTCAGGTGCAGTTTCACTCCACACACCAGACTTTAAACACCGAACGAAAAACACACCAAATTAAATAAAACATTAACAACTATGTTCAGAACTAACGATACGAATATTGCTCATGAAGTGAATGAGTAACCTTAGAACAGTAGAAATACCTCCAGGGTCTTTTCCTACCTGAACGACTTTCCAAAATGATAATTTGCTATTGTAGGTTGGCTAATTGCTTTAAGTTTTTTACCCCATGTCCGCCTCAAAAAACCCTCTAACCTTATGTTCTATATCGCTGAAAAGCATTAGGCACCAAAAGTAAAGATGAGCGCTGTTCAGCGCCAGTCTTCCCTAGGGGCCAGATGCTTCATTTTCTCCCCATGATTCCCAGGGACTGACCGGATGAGGTGAGGGCTAGACTGACAGATGTGGAAGTGCGCTTCCAAAAGTTGTTTTGATGAGAAAATCGGTTTCTTGACGTCCGCCTCTGGTCCCCTCACACTTGTGTCAACAGCAGGTCAAAAGCAGGGCTGATTGTGTAAACAGTGGAGGCAACAAAGTTATCCACTTTAAAAGGGTTTCAAACTTCCTAATCTTTGAGGGTGAGTGGGTGTCTGTCATTTTCGTTTTTCTTCGAAAAATTAAAGTTGTCAAGGCGACAAAACGATAACAAATTCGTTCCTGCTCAAAGCTTTGATAAGATCGTGGAATGAAGATGAATCCGAGACAGGGAAGCTTGGATGGAATTCTGTTGTCTTTGTCTGTGAAGGCTTCACCACTTTAATACTAACACAGTTCTGTCGTCCTAACATTCTCTGATAAAAAACTGTCGCTTTTACTCGCCATCTGGACAGGCTGTTCTACGCTACAGATCAGTCACCAATCCATTGCCTCTTCAGAAGCTGGCGGCAAAGAATGTTTTTCCAATAACCACATGAACAAACTAATAAAAGTGTCCGATAAAAGCTGTCTAGTGAAAAGAGATAAAATAAAAGCCTTCAATTCAATCAGAACTACACGTCCAAAGCAGAAGAAGAGAAATTCGTTCAAGATTTATTTTCATCTAGTACTAATGTTTATGCAAATTCAGTTTCAAAATATGTCCTTGGTCTTGGAAAACATTTGAAACTCACACTTTCTCTCTTTCTGAACTGGAAGACTTTGTTACTGTTTGTTTTGGGGGATTTATATTCCGAGTTGTCGTATAAAGCGGACCTAACCTGCGGAAAATATAGTGATACGAGCGCATCCATCTCACTGTTTGTCAAAAAAAGTTGCAACACCAATGACTTTAACGATCTAATGATCTACATTTTTCCTAATAACTTGAAAAAGCTCAGAGCAGGATACTTTATTTCCACAAATCTGGAGGAATAACTCCTTCCGCTCTTAACATACACCATAATTAAAAAACTGTCGACAACACAGACATCAAGATTGGTCATAGGATACGCTTACGTTGTCAAGACATAAGCAAATAGGAGAACTGGGGTCATATCATTAGGCGTGTACAAACGTGACGTCACTTTTTGAAATTTCCTTCATACGGGGATGTTTGCAGGTGTGTATTTTCAAAATGGCGGCCCTATGTTCCTTGAGGATTAACAAGGACTAAACTAAAATCTATTTTCAGTATGAAGAAGGGGTCACCCAGATGTGAGGGAGTAAGTATCTCGTAATGAACATTATCCATGAGTTAGACAAAAATGTACACCTCACTTAAAGGTTAAGATTTTAGCGACAGTGACCGGTCAGAAACAAGATTTCGGGAGGCAGTTAAGGTCACAAGTGGAGAGCCGAGTGGTTAGAGCACTGGTGTTCGGACTGAGAGACACGCAGTGTCGCGTAGATCACTTCCCTCAGTCGCCCAGCTGGCGGAAATGAGTACCTGACCCCTAAGAGGGTCGTGGAAGGTAAGGCAGCGATGGGGAGCATATGAGCAGCCCCCTCAAGTAAAGCTGGCCCAGAAAAAAGTGAGTTCTCTAACACCTCACTCCCTAACGACCTGAAAAAGGTCATTGGACGACCTTTACCCTTTTTTTAACCTCTGCACAAGTGGCGACAGTGATGTTGAGGTAATGGAACTCATCGACTAGGCCGATGAAATGTCTCGAAAACATCGCGGCCACATGTAACGGTTCCGAAAAGCCGGCATTTACGCATGACGAATAGCTGTTTACGCGCAATAAACTTGTGTTAACGCGCGATAAACGTCTGTTTACGCATGGCAAACCTGCTTCCTCTTATGCACAGGCACATTGCCAAGCAGTGACACGAGCTCCCAGGGACCATCTTCCCACAAGAGTTGGTGCCAGGTCTTGTGGTGATGACGTCACTGTGCGCTTTCTTAAAAAAAAAAAAACCAGTTTGCAGGCCAGCCAGGTCCTCACAGCTACAGCTTGCCACAACAACAAACAACATGTCGGTCAAGGATGTTTTGTGTCTCTGTGTGTATGCCTCTCTCTCACTCACACACCCTAACTACGCTGTACATATCTACAAGAGGACGTACAACCACAATGGAAAGGATCCTCGATAGCGCAGCAGGTTGCCTTCTGTGTGTTCGAATGACAACTCCAGTTGGTTACCGCTCAACAAAGCCCGAGTTTGATTTCTGCGGACAATAACATGTCCCTGTACACTTCAACACCTCACTTGAGCTTACATCGTGTTTATCTCGTATCAACTGCTTTGTTTTGAATGTTTTCACCCTGCTCCCAACAGACTTGTTGCCGTTCACCCCATTGTTAATGGAATGACGAGGTCTGAGGATCAGGGTAAAGATCCGCGATGAATCATTATTTCCGGGGGAAAATGTTTAACAGGAAGATTAGATAATACGAAGAGAAAGAAACTTCGAGAGAGCTTTTAAATTTTTAATTTTTAATCGCACGAATCAGTGGTAATAGAGTGTATAAGTTCTAACCTTTTGTTTCGATTTTTATTTCTAAAAAAATGAACTAAAGAAAAATAAATGAGAAACGTTATGAAAGGAAGTGAAACAAAACAAACAAAAAATTCGAGTTGTCCGTGCTGCCCATTATTTTATAGTAAACTTTGCTCCGTTTAATTAGACTAGCTGTAGTTATGACCACTCGAGCTTTTGTTCCCATTTCCGATTTCTATAGAAGTGATTCATTTTAAATGATGATGTCATTAAGTGATACTACAGTCTGCATATTTAGCATACAGGCTTACATACGCACAAATACCTATCAGACACGAAAACACACACAAACAGCTCTATTTATCTATCTGCAAGCATTTGTATGTAAATAAGAGCACTGACATACATTAAAGTCACACACGTGACAGGAGAGCAAAGGTCTTGTGTCACCGCGTGACAAGGATGGGAGGTATACTCATGTCACTGAGGAAGAAGAACGTGTTTTACTGAATGCAATCCACTCCTTACACGACCCTCGCCTCAACAGCACGCAGTCAACAGACTACAGGTCATCTTCCATTGATGGTTTCAAGCCTTGGTCTTCCCCAATTTTTGAAGCATTTGGCATAAGCTCAAGAACAGATGCCCAGAGATTGCTGTTCATTTGTAAAACAAAAATGGCCTTTGCAGACCAGAAATTCACGTGCATTATTTGAACTGTCGAAGAGTTATAGGCAGCCATGGCACATCATGCGATAAAGAGAAAAAAAAGTAACTTTCGACTATCAGCGACGTTTACGACCAGACGGAGGGAATTATGTTGCCGCTGAATTGATAACCCCGATGTTGCTCCGGTTCTGAGGACGACAGCTGGCCAACCGAAACGTCTGCTGATATATTGAACTCCTACAACCTGTAGTAGTCTCCGCCAACACTTGTGATCTCAGCCCGAGTCCCACAGTCGGGAGGCGGACTGACAACGACATTAAAGGACTGTCCTCACCTTGCAATGGTCTGAACTTGGTTCTGCATTGACATTTATGTGTGTATGTATGTGCAAGCGTATGTGTATGTGCTGTGCTTGTGTGTGTGTGTGTGCGCGCGGGTGCGAGTGGAGTCTGAAAAAAGAAATACAGGGTAATATGATAAACAGAATATGAAGAACGAATATATATATCACACACACACATGCGCACGCGAAGCCTGCAAGACATCGGACAAGTGCTGCTCTTGCCCTGGGCTCCACGTTTGCCCCGTGAAAGCTAAATCTTAAATCATGGCATTCAAAGAAATCAAAGAGAATCAAGTTGTGCCCGCCCTTAAAGAAAGAAAGCGAAGGAAACATTCGGAATCTCTTTAAGTGACACACGTGCGGTCTCCGCCGTCCATACTGAAAAGACATCAGCCAATTCATCCTGCAGGTTGTTGCAGGAAGCTCCAAAGATGCTCAAAGCTCTGGCAGAAAGAAATGAAGCAAGAGAACATGTTTTCCATGGAATTCGAATGGCCAAAGAGAAAAAAAATAATAAAACAGCCATAACGTTAAGTGATGAGAACCGAAGACAACAAACGGAAACTGTTTCAGGCTCAAGAGTGATTTAATGGTCGTCTTGTTCAGAAATGGATGTCAAGGACTCACGGCCTCCCTGGACACGTGGTCTCCACGCGTTTTCTTCTCTGTGCTTTTAGACACTAGTTACTATGTTTTACACTGTTGACACTTCTCTGTTTTGACACTGATTTCTCTGTTTTGAAAAAGCTTTCGCTATTTTGACTGTTTTGACACTGCTGTCTCTGTTTCTACATTATGTACTTTTTTTTTACTCTTGCTTCTGCTTAAATAAATATACAGAGGATAGACAGAAATACTGACACATCCGTGTATGAAAATCACAAACTTTATCCAGCCAGTGCTCGTACATTTTTGAACTGCTTCCTTGACAAGCGGGAGTGGATGTGTATTTTATCTCAATATGTTTTTCTGTATTCACTTTCTAAATCCTAGTTTCACAGGAAAGTGAAGGGCGCCTTTGTTTGATATTTGTATGGTGCAAGCAAACTTGTACCAATTGACTCATGTCATGAATTGCCATTTTAATAAATAAAGTTTATATTTTTATAAATAAAGATGAGTAAAGCTGTATTGTGTTGTACTGATCGGGAAGGGTACCTTACTCCATACAGGGTTGGGGAAGATAAGGCAGAGAGGGAAAGGAGATGCACACCGACCTCACAGAAAGCTGGCTACGAGAAAAGTCAGGTCACATCACTAACGACCTAAATAACGAGAAATGTTAGGGAAATGACCTTTTACTAACCTATATCAGTGATATTTTGTCAGCTGCAGTACTGCGATGATTTCGAGTCTTAGATCAATGGCATGCGAAACCAGGAATTATTTCATAAGGTCGACATAGTAAGCTTTTTGCAGGAGCATTCGACCTAAAACATGGACATGTGAACTCAGTCTTTACACGATTGACAGATTGACAGAGAGAGGGAAGGTATGGGCGTGGTACGTCGACCAGTGGAGTGAGGGCTGATCTCAGTCCAGAGGGTGTTTCTGAGCGCATCTGGTGATGCACAACGGCGAAGAGGACAGGGTCACGAGGCCGACAGCGATCACCCACCCAGCGACTCGAGCTCGAGCCGACGACAGCGTAAAAGACGTCTGCCAGGTCCTCTGACAAGACCCCATCAGTGATCCCCGACACGTGTTCAGGGTGACTGCAAGGGAAGAGTTTAGCCTAATGGCTACAGCAACGGCTTCCAAACCCGAAAGCGAACACAGCGGTTCGATACCCGTGTAACGCAGCGTACTTTCCCCAGTTGACCCAGCTGTGGACAGATTGACCTCATCAAAGGGTGGGGTGGGGGAGGCCGGGTAGCGAGAAAGCATCGCCCCCACAAAGAAAAGCTGGTCCCTGATATCGGTTTGGCATCTCGAACATATCCCTCTTCAACAACCGTAAAGTCCAGTGACTACCTTTACCTTTTAGGTGATTGCCTTTGGTTGCGGGTGTCGACTAGCTGCACCTCTAGCCATCCACCCCAGCTTCATGGTCGAGTCTCTATGTGAAGTGTCTGTCGGTGGACATTGATTCATTTTGATTCTTGTCTAAACAGTAGAAAATTCGACGATGGAATCGACGGTGGCGACAGCGGAGGATTAATGCAAATGAAACACACGAAACTGTCATACGTACGGCGATCGAATTTCATGTTTATCTGTGTGTGTGTGTGCTCGCGCAGGGTGGTGGTGGAATAGAGTGGGAGAGTGGGAGAACACTTTGAACTCATGCACGTGTTGACATTTCCTCTTACGCACGGCGATCGAGTTTTGTGTGTGTTGGGTGGTGGCGAGGGAGTGGACAGGACGGGGGAGGGGAGAGGACTGGGGAGTGAACAATTTGTACCAGTGGACTGTTAACATTTCCTGTCTTACGCACGCTCATATGGATGTCGATCATAAGACCGGAAATTCATGACGCCTATGGTTATTGTTTTTATTTTTTTAATTTGCTGTTGTTGTTGCTAGTCATGCACGTCACCACGTCACCAGTCTTTCCAGTTTCTATTAAAGTTTCTGCAGTCCCCGAATTTCCAAACAAAGACAAAACGGCTTGTGTTTACGGCAGTTTATTAGTTGGTCACGTGACATAGTTAATGGGAGGGAAATGGAAACGGAGCGGCTACAACATTCCAAGGCTGCTGATCTAAGGTCGGGTTCAGGGGTTACGTTTGCCTCTTGACATGGTACTAGGGTAGGGCTGTCTGTCGGGTTTCCCTTTGCACCTTCTCCTCCTACTCATTCTCTGCTCTGTGTCTCTGATTCCTTTCACTTGTAGTCATCCGCCATTTTGTCTTTACACGGCTTTTCTGAGTCTTTAAAAGTTGTCCATCGCAACCACCTTTCTGACCTCATACAATATTTGCTGACTTTAAGGAAGGAAAAAAAAAACAAAACAAAAAGAGAAACAAAATGAAGGCGAAACAATCCAAAAGTAAATATACGGAGATAACGAGACAACTGAATAATAAAGCAATGAACTCCTCCTGGAAGACTTTAACCGTATTTATCAGCCGCTTTTCCTCCTTTTGGACACTCGTGTGCAAGTTTAATTAATTTAATCTCTAGAGACCTCCCAAAAAAAGTAACGTGGCCCCTAAACAACATCCGCTGCGAAGTATGGCGAGGCACGAGACTGGTAGATAAAGAGATGCAGGCGGGAGGACATCAGGCAGTCCGACATGCAACGTGCATTTACGCCGCGCGACAGACGCACGACATTCGATCTGCCAGCAGCCAGCTGCGAGTCGTTCACGAAAACATCGACACTGCCGCTCCTCTTTGTGTTGACGATGCAGCCACCAGACTGGTGGACATACACGTAGAAGTCTTTTTTTTTTTTTCCTTTCAGTTTATTCAGTTTGGTTTCTTTCTGTGCGTCTTTTATCAAGCAAAAGCATCCGCAAGTTCATGCCAAAATTCTCCACTTTCCAGACATCTTATCGAGAAGTCGGTGCCTGTGTTATCGACGGACATTTAAACAGGAAAAGCGAGGATTGATTGCAAGGATGAGTTTTTGGGTAAATGCAAACTACATGACGGGTCACGTGCACATGAAATTATAGGGGCTTCTGCGCATGCGTAGAATTACAGGGTCCGCTGCGAACGAAACATCATAAAGGCATCTTTATGCACGTGGAAGTTAATGAGTGACTGCAAGCACTCATGTTGAATTATTCTGCATCCATACAGAATAATAAGATAAAGTTCAGCAAACACGTGGAACTAACAGGTTCTGGTATTCACTGGTAGTCACAGACCCTTGCCTAAGCTAGGGTAGTAGAATGGTCGTGTACAGAGTTGACCTTTGCTCCCTGGTGATGATGTAGAGTTGGTTAATATACGCGAAATAAGTCCTGGCCTGATTGCCCTTCCTTCCATCCAATAATTGTCGTTAATACACATTCGTGCGCTGCAATAACTTAGGGTCCTTTGCATCTAGATTTCATAAAAAGTACCCTTACAGCAGGGCACGGGTACCCGGCACACGGGCTCGGACTTCCAGTTAGGAAGACGAGAATGGAGAGTGAAGTAAGGGTTGCGAGGCGTGGACGAAACATACTGGGCAACGCCCCACTCACTGACGAGTGATCCTCCCGGCAGTGTTTACCCAAACCCTGTTGAAAGCCTCGAGTTACTTAATGTGGACAAGCGAGACTCCCCTAGGGTTGTCAGGGCCCTCCGCACGCGTCAAATGTTAAGGTGCACTCGGGGGTCATCGCGTGACGAAAGAAGAGGTCCAACATTGGGCCACAACACGACTTTTTTTTTTTATACCGACTTCTGCCACGCATGTGCACACTGTTAATGTGTCTGTTTATATTGTCTAATGAAAATGCAGTGTTTCACATAAATAAAAAGTGGTTTTGTTGAAGCTGCTGTAGCGTAGTGTGAAAAGTGAGTGATTGTTATGAATCTGTTAATTTTTCTTTGTTACACAGGCTTTGTGTTTATGTGTCTGTATGTTCTGGAGAGCTGTGTCTCTGTGTGAACTTGTTAGCTCGACATCTAAAGTCATGGTCTGGGTTAATGCTAGGATTAGCTTCTGGTGTAGGCTTTTATTTTGCACAGAACGACTGAGCTGAAAAAAGAATGATAGAGGTCAAAGTTAAGCTGGCAGCCACATCTGGTTGTTCGATCATGCGTGGAACATGCCTGTCGACCAAATCAGTGAACACACACAAAAAAAGAAGAAAGAAAAGGTTGCAGCTGGAACATGTGTCACACACAAGACTGTTGAGTCACAGCGAGGTGAGCAAGTCCACCCGCTTTCCTTTCAGCATAAAGCTGTTGGTCCCATATTTTCCAATTATTCACTAATAATAAACTTTTTTTTGAAGGCGTGAATGAGTGGATAAGCCTTTAAATAAAAACTCTGATCATATCAACCACACATAACCACGATCTTCATTCATCTATCTCATGATAATAATACGAATACAGAAACCACATATAATTCATTGACCAGCCTTTACTTAATAATACAAAATATGTAAACCACATCTAATCACGGCTCTCATTGATCAGTCTCTACTTGATAATACAAAGAAGCTTAAACTCGATTCAGCGAGGTTGCACGTGTGACTCAGAGGTCGTGGAGGTACATGTCTCACAGATACGACGATGGACCCAATGACTGGTAGTACGGAGATTGTCCCTTCCCGAGTATTGAGAACTCTGGTCCCTATGAATGTTTTCTCTGATCCTTTGTCCCCATCTATGGAAGTCCACCACTTCTTATTTCAAACAGATCATATATATATATAAACTATCAGGGGACGTTCGATGTCAATGTGGACAGAAGAGAAAGCTGGCCGGCAAAGGTGAGGGAGTGGACTGCAGGACCTTATCACCTCTCAGGCGTCTAGCCAGCTGTTGCCCCTCTTCCTCCGGTGCACATTAATTACCAGCATAAATGCTCGTCAGGTGGTATCAGTCAAGGGATTTATATATATATATAGACTGGACCATCTTCACGTGGCTGAAAGCTATTTTGAGAAGACTGTGGTAGAAGACTGCGACTGTTGGTTGCACGAGACTACAGTACACAGTCTGATGAGTCACGGCGCCGCCTTATCCGGGAGCAAGAAGCCCCACTCCTCCCCACAGCCAGTGCCAGAGTGAATGTTACTTCTGTCTCCCTGGAGACAGACGTTGGCATGAGTGTATGTTGTGATGGGGGATCTGATCAAGAGCATAGCTTATCCGTGCGATCACTTCAAGGCAAGCTGCTTTGCCTGGGCGGCAACTGTTTATGTCCTTGATGTAGCCAAGGACCAGACGATAGCTTCTCCTGCTGCTCCCTCCAGCCTTGTGCTTCATCTTTTGGTACTGGCGTCCAAAGGGAAAGGAGGCAGTGATGATAGTCAAAAATACAAACCAAATATATAACAAAGCCCCTTTCAAGTTGCATTGCGTCTATTTACACGACATCAGCCGCTTTTTAAACTAGGATTTTCATCTCATGATTACTTTAAGTGCGCTGAAGAGAGGAAAATTAAGTGCAACATTCCCAAGTTCAATATTTCACTGTCCCTAGCTTAAATATCGGGAATTGCATTATTATAAGAATGTGCTATCGAAGGTGGACCACCGATGTTATAACGAAGATAAGCTTCGTGTGTGACTAAGCGGATTTTAATGATCCTCTGAAAGGTATAATCCACTTTAGTGTGATAGTTCGTTTTGTGAATTATCATCAGATTCTCACCGCTAAAACCTTCGTCTCCCTCTGCTCCCTTCTATATTATATCATGCCTTATTCATATGTTATATTCACATATCGCATTCACATATAATGTCTCGGTAATATACCACGTGGGGAGTCAAGAGCCATGGTTTGTTGAAAGCACTTGAAGCAGTGGAGGTGGAGCTGGCAGTGGAGCAGTGAGTGTATTTCACTGTTCACAGCATCAAGTCTGTGGAGTGTGTTGTGGAGACTGTCACACAGGGGGCGCTGCATGTCTGGCCACCTCGTGTTGCTCAATTTTCTCTTGGATTGAACTCTCAAGGTGTTCATCTTGCTTTATGTGACACGTGACAGCTCGACATTTTGCAGCTTGTATAATAAACGATGCTATCCGGTGCTTATATTGCAAGTAAATCACTGCCATACAGTGCTTGCTATTTTGTAATTGCTTAAGAGGGGCTAATTTATGCCTTCGACTGAAGATTTGCTGTGGTATGCTATTATCAGCAAAAAAAAAAAAAGAGCAGGAAAAAATTAAAGAAATAAAATCGGTACTGAGGTTTATCACTACATTAAAAGAGCTCTTTAGAAGAAATAAAATAGAATGTTGATATGTTGATATGATCACGTGACGGTCTACAAGGACGTCTTTTCTTCAAAAGCTGAAGAAAAAAATAACCGCCACCAACGAACTTGGGGCGTCAGAACCAAAGCAGCTCTGTGTCTGGGAGGTAAATTGTCCAGAACATGAGCACAGCTAAGATCTCAGCTCGGTGTTTATGGCTTAATTACGATTCCCGCCTCAAGAATAATTAACAACACGCAGGAAACGGTGCTGTGACGTCAGACCTAACGGCGTTTGCGAGAGGCCATCTGGCAAGACACAAAACCTTTTTGTTCACTCTGGTCTTTCTTTGGGCGCTCGACTACTATTTGTTCTGACGGCAGCTTAGAGATTTACACCAAAGGCACGAAAGATTCCTGCGTAGGACGAGAGCTGCAGAGAAAATCTGGGAACCAAACAAACAAAAACAAAGGAGATTAGCCAGAAAACAAGAACAAGACGGAAGATGGACGGAACTTGTAGAAGTGTCTGTTTCTCAGAAGAGCGTGCGATGTCCTGCAGACAATCCACAAAAGCCTGAAATTCCCTGAATTTCATCCTGGATTATCTCGACAATGTGCGAACAGAAGCAAGGTTGTCTGGTCAGAAGAGATGGGGACTGATCAGTCATCAAAAAAGGAGCAGCAGAGAAGCAGCTTTGTGGAACAGTAGACAACTGTTTAGGACCAAAGTGGCAAATCACTGGGACAACGTGCAGGTTGAGAAGAGGTCTGTTAAAGAAATCCCTATAACCCTCAGCCATCAGCCTTCACTAGCTGGAATACTCACAGAAGCAAAGAGCAAAAAGATAAAACTCAAGCTACCCAATGAGATCCTTAAAAGAAAGACGGTCAAGAAAAGAAAGACCCGCTCGGAGGACACTGAGTCCCAGAGGGTTTGGTGGACAATGTCACTGATCCTTTAAACCAGGGGTTGGTTTATAGTTATATGCGTAAAATATATAATGTTCTGATTCTGTGAAAATCATAGCGAAACAACTGATTTGAACATGTAAAATACATTTATCATTAAAACATTTCCCAGAGGAGAGAGAGAACATATTAACCTGACCCTCTGTTCTTCCATATTTAGGTAAGAATGAAGTGTCTTTGGTGCCAACATTATCAAGCACTGGGTCCCTTGCAAACGAATGTTTAAGTCTGTGCAGTAACCGCGATTTCTCACACATCTCTTGTCTTTCCTTGCACCTGCGACAGGTGTCGAGCAGACTGACAGAGAAGCAAAAGGTGAGAAAAGGTTGCAGCGGGAACTCCTCCTCCAGAGTGAGGTAGGATGCACTGACTGATTTATTTGTTGGAAAGGAAGGGAAGTAAAGGTCAGCGACTTCCGCGGTTGCAGTTCTTCACCAGAAACAAAGCTGTCGGAATTTAGAGAGGAGAGTAAATGGTGAATAAAAGCTTGGTAGAGAGTTAAGACACTTTCATTATTTTTCTGTGGGAGGTGTGACGTCACTGCTGGCACGTTATGTAAAAACAAACAAATAAACAAACTGGAGAGTGATGACGGGTAGTTTACACTGTACAGCTGCCGTGGTAAGGTACGGCCTGAAGCCCGAGAAATGCCATCCACTGATGGCTGATTATTCAGCAGCGATGCACGAGCTGAGAGAGGAAATGTGGGGACCAGGAGGAACAAAGGACATGATGGAAGTAACATGCACTCGGTGCCTGCACTAACACAACTCTGTATGCACGCTAACTTGTGATCTGTACTTCCGTGACAGCTAAAGTTACTGAATTATTCTCTTTCATGAGAGGTCTGATAGAGCAGGCGCACGCGCTGTTGGTGTAGCCCTCTATCCACTTATCTTATTATCAGCGCATCCGGCTACAGAGAGTGAGAAACCTCTTTATGGACAATAACTATGGACAGTTTAGCAGACACCGACACGTCTGCACCTCAGGAACAGGAAAATAAACAATAAAGCAGACAATGATGATGTGAAAGGAAGTTCAGGGATACGTGGTAGCTGCTATATACAGACATTATATAGGCATCCTCATCATGCTCGGCTGTCGTCATCTGCTGGGTGCGTCTTGACCTCAGATGTACCCACTATGGAAGCTGATGGACACCGGGAAGTCTCTAATAAAGAAAGCATGGGGTTCTACAACAGCCTTTTGGTGAATAAGTGTGTATAGAATGTGGTTTGCTATGTGGTGATGTACAGAAATATGTCTGGCACGGACACAGAGAGAATGTATACTTGTATCACTGGGAAAACCAAAACGGATTTCAACTAGGAAGTAAAAGTATCAGACACGCGGAAGTTCCTCGATTAAAATCTCCAATGACATGCTCTCATTGTCTCACACAACTGCAGTGGAAACAATATTTGGACATGACCAAAGGTTTTCTTGCCCGGACGCACTTAGTCCCACCTTCCCTTGCTTGGTCTGTACATGAGGTCCAGAGAGATAAGGACCAACGAATCGCAAATCTGGGAAACAAGATGCACACTCGGACATCCCTAACCTATAATCCTGCTGTAGTAGATAATAACAAGCCTTAAGACGCTTAGTCACTTGTGGTGGATGAACACTGGCTACAGACATCTATGATCTTGAAAAGAACACAAGAGTAACAGGACGGAAAACACTTTGTGCAAAGTTATCAGTAGAGTTCTAGTGGATGGTAGGGTAGAAGACCTAACGCTCACACCCCATTTCCCCCAATTGCAAACACTGCTAAAGTAAAGCGCCTACAAGCCATCTAGAATTTTTTGATTACTTTTTAGTTTTTGATGTATTGATGTTGATTGACTGTCTACGCTGACAAGAATATGTCAGATGTTGATGAAGTATGTTATTTGTTCATTGACGGAACACTGTTTTTTATTTTTATTTTACAAGGCTATGCCACACATGGTTTTTAGTGCAAGCTCGAGACTTGTCCGTGCAGACTGCTGGTATTGTAGTGATGGTGGGATTTGTACTTGTCATCGTTGTGACAGGTTCTGAGAGCACAGTGCTACAAACACTGGAAGTCTTCGAGTGAAACAGTCCCGTTATTTGACAAGAAAATGAATTATTTTCTACAGTAGGTACTGGTGCTGCACAAGACTCTATCAAAAGTTCACGTACCTCCAAGAGTCTTTGCTTTTGCATTGGCATTTAGCAACAGGGAGGAGCAATGCATTGTTGTTTGTACATGATGGGCGTAAATATTATTCTACAGGCACCATGAAGTCAGCCTACACACACGAACAAAGATGACCCGCTATCTTCTCGGTGTTCCAGCATTTTGGAAAGTAGAAATTCTCTCTTGCACATTCAGCAACGGCGCATGCTCTTCCATTTTTCAAGATTCGGTATTTTCTGAGATGCTTGCATCAACAGAGACGCTGTGTCACCTTTGACCCAGCCATGGCGTCACACGCCACTCCGCCCCCAAATAGGATTTGAACAGATGAGGTCATCTTTCATGTCTTTATTGAATTTCTCCACATTCTTGGTTCTCCTTGTAATTTTATGCTCGGGGTATTAATAAGTGATAGGAAAGGAATCTTTTGAGCGGAATATGTGTCACCAAGATGAACTGCATACAATTCTCGAGAAAGCCGTATATAAGAGGAAAATCTGTAAAACAATTGCCAAAAGAATGACTAACTTATTTTCATCATTGCATCGACATAAACAAAATCGTTGGTGCATGTTTTTAACAAATAAAGTACTGTGGAGCAGAAGCGTCCTCGTTCTTTTCATAGATTGTCCTAGTGTGGAGGAAAATCCAACAGACGATATGTTCAATCTAGATGGAAACATCAAATAAAATCATATCACATCAGGTGTTGACTGTTCGATTCGTTTCCCTCAGTCTTTCCATCGACCTACACCCTTCTGATACAAGATACATTGACATGTTGCTGTTTCTAAGGGATACAAATCATGCGACTCAAGGGCAGAGTTCACTTGGGGCATATACCCCAGACGTGATGACGTAAAGCTTGACGTCAACAGGGGCACAGCGTATCAGCTTCGGCAATCTCGTCAAAGCCCGTGAGAGACTTTCCGTAGTCGTGCACTGTAATCTGTAGTCTGTCTATTGTATATCATACATTGTATATCTGTGGCCTGTACTTGTACATTTGTATATCTGTGCATTGTCTGGTTGCATCCAGCGGTACACTTGTCTCCATTCATCCAGCTGTATGTTGTGTCTCCTTTCATCCAGCTGTACATTGTGTCTCCTTTCATTCAGATATCCCTTTTCTCCTTTTTATCCCAGAACCCTACCTACATTTTATTTTACTCTCGTGTTTTGTCTGCTGACCCATGCCAGCAGTCGAGTCCTGTTCCGACCGTCAGGCAGATGGCGATAAAACTCTCGACAGGACCTCGGCAAGGGGCACGTGTTGTGGTTGTTCAGTCTCCCATAAAACTCTACCTCTGAGACAGAAACAAACATTAGCAACAGTCAACCGCCTACCGTCAGCGCTATCACCCCAAACGCCAGAAGCCCAGACACAGACAAAGGAATAAAAAAAAACCCAGAGCCATTGTGTGTTGCACCACTTCCATCATAATTACACGACACTGAAATGCCGCCGCCACTCCTGCACTTGGCTTGTGAACAAATTGATTCTATCGACCTTGCTTCTTCTTCTGGCGTCCACCGGCCAAACACGACATAAACGGCTGTAAAAAGTCAGTTGAAAGACAATGTTCTTGACTGATATATACAGTCATGTGATAGATGGTGTCTTCAATGATACATGCAATGATACATACAGTCCCTAACTGATATACCGTCATGTGAAAAGACAATGTCACTAATATTGGTACAGGCAGGTGAAGGATATATACACATCAGGGGAAAAACAATGTCCCTGACTGATATATACAGTCAGGTGAGAGGCCATGTTCCTAATGATATGTACCATCAGGTGAAAGACAATGTCCCAGTAATACGTTCAGAAGATTTCATGGCGATGGTCACGGTGGTAGGAGTGATAGAAAACAGCGCCGCTGTGGAACGAAAAGCTTGAAGAAAACTTCAAAAGGCTGGACGTGTGTAGACAGGTTATCCATGCATTCTGGGTGGAGTAGTATCGTTTATTTACAGCAGTCAGCACCCTCGTGATTAATAGCTGAAGTATTACACAATACTAGGATACGACGAACCATTGACATTTGCCCTTCATACCCACAGTGATTTGTCATCAAAAGCTCACATCCAGAGTCAGGGTTGTGGTTACATTAATTGTGAAGATCAAGCGAGGTGACAACATCGACTGCAGGTTAGGCAACAACACAGGTACATCAGAACTGTCTGTGACATTCATTTTGAAAACAGCAGCAATGAGTACCTGATGAAGACAAAACTTGAGAATAAGATTAACTCAAAGTTAACTCAAATACAATAATTCACTAGTATGAAGTCATATTAAACAACAATAGTCTCCTTGCGATAAAAACAAGACAAATATGGAAGACTTCTCTGGAGTTTAAAATCTCTCTCAAACATTGCCACCTCAAACAATATCGCACACGACTGAAACTTTACATCAATAGTATGAAGGTAGTTAATTAATCATCATTGTCTGTAAAGTAGTAAATTAGGATTTTACAAGACGTCAGAAACTGAGGATACAGACATGAATAAGGAGTCAGAGTACGAAAATGCGGTCTTTGAACAGCCACACGTCTGCATTTTAAAAACTAAATATGGTGCACCTATCAACAAATATTTTGTGTTCTATGTTAAGCGGCAAACTAGTAAAAATTACAGGGAACAAATACATTGCATAATCATTGAAGGTGTATTTTTTTTAATTATCATGTTTATGCAAGTAATTCCTTGTGGAAATCTCAAAGCTGTCGACAAAGGGGACTAAAGTTAGTTTCTCTGTCAGACGACAGGACTATAAACCTGCAGTTTGCAATGGCCTCACTGTACTATCTCTGTGTACAACTTGTAATGTACAGCTGGCTATGTACAGCTTGCAGTACAAGGCTGTACTGATGCCAGATGAAGAGAAGAGAAGCCACAGCAGGCAGCACGCGCACCGAGGGCGAACTCCACTCACTCACGGCGCCAACAGCAGGTCCAGCCACCAGGCCGCCACCCCAAGGAAGGGAGCGTCCGGAAATAGGCTTCAGTGGAAGCGGAAGTTGGCCCTGTTTGGTGAGAGGCCGAGATCTGCCCACACAGCCCACACAGCCGCCATGACACGCCTTATCAGCCGGAAGCACGTGCTCGCACTTGCGGAAGAAGTGTTCGTAGGGCCGCGCTGGCTCAGTGGACATGCCTCCACGCCGACCTGTAGTTCGACGCTTCATGTGAACACTACTTTGTCTTTCATACCGCTATCACAGGTCTTGTTGCATGTGTATACGTGTACACAACCATTTGTAGCTTGTCTGCAGTTCATGGGTTGCCGTGTTTGTGTTTTTTAAAGCATTTCTGGATTATATTAATACTGGAGTCATGTTACTCGTAGTGCAATCAGATATTAAAAAGTGTCAGTTGCTGTTATTGTTGTTAACACGTGTCAGTCGGCACTCATTTTCTCCCCCTAGATTCTCTGCAGAATAGAACCGACAAATTATTGATTGATTTTGACAAATGAGATTCGTTGTTATACACGTGCATGCGTTTGACCCTTACAACCTTGTTATTAGTTCTACATGGGGATGAAAGGCAGGTCACATGAGACTGAGTTTTATCAGGACGAGCCATGTCGTCATTGTGCGATCATACCAAACGCGGGGTTGAATTTCTGACTTCTCTTTCTTGCTGCCAGAGCGAACATTCAAAGCAAAATTTAAATAATAACTGATAAAAAGACAATCTATTTTTTCCATCTTTGACCCACTAATAGGTCCATGTGTTTCTATATCTCCATGTATGTGTACTTGCTTTGAAAAACAGAAGATAAAGAATCGACTTTATCTGTTCTCACGTTTGTTTTGTAAGTTTGTCGCATAAAAGTACAAAGTCACACAGATTAATATATATGAACAGGTTCTGTAGTAATCCATCAGTTTGGGAAAAACACGAAGGTTGTAACCCTGACTCTTTGATAACGTCCCTTGTTGGACAGCCGAGCTCACAGATGAGGGTTTATTATTGACGACGTGAATGACAACGAGATGCAAGTGATTGCTCTGTGGTTTGGGACACCCTCGACATAAAAATGTACCTCACCGCACGGCACTCGGATGTTGTACTCCTCCCTCTTGTATCAGTGAGCGACAGTGGGGCGCGCCTCTTCTCTCTCCACACACACACACAGAGACATAAACACATTGTAATGAAAATAAGCATGCATGCAGACAGACAGACAGACAGACAGACAGACAGACAGACAGACGAGGAATGTTTTCATTTTGGCCACGCCATAAACCAATGACAGCCCAACCGCCATGGCATGTCAAACTTCTGTCAGTCAGAACCAGCATCTGAGTAAAAATGATTGTCCTCGCCACACGAGACAGGTGTCGTACTCGTGTCAAGGTGAGGGCTGAGGTGGAGCACTGACAACTCGAGCACCATGTAGCGATAAACGTGGAAACAATGGAATCATATATGTTTCACTATTGTTTTACTTGAAGCCTTTCGACCTACAAGTCTTAAGTTTCTTACGAAGAAAAGATAATGTGTTTGTAATCGAGGGAACAAATTTTGTTCATTAATTTACAATTTTATATACAAATATTTATAACAGAAAAGCAAATTAAAACCTTTTTGTTGTTGTTTTGTTTTTTGAGGGTTAGGGTGTGGATGGGTACAGGAAACATAGGAAAGGGGAAAGAACTGTTGTAAATCATTTGCAGTGTTGATTGACGGCGTGCTCTACCATGTTACTGCTATCATTCACCTTAGCAGTCTTCTCGTGCAATTTCGATCTTATTTATTTATATTAATTAAGACTTGTACAGAGTGAGGCAGATGACGTAGAACCACATGGGTCCAGCTGAGGGGAGCTGCCCCATACCAGGTCCCCTGGTGAGGTGTTGTTGGGCCCTGTGCTCCTCCAGGAGTGACCAGGAATAAACTACACTAAGACGTGTTGATGATTTTAAAACAAGAATTGTAAAGTGGCTACTTGACTAAAATAGTTATTCGAGTATGTTAGGGATGCCATTCACGCTATATTCGAGCACAAAGGAAGTAGAGCACTTAAGGAACTGTTCAGAGTGTGGAAGGTGCGGTAAAGCTAAAGGTTACAGAAACAAGACACTAAACAGACTGTTTAAAAGACTGCCGCACCCTTGTACGTGAGATCATTGCTACCCAGGGTCGCCGAGAGCCAGCACGGGCCCCGGCACAGAAGATCTCTCTGGGCCCTTTGTAACTGTAATGGTAAATTATTTTCTCACAATATAATAATATGCTTCAAATTCGATTTATTCAGTAACAATACATATATATTGACAGCAAACATTAGGACAAGTGCAGTAGGATCATCAGTACTTGAACATAGAGTTGTTTACTCATGAGTGGTTAGTAAATGAGGAAACATGACATTAAAGGATCAAACCTGTAGTACCCCGCTCCATAGAAAACATCTCCAGAGTGAGGAATGTGACATCAACCTTTCTTTAAAAGAAAAAGAAAAGGAATAGAAGAATGAAAAAAATCCACTAAGGCGGGGTCCCCTTCACAGCCGCGGGCACGGTACACCAGACCCACCTGTCTCTCCTCCCCGGTTACTACCTTTACTCCCCCGTGCTTTAGACATCCCAGATTTCTGTCCTCAGGTGAGAATAAGCTGACGCCGCTCCCTCCCCTTCAGACCCAATAAGGTATTACCTCAGCCTGCGTGACTATTTGTCTACGTGGCTGGAATATTTTTAGTCACACGGCCCAACAAGAAAACGGACAAAGGTACAGAATTATTTCCATCTTCCAAAGCATTTTTGTGTAGAGTTCTCTCCCATTTTTTAAAGTCCCTCGCTCATGGATGTGGATTGCTGTCTGTCTGCCGAGACCAGCGCTTAGCCTCTTGCGAAGGTCTCCGCTGTTAGTCTCTGCGAGCCTAAACAAAGAATGTGAATAAACCGGAAGCTTTGTAGTATCATGCCTCCTTTTAGTAGTTAACTGGAAAAAATCGTCTGCCAGCAGTTCAGTAATACAAGTTTGTCGCTAACTCAAATGGAGCATCGTCTCTTGGGTGGAAACAGATTATCCGAGACTCGCACGCGGATTTCCCCGAGACAGTGCACAGAGACAGGGCAGCAATTTCTTTTTTTTTTTTTTTTTTTTTAAAGATGCCAAACATTGACTGTACCATTCCAGGCTGCCCTGCATAAAAAAGTCGACACACGAGTTTTAATTGTCATTTTTCCGCATAAGAAGAGCAGACAATCAGAGTGCGACAAGTCTCTTGAGAGAGATGTGAACCGCTGTGATTCTAGCTTCAGCCAAGACATTCAAACAGATGGACTGCAATCTCTCGCATGCTAGAGACGACAGTGTGTGGTGACATTCAGAATACACAACTGCATAATTAACCAATAAAAAATCGCTTTTCCGTCGTACAAGACAGCAAACGGGAGGAAACCACATAAAGGTTCCGATAACAATACATACTGGGAAACCAGAGTCGACACTCCATTCAACAAATGTGCTGCACCAAAACTGTTTGATTAATCACATGACTTTACAAGACCTAGACCTAATTGTAACCGAATAAAAACCCTATCGCTTAGTTTATTAATGGCACCCTGCTCCACCCCCACCCCCATTGTCCTCTGCTTAATGTGATCGTAACTGAAATTTCTGTTCAAGCCCATGATTTCTTTAACTCAGTAATCTGTGATGTCAGTACTACACTAAAGTGTGACCCACGAAGGAACTTAGAAAAATATTTCAGGATGCTCCTGAACGACAAAAATAAATGGTCTCGTCACACGTTCATTCTTCAGCAGGTAACACACCACTCAACACATTTCAACTCCTCGCAGTTTACTACATCAGCATCTATACTAGTCCTCTTCTAAAAGTCCAGAAGAGTTTGATTTACGTATAATTGTCATCACCACAATCATAAGATGTGATGCAAGTTCTCGACATAACCATAAAGATGTGACGACTGTTCTCAGAATGACTACAAAGATGTGATGAATATTCTCAGTGTAACCATAAATAAGATGTGACAAAAATTAATAGTATGAACATAAAGATTTGATGAAAACTTTACTCGGCTGAGCCTCGTTCCTTTTAAAGTGTTACACCGAGGCTGAGCGCTTCCTGCAAATGTTTAATTCTATCTCAGTTCGAGTACGCGCCCACGAAATGACTGAGATGATAATGTATTTGTAATGCTGCATTAGGCACAAATATCAGTGTTAATCAAAACCCGTGCAAGGTTCTGTACATGTATTAACTCACACAACACCAGAGCAAACAACACTACCCTGGGAACGGATCAGGATGGCATGTCTGGGTATTGACACACAAGGTTCAATCTGTCAAGTGGAAATGACTAGAGCAGGAGTAGTATAATGTGGAGTGGCCATCTAGGTACACCGACCGACAGACGCATGTATAACTAGAGTAGGAGTAGCATAATGTGGAGTGGCCATCTAGGTTCACCGACCGACAGACTCGTTGTTCTCAGTTGTCTTACTGCTGACCAGTCGAAAGGCTACTGGGACCTCACTTCACTGATAAAGCATTCCCCAGTAACGCATTTGTTGTTGTTTTTTTCTATACATTTGCAGTTGACCTCTCCTCCCGATTCGACTTGCAAAGCACAGCAGAAATTCTCTAGAAATCTGGCATTGCGGCTTCAGTTTTGCTTATAAAACCATCTTAAAAGAAGAAGAAGAAACAGAGATGCATGAAACAAACAATTTTGAAAATGCATCATTTCTGATTGCGTGTCTAGATATTTCCCTTTTGTTCCGATTTCTCGTTTAGTTAAATTTAGTTTTTTGTCGATGACATAGTTTCCACAGTTCTCAGTGCCCACGCTTCCGGCACAATAATAAATCAATGTATTCTCGATGTCCCAGTTTCTGTCAGAGAGAGTTTTATCGACATACCCTCAATGCTCCTTTTTCTTGTTTTCCATTATTTGATCAACCATGTTATTGTTTCTTGGTTTTAAATAAATTTGCGATTCCTAAACTTACCTACTGGTAGCCGGTGAAAAAAAAAATCTAGGCACACTAATCGTTAGGTTATTGTGTCCCTGTGACAACGAATGTAGCAATAAAAAGAAGGTGGAACATCACTTTGAATATGAAAGCTTCTTCATAGACGCACACATAACTATTCTTTCCTCTGGTAATTTAAAGACTAACTCGAGTCGAGAATGCGAAGTGAATTTTGAATTATATTTTATTTTTGTTCCAAAAGCACTCTTAGATCAGTAAAGCAGCAGCCAATGTGATACTTTAATATGCTAATGAGACTTTCCCAATCAGTCAGTTAATATTTCTTATGTCAATTAAAATTAAATTTTGACCTCTTTCCGAAAGCAAAATTAAAGCTGTACCATTCAAAAGCTTTTAATCTTTTAAATGGAATAAGATGTTTCACTCATATTTTGGAAATAAATAATATTTTGAACTAAACCATTTAAAAAGCGATTGTGCATTCGAGTTGGCCTTTAAGGCTTTCCTTTCTTTCATGAGGCATATTATTTTCACATCGCCATTGCCTGTCACAAAACAATATTCGTAACCTTAGAGACTTTTTATTTTACAATTTAGTTTATTATTCTAAAGCATCATTACATGTTTTTTTAAAAGAAGACCCTTAGACCCCGTGATTCAGGACGAATGATCGGTACACGTCAGGATGGACTGAACTGAAATGAACTGAGTATCAACGCATAACAATAACGATGCACCAAGCCCCAACCACACCAGAATAAGGATGGTCGACAACAACAAAGACAACGCACCAAAAGCGAGCCATGAAGGACTGTACAAGGCAGACACTACAATTAGGAGAAACGGAAATGTTCGATAATGAGTTCGATGACAGGCACAAAGAGGAAAGAGCTGCGAACACTCAAGATCCAACTCAGCGCGGGTGGATGTTAGTTTTCTCGTCAGAAAACACTTTGAACGAGGCTAAGAAAAGGTGAGAAAATTGTCGTCGATCAGAATAGAGAACATTTGATCCTTTGTCATTAATCAGGACAATGATTGACAGACGTTCACACACATTCAAATGAAACAAAGAAACTCCTAACAAAATAGAGGCGTGTTGCGGTGTCTGAATGTAGCAAAATACTAAGGGGTCAGCCTCGGTCAATGAAGTATGGAGAATGGCCATCTTTGTAGCACTTGTCCTGACACTTGTCAGCCGCTTTCATCGTCGTCTTGCATCTTACATTCGCAGTAGTGTGAACCTCTTGCACCTGATTCAGTAAATAAAAGTTCCAGTAACAGCACAGGTCTTTTCATTATTCTTTTGGAAAAGCCAGAAACATTTAACAGTATCCTTAGCTCCAGAATTCAATGTTCAGCAGTGTGTCACTTGTTATTAATAATTATTATCTGAATTGTTTAACTTAGTTACACTTACAGAAACGGCTGTTTGTATAAAGATATTTTGTAATTTTATGTTGTTCGTTATACTTACAAATGTTATCTCGCAACCAACGATCTAGCATCTAGTTACAGTAGTTATGTGATGATACAGGTCAACCAGGTCAAACACCATTCTGTAAGCTGTGATGTATCACTTTTAAACTTGTTTTAAACTTTAAAGTGATATCACGACGAAAGCATTTGGGTAATGGTGGTGTGTGTATATCAACAATGGCTTTGTTTTGAGTCAGCAGTGGTTGTGTTAGTATATATACATAACACCAGACTTGATAGACTATTGCCGCAATATCAAGAGAGTAGGTCCCTGGTTGGTCATTCCTGTCGTTAATTAATACAGAAGCATTTCAGTAGGGCACACGGGTTATTAGCACACGTTGGTTCGAACTTCCCGTTTAGAAGATGAGAATGGAGTGTAACAAAGGGTCGCAAAACGTCGATGAAACCCGATGCCCCCGCTCGTTGACAAGTAAATCATTTATTCCACATTGCAATACACTTGATCAATATTAATTCTACCTGTCGTGACGTTGAGTTAGCCTGAGGTCACCTGATGCACCGACTGTATCTACTGTAGTACAGAAAGAAAATTTATTCAATACAGTCAACATGTACTTGTATATATATAGTTATCTGCTTATTGCTAGTGTATGATCACTACCTGCAATGTCCTTGTGGATTGATAAAGGTGTAAGTGGTCTCTGGGTGTGTTTACAAACAGCGAGGTGAAGGCCTCGAGGTGAAGTCATACGGGATAGGGAGACTCCCAGCGGGTTGACAGGGCTTGCCTCACGTGACACTGCACTCTGGGGTCACCGACTGTGATATAGCCTGACGTAATTAGAGCCGAACACAGGACCTAGCGACGACCGAGACAGGTGACAAACACCACGTTGTCGACCCTAGCGAGGGGTAAACTTGTCCCCAGTCACACTGTACTCTGGGGTCTGCACAGCTCTGCCCTGGCGTTACTATTCAATGCTCAGTTCTGTGGTAGTTGAATTATATTCGTCTCTTACATTGTTTTTGATTATTAAATAATAATGATTTTTTCACGAAGCGAATATAAAATAGTATGCTCTTAAAGTTAACACATATTTCCATCACATAAACCACACATAATTGCGATTCATCTATTTCGAAGTAATCATTCTAAAAGCTTTTCCACTATCAGACGAGGTTACAGTGTGATTCAGAGTCCGCGGCGACACACGTCGCTCATGCACGACCAACGACTTCCTAATATTCTTTAGGAAAGAGTTTATCCAGAACTAGCGTTTAATGAATATACTGGTCACTTAGAGCTCAACAATGTCCTTTTTAACTCTTTGAAGCCATAGTAAGTCCTTTTTCTTTTAAAATCTAGAATAGCATAGAACACAGTCAAGTTTGTGTAACAACGGTCAGTCCTGGCAGTATAATTACGAAAAATCCGACTAGCCGAGCTTTAATGTCAGATTCTTGCTACAGGTTCCACCGATGAACGTCCCTCAAAGAATCTTCGGCTAAAGAAATGCTGTTATGTGATGTTATACTCCTCCCCTCTTGTCGATTAATGATAAAGAACCACCAGTTTTACAGTCAGTTTTTACATAGATGTTTTAAACCTTATCATTCATAAAGGAATCAATTTTTGTAAATTAATGCTAAACAACCTTTTTTTGTCCCATTTATCCCCCAGAACCGACTTAATCACAAGTTCCTCTCCCTACATGATTGAGTTCATCGATTTGACTCTGTTAGCTCTGTATTTATGCATGATACCGCCGTGAGTTGATATTTTGGCCACCGTGGCTAGTAATGTGACTATAACAAAACAAACGATCATCTAAAAGAAAAGAAACAATTCAAATATTTCCCTCTAGAATAAATACATGTTTGGACTCCTACTTGGCAACAAGGATTTTCAGATTTCGTTTTGATGACAATATTAAATTTTTTTTAATGTGGGCCCTTTACTTCCATCTAAACCTTTAATAGATTTTTGTGCCGTTTAACAATAATTTAGCATGTAGGAGTAATGTTACATTTTTTCAGATTTCTTACAGTGTCAAGAACAATATATGATATATATAAAGATACATAAAAGAAACAATAGAAGAGATGTTTTCATATTTCTCTCTCTCGATGTTATTTTAACTTCTGTCACAGTTAGGTATCTTTATCATCCCACTGTAAACCATAGTTAAGTCATAATTAAACTCTTCGGAGTTTGAGGTGAGTGTGCCATCACCTATTCCTTGTAGGGATAGTGATTGCAAGCATTGCTAACTGTGCTAAGTCCTGAACGCGAAAGCCGAGCCCTTCACACTCCATCCATTGTCTTTTACCATTCCTGATAAGTCAGGTATCCGTAGGGTGGGCAGGAAGTAGTGGGTAAGGAACAGGGGCCACGTAATAGTTTCAACGATCCGAGGATCCGGCGACATGTTGGTCTGCAATCACCAGGCTGCTTAAAGCAGGAATGGTTTTTCGTGTTTGCAAAAACGTTTTGCCTCATATTTCAGTAGTAACATTCAACACCTGGTGTTATAAGCGATATTTGAAAGTTGTTTTTTTTTTTTTTTGTTTGTTTTTTGTTGTTGTTTTTTTGTTGGTGGCAGATACCTAGTCAGCGTTCTGATTATTACTTGTTTTTACCTGTTTCTTGATTAATCGTAAAATATCCTATTGATCTGCGTGCTGCAGATTGTTTGATGTAGTTGTCATAATTGTTGTAACGACCTTTTAAACACGTCTGCTGCTACTGTAAACTGTTTTTCGGCTCATACAGCTTTCGTTTCGCGGATTTGTTGACAGCAAACAGTAATCACGCCTCCTGATCTGTCCTTTACTTCAATAAAATCACTGTTTCCCCTTTCCTCCCCATTCTGCCCCACACCCCCCGTTAATGAAGTCATTGCAGTGCTTGTGTTTGCTCCACCATGGACACTGTGTACCACGCGTTTGAACAGAACCTATCGCTAGGATCGATAACCACACCACTCCTAGTGTTTGTCTCCCTTAGTCGGGCCAGACCAGAACCACGTCCGTGACCAGAACAACTTCAGGCTCCAGTGGAGACAGTCCTACCCAGCAGTCAGAGGTGCAGGCTCCAGTCACGCCTACTGCGGCGACAGACGAACTTGTATTCCCAGTTCTGACAACAATCTGTTGAGCCGCCTGCTGACTGCCATGAGTTTGGCAACGGATTTGTTTTGTTTACTAGCGGCATTTCTTGTTACAGGCAAGCAAACTTATGCTTTATCTTTTATTAGCTATCTCAAAAATACTCTTATAAATAGGGACGTCGTTTATTAGGTTTTTTGTAAGTGCTGAAAGCTAAAATGCACTGGCGATGTAGCTGATGCATTAGGTACTCCCTTCAGCTGTTGGGGATCAGTGTATGTAACATCAGTTGTATATGTGTACATGTGTATCTTTTGTTAGAATGTCTTTTAGCTGTCCCTTCAGTTGAGAAGTATTCAATAACGAAAGTAAGGAACGCGACTATTTAACACAGGCAGAACCAAGAAAGTATTCTTCCTTTAAAACAAAATAATTGTCCGTGAATTAATAGACAGTATCGTTACTCATAAAATTAATAGTTTGTTATTATCTTAAACACGATTATTCTCTATAAAGACTTGGACACGGCGTCTGAACTTCTAGTCTATACTTGTCTCGGACGAACCAGAAAGAAAAGATTACTAGCTTTGACTTCTCTTACCTCCTGTTCTGCACCGTGTGCGGACGTTTAGCCAACGTGTTTCGTCGACGGAGGTTTCGTTAACCGGATGTTTCGCAGACAGACTTTTCGACGCATTATGTCAGAGAGAGAGAGAGCTTACTTCTCAGAATCTTGCACATGAATGAATGAAGCACTATCTCGAGGGAACGTGAAACAGATGACAAACAGAAATATTGTCCAGGTGGAAGGTGAACATGAGAACTGGCAGAGACACACATTGTACAATGGCGAGAGAAATGTGTGAGCTAACGGTTCACATGAGGAGGGATAGTGAGAGAGAGAGTTCACTGATACATTGATACAATGGCGAGAGAAATGTGTGAGCTAAGGGGCGTCGCACACTTGACTTCGGCTAAAGGTCCCGCGTGAAATGCCGAAATGAAGTGCCGAAAAGTTCGTCGACGATACCTCCCTCGGCTAAAGATCCGGTCGCCAAAACGTCCGGCTCCAAAACGACTGTCGAAAAGTCCGGGTACCAACACCCACAGACCTGCTAAAACTTTACCGAATAACCTCAAGTAAAACTCCTGTAGAATTCGCGGGGTAGAAAGTGAATTGCAAAATACAAAAGTCTCTCATGCTGAACATTTCACGGGTGTGTGGTTTCCCACCCCTACCATAAAAGATCGACAACACATTTACTTTTCTGATAAACTTTGATTCCTTCCTATATCTTTTCATTTTGGCTATTCATAGTATATACAACGGAAAATCAATGACGTCTACAGAGAACATTAACTAGCATACAGCATGGACTGACGAGAGCTTATGCAATCACACCTGACAACCCACCTGGTGTATGACAGTCATTCTGTTTAAAGACTTACTCAGATCAGTATAAAGTGCACAGAGAAGTCAGACAGTACTCGGTATTGTTGGTCAGATACTCGGTCCTCCTTTACCCCAGTGTTCTTACAACGCACTTGCATACAAGACCCTCCCCAAACTTGATCTCAGATGGATTGTATTTGCTCACGTCGAGCGAACTGCCGATGCTTTTGTGTGTACGTGGTGTAGAAATGAAGTTCGAAAGATATTTTTAGGGCTAGGGAGCACCCGTCTATGTCTACTATCTAGTACAGCTTTTGTCATATAAAAAAGATTAATCGTAGTAAGTCAGACGAGGCATCAAGAGGCCGTGAACTGTGAGGTGGCAGAAAGCATTTTGTCTGTTGATAGCATCGTTCAATCTTTCGCATTGACAATATTTTAAATTATTATAATTACTAAATATTCCAACTGCAGTTCACATCACTGAGTCAAGGCAGGTACAGATTTAAACTAAAACTTGCTGATTTGAAAGGTTGTCTCTGTCTTTCACATCGTAACAAAACAAGAATATTACAACATGTTGTATAAGATTTTGTTTATTATTTAACATCAACTATCGTTCATCCCAGTCGTCATGGTAATCCATCATCTGTACTGATTATGTTGCTGCTTCTGCTATCTCTGTTACTTATATCAATCGCAATCTCCTTCTCGGCATACTGCCTTCTTTTTACAGCCAGTCAACCATCCAACCAGTCAACCAACTACCTAAACCCAACTACCCATTTATTCATTCTTTCAATCAGTTGTGAGTCAGTAAGACAGATATTTTGTTTGAGACAGGCAGACCTGTGGAGGGTGGGTTTACAGTAGAGTCCGAAACCAATCTGCGGTCCTATTTACTGGAGACCTATTCGACGTCTGTTCGTCCTGATGTCACAACCGTCGTTAACATGAGCTTTAACCTGGTCTCCATCAACTTCGTGGTGAGTTCTCTTATCTTTGACCTGACAAAAAAACTTTCGTAAGTTTGGTTCACTTTGTCTCCATTTTTACATATTCGACCTCGTGAACGCCATTTTGGTCTGCAGAAGCCTTACTCAGACGCAAACAAGTAATGCCAACAGAAATCTGATGGTGTCTCGATAAATATTAAAGGCCTGCCAGCAGACACACTTGTGACTGAATTCAGTATGAGTTGAATATAACATGCTATTTCACAAAATCTGAGTGAATAACCACCTCAAGAGGTAAGTCCAGATGGCGATCAGACTGGATTTTCGTATAACATCAAAACTGATTCAAAGCGAGAATAAACATCAAAATAATCACTGCAATTATCATATTTTTCCATCTCTAATATACAGTTCACGAGACGACATTTTTCTTGGTTATTACAGGACATGAAGACTGAAGAATTTTCAGTATCTGGATGGTGGTCGTTGGTATGTCTCTAGAAATAATTAAACTCAAGATTGATAGTAATTTTTAATAAGTCTTTAAAATCTTTAAGCGCTATTAACTAAGTTCTGCTTATGAGAAGTTTATACAAAGAAAAAAACCACTAGCTGTATGGCTAAAGCTCAGTGTATATCTAAAACACTTGTCAAGTTGAAGCAGTTTAACTGACTGCTAGGTATACCAAGTGTTGACACTCGGCACCTGTATACTAATGCCAATAGAACATTGCATCCATTCTTTTGAAACGAATGACAGCTTGAAAATGTGATCCCTTGTTTTAAACGTTTCCCGATCCACCTCAACAGAAATGGATGGACGATCGTTTGAACTGGAAAAATACAACATGGAGTGGCATTCCTGTGATGCAAGTGCTGCCAGAGAAAGTATGGACCCCGTCCCTTGTCGTGGACAACTCGTACGTTCCTGAAGTCGATAGGTCACGATAGGTCACTTCCTGTACACTTTGGTAACTTGACAGGGGCCACTTCCTATTGACAATTGGAAGGTCCCTTCCTGGCTACTCCACGCACTCGTCTTCTCCCCGCTAATTACTGGAAAAAATCCATTAAGCGTTTATTCTATGATGAGCATTGTAATTTAACCTATAATCTAAAATCGATTATTTTTCTGTTCACTTTCAATATAAGTCAATAAAAATTGCTAGTGATATTTCCACCACCATGACTACAATCAAGTACTTTCACAATTAACATTTTGCTATCAACGCGACTAATTACTAGTATTGAAATTTATGACTGGCAACGACTACTACTACGACGAACGACTGTTGCACCACTACATTTGCTGCTGTTGCTCCTACTCTAGAATTGTTATTGCTGTTACTGCAGGGTGAATGATCTGTCGGCTATCAACGAAGACACCATCCCCATCCGTGTGCGCTCCGACGGCCAGGTGACGTGGAACCCACCTGGCATCATAGTGACGTCATGTGACATGGTCTTGAGCTACTTCCCCTTCGATACTCAGCAGTGCTTACTGAGTGTAACGAGTGCTGGCTACACTATCCAAGAGCTCAACCTTGCTGTGCAGGTACTGTTTCCCTCACCATAAATAATCAGAGGACAGACAGACAGACAGACAGACAGACAGACAGACAGACAGACAGACAGACAGACAGACAGACAGACAGACAGACCGACCGACAGACAGACAGACAGACCGACAGACAGACAGACAAGTAAAGTACCTAATTTGGAGATTTAAAAAAATCAACCAATTGACAATTTGTGGAATTACTCTCCAGAATGGTGGCGTATCTCTTGAGTATTTTTCCGAGAACGGCGAGTGGGATTTGCTGAGCACGAGCTATGGACGCACGGAGTACGAGGAAGATGACTATTCCTATGCTAAAGTCTCCTTGTACTTTAACCTCGAACGCAGGCCCGTCTACTACGGGCTCAACACCATCCTGCCCGTCATCGTCAACTCGCTGCTCATCCCGCTGGTCTTCCTCATGCCCAACGAGTCTGGGGAGAAGATCGGGTTCTGTCTGACGTCACTGCTGGCCTACGTCGTTATCCTGACCCTCGTGACGCAGGACTTGCCCACATCGGCCAAAACGACGTCACTTCTGGGTTCGTTTCTATTTCATTCAGCGCCATCTTTGACCTCTGACCTAGCGTCGAGTGATATAAAGTGTTGGGATTTAGGTGTAGTTATGGTCGATCTTTGATTTCAGACCCATTTTTTCATAGGATCTCATATGACGGCCCTTTGCTGGTCGTAAAAGTAATCACAGTACCTCCCCTACTCTCCGCATGGATTAACTTTTCTTTTGATTTTGTTGTTCAGGTATCTATATTGCCACAGTGATGGTCATGGCTGGTGTGTCCGTCTTTCTGGCCATCTACTCGCTCCACCTCTATCATCTCGCCGATGAGCAGCAGGTGCCCGACTGGGTGGCTCGACTGACCAGAGTCGCACGCTCTTTCAGTTTCCTTTGCCGCAAGAAGCAGCAGGTTCATCCTACCAAACTTCCCGCCGGTCACGTGCCTATGTCAGCCATTGGAGACCGCGAAAAGGTTATATCCAACGAGCTGGACAATTTATCTGAGTTGTCGCAGGTGGAGGTTATCACCTGGATCACGGTGGCCACAACCTACGACAGCTTCTTCTTTTATCTGTACTCAGCAGCCATTGTGAGCATCAGCCTGGGTTTTACTTTAGTGCTGATATCTTGAAGCTCATATATGGCCAGCCTGTTATGTGTAAAAACTCTGCGCACATATATTAGAGCTTTCAATTAATGTTATTAAGACAAGATTAAAGACTAACCCAAGTAAACATTGCTAGAAAATTAACAGTCTAAAGCCGCGCTAGTGGGATGTGGGGCCTTGAGCAAATAAAATTGTGGGGACTTTCCAAACTGGCATAACTGGTAATAAATAACATAGTGTTGTAATACTGTAAATAGTGCAAAGGCTTCCGAATAATAATATAAAAAATGTCGCCACTACAGGATCATGTCTTCAAATTTGACAGCTTTCTGATTAGAGGGAAGCCTCACGATGAAAGAATTGTCAATAAAAGTTATGCCCAAACAGAATTTACTTTTACCACGCTGAAAGGGGAAGTGATTTGACTTCTTGGAATTTTAAACATTGAGAAAACTACGGATTGTCTTCATCTCCCGAGGTACTGTCCCACCAGGCGCTGTGCGGGGGATCTTGGGCGGTCGCGCCTGCTCGCAGAACTAGCGCCGGCATTGCATAGAGCTGTCATTAGTTGTTAGAAATGTGTCACAAATAATCTTGTCAGAAAACATAAATGTGCATTGACCTAAGTTCTAACTATACTGACGTCCTGAAGGTCGTAGCCGTAAGCATTGCCTGATCTGGAAGACTATATAGTTATGACCCCGAGAAACAAACTTTTTACATCGGTCCAAAGTGGGATAAGAACTGCTATGTTTTAAGGTTAGTATCTAATAAACTTTAGTTTTTAGCTCACATTCTTGGAATTAATATATTTAATGAATTGAACATATATATATATATGAAAGATATCGTTCTCGCATCCAGTATACGTACAAACTGTCCGTGCTGTGTTTTATTTTATTTTGCTGGTACCTGCCCTGATTATTTCTCTGAACTGCTCTTCCCTAACGTCCCAGCTAACTTCCCTCCGCTACTCGTCTGATGATCGTCCCCTTACTCTTCTTCTCACCAGAAAAACAACATATGGACACAGGATTCTTACTTATTCTCCAGTGAAACATTGGAACTCTCTCCCTCTCCATATCCGCCACCCGCTATATTGAATCCTTTAAACGTGCACTGAAAACACACCTCTTCCGTAAACATTACTCCTAACATCCTTTCACACAATGCAAGTGCTTTTCCCCACTCTTTCCTTTTGCTACATCATGTTACCCTTAGTTCTTGTTATTTGGTTCCTCTTTTCTGTATTTTATTTTATTCATTAGTCCTGTTGCTTAATCTTTTATATTTCATCTTGTTTTCCTGTCTCACGTGTGCTGTCCATGGTTCGTTCTTGAGCTTAGGCGCTGAGAGCATGCTCCTTACGATTTTGCATTTATTATTATCATTAGTTTTGTGCATGTGTAATTCCTGAAACACATCTTCCCATCCCACTGCTGAATTTTATGTACCTAAAACACCTCAGTCCCACAACATGAACATACATTCATGGAAGGCTATTTTTAGCTGACATTTGCTCTGTCTGTGAACTTGGAACAAACCGCGGTATTCAGTTGACAAGTCAAAACAAAAAAAAAACAACAAAAAACAAAAACAAAACAAAATCCAAAAAATAACCACAAATGCTTTATGAGTGGCAGGCTCAGTCAAACAAGTCCAAGTATATATACCTCTCCCTTCCTCCGCCTCCACAACTGATTACACATAACCTCGATCTGCTGATGAACATTAAAAAAAAATTAGTAAGTGGGATTGGTTGTTCTATTGACTTTTCTTTGTTAAACAAATGTTCAAAGAAATACCTACAATGTCTAGCGTAATATTTGGTTACTTATTTGAAATGTCTGTGTGAAAATCATTTGTTCTTGAATATATTATAGAATATGTGCACTTTATTCATGTTTACCATGGTGTCATATCTGCATTTTTTTGTAGAACTTATTACTTAATCTTATTTGCTTCACACCTTGATGTGTACTGCTCCCAACACAATTCCTCTCCTGTTATTTTATGCATTTAAAATAATTGCAAATGTAACAAAAATTATATATATGCGTCAGCTGCATCTAAATTACCCGTGTTGACCGTTGGAACTTCTCTCTCATCTTGAAATATTGATGCTTTTTACCTATTAATTTCTGGATGAACATTTCATAATCAAACTCAACTCATGATTGCACTGTCACCAGAAAATTCCCATCTCATAGCACTGACGTTTGCAACTTGTTTCCTTCGCAAACTGTATTTGTATATAATGAACACATGGGTCATACACATTTTGCAGTTTATTAACTCTCTTCTTGTTCTGTGATATTAAACTGCTTATATGGTCTATTTGCAGTATTTGAACATTTCTGGACAGTATTGTGCAGAAAATTTCAGGAGCAGGCCATGAGGCATTGTTATGTCACTGCTTCAGTGCATTCTTGGATGTGTGTGCAGTGGGCATGAAGAAGAGCCAGAAACACCTCAGATAAATATAGGCAGATGGATTCCATCTTCTTTATAACTCTCTCAGTGACATTCCTCTGAACTTGTACCTCTTTGCTTCAATTCATCTACAAATCCATTCATCCTCTTTGTCATCTGTGGGGGCTCGTCGGGTGTTGTGTTGTGTGTGTGTAATACGTTGTGCGCATGCAACGTAAGTGTATGTTTGTCTTATTTATTACAATAATGTAAAAACAAGTTCAGTTCACCTCTTAGGTATCTTAGTACAAAGTGGCTATACAATGCATGACAGAAGTTAACAAGCTAAAATAAAATCTTCTAACAGTTTGATATGCATCTTATTTTTTGAAGGACTAGATTTGTAAATCATTATAACTTTAATCGCTTGCAATACCATACAAATCAACAATTAATGAAAACTCAATGTTTCCTTTTTTGACTTTTCCTGACGATTTTGGATGACTATTCCCACAATAAAGCAGTGGTTCTCAAAGTGTGGTCCGCACGCATGAGTCAGGTGGTCTGCGGCTGACCATCATGTCAGCAAAGTGATGTTTATCACCTTGATATCTCATCAAAAACAACTACATACATCGCATTAACACTTCATTTAATAAAGAACTTCGCGAAGTATGTAATTTTATGCTAACTTAATACTATACTTCTGTCACATTTAGTTTTGCATTGAAATGAAGCAATTTAAATTTGAAATTCATGGTACAGAGTGATTTTAGGTTTTGGTGCTCCATCATATTTTTCGCTTTAAAGTGGACTGCGTTAGAGGGCGGATGGATTAATGAATTAACATTTTTCTACCTTCTTTAACTTGGAATGCATTGTTATTTCATACAGTCTCTAACTTTTAGTGCTGAGTGTGTCTTTGTCCAGATGCATATGCACTTTTGCAGACATCCATCCACTAACTCTGTTTAATATAGTAAATGAACAAAACAAACAATAAATAAACAAACAAAATAAACAATGATTGAGGCAAGGTAAAATTTATTATGAACATACTTTGCATACTTTTTTAAAGCAAAATGTTACACTTTTACACTTTTTCCCAAAAAATATTCCATCTAAGACAAGAATGTAAATATTTCACATGAAATCATTAGAATTTACAGTAGCAAAATCATGATAACTATTCATCAACTATATTAATCCTTAATATACCAAAGATATTCATTGTTTTAAGTTGTGTGTCTATCACAAAAAAGACCAAGAAGCTCTAACAAAATTCTCATGCTTACCTCCAACTTAAATGACCAGAAAGTATTTTTGCATGATCTACACAAATAAAACAAACATGTCACATGCAAGAAACTAGTTACAAGAATGTATGTAAAAAAACAACTGTTGGCTTCTTTGCTGCATGCTGCCTGTAGCCAACATATCCTGCAATTCTACTGGTATTTAATATTAAGAAAAAATATCTGACTATTTGGTATAGTCTGATGCTTTACTTTTAAAACATTGACTACACTAACATGGTAATCTTTTGTAGCATCTTACTTTACATTTTGATTTTCAACAAAACCTTTCATGGAGGAACAACCCACAGCGATGGGTCATCCATGTTTTTATTAAAACAGAAAAGAGTCAACATCATGAACACAGCTGGTGGGAATCAACTAAAATCATGGAGAAAACAAAAAACAGTTTAATTGGCACAAACAGTTTAGAAGTGTAAGAGTTCATATTATGTATACAAGTATAAAAGCTGCCCCTGTAATTTTCTGTACAAAATAAGCCTTATAAGGCACTAAATGCTTTTGTAAAATGTACTCTCTAAAGTGATTTTATTTAAATAGTTAACAAGACCTACTCACTTAACATTTCATTCTCTTAGTCATTATTGTTATTTTTAATTCTGCATGACTTTTTCTGAAATAGGACTTGTTTTTATTAACCTTTGTGAAGAAAATCTGGTAAAGCAATTCATTAAATCATAATAGAGGCTGTTTCTCATCAAGCATTAACTCAACCCTATAGAGGCAAGCAAGTGCTTTGGATATCACAGCTCATTTTCATTAGTTTTATCAAAAACTATGGCATGCTTATATTAAACCCTTGTGGACAACGCATATGTTTTTAAAGCTTGTTAAGTTTGATGCAATGTGTCTCACCACGAACTTGTATTACTGGACTGTCGGAAGATGATTTTTTTCCAGTTAACTACTAAAGAGAGGCATGCTTGTACAAAGCTTCCGGTTTAGTCACATATTTTGTTTAGGCCCGCCGAGACTAACAACAGAGAACTTCGCAAGAGGCTAAGCGTTGGTCTTGGCAGACAGACAGCAATCCACCTTACACGTCTGTGGTCTCACATTAGCTCCCCCCACCCAAAGTCTTTATTTCACGCTATGGTGTGCATAGGTAGACTGCTATCTGCCAAGATCAACTCTTAGCCGGAAGCTGTGTATACACCAGCTTCGTTTTAGTAGTTAACTGTTAGCTGTCTTCATTTTCAGTGGCTGAAACGGAGTAAAATGATTCATTTCTTCGTTTAAGCTTTTTGCCTCCTGATCCACTAACATTCTCTGAAGAGGTCTTCCGTTTCTGGAGACTGTCGTCCAAATCCTCTGGGCCTGAACAGTCCCCCTTCTGTTCTTCTGTCTCCTCATTATTGCTCTGAGAGCCTTGAGACTCCTCAGTGTTGGATGTGTTCTGAGGCTCCAGCAAATCTTTTGACTCCTGACTAGAACAGCCAATATCCATAATACTTTCATCTGGCTTTAACTCTGCACCACACATACCATTTGCACATTCATCATGTTTGGTCCTGTGTTCCTGAGTGATACTTGATGTTAAATCACTATCTTTCGTGGTGGATGTTTCTACCCCACTGGAACTAGTTTTCCAAGCAGGGGAAACAGCTTCACTAAACTCTAATTTCCCACTGATGCGGCGCTGTGCAGCAAGAATGGACACAAGTTCTTCATCATCATCAGCAACACGAGTATGAGTGGGTGTGGATGAAGAAAAAGTCCCTGATTTTAAAGAATCACCATCCTGATCAAAGCTGGTAAACGAATCTGACATGCTGAGACTAGTGTCTGTGCATGATGCATCTAGACTGCTATTAATGTAGCTAGGTGCCTCAGTTAGATTCTCCTCCTCTGTGTCATCTTCAATGTCAACTTCATCAGGATTGTTGATAGAAGATGCTGAAGAGCCACAGAAGCTTTGGCCCAATATCACAGCATTTGGGTCAGTAACGTCCAGCATAGAACACAGGAGTGATGTTTGAGGGTTTACACGAACATGCTGTAATACAAATCATATTAAATGTCAACAAACTACACTTGTTAATTATAAAAATATCCTTCACACTGCTTAACACAGGTGAACAAATATTTATTTAAATGAATTTCCATTTTCAGATCCAAAAGCATAAACACATTCACTTTAAAAAATGATGCACTAAATAATAACAAAAGAAAACATTATTCTCGCCTTTGAACTCAATGAAAGAACCAGCTATTTTTCTTAGTTATTTACTACATGTTATTTAAAAAAAATCATTAAAAAATAATTAACCTTAGCCACAAGATGATATATAAATTTATAAATAATCTTTGCCAATCTTACTTCCACTGCATTCTGTCCCACATTTAAGCATCCAAGTTATGGACTTTGTACAAAATACAGCACTGCTTTTAGTTATAATAACCACAGATGAATACCTGTTCTGTCACAGCAGACCTTTGCTGATCAATTGTGGGTGCTGTGTGCTCAAAGTTTTCTGGTAATGTCAAATCATTACCAAAATCCTTATATAACTCATCTATATCTTGATCTGTTACTTCAAAATTGTATCTGAAAACAGAAAATACAATAATCACTAAAGCATGATGAGTGTGAATGAACAGGAGAGTGTAAACTATTAGCAGGTTTAATTTTTTTTTACCAGGTTACAATCTGCATGAAAACCAGGTAGTCTGTCTATAAACCAGACAATACAATCTGTACAAATAGCATGTCAAATAAATCTCTTTTCCACAAAAAGCTGTCACTTCAAACTAAACTATCAATCTCACCTTTCTGAACTCCCAGGACCTGGCATATAAACAGTTGACCGTGTCAAGTTCAGCAGATGATTAGTAGACTTTAACACACACAGCCACTCAGCATCTAACTTTATTCTCAAAGGCTCTTCTTGGTGATGTGGTATATCTAACACCTGTGAGACAAAAATCAGTCATTAAATGTCAAACTAGGATTTCAAAAATAGCATCATTTGACTAACTACCTGCATAAACAGCAGACTGAAAAAAAGGCAAATATGCATATGAAATAATTAACTTAGATTTGTCCCTGAAATCCCAAGACCATAATACTAACTGATTGTGGGAGGCTTCATGATTTACTTAAAAATAAGAAATTAATCTTGCACAGAAAATGTATTACCTGCAGAAACTGTTTCCTAGGCAAACATTTATCCAAAGACAGGAACTTTGTAGTATTCTTATTCTGGAACAAATTTATTAAAATAATTTGACCTTAAATCTATGGTGCTGACTTAACTATCTTAACAGAAAAAATCAAACCTAGTTCATGTTGGATTATCAAAATTATATGTTATGCATCTTACACAGCACAGATAACTACTAGACCAAAGCCTATATTATTCAAATTGTTGGACACTTAAGAAAATTCAGACATATAATAGTAATAATAAAGTTAATATGCATAGCGCTTTTCCCCACCATTAAAGGCAGGCTCAAAGCGCTATTACTAAAAAGAAGAACGAACAAATATAATAATGGATGTTGGACTTAAAAGCATTAAGTTTCAGTGTTCTTATCATTATGCACGTATTCAATCCATCTATGCATAAATACATATAGTAAAATGAGTTAAAAAATATGGAAGAAAATGCTTGAGACCAGGAACAGATTTAGACTTTTATAAAAATAAAGGAGATGTAGGGAGCCATAAAAAAAAGGTGCTGCACAATTCCGATTTTAATGTGTTTGTTTCTGGCCAGTGTCTTCATCTTTCATAAACTCAAAAACAAGTATGTTGCACACACTTACTGAATGCTGAATCCATGCTGCAAACTTGACATGTAGGTGGGCAGAAAACCAATATGATGGCTGAAGTTTGTGCAAAAGTCTTTCTGCAGGAGGACTACCCAAAGAACCATCAAGGACCTCTTCTCTGAGAAATGGCTTTGCTCTAAAAAGTCTTTCCATGTCACCATATTGTGCAATGTTTGCAGGCCAGTCATGAGACATGAAGATATCCATAGGCCGAGTAAGCTGTTTGTGAAAAAATATTTTCACCTTTCACAAAACCTTGCAATGATTGCCACATGAGGCATGGTCATGTTTCTCTTTCACACTAAAAAAATTACATTTTATCACTACATACTTAAAGATCCACTTAGCCTATGACTATGGCAAAAAGAGATAAAGTTTTGCATAAATCCTGATTAAACCAGTGAGAAACTCTCCAGCAATAATGTCAAAGATCTCCACAATGTCAATGCTGCTGAATCAGTACATACCTGCTCTAGCCTGAACACCTCCACGTTACGAACATGATACACAGACCTCTTAGTATCATCAGTGTATGGTGGGTATTCATAATGACCTGTATTTAGAAGAAACACTGATAATGATACCAGTTTTTACATTAAAGAGCTTTAATGCATTTTCAATGCATTCATAATACTGGTATTTGTGGAACAGCACTCACAAGGAGAGAATGATGTTATTAGGCTAGCAAATCTTAGAACTGAAAAGATGTCTTATTACAGCCACAGTAATTAATATTATCAAAGTCTTTATATATTTCAAATCATTTTTATACTTCAAAAATTGGAACAAATGCCAGAATCTCTACTAGTATAAGATTTCCTCTTATAACACACTGGGATGTGCCTAAAACTATGTTTGTTATGTGACTTAATAATTATTGCCCATTTACATAATAGTGGTCAGCATTATGCAGTAAGCTGCCAGTGTCCAGCGCATTTAAGGGAGAGTGCCACAGCAAATGATAATACAAACTTTATCTGTACACATCATTGCATCTTTATCGAGCATTTTAATATACAAAAAAGACAAATAGACCAGAAACTTTTAAATCTAGTGAAATCAAGAATGGGTGTAGAAGCAGTTCTATTATACCTCTGTTGTAATCCCTTGCTTTGTAGATACCTGAGAGTCCACCAATGCGTATTCCTCCAACCTGGATGACACTAGCATATCCTGTGACGTTGATCAAGACCAAACACATGCGTTACACTACATTTATTCTAAGCATTTTCATATATTTAAAGTGACTTGTCCACAATACCGATATTGTATTAAATCTTAAGACAGCCAGCTGACTTCCCAAAAACAAATTGGAGCTTACATTTTCCATGTGTTCACTGATTTGTGAAGCTTGAATTGCCATAGAAACAAGAGGAGATAGAAGTGAATTTTATCAAGCAAATTGTATTGGATCAGTATTCATTTCCCAAATAAAAATTATTTAGCACAAAACTTACCCATATAGTAAATATTTTTGGCAACCCAACCCCCATAAGGAAGCTCTTGTAGAAAGTTTGATGCCTCATGGTTTCCACCAATAAAAATTGTAAGAAGTGGGGCTTCTTTTTCTCCAGAATAATATCTGCAGACATAAAAAAATATTCAGCAAAATATTAAAACATGTTTTAGATGTAATTTAACAATTTAATCCACATTTTTTTTTAAACTGCTGTCGGCAATCAGACTAAGGATGGACAACTCTTAGCTATGTGCTGGGCCAGCCTAAGAAAATGTGGAAATCTGACAGGCCAAGATTAGGTATCCTCAATCACAGAACACAAAAACAAACAGAATACAAAATCACATAAAACATACAGACAGAAAAGATCAATTGTAAAATGTGTATATTCAATGAGGACATATTTCTGAATGTGCAGAGACACTTGCCACATTCCAATTTATCAGATAAAAATTATCGTTATGTCCAAAAATATTCATTGTCTGCAAAATATATCACTGTTCTTTTGCACTAGCTTTTTTTTCCCATGAAAGGCTGAAAATTACAAATCTTAGTAAGTAAATCATCACTGTGATTATATTCCACTGGCAGTGATAAGCTTTTCTGTAAAAGAAAACAAAATGATAATCAGTTAATGCAATGAAGACAGTCACACAAGTGTAATGTCCACTTTACCAAACTGTTTGGAATGTGCATATGAAGCTGTATAAAATGCTATTCTGTCAATACAGTAAACTTCTGAGAATGAAAAAGCTTAACGTGCACTAACTTTTTTACATCTTGATTCTGGCTACCAATAAACAAAAATAATCAATAAAGTATACTGCATACATTTTGAAATTAATCACTCCCTTCCTATCAAATACATTCCTTTTAAATAACAATGTCCTTTTAACAAATATAAATATATGATACTTACTTGTAGAATGTGTTAAGTTTCTGGTACTTGGGAGGAACTGCCATACTTTTCATGTCTTCTTTGTTGCGAATGGCTTGAAAATCTCCACATATTAGGAGTAGGTCCACCTTATCATCAAATTCACAAAGTTATAATAGGGAAAAAACCTAACCTGTATATGTTTTCAATTATTAGATTATTTATACCCCTACTACTACCACCACCACCTCCACCTGAAATGGCAGAACTTCTTGTGGGCAATTTTTAAATGGTTGTCCCTGTGTGAGGGAAGGTAGAATACACCGTGCTGACTTTTACAAGCGGTCAGTTTTCCCTAATTGCTACCCTGATTCTGAGGCAAGGTGGAGATCACAATCAATAACCCTAGCAATAAAACGTCTTTCTCAGCCGAGTATTTGGTGTTGGCATTTAGAAAGCTGAAGTGAAATGGTTTTCAACTAAACATTCTGTCAAGGTTAGTACTGACAATTGAATGTATTCTCCATAAAATAGAGAGAAAAATAAGGGAGAAAAAGATGAACAGCGGAAATGACACAAACATAAAGACAACTGAATTTTAAAACTTTATTTTTATTGCTTTCGTCTATCTGTCTTTTTATCTCTATATCTTTCCTTACTCATAAGGGATGAAAATATTCAACATTTTCAGTTTATTCCCCTGGTGACTGACATAAAATACATCTAAAATACATGGTTGCAATGTTCGTACCTTTACAAGTGGGCAACAATTCACACTTGTAACACAGAGCCCATTCACCATCTACAATAGTGGCCCCACGGTCACTGTTTGTTGTTGAGCACAACAAGGTGAAGGACATTACATGTAGTCCATTCAGTCCTAATCATGACAGTATGTTCAGATAGAAGTCGTTTCATCTCAGCTCTCAGGCCCTACTGGTCGGGTGAGGAAGATGTTTAATTGCCGGCTAGTCGGCAGGACCCGTGATGTCTACCCTGCCTATTGTCTGGGTAGTAATTGGAGATGACTGGCCGCCAGCAGTCCGCACCGCGTGTACTCCTACCTTCCCTCTCATGGACGATACCATTCAATTCCGTCCAGACAGAAATGTTGCGCCTTTAAGGTCTGTTGAAACGGTAGAAGTCCAATAAGTGACTTTATCTTTTATTTATAATACTACTGAGACAGAATCCTTACCTTAATATTGTTGACCTGTTCAAGATACTGGACTGTTTCATAGATTTTGTCCAGTTCCCCATGACAGCAACCTTCAACAGCTATCTTCATGATTACAGATGGAGTGCTGTTTTGTAACAAGGTAAGCAAGGCCATCATTAGGAACAAAATTACTTTGTTAAAAAAAATATATAAATTCTATATAACTTGTTTGTGTGTGATAAAAAGGCCAATGGAAAGGCATAGCTTACGAGAAAATTATCCTCTATCACAATACCATATTCTTCAAATCATTCTACTTGTTATCACTGCAATATGCTCGAATTTTCATCGTCGCAGAATCTGCAAATCCAAACTGATAGCTTTCATTGTCAACACTTTAGATATTACTTAACATGGCGGACTACATGAACCGCAACAGCCATGTGTTTTTGGACTGGACATAATTCTGCTTCAGAACGTAAGTATATCTATCCCTTAAGACTAAGTTACTATGTATACACGACTTACTGTACACGTCCGTGGTTACTATATTTGACTTGCGCTACATGGTTTTAACGACATCAACAGCAAAGATTCTGCCTTTATATTGTATTATGTTTGTATGTGTGTAGTGATTGCGAACAAAACAAAAGATGTCTGTCTTGGACTTCCTCGGACCGACAATAAAGTTTGATTTTGAAAAACCCATTAAGTACTTCACGGCTTTTATATAAGATGGTAAATTATCAGAAAAATAAAAAGCTGACACAAAGCAATGAAAATAAAATCCCTAGTTAACAATATAACACCACTTACACTATGCGTCTAGCCGACTTTTAAACTCCACGATGCGTGCCAAGCAATATCTTGTAAACAAGTTACCACCGTATACAAGTTCATGCCGGAAACAGACCATTTGGGTTACATTTCCGACTGTCGTTTGAAAACTTTCCTTTCCTCTGTAATATTTAATAACAAATATAAAGGCTTAGTCTTATTTCTTACTTTAAAGTTTATCTATTATATCATCTTCTTATTATAAAGCCAAACGATAGTGTAAAAGAGAATGTGAAGATCACGACTACCGTAAGTAAGTTGGGGCACTATTGCCAAACTTTGAATGCAATTAATAACCTTACGCGAGAACATGATGGTAAACTGTGAAAAAGACATTTTAGTCAGTTGTTTATTTATAGTGGACACATCAATTTTGCCCTTGATAGATCCTTTGTGTGCTTGTAATTTTGGCAAGCCTGGTTACATTTACGGGCTGATAAAATTGTTTTGCGTTCACACCATTCTGGTGAGCTAGCATCCAATAATGAGAGTGTGAATATTGCTGATAATTAAAGTAACAATCACAATCGTGTTTATGTCCTTTTTATAGGAATGCGATGATGAACAAAGTCCTATAGACATAATACTGGGCCAAGAACAGAACCGATGGATGGAGTCCATTGTGTATGTTTATTGTTTTTGTCCGCACCACCAGAGCTTTGAATTTCTTTGAAGTCTTTCCATGGATACTGACATCATCACTTTCACCACAAATTTTATTTCATTTTTTTTTTTTTGTAGTTTACTATGCTAACAATAACATGCAAACAAATCAGCTCAAGTAAACGTAACAAATAGTGTTTCATTATCAAGGGAATTGAAAGCTTAAGAATGCGCAAATACAGCTTGAAGAAAAGCATTTAAGTAATAGGATTTGGAGGTTAAAAAAGAAAAACAGGTCTACTAGTTAATGAAAGAGACCATATAATCCAGAGAAGTATGACCTGTTTAGATCAATAATCATTTGGATAAAATATAAGAATACTGCCTAGTCATAGAATAAGTATTTAATTAAAAGCAGACAGAAATGTTTCTGTCACTCACACACATACACACTGTGTTAAATATAGAGGATTCTTTACAAAATATGTGTTTTGAAGACTGGTAGAAGTTTACAAAAAATTTGAATTTGTTTTTAGGTGTGTAAAAAATCTTGTGATCGGCAACAATCGACAAAAATCTCTTGTAATCCAGCAAGGCATAGTTCCCAGGTAAGACTGATTTTAAATAAGAAGCTTTTCAACATGACTTCATGGAAAGACAGGCAGATTGTGCGTGTGATATATGAACATTTGTTCTTTGCTTTATCTTTTTTATGAATAATCCTTTTCCATATCTACCACCTACCCATTATTGAATCCTTTAAATGTGCATTGAAAATGCACCTCTTCGTTAAACTGTAAACATTACTCCTAACACCCTTTCCCATTGTCATGAACCAGCGTGGTTCAAGACCAGAACAACATTGCTAAAGCAGAAGCTGGGTAGATAATTATAGGTGGCCATTGGTCAGTGGAAGTGGACAGTATAAAGGGAAGCCTTTCTGTCCATTTTTATGACTTGACAGGTTGCCTTGACTGATAGGCGATCAAGGCCCAGGGGGGTGTGAGGGTAAGATTTAGCAGTTCAGGTAGGCAGTAGTTTCTCTAGTCATAGACGGATAGTCAGGGTTGGGTAGATTTGGTTTTGAGGGTCACACAGATCAGTATATAGTTTAGGGTAGGTGTTTAGTTGGGGCCTTTTCCTAATACACCAGTATGGACTACTGTCTCTGAGCGCGGTACCAGTTGTAGGCAGCAAGTCTGAGAGGGGCCTCACACCCTTCCGTTTGCAATAGTATGTTACTCTCAGCTCTTGTTCTTGTTATTTGGTTCCTCCTTGTGTTTTCTGTATTTGATTTTATTCTTCGTTTATACGGTTGTTCATTCTTTTATAGCTTTTATGTTATTTGTTTGTTTTCCTGTCCTTTGTATGCTGTCCATGTTTCGTCTTGTTCTTAAGCGCTAAGAGCATACTCCTTAGGAGTGTGAGTATATGCTTTACAAATTTTGCATTTATTATTATGATTATTATTATTATTCATAATACAAGTGCTAGCAGTATTCAGAAGCTGTTGTCTTATTTTCATGTCTTTGCTGCTTTGTTCCATAGCTTCAATAATTATTAATAATATACAGAATCTGGTGTTCACACTAATATATATATCTAAAACACCATAGATTACCCTGGAGAAAATATTCCCAGTCATGTGAAGATGAATGAGACAGACAGATTATAGAATAATTGATACATATGCTGTGTTCTCTTGCTATAAAGGTTGCTGCAATGGATGATTGATGAATCTATACCACTGGAGCTAAGGACGGAGGCAGCAGTGGTGTTGGGGAGCCTGGCTAAAGGAACAGAAGAGAATATCCAACAGCTGGTCAATGCTGGTGCTGTGCCTACTCTTCTCAAAGGTTTGGCTAAAATCTAGGGTTTCTGCATCGCAGATTTCTGTTATTTCTTATTGAATAAAATTGACTCATGGCAGCAAAATGTACCTTTCTCTTGCTGATTTAAATGACATGCCATTTCACATTTATAAACTTGAAGTAATAGGTATTTAATATATAAGAAGATGCCAAAGCACAAATTATGCACAAACAGTTCCTTTATTTCCATAAAATTTCTGTTATCTTTGATGTCTATTTAAATGAATAAATTGTTATGTTTATGCTTAATTATGCTTATTTTGTGTAGATATGGTAAGGACCAATTTTATTAATGCCAGTGGGCAATTATATATTATCTTACTTGGCTGGCTTATATTTTTATTCAGGTTTGTTTAACAATAGTCTGCCATATGTGGAAGCTTGTTTACGCTGCCTTCGTACCATCTTTCTTAGTAGTCATCCACCTGTGTCTGTTGTCTATCAGGTAACTATTACATCGTCAAACAATGCAGGAAAGGGATGTTATTAGTATAATTTTGTCTGATTTTTAAAAGAAATAAACATAAAATCAAAAATGTATGTGTGGGTGGCTAAACTGTGGGGAAGTGGCAAAGAAAATGAGAACATAACATCTGTGTAATGTGACAGGATTTCACAAAAACATCCAGTACAAGATAACATAAGTAAATGGTGAAGGGAAATAACTCATGACTGAGGATTTGTCTTTACATTGCTTAAAATTGTTTTTAGCACACCTAGTGACTGATGTTTTCATAATTGCTGTTTTGGCAACCAAATAATTAAAAATAAAAATCACCACCACAGACAAGTTCTTTTAAAAGTACTTTTGATTTTTCAGGATGCCACTATCATTCCCCATTTTATAAACATCATCTCAAGATCAATATGTACAAAGGAATGTATTGCCAATGTTCTGGCCAACTGCTGTACGGTGAGTGTGGATTCATCTGATATTCTCACCTTTAGACTCATTTTTAATTTTATTTACTTATTACAATTTTGGCAACATGAAATTTTATAGCAAGAACTTATCTTACTCAAATATTGTCATTGCAGTGCACAGAGCATCAGAATATTTTGTGTGCCAATGGCGCAATACAGGCTCTGGCATCATTACTCACATGCAACATCTACAAGGTGAGTTTTGGAGGGAAGGTAGAAATCAGTTTTGCTATTTTCTTTTATAAAATGCCTTATTACCAGACACATATTAGTATAAGTGAAGAAAATAATTTTCTTTGTACGAAAAATGTGCCAAATGTAGTATTTGATGGTGTATTTCAATTATTAATAAAAGCAATCAAATTTCCTGCAGATTCAAATGCCAGCACTTAAGAGTTTCGCAGTACTTAGTTTCAACAATGAAGATACATGCAAAGCCATTGCTTCAGGTAAGAAAATAGCTTTTAATTTTAAGGAGGAATGTTATAAAGAAAAAAATCGGATTACCGTGCTCATTCTGTACAACTTTAGAATAAAACATTTTATTTAATGGATCACTGTCTAAATATATTTAATGTTTTACATTTCTTAACTATTTGAAAGTTTTAAGCAGCTCAATTGTTCATTGATAAACATACAAAAATATAAATATATATACAACTATATGCAAAATAAAAGCAAAAATTATGCAGTATATGCATATATAGTTAAACGGTATTTGAAAAATTTATATTCCACATATTTTTTCATATCAAGCCTCATTGTGCATTTTTGCATCTGTTTGATTTATTATTTGGAATAGCCACATTTAATGGGGAGCAGATTTCATCATTGTTTGGCCAGCTGCTTGCTCATGACAAGACTTCAGAGATGCAGATGGCTGCTGCCAAGTGTCTTACTTATCTTTATCGTGGTGGTGCCATCCCACCCACAGATAGACTCGTTTCCCACAAAGTATGAAAAAGACTTGTTTGATACCTCTGACATTTTGCCAAAATAAAAAAATACAGTAAATTACTTTTGTTTCATTTAATAGACTTTTTATGGTGATTAGTAAGGAGTTGTTCTGTGTCTGTGCATGCAATAATGTGCATTGTGGACATGCCTGGACATGATATGCACCTATAACATGCTTCACAATACAGATATACCACCAAAAGTGGAGACGGATTCACAACCTGTGGCATACTTTTAAGCATTTCTTCCGCTTTCTTTTCTAATCAGGCTTTGCCAACTCTTGTAAGAATGTGCAAGAAGGATCGGACACTTGAGGAAAATGTTGAAGGAGCAGAAACTTTATCTTATCTAATTGAGATGGACCCTGAGCTTCAAAAAATTGCTTCTATATCTGATCACATCATTAAAGCTCTAGCAGAGTATCTGAAGTACACTGATATTCAGCAGCTGGACAGCAGTCAGACTCAGAAAAAGGTGTTTATGGTCTTTGTTGAATAAATTTGTTACATAGGAATTGTTTACATCCTGAGAAAGTATTTTTCTTATTGATTTTTTTTTATAGCTTTTACAGATGTTCCCTTTGTTAAATTTTATTTTATTAATTTATTTGACTATATTCTTTAGTTTCGAAAGATAATTAGCTAAAGTTCATGAACCAGCCAATGAGACACTTATGAAATACAATTTGCATTTGATCTGTTACTGTTACTAGGATGTTGACTGGAGCAATGCCCTTAAGCAAGCAGCTTTTCAGGCCTTTGCTTCTTTAGGAGCCAATGATGAGGACATCAGAAAACGGGTAAATATTTGACTGTTCTGTTTGCTTTGTGGCAGAATTAAAGCAATGCATTATCAGCTGGAGTTTATAATAACAGTTTTTGTGAGAATCTGATTTATATGAGTGAGCTGATGAAGTTTGAACAAATTGAAATATTACAGTTGTTTAAACAAGAACATTACAGTAATGAGTTTTGATTTGTTTGTGTGTGTGTGTCATTTTGATATTTACTTCAAAGCTTTCTTGATACCTTACAAAATTTATAAATATCCTTAAAGGTCATTGAGACAGAACACCTGATTGAACACATCATCACAGGCATGAACAGTGATAATCCAAAAGTACAGATTGCTGCCACTAGATGTCTCCATAGTCTTTCACGCTCAGTTCAGCAGCTGCGAACTACTTTTCAAGACCATGCTGTGTGGAGACCACTGTTGAAGGTTGGACTTTACTTTTCTTTTGGATAAATTTTGTTAAATCTATTTCATAGGTTAATATAAGACTTGTGTAGTGTTGTAACTTTTTGGTCCTTGAGGATTAGGGAGTTTTCTTATTTTAGGGCCAGGTTTTAAAAAGTAAGGGTGGTGCCCTTCTTTCCCTCACTGCCTTCGTTCCCCAATACTCTAATGGGTCAGGTACTTCTCAACGGCATAGTCAACTGGGGAAAGTATTGGAGAAATATGAATATGAAACAGGTTAGTGTGCACTTCTCTAACTTGGATGCTGGTACCCTAATGTACCATCTTAAATGTGGTGAACAATACAGCCATGCTTGGAATGCTGACAGGGTGTCGCAAACAGTGAAGCACACTGTCATGCTTGTATTCTTTTTCACAAGACCAAATGATTGCCATAAGGCTGTCTTGACATATTCTTGCTAGGAAAGTATTCTTGGCCTGTGCTCATGATGAATCACGCACAACAACATACATATAACACAGAGCCATTGGGCTTCTGCCTACAAACAAAAAGCAAGAAGTAACTTTAAGAAGTGGCAAGTAAACACCTCAGCTAAGGTACATTTCATACAAATATACATAAATGTAAACATCCATGTATTCACTCAACCCATGTAAGGATCAACTAGATTTTTGCAAAAGACAGTTTGATAATTACTAGGTAATTGCACGTAGGGTTAGGGACTGGCACACTCAACACTCAATGACAGTGGTCGGGCAGTGCAGAAAGTGCCTGAGGAGAGCAAGGTAGTTGCTCGTCTTCTCCTGGACAGGTAGGGACAGTAAGCTAGAGACACGCTATAGCCACAGGATACCTGCAAAGAGGCAGGGCTAAGTACAACCAGAAGCACATAGTAGCAGACATAAAACCTGTCTGCCAATTGGCAATTTTCTACTGATACTACAGTTTTCACTTTTAAACTGATATATTCCATTCACCTTTTTTTTCTTCTGGTAGCTTACATTCCCATTGTTCTTTTGATATTAACTTTCTTCTCCCATGTTTCTTTAGTCCATTGTCATAACCTGTATCTGTGACACAGGATACTTTTACTAAGAAGAAATGTTCCAGACACTTCAGAAATCAACAGAAAAAGTAGGAGTCCATGATATTTAGATGCACTGTAAATGCTGAACCTGCTTTGTGCAAATATTTCTGTAAGCTGGCTTCTTTTCTGTATAGTTGATGCAGTCAGACTCTGATCAAGTGCTGACCATTGCTTCTTCCACACTTTGCAATCTTCTTTTGGAGTTTTCACCAAGCAAAGAGGTGAATTCATAACTAATCAACAAATTAATTCCTTCTTTATGTGTGAATATAAGTGTGGCAGTTCTTATTAGATTATGAGTTTCCAAAAGCTGCATTTTATGATAAAATGTCTGTATGTCACATTATTTTTGCGATTTTGTTAACTGATTTTGGGAAGCTTAAATTCTTTTTACCAAAATGAAAAAACGATAAATTATTGTGAGCGAGATGTGTTTTTAGAACTTCTGAGTAATGCTTGCTTACATTCTTGTGTTTCAAATTCAGTTTAAGCTCAGTTAAGAGTGATTTTTAAAAAAATGTACATTTTATTCTTTTAGGCAATTCTAGAATGTGGAGCTATCAAAATATTAGTGGATCTCACAGCCAAACCTGATCCTGCACTCAGACTAAATGGTGTCTGGGGACTGATGGTATGTAATCTCTCCCCTTCCTCTCCCGTCCGCAAGAAAAATGTATATCCATGTCTGTAGCATATAGAGTGTGGTTTACTAACGGTGCTAATGAAGCTGTACTTGTGTATGACAGATCTGAAGTATACAAGTGAGGTTTTGCAGCACCATACCGACACATATAGTGCGTGTAAGATAAATCCATGTACAATCTCTTATATATAATCTCTTATATACAATCTCTTATATATAGTCATTTTGAATGCAGCTGCAAAAAGAAATATTTTGTCTATGTTTCTTTTGTCTTAGAATTTGACGTTTCAAGCTGAACTGAAGACCAAAGCTGAAATTATCGAGACCCTAGGATCAGAACAATTGTTTGACCTTCTTTCTGATTCTGATTCAAACATCTTAGTCCGCACCCTTGGGCTTCTTCGAAACATCTTGACTAAAAAATCTGTGTGTATTAAGATTTTTTTTGGTAATTGGTTGCTCTCGGTAGCTAATCCCAAGGGTAAATAAAATTTAATAATATTTTATGTAGTTCATGGTATATAAAATGCATCATTTGTGCAAATCTTGATTACCAAAGATGGTAGATGTTTGAAGATCTAGACATTATAGGTAATGAAGCGGATAAATTCCTGCTGCCTGAAGCATCTAATGCAGACATGATACTAATGCAAATAAGCATTACAAAGCATGTAGTTTAATTGCAGTAAATATTTTAGAAGTATAACAGAATGTGGATGCATTAAGCAGATTTAAAAGACTTTAAATAAAATCTATAGAAGTGATTCCTACTGGTCAAATTTCATTTAGACAGGAAAGTTCTTATGCACACAGCTCTTATTCTAAATTCTGTTGTGGATTTTACCATTAGAAGGTATAATTGCAGCACATTGACAGCATTATGTACGATCATGGTAATGAAGTGATGCAGGCTGTTGTCTATGTTTTGGAGGGAGAACACACACCAGAGATAAAAGAACAGGTAAATATATTTACTGCCACCACATGATTTTACAGCATATTCAAAAAATCTTATCCTTAACAGTTTACTGGCCTATTAATGTTTTCAGTGTAATTTGGGAGTCATCTAGTTGCAGTTTATATCAGTGGAAGCAGACAAGATGGGTGTGAACTAAATCATAGAAAAGTGTTTTCAGTGTTTATATACTTATTTGTTAATTTATAGTTAATTTATTCAAAATGGAAAAAAATGTGCTGATTCAATATATTAAAACAGTTATGCGAGACATTTATCATCTTTATCCTATTTTTCCAATTTGTATATAAGCAGAAAAACGATCTCCTTTACGTATAACCCAGGACAGTATAGAAGGTTAAATGCACAAAACTGCCCTTTCCATCCTATTCTTATTCATTCCTAACTCAGATCTTTATTCCAAGTCACGTATTTCACTAATTTATTATGAGCTTTGGCAAACTTATCTCCACTCAGCTAAACAAACTTTTTCACATTTTTCCTAATCTAATTCAATATCAAAGGCGACGACCTGTTGAAAAGAAGCTTTCTTAAAGAGAAAACATTTCCTGGTGCCTTCCATACAACAGTGTTTTGACCTGTCTCTTCAGCTACCTCATTATATAACTTATTTCTAAACATTCTGCCATATACTGTTCTAAACTTTTCAGAATTTTATTTTAATGAAGATCCTTAAAAAACCCTGATCTATCCATCAGTCTGCATTGTACCTAATTCATGAATTATTACCTGCATTTAAATTGCTGATGTATGAACATGAGACTTAAACATTCCAGCTTTTGCCAAATCTGTTTACCATTTGAGGACCATATGCATATAATTTTAGTTATTCTGACATATTTAGGGGTAAAATGACCTGTAGATTCTAAAAATGTTTATTTGAAACTGATATTCCACATAGTTTTCAAGATACAGTGTGGGACAAATACGTCCCTATGGCCGGCAAGGGAAAAGTGTCTCAATCTATGCTAATATTTGACTGTATAAGCTATGAAAAAAGTTTGTAGTATGTGAAGTCTAAATATGAAGTCGAGTTAAGATTGTTTTTTCTGTTCAGATTCTGTGCATCCTGGCCAACATAGCTGATGGCAACACATCCAAAGACTTTATAATGAAAAATGATGATGTTCTTAAGAAGATTATCTCATATATGGTAAGTCTTGGTTGATTTTGTTTTTTCAGGTGTGGACATTAAATTTAAGAAGGAATAATATAAATCTGAATATAAAGAAATGATTTTTGGTCTATATTTGTTTAGTGGAATATCACATTTACTGTGAAAATGAGAATAGTTGTAATATAAAAGCAGCAGCAAATGTTATGCTTGATGGTGGATGCTGATGGTCCGAAATGCTTTATTTCAAAGTTTTCTTTGTTTACAATCTGATCCAACATCAGCTGCTGATGATCCTAAAAATAAAAGCAAGAAATGACATGTGATCTATAACATCAACTTCATCTTTTGATAGGTGCATGCAAATGTCAACCTTCAGATTGCTGCAGTACTTATTGTATCAAATCTACTGACAGGAGAGGATGATGGTAGGCATTTGATATTTTTCCTAATGAGTTTCAGCAGATGTTTGCATAACATATTTTGGTTGTTTAAAAAAGATTGTAGAACATGTATTTTATTTCATTTCTTTATGTGTAATTGTCTTGTTGTTTTATTTGAATAGCCAGGTGTTTTTTCTGTTGATTATGATCTTTGCAGTAGTTTTTGACAAGCATTTTCTTCTTTGACTGTACCAGATAACATGAGATAAAGGGTTACCCTAGCTCTTTAATCACTAAAAAGCTGTCTCCCTGATAGTGAGTTAATATGTGCCTGGTGTGCAGAGCACTCCACTAATTAGGTGAGCAACTGAAGTAACCCTTTATCTCCTATGGTCATATCATCGGGTATAGTCAAAGCAGAGAATTTATTATTTTATATTTTAGACTTCATATGCACGTTCTTTTATGTAGGAATTTTCTGACATGTTATACTGTCTTACATCTGGACTGAGTTAGAATTTGCAAATGTTTCTCATTATTTCTGTCCTAGGTGATTTTTATCATTTTTATATATTGTGTACTTTATCAATTATGGTGCATGAACACATCCATGATGCCAGTCTATGCGAGCATTTGTATCGTCGTGATCATTATTATTGTCTACATTCCTAACTATTTAAAGCCCTGAAATGACCTTAGAGGTGTCATTCTTCATGATTCTTTAAGAAATACCATCTGCACTGCACCCCATTAGGTCTTGACCTTTTTTCTCACAAAGTGTTTGAAGTTACCCCTTTATAAATGATACATTTTATAGGGGCCTATATGCGACAAGCAAGGCTGCGTGAACTGGGCATGCAGCGACTTTTACAACAGCTGCTGACTGCTGAAAATCCATCATTGTTTCAGAGGTACCAGGATTAATTTTATAAAGATCCAACTAATACTGACATTAACAATATATATATAGTTACCAATTATTGAACTGCACAATCATAATAACAATACTAATTATTCATTATAACAAACTTTTTTGTGGTACAGCATATGACATTACCAGCACATATTTACATTTTAAAAAGCTTTCATTAACTTTCAGTGATTTGCTTGTTTAATCAAAATTTGCATCTTTTTCATGCTGTTCATAAAATTATATTTTCTTTCAGGGTAAAAAATGCATTGCAGATGTTTTCATAGTAAACATAAATCTCTACTGTGGCAGTCAGTGCTTTGCATCCAGGAATTGGCTGACAAGTTTTCACGCAGAACTACATCAAGACAGATGTTTGCAGGCTTACAACCAGCATTGTTGCAGATGAGATGGCAAGATCATCATGTCCTCACCAGGGTGTAGTGATGCCACATAAAAGATTTTGTTTCTGATGATGCTTGTCAGAAGGGAATACTAGCACATAAGCTAGAAGTAAGATTTTCATGAACACTTGCCTCAGTAGATCATTTCGTAAGACAACTAAATATTCCTGATGAAAATGTGAGAAGTTTATGCAAGATGACTATTTTGAATATTTATTGAACTAAATATTGTGATAGTAAAAGTAGAGCAGTCGGTGTTGTTTGTCAAGTGAGTAGTAATAGTAATATAACATGGCTGAAAGCACTTTACACACAGGTGTGCAAGCATCAAATGCACCTTCATGAACACACAGACACAGAAACATACACTCTGCACAGCTAAATATAAAGTTGATCAAGACAGCAAATAGTGTATCTATTTTTTGTAGTCCCCTCTTTGTTTTAAAATGATTTCTTTAGATGCAATTATGGTTTATTCCAAGTATGCTTAAAGAGCACCCAGCATTTTGAAGAGGTCAGATACCATTTTGTTGATTGAAGGTATTTACAGTTTTTTTAATTATCAAAACCATATACTCTAAAATCATTAGAATGTTCTGTAACAGGCACAGTACTTCCCATCATGGAGAACTAAAAGCATGTGGAAATCATGTACAAGTTCCATATCACATTAAGAAAATTTTAAAAGCATAAACGATTTCCATTTGGGATCAAACTAATGATTCAGTCAGGAATGTAAAACTTCAGAATTTAGGTCAGAGATCTCATTTCACAGAAAGACAAAGGAACTTACTAGAAAGAGCCATGTGCATCACTGTGATGGGCTGTATAGTGCTTTAAATCTGGAAGACTGAATATTCATTCAAAATTTTGAATGCACTCTACATTCCATATATATGGCAGCATATTATACATGTGTGCAAAGTGTCAACATGAGCTCTAACCAAAGACTATGCAAAAACCAGATAATTTTGGACCATACCATTCAAACATAAATGATTTAAATATGTTACTCTGCCAGGTCAAACGGCTGGTTAAAAGAAACCCTGGTGCAATTGGCAATAACGTATACTCAAAGCAGAAGACAAAATTCCTTTTGCTACAGCAGATTGATGAACTTTCAGCATGAAAGTTTTTGCATAGCTTATCCATTTTTAATAGACTGACCTAAATATACTATATATATTAAAAAGTACTGAGTTACGAATGTCTCTACAGGCAGTTTTGTCGGCGCTTAAGAAAATTTCTAAAACCGTTTTCAATGGCTTAGCAAAAAGTTAAAGAAGCAATCAGTAGGATTTGGCAAAGTGAAACAACAGATTTTCTCAAATCTTTGGAGCAGCAATTGATCTTACAATTATCATAGCCTGAAAGCTCTTTAAAACTTTTATGGGTCAAGAAAAAAAACTGGATGCCAAGCATGAATAGCAAACCTGCACCTGAGGTAACAAACAGACCAGATAAAACTGATAATTTACATAAAATTTTCACTATCTGACCATTTAGGAACGAAAAAGGTAATAAACCATCTGCATACAGATCTGCCAATATATTTTATCAAATGACAGTATAGTCCATTAAAATAAAGGATGTGGTGAACTTGACAATATCAACATGATTTTTTTCTGACTATAAAACTCTTCAGTTGCAGCTGATGATCTAACACAGTAATTACTTGATGGGGTACTGCAGATCCCTTATATATGGAAAATACTGAAGCAATAGATCATGGTATTTGTAATGAAAACTTTCTATACATGTATCCATCAGACAGAAACCAGTTTACATTTGGGTTTTTTTTTCTCTCATTTTAATAGTTTGACAGGTTGTTTAAAACCACCTAGAACTTTGTCCATTGACTGGCAAGCAAGCCCATGAAGAATACTGCAGTAACTGCTGAATGATGAGTGTATAGAAAGCTCCTCTAACCAAAAGCTGAATCTTCAACTTGTTGGAATGTATTTTAAAAGTTTTCAATTAACCACAAAGTTCATATTTTTCATTTTTGCAATTAAGCAGACACATTGCCTCAGTACACAGTCACATTATTAATCTTCGGCTTTCTGCTCTAAAAGCTATTTACAGGGTATCAATAATGAAAGAAATTCCTGTACAAAAAGAAAAGGATAGTTCATGTGAAAAATCCAGCAAATCTATTATTATTAAAAATGAAAAAAAAAAACCCCTTTGTATCCTGATATAAATACTTCTCTGATAGGCTTACATGTGTAAATACTTTTTCTGCATTTTTTTTATTAAAAAAAAAGGCTTATACGTATACACAAGTACTTCCCCTCCCCCCAAAAAAATTTTTTTGAAAGGGAAAAGAAAAAAATCTAAATTCCTTCATTGCACCATTATTAGATACATTTCACCAACCACAAACCAAATGAATTACAAGTTTTACAGTAATTGTACAATTATAAGCATAAATCAGTCTTTTCTGCAGTGATATAATAAATAAAAGTTATATTGTAAATCTTGATTCATTCCTTCATTCATCTCCTCACTAACAGTAAAGAAAGTAAACATAAGAACAAAAAACATTTTCTCAAGAGATTCCTCTTTCAGGAAGACTTCATATTTAGGTATGATAGATATAAATTTGTCTGAAGAAACACACGTCAAATTTCTCAACAATCACAGAAAATGTCTTTAACTCTTAGCAATAAAAACCTTAAAAACCTAAAATTTATGTTTAAAAATGTGGGAATAAATGTTAACAAAAATAATTTTTATGTGACTGATTCATGAATAAGTGTTTTTAAGGCAGTACATTATCACAGGACAATGTGGCTAACAAGTAACAGCAAAAAAGAGATTCTATGAAAAAGATTCTTGTATAAAATGCGTTGCACGAGGTTCATGAGGGCACTGGCATAATACAGTGTGATCTGTAAAGCCTTATGTAAAAACTATTCAGATGCATTATTTTGATTATCACAATGTGACTTTCAGCAGCATGACTGGTGCTTATGCCACCTGATTGACTCTTGTAATTCTAGAAGCTGATGTCTGAAAACACCGATTCCAACACTTCATCAAACACACATTCAGTTCCAACTGGGTAAGGTTTTAACTGATATGTTGTTTATCACAATTTTGATGGCAGCATCACCCTCAGTTTGCCATTTACCTCTACCTTGTCTACATTTACTGCAAGGCGAATAGCCTGTAGCATACAGTTCAGTTGATGGAAAGGTACCAGCTTATTGATGGGCAAGTATACCACGTGGTCTATGAGGTACTTTGCTTCATGTGGGTACCGTTTGTTCACAGCCGGTATTTTCACTGAAACACTAGTATCATCACCACAGTTTGTTTCTGGTACATAAGCTGTGCAGCTGTTGATCACTGATGTGGTGTCTAGAGGGGAGGGTGTAAAGGGCTCTGGGTCTCCATTGTGTGGCTCTACAACGGTTAGCTGGGTAGCACCACGGTAGGCCTCCACTCCAAGGGCATTAAGCAAGGAAACAAAGTTGTCTGGATTCTCCTGGAAAAATCACAGATAAGTGCCACTAACTTGTTAGTCTTCATGTGCAAGTTTATCTTCTTTCTGCCATTCCCATTCCCCCTTCCCCAAAAACACAAAACTGATAATTTTTAAACCTATCTTTTCCTAACCCAGCCTTACTGGAACATTCAACCGCACATAAGCTTTTGGTCAACACTTTCCCAAAATGTATCACTTTAGATTTCAAAATTAGAGGTAAAAATCACTGAAAACAGAAGTCAGGCATTCAGAAGTTGATACAAAGTCACTGCCTCTTATAGCTTCAATTACAGGGTAAATTCTATGACAGTAGGTAGGATTTTAAATTCAATCACAAAAGCAACAATACAACTTAGATTCTTAGAAACAAAAATGGTTGCTTTATGTATACTTACAGCCAAAACTGGGAAAAGCCAATAATTGTTTACTGGAGCTTTTATCCCAACTATATCAAGGCTGTCTGGTAATCTTTTAGCCATGTACTCTCCTTTCAGTCTTTGCAGGCAGAAATCTGACTCAGAAAACAATTTCTGCCTTCTCAGCATTGTAGCCAGAAGAGCATCACTAGGCTGCATGCGAATATTTTCCAGCATATTTTTGGGAAACCCTCGAAGCATCTACATTTGAAACAAAAACATATACTAGTTTCTAAATCTCCAAATTTTCATAAAATACTGTATGTTAAACTGGATTTGAAAGGCAGTGCTACATTACTGTTACTGCATTGATACTATTAATGTTACACATAATTTTGATTTTTATGCCCGCAGATGTCACAGTTCTATTATTTCTTTCTTCCTTCTGAGTATCCCATAACTAAACTCATTTTTGCAACTTAACATGGTTGCCTTTTATTTCACTATTTGCTACACCAGTCAATTTCTGAAAGATTGATCGTTTGCCAATATAAAGGCTCCAAAGGTAATGATTCCTCCTCTGATGGCCTGGGACTGTTTATTTATCCAGGATGACCTCGATTATTTTGCCTCTATACCTCTGTATCTAAAGGTTGTTGACTACCTGCAGGTGTCAGTTCCAAAAGTACACATATAAACCAGAACACAGAAAATGATATTCTCAATATTACAGTTCTTTCCAGCTATAATAGCTAGTCTTCTATTAGTCTAAGACAAACAGCAATCAGTCTTCAATTACCTTGATAGCGAAATCTTTGTGGTTGATACCAAGAGTCTGAAATACACGAATGCCATTTTTGTTCACAAATGGCACATCAAGGCAAAAATACAGAACGATGTATTTCAGAACTTTTCTCATGTAAGCCAGTCGGGTTTGTAACCTGTATGTCGAATGAAGCTCCAACATTTTTCTGTACATGTCAATGTCTTTGATTTTTGCTATGCTGCCACCAAAAGAAGTATGCAATTTTATTACACCAAAACTGAATAAAGCAAGATCTGTTTCAGGATGGCTCAGCTTCTCAAAGCCACCAAAGCATTCTGCACAGTCTTCTATCACTTGAATGTTTCTTTCTTTGGCAAATGAGATAATGTCGTCAATGGAGCACATCTTACCATAGAGGTGGGCAATGACAATAGCCACTGTGTGTGGGGTAACTATGTCTTTTAGAAGCTCCACTTTCGGTGCTGTGGTATCAATACTGATATCTAGAGGAACCACCTGAAGCTGGTGATGTCTTACTATATGAACCATGTCAGGTATATTCACAGCTGACATAATCACTTCTGACCCTGGAGGGAACTTCATAATCCTTAAATAAAGGTCAAAGCCTGAGCGAACGGAAAGAAGTGGCAGGACATGGTTGGTGTTGGTTGGTGTGGTCCACAGCTTTTGCAGCTTCTGGATCAGAACTTCTCGTTCATGGCTACATCTAACACACTGCAGTAGGGCATAGGTAAACTCTGGCATACCTGCATCTGAAATGATAACTACTTGTCAAATTAACCTGCTGAATTTCAGCTCATTCAATGCTAACAAGACAAACCTGTTTAAATTATAGCATTATACATTCAAAGTGTTTATCTTGTTTGCACTTAATGGCATGAAGCAAGGTTTTTAATCAACCATATACTGATCCAATAAAGTGGAAGAAAAGCATTGCTAGTTCTACCAAAATTGTAATCTAAGAAGTAGTCTCAATTAAGTTTCTTAAAAAAAAAAAGCACTGCAAACATGGCTTTATTCTTTTTCACATAAAATAATCTCAAAACCATAATAAAATGGTGTTTGTTAAAGTATGGAAAATGTTTTATGCAATATACATCTCTTTAGAGACTTATCTACACTCTTAAACACAGATTGCTTTCCCTTTTTATACATACAATAATTTCTAAATTGTAATGCAATAGAAGAAAAGGCCTTTGTGGTTTGCAGAAGCATAGAAAACATTGTGTGTTCACTTTGTATGCAGATCCATAAAACATAGCCCCACACTGAGACATCTACATTATAAGCTAATATGTGTCATTTTCATACCATATCTCTGCTTTACAATTTATAAGCTGTAATAGCATAAATAAGGAAGTACAACTACAATCACATGACTTTGACTAAGTGTGATGACAACATTAGGTTCCTTCAACATGACATGGCATTTTTTCTATTTAATCTTCTGTTAGGCTAACAGTCTTACTGATGAACATGGGCGTGTATGTGCATGCACAAAATAAGAAGGGGGCTAGAAACTGGAAACAAGCATGATGAATTAGCAAATCACAAACACTGGTCTTTATGATTCATGGTTATCTTCATTATTTCTTTTCTGTGTCCATTAATAAAATCATTTAATTATATGTTCTTAACTTCTTTTGCATTTGTGTGTGTGTATATATATACATATACAAATGTTTTTATGCTTTCTGTAAATTAATGAATTTTTGTGCATGTACCAACTAAATGATGAAATTATGATTGAAAATGATTAACCCAAGGAAACTTTTTCAGTATTTGTACTGGCCTAAGCAAATGCGAAAAAGTTAACAAATTCATAATTTAAAGCTAACATTAGTAGCAATGATTTACTTCAAAATAAATCAAAAATATTATAAAATGATAATTACCAATGAAGACACTGGTATACGGAAGAAGTCCCCCAGGCATTTCTCGCATCTCCCGATTCATTAGTTTGCTTTGCTTTTCGTGCTGACTGTGACAACCTGCTCCTATCTCTCGCATCACAGATAACTATTTTGCGTTGGTCCTGCGACTGATTCAGGCAACCTGATGCCTAGTGAGTAGTAATTTCAACTTCATAAAAGTTCCTCTGACCTCTCCAGTCCACGACGTCCATTTCATGGCGGCAGTAGAAACCACAGCCAGTAACATAACACAGACAACCGTTCTAAAGGTCTAAAGGGTTGGCTTTAAGACGGTGACAGTAAACATGCTGTTCCTAGAGCATCGGGCAAATCAACCGGCCGTATCATTCAGGTAGCCGCAATTTCGAAGTCGTTTCGATCCAAAAGTTGTAATTAATAAATAACAGTTTTACAAGTTAATATATCCTTGGTTGTATTTTAATATTTTTATTTTTAATGTTATATAACGTTTATAGTATTTGTTTTTGGTGGCTTACAACTCGTAACCTCTGATATTTAAGAATGCGGAAATAAAATAAAATATGACAAGCTGAAGTACCCATGGCAGCGCCCAATGGGTAGCGAGTAGATCACATGGCTGTCACGTGGCAACTATAGTTAGACCATTGTGCGTTTCATTTAGATTACCTGAAGTTTTAGAGTTCGTTTTATAAAGGTTTGCAATCTGTTTTTCGAAGTTAGTTGCTAGTGAGCGAATATATTACGCTAAAAATGTATTTATGGTTCAATCTCAATATTTCCATCATGTTTACAAGGCTGCCTCCCTTGCCGTGATATATATAGCAATTGCTGGATGGGCGTAAAACACCAATGCCCTCTCCACTTTATCAATGAGTATAAATGAAATAATCATGATGATAATGGATGTAACCTATGGACTCTTTTCTTTTTACCATTTAATATTTAGATGTAACTGATCTTTTCTTCAGTTGTTTTTTTTTATGTAATCTTTTCATCTGGAGTGTTCAAATAATTCACCTTCATATTGCATCGAATCGATCGACCTCCTTCCAGATCAATTCGACCACTTAAAAGCAGAAAAAATTTGCATTTACATTCTTTTATGTTTGACATATATACAGGCTAAAGTTTTATATAGTATGTTTAATATTAAATGGATACAAATGGTGTAAGGCATAAAAGAGTAACAGTGACTCTTTGGTCACTTAATTCATAGCCAAGGGCTCGATCAGTATTGCAGTAAATAAGTGATTAAAGTTAGGTGCAAATTTGCAACAGATGATTAGTCGCAGTACATACTAATAATCTGCAAAGTTCGATTAACGAATTTAAAGGTTATACTGCTAACAAAGAAATGTTGATCAAACTGTAATTCAAAGTGAACACTTCTGTGCAGTAAAATAGAGTGAGTGTGATTTGAGATGATTGTACCAGAGGCGGCCTTATCAGTACGTGGAGCCCTGGCCGAATGTCATACTGTGTCATATTTGTATGAGTAGCTGACGGTGACAAATGAATCTCCTATCACGGGGCTCAGGAGCGGTTGACCTATAGCCGCCCCTCCCCCAAAAGGCCACCTCTGATCGTACGCTGCCTATAGTACATGAATACAAAAGTTGAGAAATTTCCATTTGCTTCTAGCACATGCTCTTGCTGTTTGCCTTAAACAATTGTACGTTGTCTTCGAATAGCACCAGCATAGTAGGCATGTAGGCATGTGCGCAATGTTCCATGCACACGTGCTTGTGTGTGTGTAAAAGAGAGATTAGTGAGCTAAGGAAGTAGCTGGTATCGTCTTCCATATTTTGTCAGTGACGTACGATAGTTAACAAAGGTGTCGTGAATTAATAAGTTACACACGAAGAAAGAAAGACAGGCAGGTAGGAAACAAAATCGAAAGAACAAATGAAACAGAGGAAACGTTATCTGTCCACTCGCGCAGTGATGTACACGCATACATCTGCACATGTGTTTCACTTTTATTATGACTATTTCATCGCCAAAGCCATATTAGGAATGCTTGCTTAGGAGTTTATGTCAAAGATAGTGGAAAATACCGCTGCATTTAAAGGCTGCATCATATTTAGGTAATGAAAATATACATTACAATGTATCATGTATATATGTACACCACTTTACTAGTCTAGAATACCAAGCTAAAATATTTACACGTTTCTCACATTTGATTCGTATAAAAAAAAAATCCAAATATCACATCAAATCAGGGTGAAATAAATGGTGTACACTTCTCAGCCAAAGACATAAAACTCATGCACACGTTGTTCTTCCTGGAGGATAAATTACTCAGGTGTGACCCAAAGATGCATTAGGGTGCACCACATTGTCCCCCCGTAGGTACTTAGCTATCGGCAATACTTCAGTTCTGCTGAGCGTTTACTCACGTGGCTCAGTGGTTGTTATCAGATTTTTAAAATTACTCTGATATATGTTCGTGTCATGTAGAATTGAATAATGCGAAAGGGAACAATCACTGCTCGCCACCTTGAGGCCTAATGAGCAGCCGTTCTTTTCGGGTTTGGCACTTTAATGATGGGAGATTTGCGGTGAAGTTGCTTTCTGGTTGCATTCTTGAGCTGGCTGCCATGCAAGATAATGGTTTGCACAACTGTTCTAACCTGTTAGCCGTGAGATATTTTGTAAGTGGCATGGCGTTCGAATAAGGTGTACTTGTGTGTCTTTATGTGTAAAGACAAGAGTAAAAGCTGGAGAAAGAGCCGATATGATAAAAATCTACCCCGTCTGAAACTTGGATCCAGGTTTAGTCCTTTGCTGCATATTCGGCATGAAGACATCTTAAACGTCGTCTTTTATGGAAATATGCCTTAATTTTTATTTAGTAACAGAATAGTATTTGTAGGACTTTGATGTCTGGATATTTAAAAATGAGTACTTTAGCTCATGTACTATCTCCAGCCGACTAATTGGCCGGGACTACCTCTACCTCTGATACTCGGATCTGCATTTTAAATTGTGGTTATCTGTCATTGAAGAAACTATGGCATCTTCACGGGATATGCACTGTCTGCTCATGTCTGATGAATGTTTAGTTGCTGCAGCTGACATGCATTTCTCAAAAGGAATCTGGCTTTATTCCCGAGGAGGGCGGACCACTTATGATATGTGCACGTGTCTTTTCTATTTTACTGACAGAAATAGTCGTGATTCAACTTCATCATTCATCATTTGGGATAGGCTGTCAAGGTTAAAAAAATATTTGTATAATCGAGAGGAAGGCACTCTGCGAGTTGTTTAGTTTGTAAGAAAAACTCTTTGGGCAGTAAGCCCCAGTATGGTACATCACTAGTCGAGACAAAAACCCATTTCGGAATTACCATCTAGTCGAGAATAGCTGGATTGAAGGAAATACCTGACCGATAGAAAAAGCTCTCCCTCGGAAGTGGGACCAAGAGGTCATCTCTCTGGGGTGTGCAGTCAAAAGACCCATGTTGTGGAGTAACCAGAGAGGAGAGAGTAACCCACACATTACCCTCAAAACTGCCTCAGGCAAACATAAGGGCATTATAGGCGTGGTTTGAATATGCTTTGTTATAAATCAGCTTTGTTTGATTCTTAATGATCTTTCTTCTATTTTTAGAGTTATATTTGTAAGTTAAAAGACCAACGGCAACAACGTTCAATCTCCATATTTCACTCAGCCTTCAAATACAGAAAATGTTTTACATCTTTGTGTCAGCGACATTTTGGAACAAACAGTTCCAACACATAGAATCACGTGGGACTTATTTCCTAGCTCAAGGAATCCTACTTTGGTTATAATTTGCTTGTATTAGAGAATGACACCAATTCCTTCCCCCCACCGAACCATCCAGGCACGTGTTTGACAACACATCTGACTGCATATCCGCCATCTTCGCCCTGATTAGGAATATCCGAGACAATTGATACAAATTTCATCAAAAGCAGTTGTTCCCAGTGTTATCAAGCATCACTCTTTCCGGCAATTCTTAAGCTTAAGGAGAAAAAAAGAGAAAAGAAAACAAAGACAAGAGAAAATAGAAAACGGAAAAAAGCTGTCCCGCAGCTTACTGTTGCATAAAAGCTTCATCGTGTACATTGATGCGTGACTACAGTTTTAACGTAGTTTTCTCTTTAAACATTTCGATGAGTTGTGTTCACTTTGCGCCCTCGGTGGTACAGCATGGGCGAGTTAGTCTGCATTTCGTCTCCTGAGGATACTTCTCTTGCCAGTCTTTCATACCTCTCGTTTTCTCAGTCTTTTTTGACGAAGCGGGTCAGTGCGACCCCGACCGTACTAAGCCAGCTGTGTCGTGCTCATCATCATCTGTGGGGTCAAGGGCGCGCGGGACTATCTCGACCTGAGGACTGACGTCACGTGATGACCTTAGCTGATCATGAATTATGTCAGAGCGACGAGACACGGGCGGGGGTACGAAATCATCGGTGGACGACTCGTGAGGGGGCGGGTTGCCTGGCAACACCATGGTGTCGCGGGCGTGTAGACTGTCGTACATGGGGTTGGTGAAGTTGGTCGGAGATGTTGGGTCGTGGAGTGAGCCAGATGCAGCATCAGAAACCTGGGGCAGACAGTCCGACGGCATAGGAGTCATTAAAATGTCGGGAAAGCTCCACATCAACTAACATGTACTCGTCCCATACTTTCGCCACACATTATTAGACGATTTCTACAGGTGATTTGGCAAAATATTATGCACCTTTTAACTCTTTACAAGTTCAGTCGGCCATTGATAATCGCAAAGCCACATTTATTTCTTGCCAATCATGAAGTTCGAAACTGTTTAGAGTTACGGAGGCAAACTGTTGCCTCTTTCCTAAACACAGATTATGGTGCCTCCTGTTGCACACTGCTCACCTGTTGCATCTCTGTGGGTCCGGAGGAATCATGGGCCATGTCAGGGACTCCCAGCTTGACCTGCCCGCCTTCTCTAAAGCTGACTGTAGTGTGCATCTTGTTTTGCGAGCTCACACCCGGCTTACTTATCAGCTTTTTGAAGTTGAAGTCCACACTGATATTACAAATGTTTATAATAAAATTAGTTTATATCATGCACGCGTACACACACACACACACAAACGCTCATACACTTAAACACATAGCACAGATGCAAAGACCTAATCTGTTCTTAACGATGAAAAAGCTTCTATTGCTAACAGAACAAAATATCTTGTGTATTTTGACACTTGTGAAGTGTCTGTCTTCAATAGTTTACTCTTTTTCTCTCTACCTAATGTATATTATTTTCCAGTCAGTAATAAAGACAAACCACAGAATCCTCGTTAAAAGAAACTCGAGTGCTAGAAGCAGCGATGATGATGTCACAGCCTACAACTGCCAGCCATTATTATTCTCTCGTCAGCAACGAGAACATTAAACATTAGCTCACCCTCGTCGCTTCAGCACAACGATAACTGCAATGAGAATGGCGGCAATGACGACTGCCAGAACCACAGGCACGATGATGCTGATGTTTTCTGTTAGCAGAGCAAAGCAGATGACAGCATCATGTTTTCAAAGAATGCGAAAATTTACTTGCTATGTGGCAAAGAGGGGCAATTATTAAAGTAACAGGCTAAAAACAAACGCACAGGCGCTGGTAACACAGAGTATAATTGCTGTGAACTTGCACTCCCGCTACATCAACACCCACCCAGAGACAGACACCCACTTTGAAGCACAGTGATGCCATACTTCAGACCCCATGACATCCACCTAATGGCATACTGACATAGATTGTGTCACAAAATTCATCAGCTGCCAGACGCATTTTTTTCTGGAAAAAGTCAACATCATCAGGGTGAGCATTGACCACTCATCCACTTTCAGTTTGGGCTCGCGTTGAACTCAAGATCGCCATGCTTTGTTATTGTGTTCATGGCCTTGGCCCAGTCTGCCTGTCCTTGTGTATACAATATTATTACTATTATTAATTAAGTGCCGAGAGGCATATTTCTCTTACCTGAGGCAGATCTATTGTGGCCTTTCTGTTGGGCCACTTCACAGAACGTACCCAGGTAACCTATGAAAAAAAAGAACATAACAGTTCAATTCTCAATTTTTTAATGTTTTCAACAGTAGGAGAAGCAGGCCTTTATATTTATACAAAATAAACACAGTTGTGTCCAATTACAGACTAAATTAGAATTTTCTTTTAATGCACAAAACCCCAAAGTATGGTAAGAGGTAGAGAGATATGCTCTAGTAGGAGAGACAATTTCTCTAAGATTTCACGAAAAGAGGGGAATTCTAGACGGTGCTCGACAAAGCAACCACCTGAGATAAAAGACCGAAATCTTACAAGGATGGAGACTTACTACTAATGAGTCCGAAACCGCAAGTACAAGGAAAACTATACGCGAGCTGTAGAAAATACACTAAGATGGATTGAATACACTAAGATGGATGCGTGCGTGGGAGACAAATCAGTCCAATATGATGCTCAGAGCAAGAAAATATAATCCGAAATAAATAGTTTAGAAAACGAAACTATATTTAAAAAAGAAAAGGGGTGACATACGCCCAGTAACATCGTTTCAGAAGAGATCAACTACATTTGTTTGCCTGGTAGTTCACCGGTCATGCAACTCACCTTCAGGACAGGCACACGAGATGTTGGCAGCGATGTCCTCGTTAAGGCACGTGCCACCGTGCAGACACGGACAGACCTCTGGCTGTGGTATCTCCACCTCGGCGGCTGCAGAGAATTAATTTCTCTTAATTGCACAAACTCTTTAACACAAATTGTATTTGTATATGGCTTTTTATTTCGGAATCTCAACATTGCACTCAAGTTTCTCGCATCCATAAATGCATTAATAGTAATGCACACACACAATAATATTTTGTTTATCCTTTGCATAATGTTACAAAATCAACAACAACAGCACTGTTTGCTTCTACTAAGAATTTTTACCGGCGTTGCAGATGGTGCTGCTTTCCTTTTCGAAGTCTGCGCCTTCAGGGCATGCGCACTTGTAACCGGAAGGCACAATCAGACACAAGTGACTGCACTCTGACCTCGAGCAGTTGGACTTCACTGTTGTCGACAAATTTTGACAGTTGACATTTACAGTAAACACAAAATCAAGATTTTCTTGTCTGAAACTAATTCAGACCAGAAGTCAGTTAATCGTGTAAATTTTATTCTGATCAAATCAATTGAAATCAATATTATTCCTAAAATAAAACATGCAGGTAACGTTTACGGTTATAAAAATTTCCCTCTTGCAACATTTGTGAGGAATCACGAGTGTGGCGTTCGCAAACGATTATGACTGAGCGACAGATTAAAAACATCTTTTTGGACAGGACGAATGTCAAAGGTCACGCCTTTACCGGAAATGTCGTAGCGCATGATGTGGTACACGCTGACGGCCCGTGGCATGTGCAGGCCTGTCTGAATGACCTTGACCTCTCCCCGTCCAAACTTGTCCACACGCAGGATCTTGCCGTCCAGCTTGTGATGCCCAGACCAGTCCGCCTTCAAACAGGTCGATGCTCACAGGGTTGAAGATTCCTGAAATGAAAGTAAATGTCAGCCAGCTGGGAGGTGAAGTTACGAGTCTTGTCTCTCCTCACCTCACTCACAAGATGAGCTGCCTCACTGACACAAATTATCTACCTTTGGCAATAACCACGACCTGTCGGTTCCGTCAGGGTTCATGGAGGACACGGAGTTGTCCTTGCTGTCGCTCCAGTACACGCGGTCGCCCATGAAGAAGTCGATGGCGATGCTGGAGGGTCGCAACAGGCGAGTGGACACCAACGTCTCTCGCTTCTCACCGTTCATCCAGCTTCGTTCAATCTTCGGTGACGTGCTGTTGACGTCACTCCAGTACATGTACCTGTCGCCATCAACAACAGCTTTGAATAGGATTTAAACCGGAGAACAGCAACAAGGCGGAGAGAGTCCTACACCTCACATTAAGCTTTAAATGCATGAAAATGTAATCAGTCCTACAAACTACTGAACACGAGTGAACTATTAGGATCAGTGCTCACTCCTCCCTCAGGTGAGCAAGCATGACATACACATACCCTAATCGCGGATTGACAGCTATGGCAAGTGGATAGAAGAGGTCACGTGGAGACTAGAACCTTCCTGTAACGCCCATCGTTTTTGGCCACCGATACCGTTTTGGTGTTGGAGTCAGTCCAGTAAATATTTCTGAAAAAAGTAAATAGATAAATTACATTTACAAATTCAGAAATATTAGCATAGTAGCACAAATAGTCAAGCTACCCGTTGAAAAGATATTCCTTTATTCGTCACTTCTTTAAAGATGCTTTTCACGTCTATGTTTCAGGGTCTGTCCGTGTCTGTCTTTCTGGTCCATCTGCGCCCCTGTCTTCGTGTTTGTCTTTCTGACCTGTTTGTAATTGTCTGTTTCTAGGGGTCTGTGGGTTTGTCTTTCTTTCGGTTTCTGTCTGTCGGTGTCTCCTTCTTGCCCTTCCCCCAGTGAACCAGACAGCAAGGCAGTCAAACAACAGAAAGTTTGCACGCACGCAGCAACCCAGTCGACGGCGACGTCCTCGGGGCGACTCACACCGCTGAGAGGTAGACGCTGTGGTAGCGTGGTGACGTCGCTGTCTTTGGGCACCACGGCGCGGTTGATGCGGTGCAGGTGCGTGTCCGTCCAGAACATCAGCCGCCGCAGAGGGTCCACGTCCAGGCCATCCGCGCGCCGCCCGCTGACTACAGCCTCCGTGTAGTTCTTGGTCCACGAGCGGTACTGGCGGACCTCGTGACCCACGGTAAACAGCATCACCACGTTGCGATCTGCACACACGGACAGTCGCTCCGCAGTTCACATCACAGTCTAAGGACAGACCCAGAGTGTGATAGACAGAGTGTGATAGACCCACAGCAAACGCCGACAGACCCAATGCTTTATCTTCAATGTTGGTATTATAAATAACGAGCAGTTGTGGGGCAAGAACTTCAATCGTCTTGTACCTGTAGCTTTGCACTCCTGGCCCTTGTTCTCTACATCATGGAAATCACTGGCGCACTGGCACTTGAAGGAGCCCTTGACATTCTGGCAAATCTGTGTGCAGTTGTTTCCCCATGATGCACACTCGTCAATGTCTGCAACACAAAATAGCGAATCGTGAAACTGATGACGGAAGATATCGTGTCTCTGGAGAAAAGAGATGACTGGACTTTTTTTTAAAGCAAATAGTTGTTTTCATTAGTGTAACATGCTAGGTCTTGAATATGTTAATTGATTCTATAACCATAAAAAGAATGAGATTTGTCAACAGAAGCATCCAAGACATGTTTCCTTTCAGGAACAGATCACTCAAAAGTATCCGGAATATTTCTTGCAAAGCTGTTTTAAAGCCAGTCGGCTAAAGTCTGGGCAGGTAGAAACGAACCACTTACCTTCACACGATTTATTATCCCAGGCAGCGATCTTAAAGCCATGTCTACAGGAACAGACGAAGCCTCCATTCAGCAGGTCAGTACACACGTGTTCACATCCACCGTTGCTGAGAGAGCAGTTTTCAGGTGATTGAGGTTTGTCTGCAGTCAGAGCATAAAGGACATGCTGCGTGTGAGAAACCACCCGTCACACCTGTGTCCTGTCTCACTGTAACAACAGTCATGTAAGCCCACGTGCTACAGTACGGACGCCATTTTAATTAACGAATTAACGAATTAAGAAGTACTGCCTGAACCACAGTACAGGACTGTCGGGTATGAACAAGCTTGATCATCGTTGATATCGAGAGGACGAGCTGAATAACTGTGCAGAGGAAAACTTACGGCAGCCGATCTCGTCAGACGCGTCATCGCAGTCGCGCACGTTGTTGCAGACTTTGGACGCCGCGATGCACTGCAGGGTCCCGCACTTGAACTCATCTGCCTCGCATCTACGTCTTCTGGTCTTGAGACCTGCACAACGTCCAAAACATGACTTCCGGTTACCTGACTGGTTCTTTCCAAATTTCGCAAAGAGATAAAACACTGCAATAATCTTCTTTTGTGTGCAGCGTGTTCTGTCACATGACAAAAACAGGAATACAGCTGAAAACAATGATGTGGCACAGATAACGATCACGCCGTACCCAAACCCCTCCCCAAGACAAAAAAGAAAAGACGTGTACACAGAGACAAGAAACAGCAGGCAGGCAATAACATCAAACAGGCAGCAACACTGGGCAGGCCACAACACCAAGAAGACTAATCCATGACAGACATCGGCTCACAATAGGCAATATCCTCATCCGAGTCATCACCGCAGTTGTCGCGTCCGTCACACGACTGCCACCTCTGGACACACCGGAAGTTCAAGCACCGGAACTGGGTCGGCGCACTGCAGCTGGTCTGCAAGCACACCTCGCTTGTCTCGTCTGACTTGTCGCCGCAGTCATCCGCTCCATCGCACTGCCACTCCTTCGGGATGCACACCTGCGCACGTGCTGTTTACTGTAGTGCACACGCCTTGAGCGCTACACTCTCAGATCTTTGAACATTGTACTGAGGTTAGCTAATAAAATAAACTTTAGGTCAAAAACAGTCTGACTGGGTTCAACCAAAATGTGTTTTTAACAGATCAAAAATCTTTTTTTTTACATTGGAAAGAAGTGTGGTTTTTAAAGAAGTCTTTCTTCAGCTGCTGAAACTGATTGTGTACTATTCCAGTTTTATGTAGTATGAATTTCCCTCCAATAAGAACTTTTGTTTTAGATTAATCAGATTACAATGGGAAGATAATTCCAAGCGGAACGATGTCACGTGATCAGTTGCCGTACGTGATTGGCGCACTGGAACTGGCCGGGGGAGCAGTAGCGGTCGTTGGGGTAGCGGGGGGAGCAGTGCTTCTCGTCCGAGGCGTCCCGACAGTCCCGCCGTCCATCACACACTCCCTGGCGACTGACACAATGGCCGCTGTCACACCTGAACTGTGTGCTGTCACACTCACGGAACTCTGCAACAAAGACGACTCGAAGATGACAAAGTGATGACATGCAAATAACAACAAAAACGACAACGACGACGACGACGACGATTTATATAGCTTTTAGACGTAAAGATGGTAAAAAGAATGAGAGTGGCGAGGGCCGACGGGCAAAGGACACCAAGCTCCCACAACTTTCTCGTAACATGACCCAGCAACAAGATAGCTCTTGTTCTTGTTCTTTGGCTCCTCTTTGTGTTTTCTGTCTTTGATTTTGTTCTTTGCTTAGTACAATTGTTTATTCTTTTATAGTTCATATGTTATTTGTTTGTTTTCCTGTCCCTGGTATGCTGACATGTTTCGTTCTTGTTGTCAAGCGCTATATAGTATAACGACAATAACGACAATATGAAAGAAAGATCAGTTTCCTACAAGTGGAACTTGCCTAGCACAGACGACAATACAGAAATACTCACTAGTGCAAGATTTAGGGTCCTCGTCAGATCCATCGCCGCAGTCATCGTCGTAGTCACATCGCCACTTGCTCTGCACACATTTGTTGTTCGCGCACCTGAACTCCGATTCCGAACATTCTCGATACTCGTTCCCTGAGAAAGAAAGAAAGAACTGCTTGTTTTGTTACTGACATCGAGGAATGGCACGGTGTGGGTTATGTTCCTTGTGTTCCTACTTCATGATACAGTTCTGAGTCAGTAGAGAAATGGTGCGAACAAAGAAATGGAAGTGGCTGGATAATAATTTATAAAATGTTTAAATTATTTATACATTCCAACATTAAATAAATAAAGCAGACTGACCAACAGCTCATTGTAAAACACACACAGACCAACCAGTGAGACTTCCTCTCTATGGCTGTCAGTGTGATACATCGGTTAAGAGGCTTTTCTTTTGAACATCTGTGTCAAATGTACGGGTTGATGTACGGACTCATTTACATGTTCACATGCTAGGTCTAAACATACTGCAGGTATCTTGGTCCTCGTCCGAATTATCACCGCAGTCGTCGTCGAAGTCACACATCCAGCGCTTGGGGATGCAGCGGCGGTTTTTGCAGGTGAAGTCGCCGGTGGAGTGGCACACCTGGCAGTTCTCCTCCTTTTCATCCGAGTTGTCGCGGCAGTCGTCCTCGCCATCGCACCTGACCCAGTTCGGGATGCACCGGTAGTTGGTCTCGCACGACCACAACCCGACTTTGCACGTGCGGGATTCTGATTACAAAATATCGCTCGGGTCGTAGGGTTTCAAGGCGCAAATGTGGAAAACAACACAGAACTTAGTTCTCTCGCTCACTCACACTCAGAGGACTGAAACCGTCATGGAGAATGAACATGACATGTCGTTAGTTTCCGTTAGAAAACACAAAGTATCTGTGTGAGCAACAGAGAAAATTACACTCAAATACTGTACCTTTCATTGATTACATTTATCACCCTATGGTTGCTTACAAAGAAAAATAACGACAGTGCTTTAATGAAAGAACTCGGTGAGTGAGTATGGATTAGACAAAAACACTTTTAAGCTCACAAACACTCTTCATATGAAATTTAGTATTAGCTGTGTCTGTTCCCTCACCACAGTGGAACTGGGTCTTCTCGTCAGACTTGTCGCCACAATCATCATCATAATCGCAGACCCAGGTCTTGGGTATGCAGGCGCCATTGTCGCACTGGAACTGGTTTGTACTGCAGGTTACATTACCTGCAACCAGATTGTAACATTTTTCGCTTCAGTCTAAATCAGTGTCAAAGAAGAAAAACAGAGTTGTAGTCCACATTTTAAATCTTTTATTTTGGGTAAACTCGTTTTTTTATGCTTCTCCACTAAGCCCTAGCCTTAGACTGGAACTGTCGAGACTTATTGTCACCCGAGCATTTAAAAGAAACACTCAGAACTACGCAGCTAAAGGCTGGTTCAGTTTGGCTATATGTTTACATGTAACACTCAGGTAGATTATTACCAGTGTGTAACTATCTACTCTATGATGAAGTTGTTAGTAGGAGAGATATCTTCGTCGATAGTGCTAGGGTGGCGTTTGTTACGGGGCCTTGCTGTTCAGGAAGCTGAGGTGGCTCTGCGCTCACCCAGTTGTGACAGAAAGAGAAGGGGGTAGTTAAATAATTCGTCTAATCTTACCACAGTTCTGCTCGTCCCAACTTACCACAGCCCTGCTCGTCCGAACCGTCGTTGCAGTCGTCGTTGCCATCGCACAGCCACCTCTTAGGAATGCACTTGTGGTTGCTGCAGCGGAACTGCCACGACTCGCACGGCCTCAGGTCGCACTTGTCCTCGTCCGAGTTGTCTCCGCAGTCGTTGACATTGTCGCACACGTTGAACGGCAGCGTGCAGTTACCGTTCTTGCACTGGAACTGCCCCGGGGGACAATTGTTTTTCGCTGCAACAGGACAGTGACAGTCAGGTCTGTGCTCTGTCTCTACAGCTTCACGCGAGTCTTCCTCGTACACGATCAGCCACTTATGACAATCTGTACCCAAGAAATTAGCCCTTGACATTGGTCCTCACGTGCGCCAAACTTTTACCACCTGTCATGGTCACTATAAGTGATCGTCTACTTACGACAGTCTTCTGGCTCATCCGCAGCGTCCAGACAGTCCGGGTACCCGTCACACTTCCACAGCAAAGGGATGCACCTGTCGTCCGTCGGGCCGCAGCGGAACTGCGAGGCAGAACAGTTGGCGACGCACGTGCGTTTGTCAGGCAGCATGTTGAAGTAGTCGGGACAGGCGCACGTGTAGCTCTTGCCGCCAGGTGCAATGAGGCACAGGTGAGAGCAGCCGCCGTTGTTTGTGCCACAGGGATTAACACCTGCAAAAGACGGCCTTGATGATGAAGCTCGTGTGGATGAAAGTTCCAGGGAACTCTTGGTATGAACAGGACAAAGCAAAGATTTCTGCCGACAGACATCCATCTATTGGCCGTTCTTGTTTTTAACAGCGCAGAGACTACTTTTCCAAGGGTAGATGAAGGCTCGCTCACCTGGCCTCTGTTTCAGAGGGTGGTAGATGTGGACGTCCATGGGCCTGTGGGTGACGTTGACCAGCACGCTGTGGTTGTCCCCCGTGTACTTGTGTGCGCGCTCTATGGTCATGTGGTTCCAGTCCGACCAGTACATCCAGTCCTCGAACAAGGCGATGGCGAATGGGTGCGGCACTCCCTCCATCACCGTGTGCCTCCCGGTTCCGTCGGCGTTGATAAACCTTAAATTAAAAATCACTCAGCAATGATCGACTGTGAACAAAAATCTGTCAGTTACAGTTGACCAAGAAGACAGGAGACAAAGAAAAAGAAAATGGTAAAGACGAAGATAAGGCTGTCAACGAGAAAGAAGACTAATATGATACTGCTGGTGCAGAAAATAAGTCTTTTCTGCGCTGACTCACTCGATGATGTCGAGGTGGGCGTCTGCCCACCACAGTCTGTTGGTCTCCAGGTCGATGGTGAGGGCGTTAGGCCAGCCCAGCTTGTCTGTGATGAAGGACGTCGACACATTGGTGCCGTCCAGACTCATGCGGCCGATGTAAGGACCAGTGCCCCAGTCACTCCAGTACAAGAACCTGATAGCCAGCATCCAAATGTTAGAAACAGACTAAGACAAGAAGCCTATCTTCGTTTATCCTTTACTAAATATAATCAAAGCCAGTCATGATAGTGCGACGATAGTAATGTTATTTAATCGCTTTATATCTGGCGCAGTTTATGACAGCTGGGCCACAGAATCACCAATTTTCTTAACTTTCACTCCATCTGGTAATCGAATCCACGAAAAAACTTCTTTTCCTGGCGTTTAATGGAAAAGCATTGATACCAAAGTGAATGGTAGAAGACAATGGGAAAGCAGATTTTAGTCCTACTCAGCCACTCCCTGCCATAGGTCTGTGTAGTCGAGACTTACTATCAGAGTGTAACAATAGGTCTGTGTAGTCAAGACTTACTATCAGAGTGTAACAATAGGTCTGTGTAGTCAAGACTTACTATCAGAGTGTAACAATAGGTCTGTGCAGTTAAGACTTACCCACGTGCAGGGTCTGTCACAATCGCGCGAGGTCGGCGCACTCCGGTGTTGAGCAGTGTTCGGCGATTGGTTCCGTTCATTTCTGCCACGTAAATCGCTCCCTTCTTTCCATCCACCCAGTAGAGCTTCCTGATAATGACAGAATTAACTAGCTTGCATTCAAGGCATCGATGTCACCTAATGCACTTTTATTACTTAAACAATACATTATTTAATTAACTGGAAATCATAGGAAGCTACAAATGAATATTGACTACTTTAAGATTAACCTACTATTTAAAAAAAAATTCCAAAGCATACAAGAAACATTTCACACATACTATGATTGATGAGCCCTGAAAATATTGCGGCAAATAGCAAGGCCTCAAATGTATCCAGCGAGGATCCAAACAACGAGTAGGAAGATGGTCTGAAAGAATGTTGAGACCGATGGGGCTACACCCGACAGTGAGGCTAATGGGAGGGTGTGGCGAGACTACAGGAGGGCCAGACAGAAGATGTACCTGGCAATCCAGTCGACGGCGATGCCTTCCACGCTGGGAACATCGTGCTGCACCACCGTCTCCAGCTGCGTGCCGTTGACGAAGATCTTGTGGATCTTGTGTGTCTTCACGTCCGTGAAGTAGATGAGGTCGTTGGCGATGTCGAAGTCCAGCGACACGAGATTCTCGAAGCCCTGGGCGATGCGGCGGTAGCTGTCCCCCTCCAGGGTCATCTCGCGCAGATAATAACGGTTGGTGAACACTAGCCACGGCGTGATGTCTGTGCAGATGGAACATAGGAATATACATTGTGTTACAAAATCCCAATAAACAGGCCAAAAATATTGAAGAACGGGTCAAAAATACTGGGGAGCAGGTCCAAGAAAAAATTCAATGATCAGGCCTCAAAAATACTGAGTAACAAGTCAAAAACGATAGTGAGGAGCATTTCAGTTTGTCATTTCTTTGTAGAGAAGCCAATCCCGAGAGAATGAGAGTCAAAGAACGATTGTGAGGTAGGTCCCAAGGATGCAACATTAAAAGTCATTCCGCGGAATTTGTTAGATAACAGCAGCAACACATTACCTTTATAGCAACATATTGCTGTTATGTGGGTTGCTCACTAAGAAGTTGACTTACTATCTGTCTTCTTGCAAGTCCGGCCGTCGCTCTGCCTCTCGTACCCATCAGAACACTTGCACAGGAAACTGCCCTCGGTGTTTTCACACAGCTGACTGCACCTGCCGGGCTCCTCCTTGCACTCGTCAATGTCTGAAAATGCACAGCACCAAAAAGTTAAATTTCAAGCCATCGAACTGCATTGGTTAATAGCGAGAACTGTCTCACACCCCGTGGAAGTATCTCCTACCATTTATGTCATTGGGTAACGACTGACACGTGACTGGTTGTCAACCAACGCTCACCTCTACAGCTATGGCGGTCGGTCATCAGCTGGAAGCCGTCGTTGCACACACACTTGAAGCTGGTCAGTGTGTCCAGGCACTTGTGCTGGCACTGGTTGGAGCGAGGACTCTCGCACTCGTTAACGTCTGCAAGGGACAAGTCGCCGCCATTTTTACAGCAGTTGTGACACCCAGCATCCCTCACTCCTTACGACGACCACGCACCACCAATTCAACAATAAACGACTGACTGAGACAGACGTGCATCAGAGTTTAACCCGGGACTGAGCTACATCATGAGGACTACCCTGGGACATACGGGTGTGCACTGGGACGAGGATTTACAGCAAGGTGAGAGGATATACATGGGAACATGAAGGATAATTATTGGGACATGAGTAGATTTTTAAGAAAAGAACCATCCCAGCAGACTTTAGGAAGGCAGCTGTGAATGCCGTCCATCTATTAAATATTGAATACTGATATCGTATTTTTCAACATATTAAGATTGTACCAAATGTAGTTTCTGACTACAAGTCTTCTAGGAACATGAACGACCACAACACTTACTACACCGCTGTTCATCACTTTCGTCGTTACAGTCAAACTGTTTGTTGCAGACCATCTCGTAATGTATACACTGTCCGCTTTCACACCGGAACTGGTTTCCCTGGCATGTCGGCTCCGGAGTGACTGCCAACCGACAGATTTTTTTGTAATGACAAGATGAGAAAAATCATTATCATCATACCACTGACCCTGACTAGACACTACACGTCTGCTAAAAATAACCTCCTGCCACAAGAACTAATGCTCAGGAAACCCCAACCGACGTTTGGCTATTTAAAGACTTTTCCCGCAAAATGACTGGAGACCCACTCACGGCAGCGCTCCTCCTTCTCGTCGGACCGGTCACCGCAGTCGTTGTCGCCGTCACAAGCCCACGTGCGCGGGATGCACCGCTGGTTATCGCACGTGAACTGTTCGCTGGTGCACGTGCGGTAATCTGCAACAAAACATGTCAATGAAGTCTTGAAGTCCCTTTCATCGCCATGTCGTCTTCGTGACGTGTACGTAAATCAAGTGACCTAGGTGACGTAGTTCCGGCCTCCAGATACTTCTCCCATCCCTACCCCCCTCTTTTCTCTGGCAACAAACGCAAGTGCCGTATAACTCACTGCAGTCCTGTGGCTCGTCGGAGTTATCGCCGCAGTCGTTATCGTGGTCGCATTTGAAGCGCGAGGAGATGCAGATGCCGTTGGTACACTGGAACTGGTGCGACTGGCACGTGCGTGGCGGACACGTCTGCTGCTCGTCCTCGCCGTCGCGGCAGTTGCGGAAACCGTCGCACACTCGGGACAGTCGATGCACGGGTAGCTGCCGTGTGCCTTGTTGGACTGGCACGTGAACGTGTTGGGTGGGCACGTCCTTTGATCTGCAACAAAACACCGACACTGGCAATTAAAGAGGTGTGCGTGCGTGCATGAGTTTGCGTGTGCGTGCAAGCGAGCGTGTGTTGCTTTAATTTATTTTCCAGAAGTGGTCGTCAACATCAACTTACCACAATTGCGATCGGTGCTCTCGTCAGAGTTATCTCCGCAGTCGTCCTCTCCATCGCAAACCCAGCGAGAGGAGACGCAGCGGCCGTTGTCGCAGGAGAAGTGGTCTGCCAGGCAAGTTCTGTTGAAGGATGCTGTTACATAAGAATGTCAGTCAGGGTTAGGACTGTGACAGGTAAGGGTCCACTTACCTGGCTGAGGTGCAAGTGAGGGATAGTGACAGCAGCTGTGAGACTTCGGCTGATATTCGATAAAGCTACGATCCCAACACTTACAAGACTGAACAAAGCTGAGATCCCGTGACCCTAGTTCTCAACAAAGTTTTGTCTACTTACCACAGAAGGATCCTTCGTCTTCTCCTGAGCCACAGTCGTTGTCGCCATCACACTGCCAGGTGCTGGGGATGCACTTGTGGCTCTTCTCACAGTGGAAGTCACCTGTGCAGCAGGAAAGTATTTGATGACGTGTAATTCACGTGTTCATGGTCGGCACTTTGCCCACCTCTTATGTTTGTTTGTTTGTGTGTGTGTGTGTAATGTTTGAATAGTTAAAAAAGAAATGCAGTCACTGTCCAATTTCTTGAGCGTTTACTGTGTTTTCCATTACAGCATCAAAACACGAATGCCTTGCGTGCATCCTTACCTGGAGCACAGCTGACCTGACTGCAGAACAAGGGGTTTTCGTCGGAGTTGTCGCCGCAGTCGTTGTCTCCATCGCACATGTAGCGGCGAATGATGCAAATGTTTGTAGTCGGGCACTTCACCTCGTTAGTAGGGCAGGTGCGTGGTGCTGGTGAATGCAGTCATAAAACACAAGTGAAAAATGCACACCTGAATGCATTTATAAAACTCAAATGCATGCTTTTTTCCTTCCTTTATTTAATTTACTGACACATAACAAGAAGTAAATCTACAAAAACTGATATAAAAGGAAACTCACGGCAGTCCAGTTCATCTGTCCTGTTTCCATCCCGACAGTTGTCTACCCCGTTACATTTGAGGGAATTATCAATGCAGAAAAAGTTCTGACAGGTGAACTGATCAGGGCCGCAGGTGGGATACTCTGAACATGGAAAATTCAGAAAACAGTATATAAGTTGTTGTTAACAGCTTGTGAACGACTAAAGAAAAAGTGAACAAAAAAGAAATAAAATAAAAAAAATAAAATAAGAAGAACCCACCGATGATATTATTTTCAAATCTGCTGCTCGGAAACTGTCAGTGATTTTCTCCGAGTACTCTGGTTTCCTTCCCCCTGTGTGTGTATTTGTATATCTGTTTATGTGTATTCAGCGTGTGTGTGTGTGTGTGTGTCCGTGTTTATGTGAATGATCATAAGGTATATTGGATGCCCGCATATGTGTCTGTTCACCTTGATGCATGTGTGGATGTTATACAAAGTGTTTTGAGCCCGGTGGGGGAAGGCGCTGAAGAAACATATTTATTATTTATCTTTGCACGCACCGCATCCCTGCTCATCAGAGTTGTCTCTGCAGTCGTTGTCGAAGTCGCATCGATAGCGCAGTGGCACACACCTGCCGTTGGTGCAGTGGAAGTACTTGGGGTCACAGGTGTGCATGGCTGAGGAAGGCAGACAAGGTTATTAGAATCAGACAACGACTTACACGAATACTGTACCACATTCCTATTATCCTGTCACCGTTTGAGACCTCGATACACACAGACTGAGACTTTCGAAATAATTGTCTTTGTGAGAAACAAACCGAGATCATCGGACTGCACGACTTGTCACACGCGCTGGGGTTCTGCTCATCACAATCAAAATGATCTTCCTTCACATCCTGAGCCTACTCACAACAACCAGTATTAACTTACCACACATGTTGGGATCCTCGTCCGAGCCATCGCCGCAGTCGTTGTCGAGGTCGCACACCCAGCGCTGGCGAAGACAACGTCCGTTGGCGCAGATGAACTCGTCGGTGGCGCACGTGCTGTTCTCCGGCACACACGTCTTGCCGTCACTGCCCACCACCAAGCCGCTACCCTCGTGACATGCGCACTCCACCTGGAAGTTGGGGGCCGGGTGACAGCTCTGGCTGCAGCCCCCGTTGTGATTGGCGCACATGTTGTTGGTGCCTGGCAACACACAATCACAAAATAAACATTACATGTCCTCATCAACGGCTTTTTCACGGCGAAACCAGATTCAGTTTAGTACACCATGAATAAACGCTGAAACCTGTTTGTGATTTCACATACACACAGACCACCCAGGTGTAAACAGTTTATTTCACCAACTCACATTTCTGCCTGCTAGCGGAGAAGGCAATGATACCCATAGGTCTTGTAGATAAGCCTTGCACGAGCATCTTCATGTTAGCCCCGGTGTGTTTCTCTGCTCTGTACACGCCGTCTGCAACGAGTTATGCATGACATGATGTACTTACAACCTCGTGTACTTAGAGCATCACGTACTTCCAAATGTAAGAAAGTTTTTGTCATGTGCTTTATTTAGGACTCTAGCATAAAAGATCCCACAAGTTTAGTGTACTTTCACATTTCCAGGAAAACTTCAGCTTGGTACACAAATTCTTAGTCCTAAAGAATTCCAGTGTTTAGTAAATAAAAACCAGACAGAGCTACTAACGAAGGGTCCAGTCTGTCCAGTAGATATGGAAGCCGAAGACGGTGAGAGAGAAGGGGTGGAACAGTGGTCTGCACTATGACCTCTCGGTAGTTCCCATCCAGGTTAGCGCGCTCGATGCGGTCTCTGCCAAAACAAAAAAAAAATGTCAGACTGGTTTCATTCCTGAAACTTACATAAAAACTGTAAAAATCTCTCTTTAACCCAAACTATCCAACCTGGGCAATGATCAAGAATAAGCTAAAATGAAGGAAGACACGTGATCTCACTTCTGTGCGTCGGCCCAGTAGATTTTCTCCTCGTCGAAGTCGATGGACAGGCCGTTGGGCCAGCCCAGGTCTGTGGACACAATGGCCTCCCGCTTGTTGCCTGCCATGGTGGCTCTCTCGATCTTTGGAGTGCGGCCCCAGTCAGACCAGTAGATATACCTTCATCAACATCAGCACACAATGAGTTCAATATTAACCATCATCTTATTTGACCTGTTATTAACAACTGTAAACGGTAATGTTTAAACAATATTTTCTTCTATTGTTCATCTCTTTCAAATGATGTACCCATAATTGTGCTGCTTCCAAAGTTATTATCAGTTAATAAACATTTTGTAATAGTTCTCAAACAGATGGGATTATTATAAAATTGCACAATTCTTATCATTCTTATCGAAACATTTTCACAACTGACAATTCGATCCAATCAACCCGATCTCCGCCACAGAAACCAAAGGATGCCCAAGCAATGTACCCAAGACAAGGATGGATGGCCAGGGCTCGTGGACTCTGTACTACAGCGATGACCACGCGGTTGGTGAGGTTCGAAAATGAACTGTAAATGCGGTTGCGGAAAAGATCGGCCCAGTAGAGCTTCTTGCTCACCCAGTCGAAGGCCAAACCTTCCACCGAGGTCACTTCATGGACATAAGCCGGTCCGCCTACAGAAGCAGCAGATGGTAAGGTAGTAACAAAAATCTTACGATTAAAGCTTATATACGTTAGCATCCGGGCATGTGGCTTGAACTAGGCATGCCAATCACACTTGGAAGCAGTAGGAAGTATAAAAATATCTGATGGTTAAAAATGCATCATCTATAGACGAAAAGTACATTTTTAGCAGACTTTCTATTGGTCAAATTAAAAATAAATTGGTTATTATTTCCTGTTGTGCAGTGTCAAAGAGAGACATGGTGAGCCATTGGTCAGTTCAAACAACCTCGACACCTCAGTCACTGTGCACCTGGATGCTTACTGGAGTTGCTGAGGGAGGTGATGAGGTCCTCGACTTTGTCCGAGCCTTTTTTGACTCGCGATATTTTCTTAGCCGTGACTTGAGAGAAGTAGATGTAGTTCGCCTCAGAATCAAAGTCTACAGCCACTGCCCCCTGGAGGTTGGTGATGGTAGGGATGGGAGCCGAGGTGGTGTCTGGGTCCAGCGACAGAGACTGAATCTCTGTCTCCGCAGCAAAGAGCAAGAAGTCCGAGGGTGCTGGGAAGAGGTCACGTGAATTAATCATTTTCACTGATGTCATAAAGCCGGTGCTACCTTTACTTTTGCAAAAGACATCTACTCATAAAACAGTGTATGCAAAAGTTACATATGCTCTTAAACATACTTAATATTAAGATTCTTCTGATCAAACAATGATATTGTGTTTTTATCGGGAAATTATAGCAGTTGGTAGAAAAACTGCACACCACCAGTGTTTCTACAATCGTTTTCAGGTGTACAAAATGCCTTGACACTGCATAAAGTACAAATATAAAATAAAATTTCTGCCACTTTGTTGGCATTTCTTAGACCAGTACAGCAAGTCGTGTTACTTTGTCATCTGACTGGAAGGTATTATATCAGCCCAGTAAACTGCTATCTTGTGGTGGAAATCACTGCACTGGTTCAACAAACTGCTACCTTGCCACTGTGAGGGAAAGTATTACATTGGTACATGTATTGCATTGGTACAGTTGTGTTTACCTTGGCAAGCTTTCCCGTCGGATGCGAGTGTCCTGACGAGCATCCACAGACGGGGTCCGTGGAGTTGGGCATCGCGAAGCACAACTGTTCACACCCGCCATTGTTAGACGCACATGGACTTTCACCTGCAGACACAGATGCTCGAGCATGTCTATACCCACATCCCAGTGTATTGGACTGCTAGTCATAATCCGTTGATGAGATACGTTAGGCCTACACACTTCATACTGAAGCTCAGTGTCAGAGGAAGTCAGCCATCCAAAGACATACACGTAACAGTTGTTCATATGTGTGACATAAATTATATTAATTTTACATAAATGTTTAAATGCATTTTTGAGATGCTTCACTTACTGTCTGGCTGAGCGGATTTGTCAAATATTGCGACATCTGTCAGTGAAGGGAGATTACTCTTCAGTATGTAAGGGGCGTTAATGGTACTTTTTTCGGAGTGCGGAACAGCTGCAAAAAGAATAAATACAACTTGTGACACACCAGAGCATTAGCTTAAATGACTTTATCACATAAAACAGGTATTATGTTATTTTTCTGTCTACTAAACTCATTCATCAAGTCTACAGCTGTCCATTCACGACCCTGAGTTTAGTTAAAAGAATGGATCGACAAACAAATTGTCCTTTTTGTAGGTGAGATTGTTTATCTATAGTGTAGTTATATATTGTAGCAATTAAACATTCATTCTATATCATTCTATTCCGATTTATAAAGTAAGCAGATTTCAAACTTACATTTTTGAGATTCTGATCGACCCAGTAAACGAAGGTTCTGAAGACAGCCAGGCCATAGCCATTAGGTATGTTTGTCTGAACAAATCGTCTGTTTCCACCGCTGAACGACATACACTGAAACAATAGAATAGAACAGTTTAAAGAGAAAACAGACGAGAACAGAAAAACTAAAAGCATTTATTATCATGGTTTACGATGTACACATTTCAACGCTTAACGTCTAAAGATCAAGCCAGCCCACATTGGTCACGTGGTTCTCTGCACAGACCTGAATGGAGTCAACGATGGAGTCAATCCAGTAGACGTCGTGGGTCTCGAAGTCGATGGTGAGGGCGCGAGGAATGCTGATGCCACTGGTCACAAGGGCTGTCCGGTTGGAGCCGTCCAGCAGGGACCGTTCAATCTTGGCCGTCTGGCCCACGTCCGCCCAGTACAGGTACCTGCGTACCAATGCACAGCAACACTGAGAAGCACTAACCCTAACCTCTGATACTGGCGATGGCTGGACCAGAGTCTTCATTCCTAATCCTTCTTCTTGTCTACGAAGCTTTACAAGTGTACAGCCTTTCAAGGGTCTCTACATTATGAAGATGATGGGGATAAAGACAATGACCAGAAGGAGGATAAGGAGACGGAAAAGAGAAGGACGAGGAAGGAGAATGAAAAGACAAGGAGGTAGTCACAAGCTTTTACTTCAGATGGCGATGGTAGATGGGTTATGGTCTGCACAAACGGGATGAAATACAAAGAAATTTCATCCATAATGACTTTCAGATAAGAGTTTGGCAATGACAATTGACCTAAATTATTACACATTTGAGTGACACTATATTTTAAGTTTCAAAGCGTTGTCTTCTGCTCTGTCGGCGTAAGAAAAACAGTAACTGACACTAAAACACGTCGTCAGCATATTCTGATTAGTTTACACAGTCCAAGCAACCTCGTTCGATGCCCCTTCCTTAGATTTGTTTAGAACTTTGTTATTGAATCCCTCTTAATACCTTTTGATGGGATTGACAGCGATGCTGGCAGGCGACCCCTGCGACTCTCGCACGATGACCTTGCGATGTGATCCGTTGACCCTGGCGACCTCGATAAACACCTCCACATCAAAGGAGTTAGTAAAATAAAGGTTTCCTGGAAAAAAGGAGCGACAAGCATGATCGGGCTGACGTGACCTGATAACGGGGTCATCAAGGACGGACACGACAGACAACAGACATCTGAAATACTTGGTCTAGGCAGTAAACTTCAACACAAGTGTCAATCCTCTTCCAGCATTCTTTAACATATATATATAGAGAGAGAGAGAGAGCGAGACTGTCGCGAACTATGAACCAACCTACAAATTGGAGAACAATGAATAAAACTAGTCGCTAAAACTGGAGAAAAAGATTTTCCAGTTTTATTTCTCACGGGAAAGCCTAATTACCACCTACCCGCCACCCAGTCAATACTGATGCCGCGGATGCTGAGTGTGCCGATGCCGGAAGTGACGATTTCCTGGTAACCAGTTCCATCCGGCTTGATCCGGTAGATCCCGCCGGCACGGGTACCAGCGCCGGGTGGCTGGCGGGAGTCCACCCAGTAGATGAAGCGGCCGGGCATATACACGTCGATATCCGTGGTGGCGCGCGCTGGGACAACAAACAACAAACCGATTCTTCCTGATTTCCACAAATTTTTAACTTTATTAAAACATTAGAACCTCGTGTTTTTACGATAAGTCTTTAGAATAAAGCCTTCGGCTGAAGACATGGAACATAAGGCCCTTCTCTGTTGGATGGTGTATTTGATAGAACAATCTCACTTTCCAGACAACTGTTCCAAGACCAATGCCATGCATCTCACCTTTGCCAGCAATAGGTGTCATTGCTTCCGTTGCCTCCGTCAGCCCCAGCCCAAAGCCCCGGATGACGGTCCGCATGGACACCACGATAAACGACGACGACGCTGCAACACGAAGAAGTGTGACAACTATCGGTCGACTTCGACAAACGCCATCGAGTAATCTCAGCGATGGTATTGGCGATGAACAGTTAATCATGAATTTTTTTCAAGGGAGACAAGCAATTGAATTGTATTGGCCCTTCGTCTTACCAATAACATTTTCTAGAAACTCCAGGACGAAGAAGATAGTTTGTGATGTTTAGGGTTTCAGGGATTCGCATATTCAATTAGGTGACCGACTCTCCCGCTCCTACACAAAGAATTTTACAGAATTGCTTACACACACGTTCACACGCAAGAAAGAGAAGGAGGGACTGACCTACACACTTGCCGTCGGAAAGTTCGAAACCCACGCCACACACGCAGGTCTTTTTGCCCATCGTGCCAGTCGGTAGGCAGAGTTGCTCACACTGTCCGTAATTTAACAGACATCCATTGCCTCCGGTTGCTGAAAGCAATCACGAGATTTCACTACTGAAGTTAATGAAGGTATTATCATTAGCATGGTATTTTCTATGGTGTGGAATGGGGTGAGAGAAGAAAAGAGAAATCATAACCTTTCAACAGCCAGTGACACCTTTACCTGTATGTCGGTTGTAAAACACCTTGAGCGCCCCGACGCCTTTGATGTTGCTGCGTAAAATCTGCGCGGAGGGGATGGTGTGCATGGACACCGTGTTGATGGTCTCGTAGGTGGAGTCGTAGTAGAACAGTCGGTTGTCGTAGAAGGCCAGGCCTGTTGGGGAGCCGTTGCTGACCAAGGTTGTCGCAATGCCCACCCGCAGGGTGTATCTCCATATCTAACACAGCAGCGCCATCCAGTGAGATAACATGGACAACTATTTCAAGTTCCTTAACTGTGTATAGCACATAACTGTAGTAATTTATTTGCAAAATAACATTTCCCAAGTGTGATGATCTGTTTTCTTTCAGAGCGCGGCCAGGTGCACTAATTCCATATATATATATAAAATCATTTAACTTTGAGCCTAAGTGCATTTGTAGCCTTGGGAGCTTGTTTACACAAACGATGAAGGACGACAGTTGTGCTCGTGGACTTAAAAAAATTAAAGAGTTTAAGGTTAAACCAATCCACTTGCAGAGTGTGACCTATTGGATGTTCTTGGGGATCGAACTCACTCTAGTGCCTGGAGGTTCCTAAGTTCTCACTACCACTCGTTGTGAAGACAACCAAAAGAGTAGACACCTACCTTCTGGTAGAAGATGTCGGAGACGTAGAGGATCTGCGAGAAGGTGTCGAGGGCCAGGTAGGCGGGTTGTCGCACGTTGCCGGCACCAATATGCGTGAGGGGACGCGCGGCGCTTCCGTCCATGCTGGCCACTGACACCTTGGCTTCCACACCTGGCACTCCCTCGTCCCCCCAGTACATCAGGCTATGGGGACAGCAAGCGAAAGTTTAGTAAGTACAAATGGCAGGATGTATCACTAATTCACTGGCGTTTGTAGCCATTACTTTAAGAACTCCATCTGAGTGTCGAGGAAAACATTCAGCACCTGCACAATGTGTCCTAATCTGTTTTCTTTTAGCGAGGATTGTTTCATTACTCATCAATCTACGGAGTAAAAGGCTATTTCTCCTGCCAAAATACCACCGAAAGATGTTTTTGTAATATTTTATTCTCTATTTCAAGCGGGTTTCGCTGGGCGTTAGTGTTGCCCTTTAATGGAATCGTGTCTGCTAGAAGCTCACATGAACACAAATTTAAGTTCATGTACTAAGAGCCGGTAATACTGGAGACAAACCAGACTGTGACATCACTCACCCTCTAGTGGGGTCGAGACAAATGGAGATGGGGCGAGCCACGTCCCGCCGGCGACCCGAGTTGCTCAGCAAGATGGCGCGGTAGTGGTTCTCGCCATCCAGACGCATGACCTCGATGAGACCAGCCTCGGCATTGGTCCAGTACAGGTTCCTCGATATCCAATCAACAGCTACGGCTGTGGGCATGCCAACAACTGCCGTGGGTACAAACTCGGAGGCGTTGCGACCGTTGACTTGTATGCGGTTCAGACTTCCCTGTTGATGATTAAAACACAGTCAAGTGGAAGAAGTCTGCTCTGGAATTCTGCTCGTTCTCGTTTGTGGACACAGACACACTTGTGTGACTTGGTGTGGTTAAGGCCATCGTCTTCGGAACAAAGTGGTCCGGTGTCAGAGAGTGGCAACTTACCTCTGTCTTACCACAGGTGCATGATATGTCAGAGAAGGAAAAAATGAAGAGATTATGGCGCCATGCCCTAGACGAGATGATCCACGGCTTATCGTCCTTTCTGCCACTAGACTAAGGGAACCATTTATTTTGTATATTTGTCGTTCCTTTTTATTGATGCACGTTAATCTGTACTTTTTTGTTTAAATAAGAGGCCTTGTTGGTATTCACGAGTGATCCGGAATTTGCCAGTTTGTAAAACCCCTAAATCATTAAAACTGACAAGCTTCAGGAAATCGCTTGGCTATTTTACTTCTGTCTTGACTGTGAGTTGTATGGCGAATGTGAGTCCTAGTTTGCCAATGGAATCGCTGCTCGTTACTTTTGGGGAGGAAAAAAATGTACTGAAGTCGTAACTCACGTTGATCTTTTCCACGTAGTAGATGTAGCCCTGCGCGCTGTCGAAGTCGAAGTCTTGGCCGTTACCGATAGACGACACGGGGATGATGCCAGAGTCGTTGCCGACGCCGACCTTGATGCCAGCGATGAAGTGGGACTGCATGAACAGCAGCACTTCGGAAGAATCTGCAGACCACAAGCACCACTACAGTACTGTTTTAAAACACACACACACCCCAACCACCCACCTACAGGTACACGTACACCTGGCGAAAACATGTTACGAAATACTTACTATCTGTATTTAACTTGGTCTGCCACCGGTGCTCTCAGACAATCACATTGTATAATGATCAAAAAGGACTTATGATGTTCGAAATGTCTGTCGAAATATTAGGTGGACATCAACTTTTTACAAATTACACCACTCTGAGACAAGGGCAGCAAAGAAATGCGGGAAAGAAAGACGACCGCAGCTCTGCCACAAGCGGTCACTTAACCACTTCACCTTTCACACAGTTGTGGGCCGAGCTGTCCAGCTTCATTCCGATTGGACATGCACAGGTGTATCCGGTCGGCCTCGGCGACAGCAAACAAAGGTGACTACACTGGGCTGCGGCACAAGGGTTCGAACCTGAACCAAAAGAAATTTTGTTCGTGAGAAGGAGTCGTGCTTTCGGTCTGTGGACAATTAACTGCAATTCCTCACTCCAAACACATGAGACATGACAACAGGTTGAACTCCTGCCATGACATCAGAGACAAAACAAAGACACGTGCAGGGAAGAGGACGCCACCTGGCGGCTGCTTGACGATGCTGTAGACCGCGATACCCAACGGACGGGAGATGCTGGAGGCCACCACGCTGCGGTCGGTGCAGTTGAACTTCCTGCAGCGCGACACCCGGGATGCGGCGCGGTCGCTCCAGTACAGCCAGTCCTCGTAGATGGTCAGGGAATGCGGGTGTCGCAGGAACTGCACACACAAACATCCACCCACCTGTCAACTTTATTTCAAAATAAATATATAGAACCTTTCAACAAAATGTTATTATGAATGTGTACGTTGTCATGCCGTCCAAAGACAGTTGACTCACGTGGTCGTTGGCAAAGACTTTGTGTCGCCCCGACCCGTCGTAGGCGCAGAACTCGATGAAGTCCATGCGTGCGTCAGCGAAGTACAGGCGCGTGGTCGGGTAGTCGATGGTCAGCGCGTTCGGCCAGAAGAGATCTTTGGTGATGAGTGCCACCCGGCCGCTGCCGTCCAGCCCTGACCTTTCGATTCGTGGATTCTGACCCCAGTCTGACCAGAAAAGGTATCGATATCTGCAACAGCATGAATCAGTATAGTGGAGATGAGTGTTATAATACCTTTACTGCTTTATACAGCATCTGATAAACAAAATTTACAGTTTAGTCGACTACAACATCTACAAGTGTCTTACAGCAGTCACCGTTTCAACAGAAAACAATTAAATTTAACTTTCATCTTCCATTTTATCATAATTATAATTAGACTTTCCTTTGGGAACTCTCCATGTCGCAACAGCTTAAAAAAGCCTGAAATGTTTATGTCAATATATTAGAAACTTAAAAATAAAGATTTAAAATCATCAGGAAACGAGTCAATGCGTTATAAATAAAGCAGACTCTTTTTCATGTCTCTGATTTATTGCTGTAATGTTGTTTTTGTTGTTATTTGAAAAACAAGATAAGGCTGACCCGTCCCGGGGATCGACCTCGATAGCGCGAGGGTTGGTGATGTTCTCGCTGAAGAGAACCATGCGGTAGTCGCCGTCAAGGGTGACCACCTCTATCGTCTCCATCCCATAGTCCGTCCAGTACAGGTTGCCGCCCACCCAGTCCACAGCGATGTCTTCCACCACGTCGATACCCGTTGCTACGATCTGTTAAGAAATGAAATACCTTTATAGTAATCCGTATAATTCTCTTCTTCATTCCGAAAGTTTATGCTTGCCAATCAAAGATGGCTGGAAATTTTCATAGAATACTTTTGAGTTTTTATCGATATTTTAAAATTTCCATTTAATTAGCTGTTAAATGTGAGCGGGCTGAGTATACATACTCCGCAGTTGTTCATCTCTGTCTACCACTATTGAGGTTTTGTACCGTTTAGACACCCACCCCAATGAGGTTTGTACCATCGAGACACTCACCTCAACGAGGTTTGTACCATTGTAGGAGGCGCGGTAGATCTTCTTGAGGGAAGTGTCCGAGAAGAAGATGTTACCCCGGCGGACGTCCATGTCGATGGCTGTGAGCGACTGGAAGGACGCCATGGGCAGCTGGTCGAAGAGCCAGAGCTCGAGGTTCGACTTGACCACTGAGCGGCGACTGGCTATCAGCAGGAACAGCTCCGTGTCGTCTGTCACACACACACACATCCACGCATGCGAGGGTTTAAAGTGCAAAACATCTAACATACAGGATGGAGAGGTTTCGTGAGAGGACAGCTGAAGGCTTTTACGAGCAAAAACTGCACGTGATCAGCGCTAAGAGATGCAACCCTTACTCGGGATCTCATCTCACCTGTAGACACAGGTAACGTGTCTTTGTGAGGCCGAGGCTCGGTGCTCAACCTGCACCCGGGGTGACGTAGCGACACCTAGCGGTGCAAGGCTGGGAGTAACGTAACTTTCATCACTAGTGCTCGTCTATGAAACAAGCGCTGTACTCACTTCTGTCCACCTTGCAGGTGTGGTGATCAGGTAGAAGGACGTACTGGTCCACACACTCGCACTTGTAGGAGCCTTTCAAGTTGATGCACACTTGACTACACAAGCCGGGTGGCTGGCATTCATCGTTATCTGCCATTAGAACAAAATTCACTCATTTCAGTAAGGTCTTCACATGACACGATAACAAAGGCCATGTAACATAACTTTGTGAGTCTCAGAAGGGCGCATGGCAAAAGCATATTACCTACATAAAAAAAAAACATAAAGAGACATCCACAGCGTCTACAGCAACAACCACTACAACTGTGTAGCAGTCACTCACCGACGCAGTTCTTGAGGCCGTTCAGCTCCTGGCCCACCGGACACCGACACTCAGCGCCTCGCGGGGTTTGAACACACTGATGGCTGCAGCCACCGTTGTCAACGCGGCAACTCTCGGAATCTTGAGACAGAGTTATTCCGCTTGATAGAAAATGCTGCAAAAGCTTTAGAACCTGCTGCACACAGACTACACTGGCTTCGCACTGAACACGTGGACCACACAGACTGACACACTGCACACAGGGCTATATCCTCTCATAATCATCATGTACGCACCATCTGTATGTACTACTTGCCGAATCCAGGTGTATTACACAATAACTTTCTGCTGCATCTCTCTCATACACAAACACATGTATATACATTCTCTACGATGTGGACTCCTACTTACTACACACTGGGCTCTCATCGTGGCCTTCAGGGCAGTCGACTTGTCCGTTACACACCAGACTCATGTTAATGCAGATCTCGCTGCCACCCGGACACTCCCATGTACCCGACGGACAGGAGAAAGGAGGCGGTGCTAGAAAAAAACAAACAGATGATCTCAACACCAGTCCAAAGCAGCTCAGTAGTAAGTGCTAACCTGAAAGTCTAATATTTTCTAGTGGTCCAATACAGTTTATTATTAGAATTCAAACATGGAGAAACATGCAATGCTAGCCCCTGGATATGTTCACGGCTCTGATGAACTTGTCCTTGGCAGCACATTTACACTTCTATCTTGTCAGTCAAACAACAAACGGAGTCATGATATTAAATATACCGCTGCTTCTCACTGGAGCTTACTAAAAGTGTTGTCGATGTTAGTGTGGAACAAATACATCGAAGAAAAGAAAGGTGAAATTAACTTCAAAGTAACACAGGTTCCTTCCTCCTGTTCGACCCTTTCTCAGCAAACAGCAGACTTACGGCATGTGAGACTTGCATCTTCGTCCGAGTTATCGCCACAATCGTCGTCTCCGTCACACTTCCAGCCGGCGAAGATGCAGCGACCGTTGTTGCAGCGGAAGCGGTTTCCAAGACACGTGACAGGGGCTACATGGAAGTCACGTGATATAAGTTACTAACAAGTAACACTGACAAAGAAGTGCTAGGAGCTAGGACCAACTCACAAGTCACAGAAGACACAACAAACGAAAAAACTAAATCTCTTGTAAACGTAAACAGAAGCGTTGTAAACGACCCATTGTTTACTCTGAAAGGACAGCTGGTAAGTTGATCACACGAAAAGTAATAAAAATACAGCCTCGCCATCTTGCTGAGTTTTGCTAAGTGAAGGGTCAAAGTGCTACTCACGACATGAGTCTGGTTCATCACTGCCATCCTCGCAGTCCTGCTGACCATCACACTTCCAGTCCTCAGGTATGCAGCCCCCCACAGTGCACTTGAACTCCTCCTTGTGACAACTGTCAGGTGGCCTCGAGCCTGATGGGGGACAACGACAAGCCCAGGTCAAGATACAAGAAATCATTTGTGATGCAAATACTGGATTTACTATGTCCGAGGGTTGAAAACTCTCACACTTGCTTTCTTTCGCTTACTGCAGCGCTCCTCGTCGGATGCATCGTCGCAGTCCTCCACGCCGTCGCAGCGATGTTTGGAGAGGATGCACTGGCGGGAGGAGGCGCAGGTCCAGCGGTTGCCGGTGCAGTTGAGCGGCGGGCAGTTCCGTTCGTCGCTCTCGTCGTAACAGTCCTTGCCGCCGTCGCACAGTCGTCGCTGAGGGATGCAGCGCTTGTCGTCGCACTGGAAGTAGCTGGGCGGGCACACGTGTTCGTCTGCAGCAGCAGCAGAGTGCGACACTTACTACAATGCTTCCTCACGCCTTGGTCAATTTAAACACAGAAATTCTTATCTACATCGCGGCTCGAGAAAAATAAAAAATGGAGAATACTTTTCTTTGTATCCGGTTATGGAATTTGATGTGGAGAAAGTACTGTGAGTAACAACAGGACCAGACTTCTCAGTATAGACAGCTACAAGTCAACATGGTATATACAAATCAAAATAAAAAGCTCACTGCAAATCTCGCCCTCGTCAGAACCATCTCCGCAGTCGTTGTCTGTGTCACACTTCAGGACAGGCTGATGCACAAGCTGTTGTTACATCGGAACTCGCGCGTGTTACATGTCTTGGATGCTGCATGTTAGAACCATAATGTCATAAAAAAAATTTCACAGCAAATGAACAGCCACCTTGCAATATCAAAACTAGTTAATATTGTATTTTTTCTAAACATTAATAGGTAAGATTTGTATGACAATATCAGTGCCTGTTGTGAACTGTTGCAAATGTCGGGATAATAACACCTGGATGAATGTCACAGGGAAATGACATCTGCATAGATATAAGGCTGTTTTCAAGCAGGTGTCAGCTTTGTTCCTAGACATTAAGTAAACCATAGCCTTAAAGACACCCTGGAAGTAACGCCAATGCTAAAGACATTTGCAACTGATGGTAATATCCATATTTTTTTTTAAAAAGAAAATTCGATTACAATTATTTTTAAATGATAATAATGTACATCTGCAATAGGAATGATGATATTAATATCAAGTAGACAACGAGAATGCTATGCTGATGATCTTAATGAGCAACAAAGGAAGCCTTACGACAGTTGTTTTCATCCGACATGTCCCCGCAGTCGTTGTCGCCATCACACACCCACACTCGACTGATGCAACGGCCGTTGTCACACGAGAACCGGCTGGACGCGCAGGTGGTCTCTGGGGCACCAAACGGTAGTAGTTGTTGTAGCAGCGGCATGCACACTGACACACACACACACACACACACACACACACACACATGCGTTCGTGCATGCATACCTGAGGGGCAATCCTTTTCGTCCGACTTGTCTAGACAGTCGTTGTCCTTGTCACAGCGGTACGAGCTGGGGATGCAGCGGCCGTTGTCGCACTGGAAGAGGTTGGCGCGACAGGTGGTGACGGTCACCTCCGTGGAGTTGTCGATGCACGTGCGCTGGTCGCGGTCCAGCATCATGCCGAAAGGGCATCCACAGTGCCGCGCCACCTGCTGGAGGCCGCCGTCCTCAGGCACCCCGAAGCAGAAGTGAGAGCAGTCGCCGTTACGAGTCGACAAGGGTTGCCGGCTGCAGCACGAGAACAGAGCGACACTCGTTAAGGTGGCGGTGTGTATACAAACGGTGGGTATACCGACATACACAAACATAACAAAGACGTTACGAAAGTCGAGGTTTAACGGAATGTGTTGCCAACAAGAACACATATCCAGCTGAAGTACTCGACGACGACAATGCATCACCAAAATCATGCTCATCATAACAAACAGCATGCAGCGCGAGCATGCAAGACACAAAGAACGAGGTGAGTCACAGAGGAGGAGGAGGAGGACCTACGGGACAGCGGCTGCAGCGCGGGGTCGTACACTCGGATGCCCATCATGCGCCCCATGCCTTTGCGCATGCTCATTTCCTGTCCACCGCGCTTGTTGATCCGAACAATGGCCTCCAGACGCCAGTCGGTGTAATAAATGTAGTCTGCGACAAAGAACAACACACTTACAGCTTCTATTGTTTTGGTGTTGACCTCCTGTTCTTACGGAGGCCAACGTTGTTGTCACCATGTTTGTCTACTCGCTACAATAGTCTCAGGTTGTCTGTCGAGAGACTTTAAATTGGGCGTGTTTAATATGTTCGGAAAACATTTCAATTTATCAACAAGCATATTGTTTAGATACACAGACGGTGAGCAGCCTTATTTACCACTATTGTCTTACCTTTGTAGATGGCGATTCCGAATGGATGAACGACTTTATGGCCGCGCAAAGTCTGCAAGTCCGAGCCGTCAAAATCTGAGTGTTGTATTCTGTAAAACAAAACAAACAAACAAACAAACACACACACACACACAGAGTGTACGCACTAAACATGTTTGGTAACGCTTTCAGGAAATAACACATTGTGACGAATCTTGACTAATTATTGTTCTGAGCAGTTTATTTATAAAGCCTTATATATCTTGAATCATAGTGACACAGCCCTCTACATATTTAATGCAGTCAGGCTGAAAAGCTGGAAACCAGACTCACCTGTCGAAAAACGCATCCGCCCAGTAAAGACGATTGCCGCCGTAGTCAATACTAAGTCCGTTGGGCCAACCGAGCTGATGTTCTCGAATTTTCTTGATGTTCGTTCCGTCCATGTGAGCTCTAGCAATGTAGGCACTTTGGCGAGAGTTGCGCAACCAGTCCGAATAAAACATGAGTCTAGAACATTCGAGAAAACACAAGAAAAGAAGTAAACATTTCACTACAACACATACGAAAACCTGAACCTAGAACATCTTAAAATAATAAGCCTAGAACACATGAAAAAGTCTTTAATTAATAGGCGATAACATGTCAACAACAACAGCTTGCGGTATCGTCGGTGCTTTTTGAAGCTTTAAAAAAATCTCACAGGAAGTATGGCCAAAACCGGCAGAACAGGTATGCCAAAATAAATAAATAAATAAACACCACAGACATTTGTGAAACAATGTAAGCAAGTACTGATGGATTCAGAAATTAGGTGAGCCCTACTCTCTTACGCGTAATGAAAACGCATATTATTCTAGCTAAAGAAAACAAAACCCAGGTCACCAGGGCAATCACCACTCACCCTCTGAGAGGATGGACTATAATGGATCGAGCGTTGCCCAGGTTTTTTATCAGATCACGACGGTCTGTAGGCTTGGTGATTCTTATCACTGACACAGTACTGCGCCGGAAGTCGGTGAAATACAGGTTTTTGCCGAACCAGTCGTAGGACATGCCTTCCACTGAGCCAACGTCCGTCACCACAAGAGCCGTGGGTTCTGGATCAAGCGAGAGGGAGATGATGACGACGACGATGATGATGATGATAAAGCAAACATGTAGTGCCATATCCGGGCTCTCTAGCGGTTTTTCAGTACCCGGACAGCAAAACTGTTGTTAAGAAGCCTCTTTAATGTTACCACCAGATGCCGCACCTACCTGAATCTCCGATCTTGCATTGGTAAATGACTCGATTCTGACATCGGAGAAGAAGACGAGCTCTTGCTGGGCATCGTAGTCAATGGCGACGTAGTTGACCCCAAGACGACTGCGCTGCTCGCCGACAATGGGGGGCATGGCGTCAATGGCGTAGGGGCTGGGTTCCTCTATGGGAATGGCTCGCACGGACCGAGGAGACGCAAACATGATGAACTTCTCAATTTCTAGACAGCCACATGGTGTGAAACAAGGTGAGAGATGTAAGGACTGGTATTAACATGTTGCTAGTCTCAGCAGCATCCACGAACACTAACTCGAGACATAAAATTTTAGGACTGGTATTATTAAACTCATTGGACACTGGCGATTTTCTGCGTACCTCTAATCGCAATTGCATTAACGTGTAATTACCAATGATCAAGGAATGGCAACAATGAAAGAGAACTCACTGTTGTTAGTCTCAACAATATTAAAGAAATGAAACACAATACCTGACATTACCAGTTACCTGGTATCAAAAGCATCTCGCTGTATTGTAGCTTTTACTCAGTTTTCTACAGTAACATTTCTTGATATTTTCTTTTTATGACTCTTTTCGGCTAATCACCTGTACAGTTAATCCTCCTCTGATCGAGGGTGTACCCGGATTTACAGAGGCAGCGGAAACCTAGACCTTCGTTGTCCGATGCATGTGAAATGGCGCAGATCTGCTGGCAGGGACTCGCCTCGCATGGGTTGTTTCCTGAAAAAAAAAAAAAAGCATCAAAAAGTATCTCAGACTCTCTATCTAAACAAATGCTGAACTTTTTGATACTCAGAGACTGAATCTCAAATCACATACAGCATTCGTGTACTTCAGTCGACAGAATTTAAAGAAAACCTATAAAAAAAAGACTTGTGGAAATCTGGCTCTTATTCTTTCTTGTCTCCATCTTGATTTTAACAAACAGAATTAAAATCAATTTCCATAGTTTTACAAGAAAACGATATTAAAATTAAACAAACTGCCTCGGTACCTCTTATACTCCTCTCTTGTTTGGTTTTATGCATAATTTTGATGGCCACCGGCAGCTCACTGCGATTCTGATATATCGTCACCAGACTGCTCTCCCCTTGCAGCATGTCCATGCGTAGGACTCCCTGCATCGTGATGTCCGACCAGAATGCCTCGTTCTCGAACACTGCTACTTGTGGTAGGCGACGGAATGTTCAGGCCTCCAGAAATGAGTGTTCGTCTGCGTCAGACACCAGTGCTTCGTTAGTGAATGTATGATTTTCCCATCTGGCACAACCCGCCGGAAGTCTTTCAATGTCTAGTGGGTTGCAATGGCGGTAAGAAACTATGCAAGTATTTTTGCAGAAGCGTTAATTTATAATCTGCTATATATATATATCATCTTATCTGCTTTATCTCTCCTTCGCATGTTGTTCCTTCTCTAGAGTCCTTCTTAACTTACAGCCCTACTTCTGATGAACTTTTTTTCCTTTTGTCTTTGCTATTTGACTATTTTTATTATTGTATTGTTTCTTAACAATACAAACAACATGTTTTTGTATTTATTGTAACTTCCCTCTTGATTATGCAGTAGACTAACGCTCTGTAAGTTCTAAATATAGTCATCATTTCAAGGTAGAACTATTTTGAGGATATTGTCGCTTGTTTTATTCGTCACTATGAGCGACAGAAAAATGGTAAACCTAAAGACACCAAGGAACACTCTGGCATTCACAGCCTACTTGTTCACACATCTAACCTGTCCAATCCATCATAGTCCACGGTCTCCAGATGGTCCAGATGAGAGTCCACCCAGAAGAGGCGGCGGTTAAGAGGGTCGAGCGTGATCCCACGAGGATTGAGGACTTTGGTCAGCTTGAGGTTCCAGCGGTTGCTGCCGTCCATGAAGGCTCGCTCAATGCGAGGCTCATTACCGGGACTCGTGTTGCCGTTGTCGGCAAAGAACATGTAACTGTAGAACACAATCATTCAGCTTGCTTCACACCATGTCCATAACAACATCGCACGGATTTCGATAAGAACTCAGCTTTTAGAGGTTACAGCGCTTTACAACACCTTCATCTAATTCTACAAAACATAAACACATCGCATTTCATCACAGAGATCATGGAGACACGTGTGGAACAGATTAACGTGCATCAGATGGATAAAATCTTAAAATTAAAAAAAAAATTACAGCACTATTTTTCGGGCAGAACAGAATTATCTGTTTAGAAAACTGTAGAGTTCCACGACACTCCCGCCACCTTCAAGTCAAGGAACTGAGTTACAGAACCTCATTGCCGCTAGCAGGCTCACCCTGAACTCGGGTCGACGGCGACGCTGGTGGGGCTCTGGTGTTGTCGGATATAACATTCCGCTGGAAGCGGGTGCGGACAGCAAACAGGTCAATGCGTGCTGTGTCCTGATCCACGACATACAGGTTCCACCCCAACCAGTCCCACGCCAGGGCCACCGGCATCGCCAGGCCCCGTAGGGGTAACAGTTCGGCTTTCTTGTCTCCGGACAAAGATGTCTTGTAAATCTGAAATCGGATTATTCCCTCTTGATTTTGTCTGCAGGACCACGAACGTGGGCTCGTCAAACATTCTAAGGCTGGAGAATTAATACCCTGAGTATGTGTGAGGTAGGAGAAAAAGATGTGTTAACAAACACACTTACACGACACATACACACAAACACCCAGAAACAGACACAAAGCAAATGATCTTGCCCCCTTGTAACCTGTTTGTCAGTCTTGTTTATGAAGAACAGCAGTTTCTCCTCCAGGTCGAAGTCAATATCCGAAGCTCTCCTGTCAGCACCGTGGTCTGTGCACCACCATTACGATCCATGACCACCACACTCTTGCCAGTCGACACTAGCAGCCGCATCGAGTCACCTGCAAGCACCCGCAATGCACCCGGAGTCAACATGGTGTCCATTACGGATCACTGTTTTAGACGACTCATTCATTAACAAAGACTAAAAAAATCCTTCAAGGAAACATTTTACTGTAACTACCATCAACCCAATAAAAATATTACATGTCCATCGTTTGTGAATCAAGTAACAGCAGAAATATGCATTTATTAATGTGAGAGCATATATCCTGGCACGGAAGTCTGTAAATATGTAAAATGTAAAATATCTTGACAGAAACTGGTTGCAGAGAAAAGAGCTGTTCTATCCAAACAGGGGAGCGTCTATTCTGAGAAGGACTGATGAGAAATGTAACTCACTGTCAGGTGCCTTGCATGTCGTGTTCCCCTCCAGCGTGTACCCCTCTCTGCACTTGCACTGGTAAGTACCCGGCTTGTTATCACACAGCTGGGTGCAGAAGCCCCAAGAGGAACATTCGTCGAAGTCTGGAAATATCAGAATAAGTGACTGCAATGTTTCATAAAACCTGGTACCCTGAGAAGTGCATTCATGAGAAACGCAGTAGCGTGGACATCTGACCAGGTAACTTTAAATCAAGCTCTTAATTTTAAGTTAATTAAGTTTTAATTTGGTCTTGCCTCGGTTGTTCGCCTAGTTGACTGTCCATGTCTTTGTGTGTCCGTCTTCGTTCTTTGTTTCCATGTCTATGGTCGTGTCGCTGTGCGCATGTAAACCTTTATATAGCTGCATATCTTGTGTGTGGTGAGAGAGAGAGAGAGAGAGAGAGAAGGAGGCTGCCAAAACTAGTTGCAATGACAACAAGAAAACCATTATTATCGTCTCGTCTGTTCTAGTGACAGATGCGGTCCCATTCACTGAGCCCTGCTCAGGTGACAGAGTAAAGCCTGACTTACCAACACAAGTGCGGTTGTCGGCGAGGTTGAGAGTGTAGCCGGTGGAACAGTAGCACAGGCCTCCACTGGCGTCCGCTGACATGCGTGGTCACATGACAGCCACTGGCACACAGTCTCAGACTCTGCGACAGACAGGCTCAACGTGTAAAGGCGAAGGGAAATCATTCACTTTCTCATAGATATAAGTAAACGTCCCCAAACCTCAAGAAAACTGTATGCAAACAAACTAGCATATCGACCAGCAGTGCATATACCTGTCCACCCATCTCTCTCTCACACACACACAATAGTCGGTACTTACACTAAGTTCAAGTTTAGCCAACACCTCAGACACACTAAGTATTTATGATCACAAAAGTTCGACTTACTGCATGCGTCTCCCTCGTCCACCCCAGACAAACAGTCGTTGTGACCGTCACACACCTTCTGTAAGGGGATGCACCGTCCGTTGTCTGGACACGGCCACTCGCCTGGGTGACAGGAGTAGGAGCCTTGGGGCACAAGAAGGTTCATAGGTTAACGTTTTTTTCCGTTTTCATTTCTTTTTTCGCTCCATTTACGCGCGCATTCATTCCTTCTCTGTCTCTCACACACACACATTCTTCAGTTCCCCATGTGATGGACAAGGGGAAGAACGGATTATCACTGAGCGGCACAATATAGACATATGCAATATCCAACATCCAACAACTCAGTCCTAGTAGCAGTAATCTCATCGTTCTTCTAGTTACATGGCAGAGTAAGACTTTCCTGGGTGAGCCAAGAGTAAACTTTATATCATAATTATCTATACCTCACTTTGTATCTACTTAATGAAATTCAACAGCCATTCAATTCTTTCTATAGGCGCATCATTTATTTATATATCAATACAATTTATTGTATGACTATTTCATTAAAATTTACAGTTTATTCTAGAAAGATATAATTCATTAAAACCAAATAATTTCATTTATTATGAGTCAAAGTTGTAATCCATTTCATTTTATACATCCTATCTCTATCATGCAAATGAAAATGCCGTTTTCTTCAGTTGTGTCCCCTAACAATTTCATGCCATCGCTATGGAGTGCAGTTCTCTTACCTTAGAATTAAATTGTAAGTACTCACCGCATTTCACTTCGTCAGAACCATCCCCACAGTCATCTGAACCATCGCACACCCACTTCTGGTCCACACACATTTTGTTCTTGCAGGTGAACTGAGAACCCAGGCAGGGAGGGTATGCTGTAGACAGGAAGCAATGGAAGGTTGTAGCAAGAAACAACGGTCTAGTCGACGTCTGCACAGCGCAGTCGCTTCGTGAAAATATTTTTATCGTTTTACTGTTGTTCTTCGCACGTTAAACGAACATTTCTGTGCTGGGTAAATGCCACCATCCAGCCAACACAATGGTAACAAGTGCACAACTCTGTCTCAACACACTGTCACCGTAAATCCAGTTCAATCTTTTCTCAACAGCCTTGTCGTGTAAAGATATTTTTCGTCCATTATTCAGCGCATGCGCAGTAAAGCGGAAGTTGTCTGTTAGCGACTCAGTTGCCTTTACCGAGACAGAGGGTGAATACACATCCCTGTTGTGTTATAAACTGCCACATTGGTAAATTTTGAAAAAGGTAGTAGAAAGGTAGCATTGTCTGATTTTCTGATGTAAATATCTAAAAAGACAATAATTGCGAGTGTAATCGATACAAAGAGAGATCTTCGTGCCTGACAAAAATCTCACATTTTGAAGTCCACATTTTGTATCAGGATTTTCAAATACACGTGTTTAATCAGCTGGATCCCAATATTCCATCGGGAGTATGAAAGGCAGTGAAAACATACAAGTGTCACCACAACTAGAAGACAACTGTTGTGAATTTAGCTAATTGTTATTGTTTTAAACAAGCTATTAATTGAAAGATTTTACAAATATTAGGTTTATGGTGGTGCTGATTAATAATACAATGTTCATGGGTAAGTTAGTCTACATCAAGGTTCAAATGACTGAAAACAGCTTTATGCTCGCCACCCACTTCTGTCCCACTCCACTCGGGAGGGAAGTGTTGACGATAGAAGCAGCTGACAAATGTCCTGCCCCGCCAGCCAACAGTCAAAGGTGAAAGACCTCGACACAAGCGGACCGTGCCGAACTCTTTCACACAGTAAGCAGGCTAAGTCACGCTCAGCTTTCATCGTTTTGTTTCTCCTGCCTCTTATCTAAAATTATTACTTCCGCACGAGCAGCACTGTGGAAGCGACTTTCTTTCATCCCCACCCCGTACCAGTTTGCACACGGCACTAAGACAACTTCTAAATGCTGATTAGTTGTCATATGACACAGGTCTCACTAGATTGTAACGTGGAACAATGTTGAAGAAATTACATTGTGAAAATGAAAGTGTGGATGAACAAGGTAATGTCAGATATGAAACTTTTGCAGGCCATCTGGGCAAAGAACAACTCAACTCACTGCAGTTAGTCGATTCGTCCGAGTTATCCCCGCAGTCGTTTTTGTGGTTACACCGCATGCTTTGCTGGACACACCGGCAGTTGACACATTGGAACTGGTCGTCAGCACATGGGAGACAGGCTGGAATCAGATAAAAAGAAGATATATTGCTTTTCGTCGCATGTCAGACTGCAAATAATTCCCTTTGTAGCATGAATAAAGAGCCTTGAGCATTTTTCTCACAACTCTCCAAGCTTACACGACTTTGCTACTCACTGGAGTGGACTGTGTGTTTACTCTCCCAACAAAATGACAATTTTAATCCAGATTCATGATAACATTCATCGACATTTACAGTTGAACTGACCATTTCACAAACGGGCTTTTCAGATAATACAACACATAATTAAGGTGACAACGGCCCGACAGTACCTTCAACATAAAAGTATTTGAATATCTGACGATCTCAAACTTCTGACAGAATATACATCTTATTATACGATTCATGTACGTTCCTTCTAACATAAAAAGGGAAAGAAAAGATGCTGCAGATAAATAAAATAAATTAGCAACAAGACAAAATACTAACCCTGACATTATCAACATGAACATTCCTATATCACCAGCAACAAAAAGAGCAGCCATTAAGTCAGCAGTGACTATATACATTGTTGGAAGAGTGATGCAGAAATGAAAGCAAAGGAACTAAGAAAGAGACGAGCAGTGTAGAAAATAAAACCATAGCAACAGTGAAACACACTTGAATTAGTTTAGCACACCCCGACTACAAAGTTTGAGGGCCTTCAGGAGTCAAGAGCAAAGAGTACTGGGTGATTGAAGGCCACCAGGGCTAATAAGTAATTAATCAAGTCTCATCCAACAGTAACCCTACCACCCCAACATCACCATGCTCTTCATGCCCCTTCTGTTCTTTCCTTCTGTTTTCGCCTCATCATCACTCGCTCACCAACCCCCCTTCCCTAAAAAACCAACAACAACAAAGAAAGAAAACGAACAAACAAACAAATACAATGAAAACACTTTTTCCACAAACAGCAACACACATGTGCTTATTCAATAAATCGTTTAGTATTTATATCTATTTCAGTAAAGGTACAGCAACAGACTCTGATTATCCAGAAACTCATAGTAAGACAGTCATTTCAACAAATGTACACAAATAAAATCTGCTTCTTTAGCAACTCTTTTAATACGCAAATCATGTGCATGAACAAACTCTACTAACATCGCGTTTTCCACTTGCCCTTAACTACAAGTGAAAATAAGAAGGGAAGGAGAGGAAGAAAAAAAAAAAACCACGAAAAGAAAACAACCACGACGGGTCATAACATCTGAGTCACATCAAAGAATAGATGGCGCTCATAACATCCGCGAGACAAGGACACATAGGATGTCTTCATATCCCAGCTCCACCATCCGGGTACTCGCACACACTCGGGAGGATATGGCAGCCGTTGCCTTGCCTCCCAGTCGATCTGCCAATCAGCACAGGAGCGAATTGCCCGAAGGTTTAGTTTCGTTTGCTCTGATTCCGCCAAGCTTTGGAATCAATTACTGGTATTTGCCCGCTAAACACCGAGGTACCGAGCACCAGGCAGCCAGCGAGTGGCGGCAGGCCGGTCAGCAGGCCGGTCAGCAGGGCTCCTGTGTCTTTGCCTTCCTCTTGACAGCATTACGCAGGCGAAGACAAGATCATAAATGGGAATCTGTTGTGTTTGCTGGTGGATTCCTTTGTTTGTTTTCTTGTGTTGCTGCGTGGATTTGTTGATAGAAGCGACGGTGGTGGTGGTCAGATGTGGAGAGTTTCATGGTGATGATGAGACCTGTCCTCAAACTGTCACTGCAACTTTGTTTAATTTTGCTTCTAAATTCCCCCCGAATTTTCCTTCGTTTTTTTTCATCCCTTGACATTTAAATTCTATTTCAGTTCTTGTTATTTTCGTAGCCATAAATGTTTCCATGTAATCAAAGAAAGAAATGCAGGGAAGTGATAAGTGTAAAATTTTTATTTTCAAAGATGTGAAAGGACAATGGTTATGTTGTATGTTTAAATGCACTGAAGACAGCTGCTATGGTAAAGCTTATATCCGCCCACTTCCCTCCTTCTAAAGGAAAGATTTCACTGTTTTCCTAATGTTCATAATATTAATCGCCAGACATCATCTGCATAATTAAGATGCAAAACAAGAAAGGACGAGAGCTTCACGACAAGTCCAGGTTCACTTTCTTTGCGATGTCTGGAGATTAATATTATAAACATTTGGAAAACAGTGAAGTCGTTCCTTTAACAGCAAGGAAGTGAGCGGATACAACTCACGAGTACTCCGCTCCCTTGCCCGAATGAGAACGAGCTGACAACAAGTAGCAAGCGACCAGTAGGCGTTTGCAGTTGTCATCCCTGTAATGACAATGTGTTTTATTAAGTCTGACAACTACATGCACTTCCTGTCTTGAAGCTTCTGGATCCGATCTACGCCAGACAACAAAACTAAAAGAGACAAAATCCCAAATCACCCTACAGCACTAAAACGAATGATTGGACGTTTCCAGGCTGCAGACAGGTAAGATTGATCACCTGAGCTGCCTTAAACAGCCTGCGTCCTGACATCAATGGCTCGCACCGGCTGACACGTCAGTGAACGTCGCTGTCAACCGAGCGGAGCGCCCTGCCCCTCCCCCGCCTTGTGTGACAGTTGTCAACCTTCTGACTGACATGGCGGGCGACCAAGGCAGCTTTGCAAATAAACTCTGAAAATTTGGAAACATCAACGATGCTTGGGTATACCGGCTACTCGATATGTGGTATCCCATGATGCTTTGCAGTGTATACAGTTGAGTAGAGATACTTCGTAGGATTGTTCCTCGCGACAACATTCCTTGCCCATGATGCCATGCGTCTTTATAAGGATAATTACAAGGTGTTTACAACGCTCGTGAGGCCATGAATATTTAACCAGGTGTTTGTCGTGACATCTTTTGTCAGCTGCTTTGTAACAAGTCCACACATGCGCACTTCGGTAAACCATAAACCTCTCTGCCCTCCACCTTCTGCTCGTTAAAAGTGTTACCTACCCTGGACAGAACCTAGAAAGTGAAACTTGAAAGTGTGAGAGGTTAGACTTGGAAAAAAATATGGCAGGAAAGATCTTTAACGTCTTAGAGATGTTTTAAAAGATTAGAATCACATCATGGGCAGCGACATAGAAAGTTAAAACTTGGTGTAGGAACACAATTAGTACAACTGGACACAATGCCCTGTAAACGTGTAGTTACACTGGGGACATGTTAGTGCCATCCAGTTCACTCAAGTGCGACATATTCCGCACACAGCTCAACGCACTTGTCAGAGAGAGAGAGTGACAGAGAAAGATTGAGAGAGACTTGAAAGCATTACAGAGCCCTAAACTCTCTCTTAGGTAAATAACAACAACACAGAAGGGCACCTAGCTCCGATGCTCTCTGATATTCGACACAAGTAATCTCAAAGTCTTCTGAAGAATGTGTTTTTGCTGTAGGTCAGCCTCTTTGAAACACTCGGTGGCCTCTTCCTGTCCTACCTGGAGGTCAGGTTGAAAAGCACGTGGATGCCAGAGGACCATACTTCATAGCAACACCAGCTTGTGATGAAGAGTTTGAGGGGCTGCTAGGTGGTGCAGTGTAGAATGTGAGGTCTAGGGTTCGCATTTCGTCTTTGACGTACTTCTCTATAGATGTGACATTTCTCGGAGCTGGACTTTTGAGGAGGTTTTACTTCTGCCTCTACAGTTCCTACCCCTTCCATAACACTCTTCCAAATAGCGAGAAATCACCAGGTGGAAGCACTTATCAAATCAACCAAACCATCCAGCGGCAAGCGGTATTTCTTGGAGTATCCATGTCCAATTATTGCAATAACGTCTTTGTCCCGATTGACCAAGCGCTGGGTGATGTTTTTCATTTCAGTCGTTTTTCTATGGTCAGTCCACACATCAGCATGTAGAAGAGGGAAATTACGAGCTGTACCCCGTTGATGTATCTCTCTGATTTCCCGTTACCGTTGACTATGACTTTGCTCTTGTCCATGATGGTCTCCAGAATTGTCTGTCAGTCTGTCAGTAAGGTCTTGCAGTTTGTTGTTCGTGCCTTCTTGGGTGATGTAGGGTTAGGGTTAGAGACCGGAAGCAGGGAGAGAACACTTGCTTAGGTCCTTCTGATTTCTGGAAAGACTTGTTTGAGCTCTGCTGGACATCTGTGGCGTCTTTGTGTTTGGCTCCGATTTTCCCAACCCTGATTTCATCATTTAACCCTTAGCACAGACGTAAATCAAATGAAAGACATACCCCATTAGAAGTAACAAAAACAGTATCCGACAACCCACCCCAATAAATTAACCCATGACATCCATTTCACAGTTCAACATACACACCAACATATCTGATAGCAGCCTCCCACTTACTAGTTAAACTGGTAACAGGACGGATCAAGTCTTACACTTTAGACTACCTGCTGGAACGAGTACCTTAAATTTATATTTAGTTAATTTGTTTATTAACGAACAAACCGTCGTGTACATGTACTCCATCACCTGAATCAGCTGAACACGTTTTATCACAGGGTCCACTTTACGACATCCATCGTTACTCTTCATAATGTCAAACTGTCTTAAATTTATTCATACCAATCACCACCCTTTGGCCATTCCCGGACTGACACAGTATTTTTCCAACAGTCGAAAACTTCAACATACGACCCAGATGTGTCAAACGATCACATACGTATAATGTTTCCTTTTTACAATTAATAAAGTTAATTAATGAAAATCTGATTACAAAAAATGAAAAAATGATTTTATAAGACTATGAAATAATACTTGAAGATGTTGGCTAGATACAGAGCTGTATTTTGATATAGTTTCGAGGCTGATATACGCTTGATTGCTAGCATCATTTCCACACACACATACACATGTACGCACACGCACGCACGCAGGAGGTGGGGGGCAGAGGGAATGGGGAGGTATTTTTCTCTCTCAACCATAGACAGGTGACATTGCCTGCTCTCTGCATTTCCTGTATAACTTCCTGATATGTCTTAATCGCCGGGCTTCCCACACAAAAACCGTTGCAGCTTAACCTGCTGGCTGACGGCTGTCGTGACGTCGCTTCGTGACTCGCGCGTGACCTCGCTGGCGCGTGGACGTCAGGCCTATTTGGTACACGTCTCCTACCTTGTAATTTATTAATTAATCTCTACATATACACTTACATTACTGCCACCGCATCAGATTCTGATTTATGTCAGGCTGCCATCGGTAATGGACACGACGCCAGAGCGAAAGAACTTTGTAACCCCAAGCTGTGGCGGTCTAGACTGCTGTGCGAATTCTTTTTGAATATTAAAAAGAAATTTCAAAGTATTCATTTAAACATAATTAATAGTCTTCGCACCAAGCAGTATCTTTATAACTATCTTTTGTTTCTAGTCTTTCGATTTCTTCGATTGTGTTTTCATTTCTAAATCAAAGTCTTTCCTGAAATTATTTTTCTTTCATTTTCAAGACTTTTTGAGAGTGTTTAAAATTTATATTTTCTATGCGCTTACTTCTTTTTAACTGTTTCCACTCATCTGTCAAGCTGTTAAGTTTTTTTTTTTCTTTTTATGTCGACTTGTACTTGGCCTATCCGTACCTGTATGATATATCTTTCTGGTCAGAGATAAGAAATGGTCTGGAGCAGCTGTCATAAAATCCGTCCGTGTAGACGCAGGCCTGCGTAGTAGCCGGCATCTTCATTTTTACATCCGTCTCTAAGTAAACAGGTCGGGTTTGAGGGGTGGAGGGAGATCGGTTCAGGAACTTGTTTCAGTAACAAAGTATTCTTCTGCTTGCACGCACACACGCATGTACACACAAAGGATGATAGTCACAACTCACTACCTCACCACAATCCGTTCAACATATTTACTGGGTGACAGGTGAGGGTGGCGACATAACAAGGGTGATACATAACTAGCGGTGACACGTGGTTGGTGGGTGGGTGGAGAGGTTGGCGACATAACGAGTTGCGGCTTTATTTCTAATGCGCAGACACCTCCTGCGCAGCTTTAAGGATGACGTGATGGAAGTAGGGAACCTTGGCTGTGGACGGATGTGTCCACGAACCAAGTGACCCTCGTGATGTCAAGGAGCTGACCGGCCGCGAGCTCAGTGACCATGGCAACGTGGAAGAAGAAGTGCCGCATCGTTGTTCTCCAGCAGCTGTCAACTCCTTCTCGAGCTGACATCGCCGTTATCACTGCAGTCCACTCCCTGCTTGCTGTCGCCCACCCAGCCAACGACCGAGACCACTAGATGATGTCCATCACGCAGTCACCGCACGAGGACCAAAGAGGGTTTCAAAGACTAACTGATATCTCATGGTCTGGTTTGGGAGGTTGGAAGTCCGTATGCCCAAACAAGATCTAGCGAACTATAAGCTCCAAAAATAAAGATGAATGACAGAATTTTTTTCTTTCTACGTGGAAGGGAGGCATTGTTTACCTTTTCCCCACCCCTACTTACTAAGAAAAAAACTAGGATTCCTTTATCAAAGACTCAAGGACACTTTGCAGAATAAATTCTTGTCAACAATTTATTCGTGTCCAGCGATTGAGGAGACATCTTACGGTCAGCGAGCCTCCAACCTATGGTGGTGAACACTGGTCAACGTTTGTCGTGCAGTCGTTCAGTGACCTGACAGTTGCCTTGTGCACTACGCGCCATGAGACCCGCACACGTGCCAGTCCACAGGACGAGGGGATTGGTGACACCCTCAGACCAGCGTGTTACGTGCTGGCGACGTTCAGATCACGGTCAGACGTGATCGCACGCAGAATGTGCGACTGCTGCTCAAAGCTAAGGGAGAATAACAGTGCAAAGGTTTGCATAAAACAACTGCTTTTAAACATTCTTCTCCTCCTCTGCCCTTCTCTAAACGAAAAACTGCTCCTTTTGTAGCCTGGTGATTTCCCTTGGATTGAGACCTATGTTCTTAGCCCTATATGCATATTGTGTACTATATACAAAAGCAAAATGCATTTAAAATATGTAAGTAAAATAGGGGTGTATATATCCGGTGCTACACACAAAAGTAACAAAAGTAAAATCCGTCTTGCTCTGGTGCAGTTCAGCGAAACCTCATTTCTTTTACTTCGGGTAGCAGTTGTTACAGATTGCTGTTGTCATCCCGTCCCTGATGCATCATCCAATTATTTTCTACTTGTGCATTCGTCTCGTTCTGGTCACGTGAGTTATGTCCTTGTCTTAGTCACGTGACACGATATCCGGGTCACAAGATGATGAGCATCCTGGTCTAGTGACAGCCTGACAATATCTACCTGTTTGTTGTTGTTGTTAATCCAAATGAAAATAAATTATTCTACGCAATAAAAGAGTATTTAAAACGAGATAATGTTTGTATGTCCCTAACACTAACCCTATTGTGTATTTGAGCTGCGAGTATTTGTCCTGCATGATGTGCAAGAAGAAAATAAATGGAAAAATCGTCCTTGACTCACATAAGGATTTTCTAATTATTAATGTGCTGCCTTTCTCTGTTTTTCTTTCTTCTAGTTTAAGCTGGCTTGCCCTGGGCAGTTTTACTAGGTTTAAAATTAAATTTTGTTTTTTTATGCAGCTTCTATACTTGATTGTTACTGGTTTTACTCTTTCAAAACCTCGGTCTCCAGTCAGTTTCGTCTCTAATAGATGTTTTGTCTCTCATGCCACGTAACCTTCCCAGTTTGGGTTCACCTTGCCGTTCTGTGAGACCTTATTGGTTGATTTATTTGGTGGAAAGTACCTCCCATATAACAGGATGTAGTTAGAGGAGATGGGTAGCGAGGAGTAAACTGGACTATCAGGAAAAACCGTTCAACGCTAACCCTTGTAAACAAGTTCCACATCCAGAGATGTGAAAAGGTTCTGAGGTGAGATATGAACCAGGCACTTCACGATCCTCACTGAGACGGTAACAAGACAGTGTTTTCTACCACAATACTACTTGACCCCCAGTGTCGGGAACCTTGACTCTGCTACCGTTTTCATGGGGCTGGGACGATTTATCAGTTTATTTTCTCCTTTGCTAAAAATCATTACTGGACAGGGTCACCATGCTTTAAATAAGCAATATTATACAATATCACACGTTGTAAGATCACGACATAACAACACTGATGCTAACATGTCATCCATGCCCCAGGTCTCTTGTCACCTTGAACTAAAGTCAGCGAGCATAACCTTGAATCGAATGTCGAGATCATCCATCATTCACCAACAGGCCTATTTTCTTACTATCCAATGTCTAGTCTAGTCTCTTTAACACTTCCTACCCTCTCTGCTACACACTGTAGTCAGCTTGTCCTGTGTGTTGACTGACGTAAGGTTGTTTTACCGGCGTGAGGTAGCTCAGCCTCCCCCTCCTCTCATTTCAGGTCAGCGCCATTGCCAGGACGCCCCTTGCATTTTTCACACGCAACACCGGCTTCAATGTGAGAGCGATGTTCCTTGTTCTGCAGGCCTGGATTGCTAATCCAGAGCCCTAACTGTCAGCTGACAAACAAGTTATTGCCCCCGAGGGTGTTTTCTGTGATTTCGTTAGCTCCGGCCTATCCGTACTTATAGAGATTCACCAGCCTTCTCATCCCACATACTCGGTTTGCACATATATATTTAATGATAGGATGAGTATGTGATTCTTTAGACACCAATGTTTCATCCAGCCACGACAGACCTCACAAATGTAGGAAAAAGTAGGTTTGCTGTTGAAAAGGTGACTAATCTGGATGTGATGGCCACCTTGCTCCATAGACTTCCTACACGAAGCAGCATACAAAAGTCACAGTCCAAATAGAATTGTATAAAAATAGTAAACATCTAATCTTCTGGCTGTTATAAAATGATGAAACTGATTTCTGACTTGCTGACTTCTTGACAGCGAGTGTTATGCCATCGCATTTTCTTCATTCCTCTCAATTATTTCCATCTATTTAGGGTTCGTCAAGCCTAAAGAGAGCATCAGGTACCCGTAGGTACCGGCTGCTGCTTAGTCTTGGAATGAAGGTCAGTCTCAGAGTTCGGCCATTTTCAAGGAGATTATAGGGCAGAAAACCGACGATTGAAGGGAGAAGAAATATAAGGAAGAATATGACACTTTTGTTTTTCTCTCTCTCTGGCTCACTGACGAGAGATTTGTGGACATTATGCATCTTTCCAAATTAACGCATTAATCCGGAACGTATTTAAAATATTTAAAGCTGAGTCTCGGAAAGAAAACACCAAGCCAGAGACATACATTCCCTGTCATCTGTCTGCCATTTGTCCTCCCCATTCCACATGTCTTGTAAGACAGATGTAAGTTTCTATGTAAACTTTGTCAGACACAATAACTCGTGTGTACACAGAGTAATTATTAATCACAGACAGGATTAGTGACTTCTACACTGGAGCTGGAGCTATGAAGCGAGGGTAAGTTATATTGCTCCAGTGCAAAATGGGGAAATCAAAGACAAATCGTCTTGTTTCAAGAGTTATAACCCTTTGATCAAAGAGCGTCAAAGTTGACGCCCTTTACTTTGATTAACAAGAAGTCAAAGAATTATATATATATGGTATTTTTTAAATTTTAATCTTAAATTTTTTTCCTTAAATATTTATTTGGCATAATTAATTTTTGCATGTGATTTTACATCAAAACAACTAGGGAACCAGCCAGAAAACCAACTTCAAAAAGGTGGTCATTCACCAAAACCACTAGAAATAAAAGGGATAAAGGGGTGTCCAGATCACCATGGATGTTTTTCTACCCTTTGGCCTAGCTATATAGCTGTGTCAAAGATACCAGAAAAATAAAGCAGTATTTGCGGGGTTTGGATATCGTTAGTAAACACCAAATTAAACGCTTCTCTTGATTTTTCCATTTTGCCCTAGGGCACTTGCTTCATGACTATGGTTCCAGGGTTGAAGACATCAAATCCTTCTAATGACTTTGCTAAGACATATGACCATCCACTCGGTTACACAAGGCCTTGACATGGAATTTTGGCTTTTTCTCATGGCATGAATCACAATGACACCAATGTCAAAAAATTACATTTTATCATTTTTCATGTCTGTTACTTTTGACCAGTTTTTAAAAAAAGCAACACCTCTTCAAAAAGATAACTCAATCAGCCAATAAACGAGCAAGAGTTAGAATGGAGTTAACGGTGACAGGAGAGAGGAGGATCTTACAAACATTGTCATGCCGGACCATGCTACCTGAACCCTTGACTTGATCCTCCAAGAAAACCGTGAAGAGAGTAAAATGTGCTGAGACAGGGGTAGGGGTGGGATGAGAAGCAACAAATGATATATTGCTGCCTTAGGCCCTAGCAAATGTCTGAGTCATGTCTTCTTGCCGTTTAGCTTGACAACATGACTGTGCCTCTGTATGTGACATCTGCAGGAGAAGCCAAGCAGGTTTTCTTGTTCCTCTCGGGGGGGACAGACACAACCGCCTCCACGTGTAAACGCGCTGGGATGAGAAACGACAGGGCGACTGGCTGCTCCTGTCACCTGCACGAACTCCACGTGGCACCCGCGAGATTTCGCGGACATGTCTCCTGCTTACTGTCGACTCTGTGTCTTCTTGTAACATTCCTCCCTCTTGCGTGGCGGTTATCTTGCCAGTGTTACATATTGTTCTTGCCGCTCAGCAGATTTCCTTGACCACGGTACGCCGCTTCCCGCGAGACAGGACGAGAATGAAGGTCTAACGACAATTCTGTGAACAATTTTTTTCTTACATTTCAACAAAATATTTCCCCTGTTACCCTCTGTCTGCAATATCCGCTATAAAGCAGCAGTGACATAAGCCCAAATTACTAACGCAAATATATTTTACTCATATTATTGGTTGAAGTTTATATCTGTCTCTGAATGTGTACTCACCCGTGAGACTGTGATTGTGTTTATATATGTAATGCATATTTTTTTGTAATTTGATAGTGTGTATTATTAGTCTTGTTTTGTAAAACGTGTGTGTGTGTGTGATTGTATTGTTAGATGATATGCACATGTGGTTGTCTCTTATACGTGCGTGCGCGCGTGTGTGTGCTCGAGCGCAACGACACAATTCCCCCGATGTGCTACATTCCAAACAGAATTTCAACACTTGGCAATGATGAACATCTCTGACCTTTCATTGCTTAATAAAAATAATAACATATCTGTTTATATTGTCAACATTATGACAGGCATACATAAAAGTGACAGATATGCTCGGCAAAGTTCCGAGAGGCTTCTATTGCTGTTTCTGCTGCAGGGTCGCCTCTCCCCCTACCCGTACAGGAGGAGGGGGTATATGTGACACACCTGACAACTGCAGTCTGAGAATAAATCACGACCTGACAAAAACAAGCGGTCCTGTGACACACGTTTTGTTGTCAGCGACGCTTTACAATAAACACACCAGCGAATGTTCTCAAGGGGGCGGGGGACACGGTCTCACTTTTAGTCGTTAATCACGAGACTGGTCACACTGACGGTGTCTTTGTCCTGAATTTTGATAAACACTTTAACCTGTCATCGCTCATGCCGTCAACATGTATTTACGCGATCAAGACTTTAATGCACCACCTGCCCGTCTAACCACTCACCGCCACCCACCACCCGTACTCATCGCCCTCGGAAAAACCCTCGTGATGATGATGATGTGACAGACCATTGGCTTCTCGTTAGAGACGTGGATGCAGGTGACTTTAGTGACCATGCTCTGCAGTTGCTCCAGTAAACATCTCTTAAGAAGATGGCGAGGAAGGTCGCTGCCTGCTATGTCGGTGCTCATGGCTAGCACGTGACACGTCTTGTAACTCATTCCTCGTCCCTCATGTTTGCATTTTAAGCGAAATTAATTTACCCATGACGATGTGGAACGTTGATATTCTTCGTTTCTAATTTTCTTCTACCTTTTTATTTATTCACCTCCCTCCAAATCTTTTCCACAGTTCTATTTTCTCCATCGTCTCTCCCTTACAGAAGCATCTTCTTAGCATCTTAATTTAATAAGCACTGGATGTGTCGTCTCCTGGCTTTCTGATGGACACGTTGTTTTTTTTATGACCATCTATTGGCAATTTCTTCAGCACTATCATTCATGCTTGCGAAATTCACTATAAATCTGAGATATCCACCTTACTCATCTTAATTTCGAGCATAAATGTGCGTGCATGTGTTCGTCAGTGTGGTAGTGAAGATGGAAAGTGGCTGGGTGGGTCTGGCAAAAGAAATTGAAAGACGAAATAAGAGAGAGAGAGATAGAGAGAGGAATAAAATATTGATGGTTGTCTGTTTACACTATATCCTCGAGCCGTAGTTATCAAGTGAAGTCGTTGCCCAGAGGTTATGTAGCGGCATCTAGATCCCGTGTGCAGTGCTTTGTGTTACTTAACCTCCAAGGCATTTTGCTACCACTTCACAACTATAGAGATAGGTAAAGCAACATTCTTGGAGTCTGATTACCACTTTATAATTACTAAAGCCAAAGGCGTGCCCTTGATTTTCCCATGTTACACCGGGCCAACGACCCACCTTCAATTCGTATAACTACAGTGATCAGATATTTTACATCTGCTACTCCAAATGTATTACACGTGAGATTTTAAAAATGACATTTTATGCTGTTTAAACATTATTTGCTTCATTTGAAAGTTGGTGCCATGATCAAGTCAACCTCTCAGAATAAAACTTAATATTTACATAAGCATAAATTATATGGTAATGACATCTCAATAACTCACTTCAAATGCTGTCACGTGTCTAGTGTAGAAATCAAAAGTGTGTGTTGTCACAAAGATTATGTGACACTTCAGACAGTTGTAATTGTGGGTCAGCCCGGATAAACAAAGTTCCTTTTTTTGCCTGTAGCTTAGAGAGAGTGAGAGCAACAGGTAGACTGATAGGTTAGTTAGGTAGACGTATGCCGATAGATGGACAGACAGGACTTTTAAATTTTCTTAGAAAGAGATGTAGATGTCAACTTACTGAGGGCAAATCCAGTCCGCAGCAAGGACACCGACACCAGCAGACGCCAGTGATCACCAGCCTGTGCTGCATCTTCCACCTGTAAAGCGATCCCATGTCTTTGGTATGCCACTCTCCCAGGTAAGCAGCTAGCTTTTGCACCTGGCTTTAGTTCGTGTAGCACTGTTCACACGATGATTCCTCTCCTTAAACGTTCACAAGCAACAAAGTACTGGTCAGTGCCTTGTTTATAGTCTCAGCGCTCACAGGTCACCAAACGACGACGCACCATCAATCTACTGCAGAACACAAAATCATTTTGCTTCTAGAATTCTCGGTCGGCTGCTTGGTTGCAACCTGTCCAGCAGTCGGTCCTTTTTGTTGAAAAACTGACAGTCGTGGCTAGGCCCTGTTCTCCAGCGACCCACGTCCCTCGACTCTCGAGTGTTCAGTCCACGCAAAGACAACTCGCTAGAGCAATGGGGAAGAAGAAGAAGAAAAAAAGAAAACAAGGGAGACAACTCACTACAGCAAAGGAGGGGTTGGGGGAGAAACAAGGGTAACAACTAGAAAAGCAAAAAGGGAAGGGGGTACCTCGGGTTTCGACTGCGGCCCTTCGCGAAGGCGACTTGAACTTTTCCGGCTGACGCGCGGCAGACGCAGGCCTGGAGTAGACGTGATGGAGCGAATGGTAGGGTTATAAAGCGAGGCAGCCTGCACTGGGAGGCGGAGGGGGACGAGACAGAGAAGGGGAGGAGACGGTGCGACAGTTATGAATGATATGACAGAAAACTTGTTTCTCTGGATCACAGACACACCATGGAAAAGCGAAAGAATGAAGGTGGGGAGGAACATGCAGGACGCTAGATGAACAGTAACAACACCTGACAGATTCAGGAGTCGTAGTGGGGTGTACACGACTATCCTAGCACAACAAACTGTGCAGCCACGGCGACAAAAATAAACAAAAATAAAAAATAAATTAGCCACCTTAACGGTTGAAAAATAACCCCTCCAAATCAAAAAGGAAAGTTGGGGAACTACCATAGTGGGGAAAAAATTAGGTTTGAGAACGGTGAGGTTGCAGCGGCAGTGATGGCACGTAGCATGCAGGCAGGAGATGTCTTTGCCCTACGTGGAACAGGACTGGACGGGAGGTGTGTTAGCTCAAGGGCTCGCCTCGTGCCAGCAGGTATCACGACACTGACCAGAGCATCCGCCGCTGTATTCCTCATCAGCTAACAAAGAGGTGTTGCCATTCCTGTGCTGCGACTTGTGTAGCGGAGAATTTACCACCAACTAAAGGTTGAAGGCCCTGGGATTGAGGTTTCAGAGCCCAACTTGGCACCTCACGCTGATTACAAAATATGCGGGGGCGGTGTGTTTGACTATATGTCGGCCTCAGCTTCACGCGCCCACACAGGTGACATGTGTCGGCAACCTTTTCTCGAACTTCTCGTCCTGCAAGTGGCTGCCGCTAGTAGATGACTATACCTGGCTGTAGTTCTAGGATCAAGACAGCTCACGTTGATCCGCAGTTCGTGAGTTGACCGGGGACTAGTTTGTCACATTTAAATACTGCTGTGGACGCTATAGTTATAGCTATAAGACATTATAATACTGCTGGAGATGGTAGCATGTCACAAAAATACTACCGGGTTGTTAATTTGTCACACTCAACTCTTACTGATGGGAGCTCTCCAGTGATGACTATTGCTGCACGGGCAAAGACAGGAGGTATTGGGCAGGTTGCAGATAGTAGAGGCAGAATACATTCGGAAGGTTGTAGACAGTAGAGGCAAGACTATTTGACACCTATACTCTATACTACAAGCATCCATCACTGGTAGAAAGATAATTTCATGCTTAGAGTGTTAACACCAACACTGCGTCTCAATTTCACTCCTCGAGATGAATCCATCAATCGCCGTCATCGTCTACAAATCTGTCTTCGAGCTTTAATCACTTTCGATCATAGAAAGCTTTCAAGGAAGGAGGTTTGAAGATAGGCAGGGGAAAGAAAGTGAAATGCTCTCCTTATCAACACGACAAATGGCCACCTTATTGGTTAATTTAGAAAAGGAAGAATCTGAGGGAATTGCACTGCAGACTGTGCCTCATCACACGTATTCTTCCTAACGACAGCATCATATGTTTCAAATCCGTAGTTCAAAACGGTTTGTTAACAACTTATTTAAAGATTCGTGAGAAAGTTTTCAATGTTTATTTATCGTTTGCGATAAGGAAACCGGGACCTTCTCGCATTCTGGTATGTACAGGTGCATCTAATTTATGCTGCAGATTTTATATTACCAGATTAAACACAAGCTATGACACTTATTATGAAAGGAAGGAAAGAAGGATTTATCTATACCAGGGCACTTCAAGGGACTCATTCTGTGAGCTTAGTGTTGTCCTGTAATCTTTATTCCTGCTGTTCGCGCCGTTTTGGGGATGTCGTGTCATTAATGCGATAAGTCTTAGATTGTCCTCAGGATTTTATGACAATTAAAAAAAAATGTGTCATGCCTAAGCCGTTTAGCCTGTGGGTTCCTTAAAATGGTGGTCATGTTTTGTAAACGTTTCTGTTATTTCCTGGTTACACTTTGCTGTTGGCGGAGACGTCAAGGGGAGTAAATACAGCTGCTGCTGTTTGCTTGCCAAAATATTGGTAATAATGACAGAGCTTTTAAGTATTTTTCACCCAGAAAAAGATGGTGGTGGTGGTGGTGGTGGTGGTTATTAAGTGCTCTTTTTCTCCTGGCTCCCACTGCATCGGCCACCTGCTGCTCAGGTACGTAGTCGCTGTCGCTGTCTTTTCTGGTTGTTTGAACTGCTGAACTATGTACTACCGACACAGTCAGCCATTGTATCAGTAGCTATCAGGAGGGTACACCCCTTCAAAACTACAAAGTCAAGCAATAAGCGACAATACAAGGGATTTTTTGTTTCATCGTAGACTTCGGCAAGTGAGTTGGGAAAGGATGGAAATGTGAAGCTGGAGTAAGGGAGGGAAAGCAAGCTAGTGATGCGACGTACAGTACAGTGCGATCGGACGTCATATTTCCATGCCTTCAGAGATTCCTGCAGTCAGGCTTATGCTTGAATCTAAGTATTGGTACTGCACAGCTAAAAACTATTATGCCAAGTAGATATCTTGCCTTCCCTTTCTCCTTCCCTGTTTAGTCAGACTGATCCGCTTTCTCACTTGGGCTAATACACCGGCTCTAGCGCCGATCAGTCCGTTCCTCTTTAGTCTTCCAGGGAAGAGGACGGATCTGAACCCAAGACATCCAGCCTTCACTGCATTGGTGCAACACCGGACCGCCCAAACTCTTCCCTGGGTCGCCAAGGCATTCTAAATGGACGTGCGAAGAGTGCATGCTTCTTCCTAGGTTAAAACTTGTATTAATGGACTGTTGGCAGATGATTTTTCTTTTCTAAAACGAGGTAGGTTTGTAAAAGCTTCCGGTGTCACATTCACCGAGACTAACAGCGGATCACTTCGTAAGAGGCTACGCATTGGTTTCGGCAGACAGACAGCAGTCCACCTATATACATGTCCGTACTGGGTTTGAGACGTGCGAGCGAACTAAGGGAGACAAACAATAGGCGGAAGCGACATGGTCAGGCGACAGAAAAATAAAACTGCCAATTAAAACACTACTATCTCATATTTCTTCAAATTAATATTTAATTAGTATCACTATTATATTTTCTTACCAAGATATTGTTTATAAAATAATGTAATTTCCTGAAAGAAAATAAAGTTTGGAAACATTTTAGATAGAGAGTAACGAAGAAAAAGAGTTGCTGGCAACCAAAACTACTTCAGAGGCGAGGTGTTGCTATACTCGAGACGAACTTGATTTCCTTCTTAAACTGTGAGATAGCTTTCGTGATAGAAAAAAAAAGGAATCATCAGCGCGAATTTTATTTTCATTAGTGAATATTGTTAAAATATGAGTTTGGTTTGTGAGTTTAAAATGGCAGTAATTGTCGCTGATCACGTTTAACGTTAGCATTAACAGTTATCAGTCCAGTGATGCATTACCAGATTTTCCACCAAGATACTAATCGAAATGTGTCCCATCTGTTAGATACACACACGTAAACCAAACGTACTTCTTAAAATTATTAATTTATATTATAAATTATTAATATTATACATTGTTTGCACAGAATGTTATAATTTAAAGTCAAAGACGGTTGGATTTATAAGATGGTGTCCCACGACGATGATAAACTGGACTTTGGAAAATTACAAAAAGAGCTGGAGAAAGCTGTAGAACAAGATGAAAAATATTGGCGAGAAAATGACGCAAAGATCCGGGCTGTTACAACACAGAAGGTTGCTACATATCAGGAGTTTAAGTAAGGCTCGTTTTTTCCCCTTAAAATATTAGTAACTTTTCTTTAAATAGTAATTTTATGTTTGTCTTTAACTCAAGAACTTAACAAAATAGTTCATTTTCTACAGAACTCTTAACATTTTTTACATGTAGTTTCCTTGCTTGCAAAGAGATGTTTACTGTGCTTGTAAACTAGTAGAGTATGTCCTCACTGAAAAACCTATATTCTGTATCATTTATCTTTGTTTAAACTTTGCTTACAAGCAGAGATGTTACAGCACACGCATTTACATGTCTATATCAGAAAATTTTCAGAGTACCAGTATGTGCCCTACTTTACCACTTTATCAACATTAAGATTTATGATCAGGTAAACACACAGCTCTTCTGCCTAATTCGGCTACGCTAAAATAGCACTGGTGTGGAAATAATCTTAAGAAGAGCAAAGATTATGACACAATCTATAAATATGCTACATGTGTTTGATCAAAACATGCTGCAACATTTATTTCAGTCTGGAAGTATGTTTTGACTTAGTTAAGTGGAATGCAGTGCTCTGTAAATGAAACAAAATGCCTCAGATTTCTGTTGTTACACATTTTTTAAGAGATCTTGTGGCTGCCTGCCACCTCAAGCCTCTAGAAAAGGGTGATGACATTGAAAGAATGATTAGTGCCAACCAGATATGGAATTCTGCCATTCAGAACAAGAGTTACCCACAAATTTCAAGCAAAACAGCCCCTGCAGCTGTGCAGGTGAGCAGAAAAAAGCATCCTGTATCTGTTGCTCCATTATATATACAATTTCAGGGAATGCAGTTTTTGGTGACTGGGGAATTTCAGATGATTGGAAATGAGATTTCTTTGTCTTTTGTAGTTGCTTGATTAAAAGCAAAGCATATTCATTTCTGTGTAAGTATTAATATTTACTTTTTTCCCGATGGAAGATTCTTTGAGTCTTACACAACTTTATTTATTACTACCATTATGCACACTTTTGAATGACCTTAATGCACAAATCAGTGTGCGAGAGAAAAACAAAATTTGTGACTTTCTAAATATTGCAATATATTTTCACAGAATATGCAGATTCCTGTTTCAACTACTTCAGTAATAACTTTGCACTTCCTTAGTTGTAGAACTGGCAACCCTGTGCCACTAGCAGTTAATACTGTATTTTGTTTTTGTAAGGCACTTTGAGCCCTCCTTGATAGTATGAAAAGATGCTATGAAAATATGGTAATTTTCAAAGATGCCTCAATGAGGGCATACCCTTACCTGCATTTGTAACTTCTCTTAAAACATGACCCATGATCATGACAGCAATTTCAAGCAGTTTTTTTTTTTTGGTTAGATCATACATTGTTAAGTAGTTAAATGTAACAGGCTTGTCTGCTATGATTTACATGTTGTAGACAGAAAGTTATGAAAAATTTTTGATTTTGTAGGTGGAAATGCAATCCCCCAAATCTGGCCAGGATTTTGCACGTGACTGGCAACATCGATACAAGACTCAGGAACAGCGTTATGCCTATCTTATGTTCACTGGAGCAGATCACCTTGCCAAAATCTTCAAGACTGAAGTCAGCTTTGGACTTTTGGGTGACATTTTAGCTGCACTGACACCATTTCCTGAAGAGGATTGTGAGACAGTGATAAATATACTCAGTAGCATCAGAGGATCAAGTCGATTTAACCTGTCACTGCGTTTTCTAAATACAAAGGAGAAAGACACATGTTCACAGTTATTTCAGAGGCTAGTCAAAGTTGTGGAGCACAAAGGTTTAGTACATTTAAACATGAAACTTTTGAGCCTACAGGCCAGTTTTAATTCTTAACAGCCTTTATACGCAGCCTATTTCTTATGAAGTTTTATGTTTGTTCTCCATCTCATTCTTTTGAAATTTGGTTCGTTTTACATGTACAGCACTGGACATTGGAGTACAATGCTCTTAAAATTTGATATATGAGAGCTTGGAAATCCTCTGAATTTGAATTGTAATTTCTTCTAAAATGCTTCAAAGTATTGCAAGCATACCAAATAGTTTAAAAGATAACTAGAATTTCTAGAAAAAAAAAACCAGGCGTGTGGTTCTGGGTCATGTACTGCATAGGCATATCCACTAAATGAAGGTAAAGTTTCAGCTTTATTCTTCCAGCTTCTCTTTCTCTAAGATGCTTACACAAAGTTGTCAGCGTACAGTTGCTAGAAATGTATTTTAGTTCATGGGCACCATTCAGGTGTAAACCATATATTTTACTGTGCATGTTAGATGTTATATATGTGCATGTTATATGTTATGCTGTAACCCTAGTGGCAAGACTAATGATTATGCCAGTAAAAGTATAAATGTTTATGCTGCATGACAACAAAGTTAAAGCAGACAAGACATAAACTGTACATGGTTACCAGTCACCAGAATGGTGTTAGGGTGTCAGTCAGTTGTCTCTTGACCAGAACCTCTTGTTAGGGGTGGGGGAGCACATGGATAGACAGGGCCTGCCATTCTTGCCTATTTTGGGCGATAGTCAGCAAGTCCTGTACAGGACGACCAGTCCAATCTTTGACACTTGTAAGCCAGTTTTTCTTTGACCACTGCGACATTGGCCACCCTCCAAGTTGCCTTGCTGGGTCACATCTTACCTTGTTTGACCATTGAAAGTAGAGGTACTTGGTGTCCTACATGAGTGGCAACCTTGTTTTGTACAGTCATTGGTTCTATGTTGTCTGTATGACATCCAGAGCAGCCTCTTCAGGCACAGTTCTCAAATTCCAGGATTCTCCTTTCTGTTTCGGGGAGCAGAGTCCATGTGTCACATCCATAGACCAGGAGCGGCACTACCAGGAATTTGTACAGCTTGTGCTTGGTAGTGAACCTTATCTTATGGCTATGCCAGATCCTATCTAGTCTAGCCATTGCCGCAGCTGCAATTCTGATATGGACGTCTGGCGTGGAGTTGCCATCCTTGGAGAGAAGGGCTCCCAAATACTTGAAGCTGCTTACCTGTTTGAGCTGTACCCCGTTCATGTAGATCTCTGTCGCTGCCATTGATCATAACTTTGCTCTTTACAGTGCTGGTCTCCATTTGATATGCATTTGAACTCTGTTAGAGCAAGCAGAAGCTTCAAAGCCACTGAACTTGCAAGTGCTCACTGTTTTGTTACATAAATGATATAACCTTGATTTCAAAACAGTAGCAGATCTTATCATGTATATCTGATAAATAACAAGATTGATGTACAAAACTCACGACACATTCAATGTAAAATGTTTTAATGCAGGGTTTTGGCCTTGAGGACATGTTTCTCTTTCACTCATCAATGTTCATTTTCCAAGCTTGTATGCATGACTGACTGGCTGAAAGCAAAACTTTCTTTCAGCTGGTTTATGAGTGCTCAAATGTCTCTGGGCTGAATGAGATGGGTGGAGTGGGGGTGGGAGTTCAAGTCGGCAAGTAAACAGTTTTTGCCAGACTACACACATAGAGAAATATTCTCAACCATCAAGTTTGTTGCCAACATAAAAACTACAGGCAAAAAGATTCATCAGCTTAATCATGTAATATGTTACAGAAATGTGATTTTTAAAAAAAGGTTTTGCTTTGAACATGACACAAAAGACATACTAATGTGTGGGGGTCCTGATATATAGAACTTAAAATGTAACAAATGTTACTAATAAAAAGCTGGTCAGAAGTGATTACAATGATCTAGGTAAAAAGACCAAATGGGAAATAATTGTAACATACTAATCTAAAGACAACGTTCTCAGATATACAAGACAATTTCAATAATAATTTCACTAAGGTGTTTTTGTTCAATAATGTCTTGAACTCAAAAGGCTGAAGAGGAAAGAAAAAAAGACAAAAGGTAGCACTATATGAAAGTGAATGTGCCAGTCTTTGTGCATAAGAAAGTTTTGCTCGATATGTTTTAAAGGTATATGTTTTTTTAATTTCTGGAGACTGCATAACAAAACAGGCCCTATTCAAACAAAAGCTGTCAGATGCAAAAGAGATGAAGCTAAACAAACACAATAGGAAAATTCTGTCTTGTAAAATGTTTTCACAGTTTGTCAGTTTCAGTAACAAGCACCCCCCCCCCCCAAAAAAAAATGTGCGTCTGAGGTGAAAATAGTTGTAAATATAAATGATTTGCAGTGTAATGTAAAAGATCGATGACAACCAAGTAAACCAGTCAAACTTTAAAAATAGCTTTATATTTAAGTACAAATAAGAACATAGAAAGTTAAAATGAAAGTGAATAAAAGTATTCAGTAATCTACAGAGACTAAAACATAAATTGTACGATACATTGTGTATGACTGTAAAGTCACTTTGAACAGTGAGTTGAGCTAGAAGAAAAAAGTTGTAAGGGTATTTCAATACTACTGAAAAAGTTCAGTTGAAGTTTTGAGTCATCAAATCATATGTATGCGACATTCAATCTACCAAGCTACCACAACAGCCAATCAAACAATCTCCATTCTCATAATGCATTTCAATGACTTAAAAGCTAGGGGGAGAACTTACTTTCATAGGCATATTATTACTGTCACCTTAGACAGACAGGTCAGTGTAACTTGTAAAAGGAAATAAAAGATACAGTGCTTGACTGTAAATATTCGAGTACTCCATTTTGAAAAGCATAATGTGCTGATACAGTGCCAGGCTTATTTTTCATTCCAGCATTGTAACTTTTGAGTTTGTACCTTTTTTTTTAAATAAGTACAACAGATAATCTTAAACTCTTTTAATCAGAATGCTTTCTATTATACTTGTCACCCATTTTTATATTTGATAATAAATTTCCACACACTTAACACCTTAAATTCTGAAAAATGTGTCTATGGTAACCACAACCATTTGGATGTTCTGATCAAGTCATTTAACAAGAAAAAAAAAATCTACATCAGTGTTTTAAGGCAAACTGGAGTAACAAATCAATTACATCGCATTACTTACAAAATCATGTAAGATTGGTCAAACTATTGAAACAAAGTAGTGTTTAAAAGTCATCAAAATCATCATCAGAGTCACCAAAATTATATTTGACTGGAGCCTTAGCACGTCCAGTAGTTGCACCACGCCGAGGAACTGCTGAAAAGTCCATGTCACCACTCCCACCAAAATCGTCTTCACCTTCAGAATCTTTTGGCTTTTTCTGAAAAGTAAATGTATACACATATACTGTAATGATTCATGGTTCAAATCCCTACTTCGTTTCAGTCATTCAAGCACAGGTAGAATTGTATGCTAATAGCAATATTAAATCAGAGAATATTAATTCTTGGGGAAGCCATTTGAGCATGTGATGCAAACCACAAAATTGCATCATGCATGCCATGATGCAATTTTGTGGTTTGCATTGGAATTCCAGACTCCTTTTTGTAAACAACATTTAATCTGTAGTTCAACATGGTGGTGCGTAACTTTGGCGAACACAGTTAATCCAGGTGGCAATCTATGCTGACTACACGGTAAAGAAAAATTTTTGTGGTTGTCGGCATGGAACCCACGATAAGGTTGCTAATCACCCTAGTTACCCAGTGGCTTGGTGTTTCATTGGTCTTAACTGTAGTAGAGGGAAAATAAGTTAGTCTGCATAACGCTCCCCGCGGCATTCAGTGGAAATCTGTGTATGAGGATAGACCACCAAAGCATTAGCAGTACGTGCATAACAGACGCTACCGAAGGGTAGTGCTGAATCAACACTGTCTACCAAAGGGTAGTGCTGAACTAATGCCTTGAAGGGTAGTGCACGATCTACACATACACTACAACAGATTCAGTGCCGAGATATCAAGGAGAACTGAGTGACATGGAGACGACAGACATTCACTGCAATCCATCAGGGACTCTGGAACGGCACTCAGCAAAATCCATGCTGACAAGTCAGCATCTTGGATATAAATCTGTGATCATCTGTTTGGTGGACTTCTGTACCAACAGCATGTGTGAACACAGAATCATCTGACTATTCGTATCAACCAGTCAAATGCCAGGGGAATTATTAACTTTCTATGGATGGTAGACATTATTTGTTTCTCATTTCATTGCTTTTTTCTTTGAACATTAAATGTGTTCAACGATGGCCTGACCTTTTTTGCGTGAAAAAGAGTAGAAGAGTGCCATGAGCGTAGTTACATGTAGATGTAAACTCATGCTCGCAAACATTCATAATTGCACTCTTCTCACAAAACGTCACATATACGCACACATAAATGAAAGACCTATCACACAAAGCTTAGATTTTCGTTAATTTTTTTTTTTATATATAGATTTCAGTTCTCTGACTCAGCACAATGTTGCCAAACTACTCTGAAAATCTTCTCCCCTACTTAGGGAAAAAAGCAACATATAACTGGTAAATGAAGAAGGACTGGTAATAAAGTCAATAAAAACTTACAACCAAATCAAAGAAAGAAAAGAAAAAAACCCCACCCTCAAACAATCACTGCTTCTATTTTTAAGTACCTTTGCTGGACCCTTTTTCTTTTTGGGAAAGAAATCTGAAGAACCTTCAGAGTCGCTGTTCTTGCCTCGCTTAGCTTTGGGTTTCCTGGGCTTGCTTTCTCCAGAATCTGCAAAAAATTTACATAAGCTAAACTGCTGTGGCAGTAGTCTTGCTAATACTCCAGTGATCACAATGCCTCCAACAGTAGATCAACATATGATGGTAACTGACGACGTATTTTGTCAAACTATAATTAAAGGAATCAAAATCTGGCCATCAGACCCACCAAGCTCATTTAGAATACATCTTTGAATATAAAATATCTTTTCAAAGACATTTGTATGGTATCCTAAAGTTTTACTCTGTAAGACTTGCTCTGGTGTGTCCTATCCAATGGAACCTTGGATTACAAGTATTTTTTCCTGGAATGTGCTTGTAATCCAAAACACTTGTATTTTGAAGCAAATTTTCCCATAAGAAATAATTGAAATGCAGACGATTCATTCCACAACCCAAATACATGTATATTTATTAATCTTTCCATGCCTCAAAACACTATTAATGCCACTTCTTACAGTCATCAAACCATCCTCTGCTTGTCTTAAAACTTTTTTCGTTTACTGTTGACTTACATGGCAGTTTACTTACAAGGTCAGTGTACAAGGCCTTTGGCTTCTCATTGATTAAATTCTTGGTCAAAGTATCACCTGCTTGGTGCTTCTCGTTTATCCACACGAAAAGCAACTTTTCTACATCTTCCAGAACATGTGGCCTTTTGCTTTGATGCTTTTGTGACTTCTACTGCAGCATCTAGCCCCTTTATTTTTTCAATATTGTGCAAATCGCTGACGTCATACAATTTTGTGATACAGGACACTCGTTTGTGCTTTTCTATCCTTTCCTTCTTAACTTCCATTGCAAGACCCTCCTTACCAGTTTCATTTTAATCCTTTTTCTTGACGGGAGCCCATTGCTTTAGAAAAGACACGTGATTACAGTACACTCTAATGATCATATGAATGTTGACTGGGGGAGCGAGGCATGCCAACAAAAATCCAGCATGAGAGAATTATCACGATCCCACAGGTTTCTCAGTCAAAAGTCTTAGTTTCGGTTTCCCCCTATTTTTTGTCGGTGTCATTTAATATTGTTGATTAGCACAGAAGAAAAAAGTATGGATAAGAACAGTGAGAATCAAGAAGCAAATTTATCAACCAGAAACTTGTTTATATTAAAGAATGACAACAACTTTGTGTGTGAATAAAACAAATCTGTACAGGAATTCTTCTTGTTCCTAATCATCCCCCGTGGAGCATAGGACCACAACTACACCATGCCATCGGACCCGGTTATGGGCGTCCCTCTCTAGTTAGGACCATGTCATGCCAGCTGCCTCCTGTACAGGAATGCTTCACTCTAATCCTGATGAGGGCGTCACCTTCACTTTCTGTATTCTTGTTAAAAACTGACTGTTTTACTATTTTTGTGGGATGTTTGAGCACTTTTTCTACAGTGGTTTTCTTGTGGTCTCCTTAAAGTTCATAGTTGTGGCACAAGAAATCAAGAATAGAAATGAATAGTCAAAATTTACATTTATGGAGGCCAGCTGCACAACATTCTAAAACTTCCCACTGTTCTAAATAAGCACATTTAAAAATGTTTTAAAAAATTGCTTTGAAGTAGTTAAGCTATTTTGCATGATCATTTCAGGACTTTTAAAGCGAATTTCTCTTCTAAATTTAAAATCATTTGGAGCTGATGTATCAGTTTTAATTGAAGTTATTTCTGTCATCACAACCAGTTTTGAGGAAGAAGTAGTGGTAGAGGTTTTAACGAGCAAAAAATCCTATGATGAAATTTAGAAAAAATTCTTTCAGCAACTTTGATTTTAATTGATATCAAAATTAGTAAAGAGATTGTAATAACTACTGATGAAAGTACAGTGCTCAAGTCTTTCATTATTTAAAAAATAAATTGTATTTGAATATGCATCGAATGCTTCTTGACCAATAAGCATGTATTAAATTTTGCAACCTGTTTAAATCTAATGTACTTTGTGCACATTATGATGGTATTTTTGTGTGAGAATTTCTACCATACAGAGGGAGGTCAAGTCATCTCATGCTGATAAGAGCAAAAGTAGGGTTTACAGTTTCTGTTATTTAAAATGATATAGAAAAATTCTAAAATTGTGTTTAGAAGCATTCTGTTAAAAGCTGTGTTAACAGATTTAAGGCTTAAACATGTTTAAAATTCGTGTTGTGCGACAGGCTCCTGAAGTAATAACATGCAAACTAAATATATAATCAAGTCTATTACAAGAATTTTTCGTTCACACTTCTTCTGTAACCTAAAAATCAACTTACTTGTTTCACGTGCATAAAATTTTAACCCAATTTTTTCGTGAACCATCTCTATCAGCACTTCTTCAGGTAAATCAACTAAGATTTAGCCATGTCTCAGCTTCCTAGCTTTCGAATTGATCTAGTCTTAAAAATATGTAACTAAAACAGCTTTTATAAAACTTATAAAAATAGATGTGGAAAATAAGAAAACTACCTTTTTTCTGTCGTTTAGCTGCTGGTTTGGGTGCTGTGGGTTTCTTAGCTGCTAGCTTAGAGTCTGGTTTAGGCACAAACAGGTCATCTGCATCATCTTCTGGTAGCAAAAATAAAATGAATTAGTACACCAAATAAGCTAAAGCACAAATGTTTAAACCTTTACACAATACTTTCTCCAACTTAAGTTCCTGCAATGATTAACTGATAGGTTATTCAATGAGTTGAAATGGCTACGAATCTTGAAAATTTGTTGCTGATTACCTTTTGGCAGAGTCTTTGTGTCAAGTGAGAAGCCATCATCACTGTCTGTGAAGTCCATAGTCATGACTGGCTTGGATGAGGCTGGTGCTTGAGAAGGAGCAACATGAGATGGAGGCAGGTCTTTTGAAGTTGTCTCTTGTGTTAGAGCTGCCTTCGGTGCTAACTTAGCAACAGCCCTATGCATCAAAATGAAAATCCATGGGTAAAGTTTAAATATGTAACAGCACAGCTAAGCATGCACACAAGAAATGATCTCACTTTTTCACGAAATGCTTAGACTCCAGAGTGGGGTTGCGCCAGCACTTTTATCAAGGCTCATGTTTATGGCCTTCAGCAGTTTACACTTTTTTTTTCAATCATTTCAGGCAACTCTGCCCATTAAGGTACAGGTCTAAAAGTAATTTTACTCAAAGGCTTCAAATTAAAGAAAATAGTTTGAATTAGCTGGGCTGCCAAACTCATCAGTTTCTATACTGGCCAGATGGTTTGGATCTTTAAAAGGTATTTTGGGGTGGGTGGTTCAGTGGCTAAAGCACCTGACACCATGAGAGTGAGAATTGGCCATCATGAGTCTGTATCATCTATCTGATATCCCTTTCTCTGGATGCGACACTGTTTAATGTTATTAGTATCAGTATTAGCATTTTGCCTTACTTTGTTATAGGTGCTTTGCTCATGGGCTTGAACATATTATCATCATCATCATCATCATCAGAAATACTAGCAATGGAAGAGTCTTTGTCACTGTCAGATAACACGTCGACTTTTCTCTTAGGCATGGGTTTGATTGGACTACTATCTACATCAGACGATACAGGTGGAGGTTCAGCACTGGAATCTGCTTGTGGGGGAAGTGGCTGCAAATCATTATCACTGCCACTCGATACATGGTCTTCATTTTCTACGTCGTCATCAAATGTATACTTTGCTTTACCCGCTGCTGCAACAACAACAAAAAATCATTACAGGGCTATGAAATGCAGGTTTAAGTATTTTAACTGAGTGTTCTAAAGGTCTGAGAAGTGTGAGTAAGTATTCTAATATTTATTTCCATGTCAATTTTTTTCATCGACATGGCTACTCTAATTTCAGTGTCTACTGGCAACATAAAAATGATAAAACTGCCACTAATAAGCTTGTAACCGTTCTAAAGATAAATGGAAGATTGTAGACTCAAGTATCACATCTGATCAGTTCTGCGGACACCCATTTCACATTCATGATTATGGCTCTGTGGATTCTGATTTTGTTGTTTCGTCAATGCTTACCAAGAAATGCCCCTCCTTTAAGTTTCCATAAGCATGAAGGGTGGCAACTCCTTGAGCTGTGTTTGTTGTATCTTCCAAAGTGTGGATAAACATATTATCTGCATTTTATACAGGTTTTAAACTAAGAAAAAAACAAAGACTTTGCTTAGTCAAGTATCTCCACTCACCTGCAGCTCTGCGAGGTCCACGATCTCGAGCTGGAGCAACAAAGCTATCTCCCATATCTGAATCAGAGATATCACTAATTTCACCAGCAGAACCATCTGAATCAGACCATGGCTTGCGCTTCTTCCCTGGTTTCTTTGCCTTGCCTGGAGATCCAGTGCCTGTATGAACCAAACACTAGACTAGAATATGTAAAGCCTTCTAAACTTGAAAAGTGAAATCGCTAGTGTACTAAATCCTCTATTATTTGGATAACAGATGTAGAAATGTCAATACCATAGTCTCATAGAAGGGGTCTTATCAACGACATCCATAGTCTCTAAATTTAAACAAGAATCTAAATCAGAGACTAAGCTTCTTGCTCGCTTTTTTGATTTAAAAAAAAATGTTTTGTCTTATCCTCTGACCTAAAAATGCATGTGGAGTAATAAGGAATTCCTGAAATTCCTGCTATGCTGGTTGATTAAATAACCTATTATTGGCTCATCAGATTGGAAGTTAGTTTACTTGTCAATGAAACTTAACCAACTGGTTCCCTACCCAAGTTAGGGCAATTGTAAACATGGATAAAGTGCATACACCCACAAATATGAACCCACATGTTGACCTTTTTATGTGCATGGTGATGTTTGAACTTATGTATCAGGAGAATGAAGGAACTATTCACCCAGACTTTGGAAAACAGTATCTTGTCCTGAGCTTTACCCAGTTGTTAGAGAAAAATTAACCCAAACGAACTCACCTCGACCTCGACCTCGAGCTCGACCAGCTCCAAGTCCAGCTCCAGCTCCAGCTCCAGGTCCAGGACCAGGACCAGGACCAGCACCTGCGCCTGTGCCTGCAGGTTTTCGCTGCTGTTTAGGCTTTGGTTTTGCAGCATTGAGATTCAAACGCTGGGCTAATGACAGTGGTTCACCATCTTCTTCCTTGGCAGGTCCATCATCATCAATACCTTCTGCTCCATCAAACTCCTGCTTCAGTTCTTTTTTAACCTGTGAAAGAGGACTATTTATATAAACAGTTTTTACTTTATATAAGACCCCAAGGGGAGGAATTGTTATGCATATTGAACAGGCCCCCAAGTCACAGTTAGTAAAAAAAAGGAACTCCTCAATGCACTGATCTATAACCAACGTGATGTTAATCCATAAAAAACTGCATGACAGTTATGGTGATCTGTACAAACTAAGTGTACAATATTAAGAACAGCTACACATAAAGAATCATTTTGAAAAAGTAATTTATTTGAAAAAAGTATACTAAACAACCAATCCATCGATGCATAAAAAAGTGAATAAGTAAATTTAAAACAAAATTAAAGAAAACTAAAAGAAAAGAAATTCCTTACCCTAGCTTTGAATTTCCTTGCAGCATCTTTCTCTGCTTTAACCTTCATAGCACTATCAATGCGCGGTACAATACGTCGACCAATAGGAGAAGGCTGGGTGTCCACTAGCGCCTTTTTAGGTTTGAGTTTGCCAACCTTCCCAAGTTTACCTGGCTTAACAGCTTCCCCTGCTGCCTCCTCTCTCTCCTGCTGCTCTACTTCCTAAATGTTAATCCATAAAAATCTACAGTTTGCTACAATGTACCAGGACAAATTCAATATAAAGAAAAGTTTCAAAGACAGAAACTATGATTGTGACATTTTCAGTGTCAGCAAATTTTCCTTTCCATATGATTGTCTGAAACTTCCAAGATAAATGGCAAGAGGAATTAAAATAGACTGAGACACTATTCTAAGGTTCCATTTTATCTACAAAACATAAGCAACAAGAGCAGGGGTGGTCTAAGTTTTGTGGGCCAGTCTAAAATTCTCAGCTATGTGGCGGGCTGCTAAAATAGCCAAAAACCCACGCCAAACCTAGTGATAATGGAATGGACAACAACTCACATCCAAAAGCAAAAGAAACTGCTCAAGATCATCAGTCCACAGATCACTGGGCGTCTTTTTCTGTAACTCTACCAGCTCACATCTCTGAAAAATAAATAAAATATCAACATCTCAAAAGAAATTTAAGCCAAGACTCAAATGCTCATTATTCTTGCTATCAACATTGACGTTTAGAACACAAAAAAATCTTATCTTTAGTCACTAAAGCATGCTGATAAAAAGCCTCTTTTTACATGGAAAGAACAAGGCCAATGAGGGCAGTTCATTATTCAGCATGTGCAGTACACACTCATTAGTGGTTAAAGTGGAAGCAGAGGTCAATCTGTTGGGATCAGTTGATGTTACTGAAAAATATGAATGTAAAGAGTTGGTTTTGAGGGGGAAAAGATTACTGTTGTGTTACATTTTTTTTTTTTTTAAAGGCAGCAGTCGGTATTATGTGCTTTACCAGATAGATGCCTATGAACTCGAAAGATGAAAATTGTGGCTGCAAGTGATACAAAGAGAACTTTGTGCTGACAGAAAACTCAACATATTTTGTATCTGGATTTTTAGATAAATGACCCACATTTAAGCAGGTAGTTCCTAACATGACATTATGGTATGAAAGTCAATGAAAACATACAAGCATCAACACCAGCTTAACAACAGCTTATAGTGTAAGCTAAAAAATCTTACAAAAATAGCATAAAAGATGCTTTGCAGGCAATGATTCCAAACTAACAGTTGGCTGAGAGAGACTTTTAAGTGGGAAAATAAGCACTGGTGGAAGTTGTACATTAATAAAATAGCCACAAATCTGTAATACAATAAAAACTTTTAGTACAGCAATGGACACTTGCAGAAACAGAGAAATGTGAAGAGTGATAATTTGTCTACAGCAATTAAGTTTCAGTGATGTGATTGCCAAATCATTAAAAATATATAAGGCAACGAATAAGAATATTTTAATAACAATTTTTTTCAACCAGCCCCCTACTTACCCACCCATCCACAAAAGACGGAAAAAATTTTCCTAGTTTTAAGAGCGATGTATATCATTGCAGGATTATTTAAGTACATAAAGAAATATTGAGCAAATACATAGAAATGTCAGCTAATTATTGTTCTTTTAAACTAGTTACTCATTTAAAGCCCTTACAATTATTAAATTAATCTTATTACTGTGCTGATTAATGTGTAGTTCATATGTAAGTTGCTGTACATTTACAGTTCAAACCACAGCTTTACTCCTTCTGTCCAGTTCTGGTCAATCAGGAAGAAAGGTGTTAATGATAGCAGCCTTCAAATCTTTCCACTAGCACATCTCAGAGTGGAAGGTCAGACACATAAAGACCATGCCGGACTCTTTCATACGCTAATCATAGCTAAGTCATGCTTCACTTTCATTTGATTGCATTTGCTACACACTATCTAAAATTATTACTTTGGTAGGATAAGGCAACTGTGAAAGCAGTTTTGTCAAGATTCTTTGATTCAAATCCCTCTTTATCCATGTCAACGAAGCCAAATTCGTGTAGCTTATAAGGAATGGTATAAGCTAAGCTACACATATATTCTCAACTCCTTTTTCCATTTTGTGTACAACACTAAGAAAACTGCTAAATGCTGATTAGATGTTGCCATAGGACACTGATCTAAATGAAAGACCCTCATTGTATGAGTCAAAAATCTTCATGCATTTATACTTGCTTACAAGTAGAAAAAAAAAAAATACCATAAACATCAAACATTTGGATAAAAAGGTAGTTATTACATATCTCCACAAGAATGACACAAAGGATAAATAAATCAGAAAAAAGAAAGAACCTTGGCATCGCGTTGTTTAAGCAACTCATCTTTGCGCTCCTTTGTCAGGCTCCAAAGTGGCAAGTTAAGAATGTAATTAAAATCAGGACCACTGCTGTCCCCTGATGCTGTACTGGCATTATCATCTTCATCATCTCCTTCTGCCAAATCCTGTAAAATAAAGTATGCCAATATCCACTAGATACAGAAAAAATATATGAATGATCTGAGATGAAAAGACTATCTACTGTGTATATATGACGAAAAAGGAAAGCTAGTTCAGACCATGTGAAAGAAACATGAAGTGGAGAAAGGGGACAAATGGAAAAAAAGGAATAAAATAGTAAACTGTCAGTATCGCTGAGGATATTTTAATATGCAACAGTAAAAAGTTACAAAAGTGATCTTTACCTTTGGTGCTTTAATTGATAAAATGTATATTTTAAAGTTGAAATTTTTTACTTTAATATATATTTCCTGTATATTTCTTATTGATTACATTTGTTAGTGGCTGACTGTGTTCTGTGCAGCATAACATGTTACTGTTAGCTTCTACATATATATATTTTATTATCTTATTTTATTATTGGTTGGTCAACATAGACAGTGCAGTCTGTTTTGGCTGTGATACAAATGCTCAAATACAACTTCAAAGTATGATACCTTTTCATGCATCCACTTGTTATTGATACTGTCAGTTCTCATTATAGTAGTTCATTTGATAATTTGACAGATTTGACAGAGATCATTGCTAATGAACAGTTCTGCAGTAATGGCGGATTATACTCTTCTGTAAGTGTTAACAGATTAGTGTCCAAATCATTTTTAATTTTTCCTGTTACAATCATTAAACCAAGTTTTACTGATGCTCCAGGCTGACAAATTTCATTCATTTTATTTTTCTAATTGAAATTTGAAGCTGTACAAGTAGGGTGATGCATTTGAGACCAAAAGAGCATTCCACTGTCTCTTTTAAAAAAAGAAAACAACAAGGAAACTGACAAATAATGACCACGGGTGTTAGTAGGTTAATGATCAAACATACTTTTTCTTTGTTCTGAGTTTCTTTCCAAGCTTTGACAGGGTCAGAATCATAACCACGTCGCACCAGCATTTGAATAATCTCCCTCTTTGGCTTGTTCTCTGTTAAGAAGGGAATATATTTAGAAGACAACCTCCAAACTGTTTACATGATCACAGGCATGTCCACAATATGCAAATGCTAAGTGAGGGCAAAAACAAATGAAGCATGTTGCATTAAGCTAAAAGGGCTACTCCAACGCGTTAAGATTTATGTTTTGAGTATTTTGAAAGGGCTTTTTTAAAACCATTAACTAATAAAGCATTACACCACAAGCATAAAAATATCACTGATGTGGGTTGTGGGGAGGAGGCGGATTTCAATGATTGCAAAGACAACCTTGCACAAATGCCTGAACAACCAAGGTTCATAACTGAGCTATTTTTGATACCAACATAATTAAAAAAAATGATTTTATTAATCAAAACCAATACTATTGATCAAAAGCAGATGAGGCATACATTAACATCGTAGAATCAAAAGTTGATATTATTTAACTTTCATTGATAGCATCAGTCCACTGCTATTTTCTTGTGCAGCTAGTTTTTCAGCTTTGATTGATGATTGTAGTGGCTCAAGTATTAGTCAACTCTTCCATATGTAATTTGCAGCATTACTCCGTTCGATGTCCAAAGTTAATAACTCACCAATGACAATAGTGCCTTCTATTTTTTCCAAGATGAATCGTGCAATGTTGTCTAGTTTAAGCGTCTCAGCACTCAGCATGCCCTCAAGGTAGTGTTTTCGACGATGATAGTAGTCCAGCCGTACATCAAAAAACTCACGCAGAATCTCTTCGACCCGGTGAAAGTGTCTGATGCATCCTTTATGGTCAAACAACACCTGAATAACAAATCCAGAAATAAATCCCTTCACCTCTGGCCTTCTTGTAAATATCGAATGAAAATGTTTGAAAGATGCTGACATTCACTCTTGTTATTTTTAATTTGCCTGTCTACCCTAAGCACATTCAGAAAAAAATGTTGATGGATATTTTTAGTTCCATTTTAAAAAATTTATACATACATCCACACGACTGACAATTTAGAAACAACATATTATAAAATATAAAATGCTATCATGCAATATTTTTCTAATAAATTTATATTAAATAACAAAAGTAAACAGAAATAAAGTGCACTATTTAAAAATAAAGTAAATAAAAAATTCTTATACTATCAAGAGAATTTATTTACCAAGTGACTTCGTGTGTGGAACATATCATAATGATGGCTGCCACTTACTCGCCAAATACCAATGTTACACCAATAAGTCACCATCAACAACCAACAAGTACATGATAATTGAATATACTCTAGGTTTTTCAAGGCAAACTCGCTAAACCTTTTGTAAGAAGACCGATGTAAGACAGGGTTGCATATTATCACCAACAATCTTCCTGATGGCCATAGACTGGATTATGCGCAAGACAACCAAAGACAACAACACCGGTATCCAGTGAACCATCACCAAACAGCTAGAGGACCTGGACTTTGCAGATTACATGAGTCTCCTATCTTATCGGCAACAACATGCATAAACAAAACTGAGTAAGCTAGTAGAGGAAGCAGAGAAGACTGGCTCAAAAGTCAACAGAAGAAGACCGAAGTGATGAGAATCATCAAAAGCAGTAACTCCCCAATCCAACTTCAAGGAGAGAACATTCTGGAAACAGACCACTTCACGTATCTGGGGAGCATTGTCAACAAGGATGGTGGAGTAGATGATGACATCAAAAGCTGCATCAACAGGGCCAGGCATGTTTTTAACAGCCTACGACCCATCTGGAATTCCCGAGCATTATCCTTCTGCAGTAAGACCCACATCTTCAACACCAATGTGAAGGCAGTCCTACTGTATTGTTCTGAAACCTGGAGAGTGACAAACACAATCAATAACAAGCTCCAGACCTTTACCAACTGATGCCTACGCCATATTCTGGCAATAAGATAGCCTGAAAAGATCTCCAACCAGGTCCGCTGGCAAGCTGTTGGTGTGGCCCTATGCTCCTCAAGGAGTAACAAGGACTAAACTAACTAGGTTTTTCAAAGCCCAATCTAGTCACTGGGCGGCCCGGTGGCGCAACGGTTAGCGCTGTTAGCGCCTGTCACCAATACAGTGAAGGTTGGCTGCCCTGAGTTCATTTCTCGTCTCGGGCACGCTGTTCTTTCTCTGCACGTGGCATCTGTTTACAGGGCTGGCTGCTCTCCGCCAAGGACGGTCCCAAGCCCGGCTGAAAAAGGAGGAGGGTTGGGCGTGGGGCCAGCACCCCCACCTCGTAAAAACAAATCCTTGCTACTAAAACATCGACAACAGTAAACTGTCGTCGATGGCCTATGCACCTGGAGGTGCGAAGGGCAAAATAAAATAATAATAATCTAGTCACTACTACATTATTTGCGATCAAAGGCAGGCAGAAATCTACAGCAGTCTCTTAATGTTTTTATGTCCTTGGAGAATCAGAGGGAGTAGGCAAAAGAAAGTATACATACCATGGAGGCTGTAGATAAAGAAGTCTGCAGCTTGAAAACCTTGTGTAGACCACTTTCTTCAGCTTGTGCCAGCTTCTCTGGAGCCATTTTTACCACAAACTTAACTGTGGTGTCTGTGTGGTACTCCTTGTAGTCTCTGAAAAATATAATTCTTTGTTATGTACTTTCTGTTTTAAAGTTTCCAATTTTTCAAGAAAATGGTACAAATATCAAAGAAAATCTGGACTGGAAAAAAAAAAAGGATCTAAGATAAGAACTCACGATATGATGGAGGGTGTTTTCTCTGTGCCATGTAGCATGGGTTCCAAAACCTCCTCTTTGTAGTTCTGAGTCCAGCACCGAATAGGCAGCTCTGTAATCTCTACTGTCCTGTCATCCAAGATGGACACCTCTCCATTCATAACATAGCGATTGTCACCTAGTTCCTGAATTGAACCTCGGAAATTCTTGAAAGCTGGCACCTGGTAGATGCAAAAGATTAGTATAAAATATAAAATATGTGATAAACAAAGTAAACAGAAGACTTTTATTCACTTTTTCAAAAAAAAAGTCACACGTTTAAGTTTGGAATTCTACAGCCTCTCCCACCACTCTACCACCGTTAAAAACAAAAAAAAAAACAAAAAACAAAACCATGGTCTATTGTAGAATGCCATCAGTACTAGCACAAAATCCCATTCCTTAAATCCACCAGCAGGAACATGTATTCTGACTGACATGTTACTTCCAAAAGTAAAAGTAAAGCTTAACATACCATAGGAAGGGGATCAAGACCATCAAGCATTCGTTTTAGATTGGCAATAATCTCACGGATGTCATAGTTTGGGATCTTAGTACTCCATCCCGTGCCAATACCATCAGCTCCATTCACAAGTACCATGGGAATTATGGGACAGTACCATTCAGGCTCAATGCGCTGGTTGTCATCAAACAAATGTCTGAGCAAACCATCATCCTTAGGGTTGAACACATGTCGTGCCAGAGGACTGTGAGAGTTAAAAAAAATCTGTATGAAGACCAAGAAAAACCTTCCCAATGATACAAATCTGTATATAAAAGAAGTCTTAGTGTAACCATCTTCTTTACTGAAGGAGTCACCCGATTAAGCGCTTTGGTAAGCTCTCATGTACAAGTTTTCTGTTTACAGCAAACAGATGCTAAGATGCAGCAAGATGTTATTACCCCTGTTAAGCAAACTTTATAACAGATTTTGCCCTTTGGAAGACGTCTGTGATCATACCTGAGCATTGTGAATATGTATCTGGGACTGGCAGCATCTTTTCCACCATGGAGACGGGTACCAAACTGACCCAAAGGTTGCAACAGGTTCAGGTTATTTGAACCCACAAAATTTTGTGCAAGGTTGATGATAGTACTCATCAAGGAAACCTACACAGAACACGGCCATGCAGAGGTAACTGATTTCTTGCTGTTTTGTCAAGATGATACACAATCAGTTTTATATTATACTATTAATAATAATAAATTGTACAACTTTAAGTGCAGAATTATGCTCACAAAGGAGCATGCACACTCAGCATTTGACCAAAAAAAAAAAAAAAAAGTAGATAAATATTTAGTACATAAAGAAACAGAAAGATGGGCAATAATGAAGATACAAAGGTAACATTAGCAATGAAAGAATATCAGCAGGATAACCTCAAGAAATACAAGAAAGAACCAACTACTTCAGTGATTATGCGACTGGTCCATTTCAAAGGGTGAGTGGTTTTACAAGTATAAAAAGAGATAAGCTCTTAAGCTATAAACAGTCAAGAATCACAAAAACTGTTTACATTTACATTAATGAAATCCAGTAGATGACACTCCCATTCAAGAAATATCCATGTGTAAATAAGCTGCCTTAAAAACAGTGATAAGCTGGACAGGATTTTGGGTTTTGTAGTGCTAAATAACATAGCTACTAAAAACTAGATGGCCATTTATGGAACTAAATGGGTATAAATTTCTCTCGAATATTAGTGCACACCGGGCAAATAAAAATGCAGTTCTGCCTCTTCAATATCACGATGGAATGGGCAGTTATGATCCATAGCAATAAAGTTAACTATAAAACACCTGCAAAAAGAATGACAACAAAGGCTCACTGTATTGGTGACAAGCACTAACTGTTGTGCCACCGGACCTTTTTGTAGAGAATAATTTATTTGAGTATTGTGTGACCAAAAAAAAAAAAAATCCTGTAAGTCAGATAAGAATCAAACCATTCCAAGGTCAGAGATGTCTCAAAGAGTAAGGAGTCTTGGAAAGAGAATACAATGCAGACAGGTGAGGCTATAATAACTATTAATGAGAGAAGAATATCAGTTATTACATTGATGAGAGCAGTCTCAGTCCAATGAACATGATGACTGAGTGGTAGGGATGAGACGACAAGTTTGTAGATGTCTAGAGTTGCGTCAAAATCTAATTGATATTTTAGAGAGGAAAGACAAGTTAGAGATGGGGTAATAGTCAATGTAATACAATGACAGCTAGTATGGGCTTCTTGAACAGTGGCTCCAATGAAGTGGAAAAATGCCTCTTGATGCTGATCTGACAAGATTTGTGAAGTAAAATATCAAAACATTCAAGGTGGGTAGGCACTAACTAAATTAACTATGATCTAATATTATGTTCATGATATACTTGTTTTATAATACTTATTCAATGGATAACCTGGAATAAAGCATTTTAAAACAAATATTTAGGAAAATATAAGCAACAAAATTAAAAAAATTCTCTCACTTCACCATGATGGTAAGCAGACTGTTCTGCCACAGACCCAGCCAACTGGGCTACTTTGAGCTCCTTCTGCGTAAGATTGCGCTTGATGCAAGTGAATATAACTTTTCGCTGACCTGGTTTGAGACCATCCATTAAAGATGGAATAGAGCGTACAAGGTCCATGTTGCTAAACAGAATCAGCTCACGATTGATGAATTCACTGTAAGTGATTTGACGTGTGTCTTTTCCATACAGGTAGAGCTTTAAAAAAAAAAAATAAATAAAAAATTATTGTAAACAGAGATCAAGGGACCAATCTACATAAAGAATTTTGAAGTGTGCTTACCTGTGTTCAAGGTATGCAATTAAATCTAACCTAACAGTTTGCTGGCCTCAAAACCCACTCATGTTGCCCAGCTAAATCCATACAGGAATATACACATTTTAAATGTGCAAACTATTTCAAAAATAGTAACCTTCATAAAGAATTCTGTGCAAATTTTGTCTTCTTTAGATGGCTTGAATTATTGTAAATTTCTCTACATTATGATTACAAAGATCGCAAGAGAAATAAAGCATGCTGAAATGTATCTGACACTTGAAAGTCCTTTTATATAACAGATTCAGAAGAATATTTTTACAAAGATAGTAAATTAAACAACAGAGATGTAATATGACAACAATATTGCATCTTTTACAATTTCAGATTGGTGAAAATGCCTATGTATTTTTTAAAATAAAATTTAACCCTTTGGCTGCCTATGCATTAGTGTGCCCACTACCGAATATTCGGTCAGTAGCATGTTCTAATTGTAAAAAAGAAACTGAAGTGGCGGTTGTGTAATGGTCGGCAGATATTTGATTCCCCCTATTTATAGCACTGGCTCTGACGCCATGCTTGTTTTGATTGGCATTTTATCGGACTGGAAATAGAGCGATCCTCATCTAGAGTTTTGCAAACATTGGTTACATTGGTTAGCAAAAAAGAGCATTTTCTGCTGAATAATGTGGTATATAACTTAGCATGGGTTGAATTTAAAATAGCCAAGCTCTTCCTGGGTAAAGAGACCAACCCTTTTTCAAAAAGCTGGCACAGGCAGTCACAATGGTAGCTATAGCTAGTAATTCTGATGCAAAAGGACAGACTGACACAAATATACAGAAGCACTTAAGTAAATAATTTCTTAGATAAATTATTATCTGTCACATTCTCTTCACCAGAGACAACAAAAGACTCATCCTCTGAATAAAAACTTTCTGATTCAGAATCAGAATCCTATTCGAAATCGGAAATTCTTGACTAGATCTCAAATCAAAATGAAAGAACCACTCACAACCACGTTCGCATAGTGAAAGTGAAAGACAGGAAACAACACAGTCTTTGGTGTTCTGGGGAATAATACGTACACTTGGTCTTCAAACCCTGATAGCGACAAACTAGAGAGTATATTTGTATTTGCATGGGACTTCAGCATCTGTTTTGTCTTAATGTCACCAGATCTTCAATCATAAGTATATTACTTTTCCCACTAAAGGACACACCTCAGGCAATCCCATTTCTGCCCGTCTCTTGCGTTCCTCCATGTAGTTGGTAAGCCATTCTTTACGTTCTTCAATCTTCTTCTTACTGAAAGCAAGGTTGATAGAAGCGTCATCATCAAGTCCTCCATAACGAAATGGAATCCGATGCCTCACCATGTCCTGAAAGTAGTCTTTGGCCTCCTTTGAAGTGGAGGTACCCAAACCTGTGTGGCAAGACACAATGGTTTAGTGTAAAACTTTTTGAATAAGTTGATTAAGCAGCACCGAGTGAGCCCAAATATTTAAATGTATGATATATAACTGGCACAGCTGCATATGGTTTTAATAGCTACTACTTTAGTGTATCTCATAGATTTTTTAAAATTCATGTATTCATATAGAAATTATACACTATCTGAAACTCCCCATCCCCACTTACAAATTTGATATTTTCTACTCATCCGTTATGCAGTTTTCAAAACCCCTGCATCTAAATAGCTTCAAGTAAATAGTTACTTATCTTTTAATTAGCACATTTTTATTTTCGTAACTGAGCACACTTCCCTAGACAGTTTTAACTACCCACTGTGATTAACAAAGTTGGTCATTATCACCGTCACTGACAACCACAACAAACTCAAATCACACCTATAGGCTGAGGATTTAGAAAGTAGTTTTTTTTTCTTGGTGAGTTTGTCAGAATAATACCTGTGTAGCTGACCAACAACATCCCACACCTTCCCTGTCAACACAAATACAATATCAGGTCTGAAAGCAGAAGATATGTCTGAATGAAAGACCTTTGTAGTACTTGACTTTCCAAGTATGCCAGTTGTCAGTTGTCCGCTTCCACTCTTCAAATTCTGGCAAGCTGAAGAAGGAAAGTTCAGTCTTTCCCTTAAAGACCTGATTAGAAAAAAAAAAATCCAAAAACTTTTGATATTCTTTAGTGTCAACACTAAAAACAATATCTTCCAAAAAAAAAAAAGTTCATATCAAACTGAAACCAGACTGCCTACAAAATTTGTGTTAATACCATTAGAAAACTTTATATTTCATTCTGCACTAGAAACTTACCTTGACAATAGGAGTGATAAATTCTTCCACAAAATTGTGTTGCAACAAATTAGGCCAGAAGTGATGTACAAAGTTTATAAGCAGGCCTTTAATGTGGGATCCATCTTGATCCTGATCCGTCATTATCATCAGTTTCCCATAGCGCAGGGTCCGCAGTTTCTCTGCTGTGTCATACGTTTCTTTGAAGTGAAGTCCTAGGATCTTGATTATGTTGTTGATTTCAGCATTGTCCATGATCTACAAGCAGAGTATTTAGAAAGTGTGAAATATTCAGAGCATGAATGGAAGAAATGGGGAAAGTGGGGTCAGATATTTTGAACTCTGCTGAAAATGCCAAAATCACAAATGATAGCTTTATATATTTGGTTTCCTTTTACAACTTAAAGTTATTCACAAAGATGTTTGTGGATCAGAAAAAAAAGTGATAATTCAATAAAATAAAAGAAGCATACATTCTGAATCGGGTGAGAAACATCTTCAACAAAAGCTAAGATGCAACATAGGCTGTCTTGTGCTAACACGCTAAAAACAATGCCACGATCATAAATGATTTGCATTTAGCTTCTGCGAACTGACCTGTTTATGGGTTGCCTCTCTCACATTGAGCAATTTACCCCTCAATGGAAAAACACCATAGTGATCACGCCCAATAACTCCCAGACCAGCAACTGCCAATGATTTAGCGGAATCTCCCTCTGTCAGAATCAGTGTACAGCGCTCTGAGTTTCGTGTACCGGCATCATTTGCATCATCCAGCTTGGGAATGCCTTTCAGTTTGGAATGCTTAGATGCATGGCACTTTTGGTTTAGCTGTGCTTGAGCTTTAAACTTCATCCAGCTCAGAACACTCTCTACAATGCCACATTTATTTACCTGGAAGAATGAAGGAGAAATAAAAATAATAATCCCCAAGAATTACATTCTCGCCTAAGCAGAAATACACTAATGATATATAAAACAGGGATTTTTCTCAAAGTATTTTTCATAAGATAGTCTAAACAGTTATTTCTAGACCAGTACTTACCACCCCCCCCCCTACACACAAATCACATGGACAGTATGCACTATAATACAAGAAATTTTTATAAAAACAAAAACATAGGGATTTGATCCAAACCACACCTAAAACATAATAGGCAATCTTGCCTAACTAAGCTTATATCTCTTTAATAAATTTAACTTCTAGGAATTAAGGACAAATAACTCACCTGAAGGATAAACTTGTCACTAAGCTGGCATTTTGAACCAAAGGACTTTGCCTGCTTGGTCATATTTTCTTTTGTCTGTGAGTCAAATGTGGGATTCTCTATCAGACAGTTTACGAACACCCACAAATGACTTTTTACCTGCAAAATACAACGAAAACAATGTGGCATATTTTGGCACAGCTCAAAATTTGTTTTCTTGGAGGAAAAACAAAATCTGTTCATTAAAAGTTTTTAGATTAACACAGAAGCATACAAGAAAGGGCTCATTACATTATATTTATAGGTGTTATGAACATTTTCAGATACAGCTATTGCAATTACAGCCATACAAAAACTTACTCCAACCATTCACTAAGTCTGGGTAAGAACTTTAAGAACATTTTATGTGCCCTAAAGTGATGGACTGATCTGCAAATAGTTACCAGATTAAAGAAAACAGGAAAAAAAAAAAAAAACCCTCCTGAGCAATGCAATGTGTGAAACAGCAAAGGAAGGTACCTGAAAGGGCCTTATGTTGATGCCATCTTTATTCTTCTTCTTTATGACTTCTAATAACTTGGTCACACACTGGTCAGCTACATAGTCTACATGGCGCCCACCCTTAAAAAGACAAAATCAGACACCAACACTGTTAACCAGTCACATAAGCGTGCTTCATTCACATAAAAATATCAAAATATTTCAATTTAACTGCAGTTATAACAAGTCAGTGAAGACTAAAAATAACATCAATTTAAAAAACAAGTTAGCACACAACTGTTTTAAACTCTCTAGCAACAAGGCTTCTTATATTTATGAAACCTTCATATAATACTGCACAGAAACACTAATGCATGCAACATCCAACCCTACTAAAAAATGTTTCTACATAAAGCATGACAATTTGACTTCCAAAAGATCTAGGATCTAGTACTGAGCAAACTTTTAAGTACGATGTTTCCAAAAGGGGCCATAAAAACAAATGAAAGCTAGAGGTACAAAGCTGAGAAAAAGGTAAGAAACCCTGTTTGTAAACTTCTTTTTGAACAAGAATTCTCTCCATCTACTTTTCCTTAGAAAATCTAGCACAACCTTGATTAGCATTAGCTGTTCTTTGTGACACATGTATACACTACAAACAAAAAGGTGTATTAATTTTGTTTTTTAACCTGAAAGTGATGCATCAACCATAACCTTACACATTACCTTTGTGGTGGCAATGCTATTTACAAAGCTGACTTGCTGAAAACCACTGTCACTCAAGGCAACACCAACTTCCCAGCGTGGGTTTACATGTTCATACACAACCTTTAGAGGCTGACCTGCTTCATCAGTCTTGTCCTTTAAGTACAAATCCATGTAATCACGGAAGTTCTTGACCTGCAACAATAATGTCACAATGTATTATCCTGTACAAAAAAACAAAAAGAAAAAAAAAAAACCCAACAAAAAAACAAAAACAAAACAAAACAAAACCAACAAAAAACAAACGAATTCAAGAAATCTGCATAATTTCAGCATCCTTAAATCTTACTGAAAAATATTATATAACATGTCCTCTTTAACCATATATCCTCTTTCACTTACAGGAATTTTCTTTCCATTCAAGAATACTTTGACACCTCGTGTAGAGGCTGCCACATCGTAGGCACGGCGAGTGAATAGAGCAACAATGTCTCGGTCAAGCACAGTCATACCAAACTTGCTGAGATCTGGGTGGAAGGTCACACATGTGAAGTCATGTTCCTTTGACTCGGTAATAGTGGGATCTTTGGTTTTTGTCATGTTGTCTGTCCAAGTCTGTAATAAGAGAAAGAACATATTTAAGACTTTATGGTTGTGAAATATATTTGTTCAGGCAGTTAGACGTTAGAAACTATGGCTAAAAAAAAAAATGTTCTGCAATCAAGATTTCACTCTTCTTTCCAAACCCATACTCACCCAAATGTTTATCAAAGATCTACAGACTGTTGTATTACATTTAACTAAATCTTAATGTAGGAATTAGAGTGAAATATATAAGTGGTAGGAAATACACATACATACCTGTTTGAATGCTTTGCGGTAATCACCAGAAGAAGTTTCAACAATAAATTTTGTGCTAAAGATGTTGCAGAGTTTTGCACCATATCCATTGCGACCACCTGAAACAATGTCGTTCACAAAACATCAAAGTTAATGAGTAAATATCACATTTCCCAAAGAACGTCATCTTCAAGAATCAGGCATTTGAACTGGCCATGGTAATATTAAACTAACCAATGGATCACTGTTATGATCCAAGTTGAAAAAAATGCCAAAAAGGTTGTGTACATCTATACATAAAAGTTTTGAAACTAAAGCCGCCATACCATTATATGACATAATGTGCAGAATTGCATGATACAGTAAAACCTCCATATTAAAACTCGCTAAAATCCACCAAAATCAAGTCAAAACAGACAGGATATAGTAAGGAAATCAACCTTTCCATTTTCATTCCAGGAACCATGACTTAAAGACCTATAAATTAAATTAAATATCAAAACAAAGCTATTAAAAAAATTAAAATGCTTCATCATCTCTGCTTTTGTTTGGTCAAGCTTATTCTGTCACTGTTGTGCTTGACTAAAGATTATTAGGGGGAAATAATTCTCCAGATAGAGTAACTGATCAATACTCCTGTACCATGTACTAAAGTCTTTAGCCAGTAGGTAAAAATGACTGAAAATATCGGTACTGCAGAACTTTATTTCTATGTACCATCACAATTCAGTTAAAATATATAAACCATTTCTATTTTTATATCATTGTCAATAATTGAAGGTAAGAGAAATCAAGAAAATCTACCACCATGTAAGAAACCGAGAAAGGCAAACTGGTCGCATGAAAATGAAGTGCTAAACACACTTACAACATAGCTGTGACATGTATCCCGATTCACAGTTTTTAAATCCACTTATCATTGATAATATCCAGAATGTCATGACAGCGAAATTGTAATCTTTGATATAATGCTAAGTTATGTCATGAATTGATTGGATTAGTTCAAATTTCTATTTCTGGTTCACAGAGAATCAAGTATCAAGTAGCCATCTTTAGCTGGCCTCAAGCGAATTAAAGGCTAGCTTCTAGGGTGGATCCCCTGTGGGACCCCGGGGTATGCTTGCCTAGCAAGCATTGTAAGAATAGGGTCCCTGCCATCCAGCCAGGCATGTCGTAAGAGGCGACTAAGGTGGACACCTCACCTAGAGGTAAAATAGGTTGTGGTAGGGCTAACAACCCCACCATGTAAAAAAATCATGTTACAGAAACTAAAACCAGAGAACTCGTCACAGATGGCGAAGGTAATGAAGCACACCAGGAGACTGGACTAATGACGGACGACAGCCAAACCCGAAAGGGAGCTGGCGCCCCGACAGCGGATTTACTGAAGCCGAGGCAAAAGTTGAGGGTGGGGTGCTGGAACGTCAGACCTTGTACCAGACTGGCAGGATGCTCCAATTAGTCAAGGAGTTTGACAACTACAACTTGGACATCCTGGGAGTCAGTGAGGTCAGATGGACCGGCACGGGAAAGAGGAGACTAGCGTCAGGACATACCATCTTGTTCTCAGGAAGATCAGACGCTCAGCACTCTGAAGGAGTAGCTCTACTCCTCAACAAGAAAACTGAAAAGGCACTGCTGGAATGGAAGCCTTACGGACCCAGGCTTTTGAGAGCAAGATTCCATTCAAAGTACACCAAGCTGACAGTGCTAGCTTGCTATGCACCAACAAATGACTCTGAGGCAGAAGACAAGGATGCTTTTTACGATCAGCTCCAGGCAGCCTCAGAAAGCGTTCCAGCCCACGACATGTTGCTCATCATCGGCGATCTCAATGCCAAGGTGGGAAGTGACAACACCTGCAGGGAGCATGTCATGGGCAAACATGGAATCGGAACCATCAATGACAACGGAGAGAGACTGGCAGACTTTTGTGAAGAAAACAACCTACTGATTGGAGGCACACTCTTCCCACACAAAGACATCCACAAGGCAACATGGACATCACCAGATGGGATCACAAAGAACCAGATAGACCATGTCATCATCAACCGAAAATGGAGGAGCTCACTTCAAGATGTTAGAGCCTACAGAGGAGCAGACATTGCCAGTGACCACACTCTTGTGATAGCCACAGTTTCTCTGAAGCTGCGTCGATCACGAGGAAAACAGGCACGTCAGCAGAGAGTGGACTCCGGCAAACTAAAAAATCCAGCCACTGAAAGGGCCTTTGCTATGGAAGTAAAGAACAGGTTCCAAGCACTAGGAGACCAACAAGAGATGACCTTAGACGACTTCAATCGAGTCTTACAGGAATCAGGAGAGAAGATACTGGGCTTCCAACGGAAAAAGAAAGAACAGTGGATCAGAGAAGAGACATGGAAGAAGATAGAAGAGAGAAAGTCAGCCAAACAAAGAATCAACAGCACCAGATCTGAACGCCTGAAGGAACAACTCAGACAAAGATATACAAAACTAAACAAAGAGGTAAAGAGGATGGCAAGAACCGACAAAAGAGACCATATAGAGAAACTGGCAGATGAAGCAGAAAATGCAGCAAGTAAAAATGACCTGAAGACACTGTACAAGATTAACAAACAACTAAACAACGGGTTTAAGAACAGTGATGTGCCAGTGAAAGACGTGAACGGTAATGTCGTCGAGGGAGAAGCAGGAAGACTACAGCGCTGGAGGGAACATTTTGAGTCGGTTCTGAACAGACCAGATCCCCCTCAGCTTGCAGACATCCAGCCAGCAGCTATAGACCTTGACATCTGCACAGACCCACCAAGCCTGGAAGAAGTGACAGCAGCAGTCAAGACAATGAAGAGCGGCAAAGCACCAGGGGCAGATGGAATAACAGCAGAGATGTTGAAAGCAGATATAAATGTGACAGCTCCCAAGCTGACTGAAATCTTCAGGCAAATTTGGGAATCAGGGCAGGTCCCTGTTGCGTGGAAGACAGGGCTCATCTTCAAGTTACCCAAGAAAGGAGATCTTGGAGACTGCAATAATTGGAGGGGCATAACACTTCTTTCCCTCACCAGCAAGGTCTTCAGCAAGATTGTTTTGTCAAGACTGACGGCAACTCTTGAGAAAGACCTCCGACCACAGCAAGCAGGATTTCGCCCTGGGCGATCCTGCTCCGAACACATCTTCATTCTGCGACAGATTCTGGAGCAGAGCAACGAATGGAACACACCGCTGTACATCAATTTCATCGACCTGGAGAAGGCTTTTGACAGCATCCACCGCGAGTCCTTATGGAAGATCCTGAGGCATTACGGAGTCCCTGCAAAACTTGTTCAGGTCATTGCAATGCTGTACAGCGATTTCAAATCCCAGGTTGTCTGTGACACTGAGCTCACAGACCCCTTCAACGTCAGTACCGGGGTGAAGCAGGGCTGCATTCTGTCGCCGTTCCTCTTCATCCTGGCCATGGACTGGATCATGAAGACTTCCACCGACAGTGAGAGGAGAGGGATCAGATGGACCATGACTATGACGGCAACAACAGCGCTGGAAGACTTAGACTTTGCTGATGACATTGCCCTGCTGTCACACCGCCACCAAGACATGCAGGAAAAAACAAAGGCCTTCTCAGAAACAGCTGGAAACCTTGGCTTGAAGGTCAGCACAAAGAAAACGAAAAGTATGAGAGTGAACGCCAGAGTCCAAGACAGCATCAAACTAAATGGTGAAGAGATTGAGGAAGTTGACAGTTTCACCTATCTTGGGTCCAAAATGTCAAACACCGGGGATGCGGAGGTGGAGATTCGAGCCCGACTGGCGAAAGCCAGCCAGGCCTTCGCCTCACTCAGGAGCACATGGAAGGCAAAAAACATCAGCCAGAAGATCAAGCTGAGAATCTTCAAGTCAAATGTGATCAGCACCCTCCTTTACGGATCAGAATCTTGGAAGATGACCAAAACCATCAGTAACAAGCTTGACGTCTTCCAAAACAGATGCCTCAGGCGCATACTTAACATCTTTTGGCCAAACACCATCACCAACGAAGAACTCCACCGAAGAACTGAAACCGAGTCCATCACTACGCAGGTTCAACGAAGGCGTTGGCGATGGATTGGACATGTGCTCCGCCAGCAGACAGCAGACCTCTCCAGAGTCGCCCTACGATGGACTCCAGACGGCCGAAGAAAACGAGGCCGCCCAAAGGAAACTTGGAGAAGAACAGTGGAAAGGGAGATGAAGGGAAAGGGCTGGACATGGGGTCACCTAGAGCGGGTTTCAGCCGATCGACATCGGTGGCGGACTCTGGTTGAGGCCTTATGTGCAACCTGATGCACGAAGAGGAATAGATAGATAGATAGATCTAGGGTGGATCAGATGGCGAGAAGGGCCGAAGAGATAAGACTCACTCTTTACCACATTTAGAGACTCAACTGACCTTTACCAACCTCTAAGTGGCTTCGCGGCATGATAAAACTTCGGTCTATGGTTCATCATAATGAGCAAACAGTCTTTCAAAATTTACTAATTTATTTTACATGATTTCTGAAGAAAATCGTAACAGAGTACATGGTTGACCAGAAGCAGTTTACTTTAATGTTCTTAAAAAAAAAAAAAAAAAACCTTGACCACTGCAAAAAGGCATAATAGAGCACAAATTGCTGGTCATAAGGTCAGTTGGGGAGGTAGTCGGAATAGACATGATGTTTGTATGGTAAAATAAGTCAGTGAAAATTTCTGGATCATTATTTGGTAAGTTCTTAATAAAGAGGTTTTACTGTATCAACATCTGCAGGAGAAATTGTAGCAACATCATATGGTCTATAACATACTGCTTCATTGATGTTGCCACATAGCATTTAAGTTCTTCACCTTAAGGCTGTCATAATTTTGGAAATGCTACCACCTTTTTTCCTTTCTTTTTTTGTTGCAAGTAATTAAAGTCAAGTGACTTCCATTTCTACAGCCTTAATTTATTATTCACCTTCAGGTAGAAGAGCTACTTTTTGTCTGCATCTACAATTCATTCCTGCATTATGACTTGGACAAAAAAAGTTTCTTTTTCAGTGGAGATTTAAGTTCTGGCAGAGTGATTTTTGTTTTTGGGATGGTGGTGGGGAAAGCTATAGGATTTAATATTTAGTTATTAATATAACCAATTATTTTTTTAGAAGAGATGGAAGAGTAGGGCAAGCTTAAGACTTTAGCAATTAATTTCTCTTGTTCTTTTCTCATCAAAGAACTGTTATTATTTTCCTTTTTTGTTTTTTTTTGGGGGGGGGGGGTGGAAACGGGGGTTGGTTGGTAAAAGTTTAACACCATGTCAGCAACCAAAGCTATCTCATGACAAGTGGAAGTGGGGTTAAAAGGGGAAAGGAGCTTCGTTCCCGTTAAAATTACATTGCTTACCAGTTACTTTCTGCTCGCTGTCATCATAGTTGCTCGATGTAAGTAGGTGCCCAAAGATCATAGTGGGCACATACATCTTCTCTGTTTTATGCTCCACAACGGGAATGCCCTTTCCATTGTTCCAGATTTTTATCTTGTTGTTTTCACTGTAAATACAGCCAAAGACTTTAATATCTTTTTGTTGTCTTTATGGTTAAAAAGCAACTTAGCCATTCTTTGTAAACTCTCTACCACCCAAAACCTGATAAATATCTCAAGAACATGCTTTTAAATCAATGTGGTGATTTACTTACGGATCAATGTCAATCTTTATGCTGTTCATCTCTGGATCCCGTACTTTGTTGTCAGCAGCATTCACTATAAAACACACATGCATAATCTACACATACAAGCATTTAATTGTACACTTGTTTAGTTATGCAGTATGTATTCCAGGCATTAAAAATAAACTTTTTAACCTGCTTAGTTTCTATCTCTTCTCAATGACTTGCATAGAATGACTTATTTCTACTGATGGATTATTTTAAAAGTTGTCTTTTCATCCCTTTAAAAGTGAATCTTTCCTTGTCATGCTTTTTATGATTAAGCCAAAAATATATATAAATATATATTACCAATAATTTCATCAAATATCTTGTATAATCCAGGAACAAACGAGATGTCTCGCTGCACCATACGAGTACCATCTTCATCCATCACCCACATTGACTACAGAAGAGAAAAAAAAATCTTGAGTGAGCAAAATGAAAATGTAAGATCTCCTGTTACAACAGTTAATAGTTAAACAAGTAAAGTACAATAAAAATTGCTTAGTCACAATTATTCTATCATTTATCTTCTTCTTATTCCTCTTCACCCCCAGTGGAGCATAGGGTCGAACCTACACCACACCATTGCATACGGTTCTGGGCGTCTCTTTCCAGTTGGGTCCATGTCATGACAGCTGCCTCCGCCTCACTGTGGACCAACCCCCCTTATGTCAGTCTGGGTCTCCCAACCCTGTGTTGCTCTGTAGGTTCCAGCCAAGAGTTTGTCTTGTTAAATTGTTGGCCAGCTTTTGTAGGGTGTGACTGATCCAGCCCCACTTCCGCTTCTTGATGTCTTGGCTGGCAGGTTTTTGGTTAGTTCTCTCCCACAGGTCTGTAAAGGAGATCTTCTCAGGCCATTTGATGTTGAGGATATGGCACAGACATCTGTTGACAAATGTCTCAATCTTGTTGGTGATGATGTTTGTCACACGCCATATCTTCAATCCACATGACTTTACATTTGCGTTGAAGATTTGGATCTTGGTATGTACTGATAATGTCCTGGAGTTCTAGATACGATGTGGAATGCAAGTCTGGCTTTATTTATTTGGCTTCTTACATCTTCACCTCCATCCCCATCTTTGCTGACTATGTCAAGGTAGGTGAAACGGTCAGAATCTGTAATATATATCCTATGTAGTTGGAGTGGGGATTCTTGATTGTTGGTGACCCAGATTACCTGTCTTCTTAATATTGCCAGGCCAGTCATTTCTGTTCCTTCTGAGAGCCGAGTGAGCTTTGTCTGTGCATGTTGCTGCTTGTGGGACAACAGGCTAATGTCATCTGCAAAGTCGAGATCCTCAAGTTGCATGGCGAAGCTCCACTAATGCCCGTTTTGCTGTTAGAGGTTCTTCTTCTCATGATCCAGTCTATAACAATCAGGAAGATTGTTGGCAAGAGCATACAACCTTGGCTCACTGCGAAGGAGTCGGTCAGCTTCCCTCTATGGATCACCTGGCATGTCGAGTCGTCATAAAGCTGCTCAAGCTTTTTTCCCCAGATATCAGTAGATATAGGCAATATAAAACTAACCTGTTGGTCTTTAAGATAACTGTAATGATTGATACTAGCATAATTTTATATTGCCTGTTGATATATGAAAAACAAACAAACAAACTGCAAACCATTCAGGTTGGTCTTTAATTACACTGCTTGTCCATTTCCTACTGTCTCTGCTCAATCCATCAAAGGTTTACTTGCGCTCCCTTCTCCCACTCCTTACAGCAAAGCAGTACGAATTCTACATAAGCAGATATATATATATACACACAAACTATGCTTCTTAGCTGCCAGTGATAGTACTCACTTGTGTCACGCTCTCCACAGAACCAATGTAGGTGTCTGGCCGTAGCAGAATATGTTCTAGCTGGGTTTTCTTTTGATAGATCCGTTCTACTGACAGGCGTTTGTCATCTCCTTTACTGACTTTTGCATTAACATCACCAGCACCAATGGTTCCCATGTCATCGTTTTCTATCAAATGCAGATTTGTAGTTTTTTTACCCTTTTTAGCCAATGGTCCATCCGGCTTTGAACCTTCTTGCATGTTGTCAAATAAAGTCTGTTAAAACCATGATTAGCACAAGATCAGTGAAGTACAAGATTACAGAAGCATTTAGGCATACAAATAATTACCACAAAATTTACATTTATAAAGATGGTAAAAATATACCTGGAGTAAGTAACAGTAAATGTTAACTATAGGTAATATCATCTGTTAGCACAACCTAATGTCAAGTTACATCAACTTCAAAGTGTTCAAGCAGTATTTTTCTCCGAAACAAGTGGAAGATGAAAGTATGTGGGTTGGTATTAATGTTGAACCTGTTCACAAGCCAATAAAACTAATCAGATCAGTTACAGTTTCTTCATCCATGCACTGTGGGACCAAATGCCTGACACTTTTTGTCCCTTTTAAAGCCATGAAACAAGCTGGTGAAATCCACATGAGAAACGTTAGGCGTTTGGCAGGTGGTGTTTTAGCCTTTTTGTTTTATAAGTTTTAAGGCTGCTAGTTGCACTCTTACATAAGTAGCAACCCAGGAATTTAAATGATTATACAAATTAATCAACACGAACAACTTCTAAAGTACATATACAGTATTCCCCTTCTATTAGAAAAAGACAGGATTTTCAGACCCACAGATAAATTATTGGGGGTTTTATACTCCTGTAGGAAAAGTGCATATCAATGTACATGTGTTACTATTAAATTATCAAAATCCCTGATATCCAGAAACAAGCTTTAATTATTAGTATCATATTTTTATGCAGACAGTAATCCCTCATTTATTGCAGGAGATGCGTTCCAGAACCAACCTCGACAACCGAAAATAGAAATGGTATATTTATTTATACACTATAATAAGGCATTACAAATCCTCCCCCATACTTTTACGCTACATAAACCTTTCCCATTTCTTTAATAACCATTCCCACACTGTTGCTTACAATTGTGAGTAGGCGCATAGCGTCTCAAGCAAGCGATGCTAGTTCTCGTTTCAGAGTAAATACATGCACTATTTACTGTAATTCATATTAATTTTATTATTTATAATATTTCTTTATTGTTAGAATTAATATTAGTAATACACGTTGGGCTTTTTTCATCTAAAATTCATAAAATATATGTCACTGATCAAATTTCGCAGAAAATCCGCGAAAAAGCGAAGATCCGCGAGTCATTTTTCCCATTAATTTCTTTAAAAAATCTGCGAAATACAGCTTTCATCTAAAAAGATAAAATTATTTCAAGTTTACATGAACATACTTTTATGTTGAAGAAATTAATGTCATAATCTCGAGATGACCCTAAAATATTACAAGTCCCTGGTATTGGCAATTTACCTTGAAAGGTTTGTTTAACGCCATTATGCCACCAAAATCCTTCACTCTCCGATTCCAAACGCGAGCGACAAATTAACAGTTTAAAGTTTCCACTCGCAAACACATTCGTTTCCAGTCCTTTCAAATTCACCCAATCAAATACAAACGTTTGTATCACGTGACACAGATTTCGGTCATGACCCCCCTCCGTCGCTTTTCTGTTCGATAAAAAAAAAAACTAATAATAAAACAAAAAAATGAGATAAGAAACCATACCACCCATTTAAGACCACTCGCGTCCGCCTTTGCCATCTTCGTGTGGGTGATTTTCGCTATACGTCTGCAGAGACAATGATTAAACAAATCGGAATTAAACGAAAGAAAGTATCCAACATCACAGTCCAGCTAACCGAATCCTAGCATTCATTCTTGCCGACCGGCTGAGAAAAACGGTTTTCGAAATAAATAAAACAGAAAATTGTCTGTATACCTCAGAAGGAATATTTTGATGTTTTTAACGAATGAAGACAGTTTTCTTCTGAGCGCTTGGTATGATCCCTGCAAATAAAACCTTTGATCACTGATCTCAATAGCATTTTGTAGACCTCAATTCAATGCGCGGCGCCATCGTTTTTCCTTCGTATTGAAGAACAATGATGATTGGCTAAATTTTGGGAGACTGTCCTATCAAATTGGTTGTTACGATTCTCCTAGCCTTTCTTCATTTCTGGACTTGAGAGTCTCGAGGCATTAGATTTAATTGTAGAAATGGTAGTGTGCATATAAACTCAGCGCAGGATGGCAGGATCTGCCTTAAAACGATTAATGGCAGAATACAAACGTAAGGAATACCAGTTTTTTAACCGTTCATTTAGCTTGTCAAGAATAGTCAAGGCTTAAAATGATAAAGCTGCTCGATCGTTTCTTCAAAACCAAGAACCAACATAAACCGAACCCCCACCTCCCCTCTTAGACGTTGAAGCCCACATTTAATTGCAGACGAGATTAATAATTAATAGTAAACGAGGGAAAGCCTTTCTTAGGGCATATTTCTGATTTTTTTTTTTTTTTTTAGAGAATGAGCTGTTATGCAATTTCTACAATTTTGAGTAACTCCATTTTTGTTTTACACCAATCTTCCTTTTAAAAATATTCTTGCTAATGCTGCAGTGGATAGCAATGACGTAAAAAAAAAAAATGATTATCGATTAAGTATTGGTAGGTATTGATATCGTCGTGTATATCAAAGTGCGCAAACACCGTTTAATACCCCACTCCTTATCATTCTCCTTTAACTGTGCATGTGTGGGGAGAACGGGTTGGATGTGCGTGCTTAAATTCTCCTGTTGATACCTAAGAACTTGTATGAAGATGTATGTCAGAATCTAGTCCTCAGTAGATCCATTTTTGAAAGGGAAAATGGAACAAAATTACATAAATTTTGCAATATACAAATTATAAATGATAATTATAAATCAAAATAATTTTTGCTTGGGAGGTGGATCCATCTCATTAATTATTGTCACTGCTTGATATGGACTGTATTTTATTCACTTGATCTTGACCTACTTCTCCAACATCTTGTTACCTTTGGTCTCTCTGGTACTGTTTTGAATGGGTTCCGGTTCTACCTGATTGATCGCACCTTGTTTGAGGCAGTTGTAGGCATTGGCTGCTTCTTCGAAGTACTGCGATCAAGGCTCTGTTCTTGGGCTTTGCTTATTCCCCGTGTACATCTAAAAACAGTCCCTTAATTACCACTTGTGCCTTCTACCTTCTACATTTAAACTGAAATGTATGCCATCTTCTGCTTTTTGTAAAAAATTTCTCTGCAGTGAACCACTTTCTTTCCCAGACTGTCAGGAATCTTCTTGTCATTGATACAGCATTATCTCTTGAATCTCAAATCAGTGCAATCTGTAAGCCCATCTTTTATGAGGTTGACAATGACAGTGCTTTATCCTTCTGGGAAAAAAAATTCAAAACCACCAGAACTCAGTTACAGTGTCAATCACACCTCAACTCCATGTTGTCTATGCCTTCACACACATACAAATTCTATACTCCCTAACGTAGCACAACTTTTGCAGCCCTATGCTTCTCAAAGGATCATCATCTAAAGCACTCAGGATGAATAAATCTGCAGTTGAAAGTTTTCCAGTGCTTCATCATGCTTAACTAATTGAAGGGATGGAAATTGGCTATCTAGTGCATATTGAAAATCACTTGGACTAGATTTTTCGTGTCCTCTTTATTTTGCACTTGTAACCAATAATCAATTTTTTTTGCACATTTTGGAGAAAATCCACAGATCCATTGTAAAATATAACTTAATTGTTAACAGATTTTACTTTTTGTAAATAGACTGATTCTTTTTTTCAGAATTGACACTCAATCCACCAGAAGGAATAATTGCAGGTCCAATAAGTGAAGACAACTTTTTTGAATGGGAGGCATATATAATGTAAGATTTTATCTTTAAGGTAAATATAATAATTGAATGATAACAAAATAAGATCAATAAAATATTTTAATCACTATTTGTTTTATAGCTGTAGCTGTAAATAATGCAATTTTTTTAAGGCCGTGCTTTTTTCCCTTGTTGCTAATACAATAGATAGCAGCAAATAACAAAAATAACCCTAAATAAAATGGATTCCAAAGTTTGCAATCAACAATTTTTTCTTCAACTCCAAAACTGAAGGGGTCCAAAAGACACAGTGTTTGATGGAGGAGTTTTTCCAGCAAGGCTTACATTTCCTCCAGACTATCCACTTAGTCCACCTAAAATGAGATTCACATGTGAGCTCTTTCATCCAAATAGTAAGTATATTTCTTCATTTTGAAGCAACAGACATAAGACTAATAACACCAATATCATATGCATGCACACACACACACAGGGTTCAAATGCCTTGAATAGACCCTGGAAATGCCTTCATTTTTCTTGTTTTCAAAGATTAAAGGTGGCCTGTTTAAGGGCACTTCTGAAATGTTTTTTTCAAAGGAATATTATAAATTATTTGGGTGTTTATGCTTCTTGTGACATAGACACGCATCTTGTGCTGTAAGCTTATATATAAAGACCGTGGTATTTTAAGGAATTTACTGTTTTGTAAAGGATGTGATAATTGTCATGCGAGACAGGGATATTTTATTCATCAAAAGGAAGGTATAAAAGCATATAAAATTATTATTATTTCACCAACATCTATGATGTAATGAAGATGGCAGCATGAATGCTGTTGCAGTACTGGAGGTGGGGGTAGGGGAATACATTAAATACTTTTACTGATTTTGATTGTCCTTTTAATTTCACATGGCTAATAAAATGTTTGTTTTCCAGTATATCCAGATGGACGAGTTTGTATTTCTATTCTTCACACACCTGGTGATGATCCCATGGGTTATGAAACCAGTGCTGAAAGGTGGAGTCCTGTGCAGAGTGTGGAGAAGATTTTGCTGTCTGTTGTTAGCATGCTTGCAGGTTAGTCTTGAGCATCACCTGCTGTTGGTTTAGACCAGGGATAGGGAGCGATTTTTCAGCCAAGGGTTATTTGGATGTTTGTAACATCATTTGAAGGCTATACAAAATTATCAACTTAAAAAATTAGCAAACTATATTAGTCAGGCTATATGTTCATCACAGTATGTTAACACTTGCAACGTGTACACTCTCAGCCGGCCTGGTACTGACTTTCCTCCAAGTCACCACAATACAGGTTGTCGGCAGATGAAAAGAAGCATGTTTCTGTCCCTTTATGTACTCATATTTGTCCCTCTCTTTCCCATGATGGATATTCCTCTGATGTTCTTCAAATTTTGCTTTGTTATTATGATTCATTTAATGTAAAACTGTGACCATGAAAAAAGCTCCTCGATATATTGAATTTGGAGTGGTTGCATTTGCTGGGCCAAACCAAATGACTTTATGAGCCTCATATGGTTCGCAGGCTGAATATTCCCCACCCCTGGTTTAGACAAAAGGTTATATGATGACTGAAAAAAGACAGTGGGTAAGAAATGTCCTGGCTCATACACTTAATTTTGTATAGTAGTCCTTACATGAAATACGTTTGGTGATATCTGTTTAGAAGTGTATGGCATGTAGGGAACATGTGAAAGAGTGCCACATATTTGCACAATACTCTTGTGCAAAAGTTAAATGGTGTGGAATGGTTATCAGAAAGTCTTTGATTTGATAGTTTTGCATAAGTGTGGCAATCAGCACAACATCTGTGGTGAATTGTTATTGTTTTGGAGTTCTTCATGTAATATTCAGAGTACAGTCTGATAATCTATTGTTAAAATACCACTCCAGATTCCAAATTTTGTCCTGCTATTGTTCTTTTCTGATCTTAGTAATCAAGTGTCTCATGCTTTCCACTTTTAGCCTACATCGTGTCTAAATTCCAAGGGAGAAAGTAAAGGGAAGGAAATATGATAACCTGATAGTCAATGGTTACTGAATTGTAACTGTTCACAGTACCTAACATACAGCATTTTAATTGCTGCTGCTTTAGAGAAAAATTATCTTTAGCAACTGTGTTTTTAGTGAACTCATTGTTTATACATGTATCATGATAACTTCTCCTCCATCCTTACTGTCAAATGGAAAAATGTCTACCTCTTTGCTGTTTATTTTCAGAACCTAATGATGAGAGTGCCGCAAATGTTGATGCAGCCAAAAAGTGGCGTGAAGACAGAAGGCAGTTCGAAGAGATAGCTGCTGCTACTGTTAAGAAGTCTTTGGGATTATGAAAAGACAAAAAGATGGGAAACTTATTCTGTTTGATTTTTAAAAAAACTTTTGTTTCCTTCTGTGAAGTCTTATCAGTGTAGTTTTTAAGCTGACATCTCCATTAAAATAAAAACATACCCTGTTAAGCAGTTTTAATTATGAAGGAAAGCTAAAGATATGTTTGATTGTGTGCTATTATGGCATCCTATGATTCATAGTGTAATATAATTCTGTTAACTGCAAGATCATTATTGTATACTGATATACAGCATGGAAGCTATTTTACATAAATTTTGGTTCTCATTATTTTAAACATTTTTCAAATTATTGCTTCAGATTTTCTTAACCTGATAACAAATGTTATTTATCTTTTGTTGAAAAGAGACCTGAAGCCCTTGTCACCCTAGGAATATTTTCAGGAATTCAATTTTGGTTGAATAAATTAATGCACTATATTTCATACATGTAATGTTGATATGTGCAATAAACAAATCATTCGAAGATTATTGTTGTTCTGTCCTTTTCCAGTCCAGATATCTGTATTATAAAGAAAAGCGAACTACAACATGGCTCTTTTCACCAGTAAAATGCTATTTAAAAGAGTAACTGGTTTATTACATTGTGTACAATGTAAGGTGGCATAGCAAATTGAGTTCTACTTAAAGTATCTTGGAAGAGTAGCATATTTATGCAGCCTCTTCATTGGGGTTCTGCAGAATTATATGAACTCTCCTGTTGATTATCTTTGAAAGGATGGGCAGCTTAGTTCATTCGCTACTAGTACTCAGTGGCATAGGAAGATGCTTGGCTTTGGGTGAGGGCAAATTACGTCTGCCCCATGGTTGAATGCATGGAAAAGTTTTAATTGGAAGTAAAAGCGTGCATAGACTAACTAAACATGTCGGTCAATAGGTTTTAAGCATGACTTTTATCACACTGAATCACCAGTCTTCGTGTGCGCTTTATCATTATAGTCATTATGATTAAAAGGGAGATCATCAACGCTCATACAATTAAACGTCATGATTTATACACGCTCGCGCGCACACACTGCTTATCACCAAGAACAGTGTGTCAGTTACAGAAAAAAAGAACATTAATCCACAGATATCATCAGAGAACTAATAAGTATATTTATTTTTTGAAGTATATGATCCTAATTATTAGACTAATGATCGTACCATCTCGATAATTTATTAATTCACACAAACACCGAACGTCTCTTTCTCGTCCGCTTTAAAAAAAAAAAGCAATTGAAAGTATTTTTGAAGATTCTTATCTTTATTACATTGAGTAATAGCCATTTAATCTTGCCGTGCTTTAAATGCCACTTTGACACGTAAATAGCGTGCATGCGCAACCCAATGGGTGCGGTTACTCAATGTGTGATGAATCGTGTTCTCTTTTCTCTGGCGCTGTGGTGGAGATTATTTCAATTTATAGTTTCATTGGCCTCAACGAAGATAGCCGGATTACCCAATGGTCGTGTGCGTACCGATGGTAGAAGAAACTAAATCATTGACGGCGAACAGCTGGTAGTTTTCGGACTCGTGAACTGTGTCGCGTGAGATTGCGTGGGAAGTGTTGCTTCAAAACTTGGATGGCACGGCACGTCGATATGTGATGTGATTTACATGCCCTGTGCTCATTTCTTTCGATTTGGAACAACAAAATGTGTGTTAAAAGATTTTGTACACAACAGTTGGAACGATCAGGCGAATCGTAGCCCATTTCCCTAGAAAGATGACGAGGAAAACGTGGTTTTTTCAATACCCTATTGCTGTCTACCGGCGGGAGTAAAATCAGATAACGGAACACTACAAACATACGCGAGGAGCTTTTGTGAGGGAGAATGCCATGTGTATTTATAGTTCTTAATTTCAAAAGGACGAAGTAGTTTAGTTTCTAGTATTCTCAAGATCTTCGTCTCCCAACAAATACAGAAAACAATGGCAAGTTTGGATATACTTTGAGAATCCTGTGAGGAAATGTGGGTGCTTTGAATTCGGGAGTTGTCATACAGTGTCCCGTCTTGCAAAATAAAAATAGCTGACCACGTCATACATACCAGCGTCCGTGGAAACGTCATAGAATGGTGACTGCTTCTTTGGTGGTGCTACCTTCCCCCGAATGTTGACAACATTATCATAAGGTGAGTCACGGAAGTGAATGTTGTGGTCATCACATGATTCACAGTTTGTGACCTACTTTGAGTTATTTTTGCCCGACTGTCTCATACAGACAAGCTAATTCTGGTCCCTTTTTTTTCCCATCGCTTATGGATCAAGGCTGACTCAACTGTCTTTGCGTAAACGGCATTTGTAGCTATTATATGGCATGCATGGTAGTTAAAGTTACATCACAAGCAGGTTTTACTTTTGTGTTTCATTAATTTCTGTGAACAGAAGCGAGTTTCATTTTTGGAAGTACAGATCGATCGACCTACCATATATATATATACTAGCTGTCATATCTCTCTGATAAAGGACTCAACAAAACTGTGTTTTACTTAAATAAACCGCGCAAACATACTTCTGTCATAAGAAGACTGAAGTTATTGTCATACATTGATCTAAAGAGACTTTTATATGGGAATCTCTATACATTGATGACATGGCATTGCGTGTGTGGCGGGGGGGGGGGGGCATTTTCATGTCTGCATGATTATGGGAATGTATATATATACACGTCTGTCATTTATCAGTGAATCTGAGAACATGCAGCTTTCATTTAGCCTCTGGCTACATTTACTTGCTCATTATGTTTGAGGGCTATGTTTAAAGTTCTGCATGGCAAGTGCAAGCAGTGAATTAAAAAAGATAGTTAAATTCCCATTCATGGATTAAATACAGTGCAGTAACATTTAGAAAACAAAATTGTGTGTCCTCTGTTATTTTGTGAAATTCAAAATTGGTCTACTGCTAATAATAGTAGGAATGAGAAATAGGGGATCGGTAAATCACACAATAATATTATTAGTAATGTGCCAGGGAAACTTTTATATTGAAGATGTCAGTGATTGATTGACAGATAAAGTGGTAATCTGAGCTGCAAGATAGATGGGAAAATATAAAGGAAAAAACAAATAGCTTAAAACTTGTCTCTGTGCTCATAAGCTGACCATCATTACCATCACTAACACCATACCTCTCACAAAACAAGATAATGTTTGTAATGTGATAAGTAATACCAGCCATGTAAGTAACTTTGAATTACTGTGGCAGTGTTACACTGATTTGTTGTTGTTATATATATATTGCTGTATCATGAATAAGTTTGAAAAGATCTTGACATTTTGTAACAAACAAACAAAAAAGAGATTTTAAGTGACCTTTTCTCTCTCTCAGTTCCTTCACCTTTTTTGTACTTTGTAAAGAGTTATATCTCAAGAACTGGGCCAGTGCAAGGGAGGTGGGGGGAGGGAGAGATATTCTTGCTCCCTCATAATCTTTAAATCAGAAAGTAATATAAATAGACAGCTAGCACACAATGTTCTTAGGGAAATTTATCAGGGCCAGCTTTTTGTTAGAATAGTGACCTATTTCCTCTCCCTCACAGCCATGGGTTGACTGTGGGAAGATTGCTGTGCTACACAGGTATCAAACCAGCACACCAGTCCTCTAACCACTCTGCTATCCACTTCCCCAACGGTGCACTGAAACTACTTTTGTAAAAGAATTAAATTAAGCATATATGAATTAAGGTGCAATTAGACAAAAGATAATTATGCTCAAATGTGGGGTTTGATTTTGCAAGGGTAGTATCATTATTCTAATTTTTTAATTCAGTCTGTTCACGAATACTATTGATATACTCTTGATCTTTTGGGAGTGCACTGATTGGTTTAAAAGCTTCATCAATGCTTTACAAGCTGTTGCTGCAGCCTTTTCCATCTAGTTTCTTTGAAAAGGGCAAACTCTTTCCCTCTTTGCTTTTTTGTTTGAATAGTCTTATCATATGTAAATAATGAGGAAACACCAGTTTCCATCGTCTTTTTATTAGAGCTATGGCAATCAGAGGGAGGGAAGGATTAGGTGGCTGCCCAAGGTGCCACAAAGAGAAGTGCAAAATTTTGCTTTTTAAAAAAAACCTGGTTGTTGTATAAATAAAATGCTTATTAAAAGACTTTATTATTTGATTAAGATAAAGCAGTGGTGCCCAACCTTTTCTCACTCGAGGGCCGCACTCGACATGATATAAAATCTTGTTGTCCAGAACATGGTGGTTTTGCCAGAATGAAATAAAATCATGTTGTCTCTGGTTAAAATGAGCAGGCTGGATGGCACCTTTGCGGCACCCCTGATCGAGCTAGTTTCATTTTTATTAAGAGTATTTATTAGCTTATCCCTCTTGTTTTTCTGCTACAAAATGATCAAGTATTTTGACTTATGGTGACTGGGGGGCATGTTTACTTTTCTTGCCCAAGCACCGCAAATTCTCACTAGTACATAATAGTATATAGTGTTAACCTCTTTTCAAGGCAGAGTGTACATTTGTTGTCATATCATTAGAGTACCAGTTATATTGTTCAGATATTATTGCTAAAGAAACTGTGGTCATCATCAAAGAGTTATAAATTGCTATAGCCAGATTTTAATGATATTTATAGGTTGTACATTAAGATACATTGCAAGCTCATCTAGCAGCTTAACTACAAATCTAATATGCTTATGATATTTAAATTGAAGCTTGGTAACTTAGTGTATTCCTTAACATTTGAAGTGCTTATTGTATAGTCCTAGTGTCTTTTTTCAGGTTTCCAGGTTTTGACTTGGTAATTCAAATTTATATATTCATTGCACATAGCTCTAGTCAGTTGGCTTTACACTGTTTGTGCATTTGTGAATTAATAATTTTTCTTCATGTTTTGAGATTTTTAAAGTACTCATGATATTTAATGTATTGGTCAAATCTAAACATTTTTAAGTAACAGTTTCATGTGCTTATAATCAGGTGAAGGTAGAACTAAGGCCGTCCCTTATCTGAACATCCAATCAAAAATGGATTGAAACAGCGATGCCGATAGGAAAGTAAGAAACGAGCTGGGCTAACATGCTTCTGCATGGCAGCAATAGTTGAAATCCGATATGTTTTAGCATATTAAACAACGGTCTGAGTGGAGAGAACGCCTCAGAGAAAGAGAGAGGTTGCCCCGGGGGCACCTGTCGAGACAAGAGACCGGTGGTGTGAGGGTCAGGTAGGATTGCCAACAGGAAATGGTTTAAATAAGAAAGACTGTCGTACAAAGAGACACAACACACAGTAGCAGTTTTCGGCGCTGACATCACTCGTAGGAGCTTAGAGAAGGGGAGGTATAACGAGAGAAAGGAAGCGGGGATTGTGTGTTGAGGGGAGTTGGGGGTGAGACCAGCATGGGTGGGTGGGAAGAAGTTTGGGGCTGCGTGAACCTCGCGTTTGTATGATAGGTTGATCAGACAGGCGTGAGTTGTGGGACACCGCATAGGTATGGTACTGGCCGAGTGACACGTCCGTGAGTCAGATGATGAAAATCTTCAAAGGGGGCAGTCCGCAGTTAGATAATTGTGTCAAATATTCGTTGTCGATGTGGCAGATTCCTGTTTGTTAATGCAACTGTAGTACTTGTACGACCAGAAAGCTTTGAGTAATGTTAGTGTTAATCATGTATGTCTAAACATACGTCAGCAACACAAGCACAAGTTACAGGTGTATGTATAAAATATAAATGTCGACGTTGATTCGTGGACTATATTTAACAACCAGGCCCGGTCCGAAGTGAAGGATCTACATTCTAGAATTAAAACTTATCTACTCTTTTACTCATTATGGTCTACAGTTTGACCAACGGTTGATTGCTTTGGCGGGAAAGTGCTTCCACCTAGCGGCGATTTTGAGGAGAGGGGGGTTGGGAGGAGGAGGAGGAATCCGGAGTACCCGGAAGGGAAAAAAAAAACAAAAACCAACCCTGACCTCCGAACAGGCGTCACATACAGAGAGTCCCGAGACGAGATTTGAACCCTATGTCTCTCACTGTAATAATGACACAAGAGCGTCTTTTAAACTCTACCGGGCGCCACAGACGCAAGCAGGAGATGGAGACATAGCACGGCGACGGGGAATCCCCAAGGTCGCCGTTGTCACAACCATCAGCTCACACACACACACCTTGCTCCTATATGTTTCCGGTCGGCCACTGTTGGTTTTCTGCGGGGTCTGACTCATCAGGTCAACGGAAACGTTGCGGGCGCACAGGTAGCTCGTAAGGGGAAGTAGGGGGGACATCAACTGACAGTATGACAGTACGTCCTCCACAACCGTCGCGGATGGAACCACTTCTTCTGCACTCTGTAAGTAACAGATATAGGTGATAAGCAATTCAAGTTTCCGATTTTACACATTTATTATTATTCAAAAGTTAAAACAACTTTTTTTGAGGGCATTCAGGCCCCAAAGTCGCATTTCTTCCTAACAATTAAATCAGTTGAAAATAAAACAATAACTTCTGCTGTTTATTATTAAGTAATATGTCCTAGACGTGTACATAATATAGCCGAAAGAAAATTAGGACATAGGTGAAAAATGCGGCCACAGCGAGCATCGTAAACTTTTGTACAAGAACGAGTTTAGTTGCGTTAGCACACGTTCCAGGACCTCATGTGGCAACAAAAGAAGCGGGAGTTCAGACTGTTCAAATGTTTTATTATCATCCTACAGTAGACAATAAAAATACTGTTTAGAGCGTTTGTGCAAGATGTAGTATGCATGTCGCTAGACACAAGACCCAGACATTATTATACAAGAGGGAGATGGAAGGCCCTCCGGCGGTGTTTGTAGACCAGCGGAAGACGGGGACCGACATCGGCTATCCTTGGCATACGAAAACTGCGCGTGCTTACTCGTGGAAGATCCTGCTTTACCTTCTAAGTAGACTTACCATCGCAACAGCTTCAGGTTAACAGATTTAGTGTTATGTGTGGTGTGGGGGGTGTACATTGTTTCCCTCCTTAGAATATCCACTCAGATTCTCTCCCTCTCTCTTGCCCCTCCCTCCCATTTTTCAAATTTCCTTCGAAACCTATTTTACTGGAAACACTTGAGAAGAAATTTGAAACACCAGAGAACGGTACATTTGTGTTACTTGTAGACCCTTGAAGCTTGACGAGTTAGACTAGCCAGGGTTTTACAACTAAACGGACATTCCGAGCATTCGTCCCGTGTAAATCGGTTTAAACGGCCGTCCTGCCTGTTCCCCGGGATCTCCGACCTGTCCCCTTTGCAGCTATCGCGCGCTATGGCACTTGTTGAGCAGACAGATAGCCCAAAGGTTGCATCGATTTTCTCGCCTGTATCATTAAAGATGGAGTGAGTGCGCACGCTAATGCAATATGGAGCCGCTCAGTCTGCCTTGCCCCGTGCCTCGACAGCCGTTTATCTGGATCAGGGAGGGGCTGGGCTTGTTGCGAGTGTGTGTGGTGTGGTGGTGGTGGTTGTGGTGGTGGGGAGCTGGAGCTCTGCTGGCCAGAATCATGCTTTACCACTTCCCCTCCCAACAAACTCAACACAGCTCGCCGCCTCGTGCACCTTGCAACTCCACTCTGACGTCACTAATGCGATTTAGCAGCGCAAGTCTTTCGTCACAGCTGCCCAGTGGTACTATCACAGCTGCTTTTAATAATTTGGTCGCTACAGCGGCGTGCTAGCGCTTCTAACAGACACATTTTGAGCATTATATGTATTATATGCACGGCGGCCAGTGCATGCCAAGTAGCGCTCTGGATGTAGAGATGTTTTAGGCTTGATGTGTGTACCTGTCTGCTTTTGATAAATATTATTTTCGTCAGTCTGAATTCAATAATAGTAGCCGTTTGAAGATAGGTAATATTTTTCAATAATTACCATGATGTCTTCTGTCATAAATTAAAAAATTAAAATTAAAAAATATCATCATTGAATCACAAAGATTGAAGAATGAGACACGTCGTGCTATAATAGACTGAAAGCCGTGGCGGTAGATAAATTGTTTCCTGTTGATCCACTATCTAGCCGACTAAACCAGCTGTGGCCTCGTGTCACTGAGTTAATGGAGCAGTGAAAAAAAAAGTATGCATATGTATATATGTTGTACTAAATGGAGACAACTCTAACAGGCGCGAAGCAATCTTCGGATGCACACACACACCTGTTGAAAAAGTATCCCTAGGTAAAGGAAATATGAAACTTCACGTCAGGACATTAGCCTTCCAATGACAAAAAATGAAAATTCCAATCAGATTTTAGTAATTCTGGATAGATGTACCGAAGCGTACATAAATAGACTATTGATCTCTCTGCTGGATGGATTGTGCGGAGTTTGTAAGCCCACGATTCGTCTGTTTAACGATTGGGGAAAAAAATCTACCCGCCATGTTCCTATAAGTGTCAGGGCACGCCCCCGGCCCCCTTCCTCCTCCCGCAAAAATGGGTTAAACTTCCAATCGACTTGCATGCACCGCTTCGCCGTTACGACGACCGTGATGGAGATGGCGCGTGTCTTGACGGATGGTCGCTACCGAGCTTTCACACTCCGAGCCAGAAACGCGCTCAAACCTTCAGATGAAAGTCTTGCCGAAAACCACCGGTTGTACTGTCGGTAGTCGTCCAGTCTGGAATTCGTGCTGTCGAGCCTGTTATTAACTCACTTACAGGCCAGTCAAGCGGATAATCACTGTCCTGAGCACCGCAACTGTTATAGGTGCGATCGTCCTTTGGGACCCACTTATTTAGCGGAGCTCGAGCAATACGGTCACCGGGACACAGCCTTAGTAGGAATTCCAGGGCAAAATACAGTTGGCTAATAAAAAAGAGAGAAAACTCCGGCTGTAATTACTAATGAGTTAGGGAAAGTTGGTTATGCGCCATAAGCCCCCAAATTGACACTCATTTATTCTACGCCGACGCTGTGGGGATAACCCATTAAAAACGGACACAACGGCATTAGCTATCCTAATGGATCCAACTCTTGTTTACAACTGCGAGGTTAAATGTCAGCACGTGTACGGGTTGGGGTGGGGTACGTGGTGGTGGTGGAAGATATGGAACAAGTCACTGTTTGTGTTTGAAGAGAATTGTATCAAAGCTGAATTAAAGAGCCGCATCGGGATGGCAAAAAACCGTCGAGTTGGATGACACTGATAAATAATGGTCAAGACTTTTATTTACCCTGCGAGCGGGAGACCGTTAGAACAGGGGTCGGTGGCGTAGGACCGTTAGTCGATTTATCATCGGCAAACAAAGAAAACGCCTGCCCGACTGGCGAGGCTTCCCAGGGGTGATAACCCGGGCAAGACTGCCGTGTCCTGTTTTATGTGCTCACCCGAGCTGGTGGCAAGTGCGACAACGCTTCTCTGTGATCAGCAGCCATCCGTGAAGAGCGCGTGCGCACACCGCGACTTGTTTCTTGATGACCCTTCTCGTGCTGTCGAGTTTTTGCAAGTAATGAGGCCTGCAGGACCGAGGCCAGCGGTGTGCTTGCGTGCTTCATAGGAACAGTTTGTACAATGGCGGGCCCCACCCTGACCACCGCTCGTCTGCTGACACGATTGTAATTTTGCATTATTGATGACGACATTCAGCGCAGCTCAGATACTTCACTTTTCAACTCTCGCATGTTTCCGCGGCCAGGAACATAACTGACCTTCACTCCCATTCCATGTCATTTTTTTCTCTCTTACTCGTTCAAGCTTTCCTCACTGTTTGACTACGACTACCCCTTCCCCCTCCAACACTTTTTTTCCTTCTAATGACGCCGAAGGATTTAATCTACAAAATTTCATCCTTCATTGACAAGCGTTTCTCGCTGCAACTGCAGACAATAGGCAGTCAAGTCTTATGTTTGCAGTTCGATGAGTTGTCATTGATTTGCACGTGCCGGCTGACGTACTGAATTGCTAATAATAAAAGTTTAAAAATAGATTGACATTAAACAATAATGAGTGACTTAAAACAAACTGCTACATGTATTGTGAAACTACATACAACATAAAGTCCTCTCTTATTACCTGTTTATTGCATTGTCCAGACACTTGTTCAGTCATCATGTCTAGTGTAATGTTTTTAATGCCGTGTGCTTCTACGTGATGCTTCTAGATGCATAGACTTCTAAGTAATATCTCATTACAGCTTGATGTGTCGTGCAATGTTATAAACTTTATTGTGCGCATGCATTTATTGAGTCCTTGTTTAGTAAACCTGTCTTATGTTCTAGAATGAGGTCGTTAGCTACCTTGACTGTTCGCTCATTTTCCTTTTTTCAGCAGTAACTAGGAAAGACAAATCATTGGAAGGAGACTACACTGACAGTGCACAATAATATTGCTATCATCGTTTAATATAAAGATTATTATGGCCATGTTCTTCAGATTGTTGTGCTTAGTGCCTGTACATTCCAAAAGTTTTGTTTCCTTGCTGTTTTGTTACATGATTATATTAATCTGTATTTTTTCTTTTTCAGCAAAAATCAGGTCTTGCTGCCATCATCTACAATTTCCCTACATGGAAGTGAAGTCTTGCGGTATGCGAATCGTGGAGTAAAATCTTCAGTGATCTGCAAAGACATCTGAGCTCCCCGTGGTTGGGAGATGCCAGTCGTGCAGCCACTCTGAGCTCCTGTGCACAGAGTTATGCCGCCTTAGACCCGCTGACGTCACTGCTAATCTCAAACAGCGCCTCACGAAACTCTCGTTATTTTTTGAAGGTAAGCCAACGGGATTGGAGGGGACAGCATGGGGCGGGAGAATTGCATTTAATGTGTAGATCCTTTACAGTAAACGTTAAAACCTAAATAAGAAGTATTGAGATACTAAGGCAAAAAAATAAAATAAAAAAAAAAAACAAAACAAAACAAAAAAAAAACAAAAACAACAACAACTACAGCTACAAATAAACAAACAAAACCGAGCAAGCGTTATTTTAGTCATATAAACATTAGTTTTATGTTAACTTAGTTTATATATGCGTGCTGATACTAAACTACCTTTTAGCAGTTTCATTTGAGGCGATATTTAATTTTGTAGGTCGTGTGAAGGAACTGATCAGACAGGGAAAAGATGTAGACAGAAAACTCTTAATATTAACGAGAAATATCATTAAAGGCTTTTTTCGGAAGACGTGACGTGGTTTATGACTGGGTGCGATGCGAGTAAACCGACAACTAAAGGCTGAGAGCTGATGGTTTATTTTACATTTGTATTACATATCAGACTTGATTTAAAAGAAAGCTCTTTGCTGTAGCCAATAAGCTTTGAGGTAATGATGTAGTACATCTGTAGATAAACACAAAATCGAGCGGTTTTGTTGCATACCAGAATAAAGTCTTTATCCCACCCTGGCCAGGATGTTGCAGCCCGCACTCCATAGAGTACAGTTGAACTCAAGTGCGCGCGCGTGTGCGTGCATGTGCGCCGGAGTTCATAGACTTGCTGTGTTTGCTTTGCGTAGTCAGTGCGATAATATAAAATGGTAATGTAGTGGGTGAGGGCAAATAGCGTGGCTGCTTTGGGGTTAACATAGGGACCGAATGGTGACTTGCGGCTAAATGACTGGGTGCGCGCTCGGATGAGTAGTGTTCAAGACGTGCCCTCGCTGCAGGACTGCCGGTCGTGGCCTTTGTTTGCCCTTGTCAAGGAGGACACTGGAGACTGGTGCTATCGGACACATCGGGTCGCCCAGCTATGCAAGCGCTGCTGCTTGATCAAGCAACCACTTGCTGGCCGCTGCCTTCCACGCCGATTGATTAGGTCCCGTCTCTGTCAAAATTGGATCGCCATCACCAGTGACTAGGTCCGTCATAGAGTGCTGCCAGAACCAGCTCCCATCCACATCCCCAAAGCTGCTGCCAACAGGGTGAAGGTCAAAATAGCTGATCGCTCAGCGTAGATAACTTCTTGTAACTGAAGGTGTAAACCAAAAAATATATATATAAAAATACAAAAAATAAAAAAATCTACACACCCATATCTCTCTCTCCACACATACGAGAAAGAATGAAAGATGAGAAACAGTAGTTGATCAACTAAGTAAGGAGTTCTCAGACAAACTTTCTGTAGCTAGAACTAAAGGGAACTACTATCTAAAAGTTTATTTGCAACGGCACGAGTTTACTCTCCTAGTAACGACGGTCACGATGTCACGTGGTGTCGGTAAAGATTTTACTTCTAGGTAGTAAAGGCAAATGCAGTCCCTAAACTGCAAGACACATTTTTTTTCTCAGGGTGGTGCCCATCTCCTTTTCCTTAGCTGCGAGAAGATTGCTGCACCAGACGGGTATCGAACTCATAAGCCTTCGGATTTGGATGCCAATGCTCTAACCACTCGGCTATCCACTTCCCGTTTACTTTACGGGAGTGGCTAGGTGTAGGAGTGACATTTCTTCGATTAGTGCTAACGGTTCAAACTGGAACAGACGGATTGTGTTGTTGCTTTGGCACACTTTAAGTGTTTATGCACTCTGTTGACAAATACCTGCGTTTCGGGGTTAATAATTGGAGTTTACTGACTTTTCGCCTAACCTTGCCATCTTTAGTGGTGGTGGTTTGTAATTTTGTTGGGTGTTCGTGTCTGCGGATGTCTTGTGCTTAACATCATAAGTCGTCTGTGTGTTGTATGGCATCAGGCCCACCGTTGTTTACTGCCCCACTTCCATAATGGCAACCTGGCAGCGACTGGCTGAAGGCGGCCGTCCCGATAGTTTCTGCTGAGCAAGCACACGAGGGTCGTGGCGGAAGGACAGAAACGCGGGGGCGAGGGACACGTGGGCGGCGGGAGATGAAACCATCGCCATGGCACGGCCTCCACCTTCCTGTGATTGTGGCGTTCGGTGCATCATCTGCTTCGTTTCCACCATCATGGCAGGCTGCTGGTCACCAAGTGGCTTGCCGTGTTTCGGGTTTAGTCTTATGGGGCATCTTCATTCTTCCCCTCCTTCCCTTCTCCCTCACGCACGTTCAAACGCACAAAAGGAAGCGCGCGCACGCGCATACACGCACACATGCATTCATTCATGAATCGTGTGCAGATGAAGTGGTATTAACAGCTCCCAGGATGGTTGTCAGGACCGTCTCTGTGAACGTCCCAGAAGAGCAAGTCGTGGCCAGAGGGAGTAGCACCAGTAATCAGGCTGCAAACACGGGCTGCCGGTTAGAAGTCGCCTTCCACTTTGTGGCAGCTACAGAAATAAATGTCTGAATGGCTAGCCGCGCGGGGCCATGGAAGGAAAAAAAAAAAAGAAGTGGCGTTTTAAAGCTGACCAGGCGAGCACGGCCATATTGATCGGCGTGAAGAGAGGAACGGCAAGACATCACAGGACAGGAACGTCTGAAATCAGCCAAAACACTCTCTCTCTCTCTTTAACTCGCACACTTACACCCACGCACAGGATCAAATACAAATTATTTAGTTAGAATACATTAACCCCGAAGTCAGATGCTACGGCCGCTTCAGAAGGTGCAAGATGCTGATACGAATGAAGTGCAACGAAACACTTTATGACGGAGGGTAAACACTGACAGGCTGTGAAGCAGTCCTACTCCCGGAAATGGGATGGATACTGGTGACTCTTGGACGCCAATGCTCTCGGACTTCTTATACAAACCTTAACGTGTTACGTGCCGGGACTGCTCACTTGCTGCATGCGTGTGTGTGTGAGAGAGAGACGGAGAGAGAAACTTTTCATTATGCACCTGTACTTTTTTTTTTTCAGTCAAATAAACACTGGAATATGTGAAAGAATCAACATTTCAGCATAATCGTAAACCGTTCCTTCTAATTTTATTAGGCCTTTGTCTCAGAATACCAATTTGCCTACAGGTACACTTTAGGGTAGTAGTAACAGTTACGAGCATCCGTAGGATCGTAGGTCGTAAACACAACCGAGTGGAAAGTAGAGGAGTTGTTGGGATCAAAGGTCATACGTTTATACGTCACTAGTGTACTCCCATGACGCACGAGAGAAGGTTGCTAGTCTACTTCGCCTGTGCCAGTTCCACCCGGCCATTCGAGGGGCGCAGACAGGCATCTATTTACACAAACAAAGCCAGTGCGGCTTGCTTCCCTCCCCTCCGTTCCCATCCACCCACCCGCACCCATTGTCCCAGCCCTCGGACGAAGAAGGGGATGGAATGGCGCTTTCATTCCCCTCTCCTCTCTCTCTCACCCCTTCCTCCTCCTTTTGCTCGGCAACGTCCAAAAATCAATGCCCCCCGTCCCCACCTAGCTCCCTCCTTCATCCTCGTGTTCATTGGCTGCCCATGGCCTATGAGGGGGGTGGGGGGAAACCTCGCTTATTGATTTCTGTAGGCGTTGCCATGGCAGTGCTTTCGCAGGACTTCCATATATAGGCGTCGCGGCTGCTATGGAGTGGCGTCCATTGATGAGAAGTATCGATATTGCCAGTAGAAGATGGCAGCCTCAGGAATACCATTATAGACTCGGGCCAGCCTTGCCGCTGCGTGGCACCGTCTCGCTGTGACGCGGGCAGGAGGATTCCACCGCAGGCCTTGTCTTGCTTGGCCTGGTGCTTCCGCTGGTGCTGATGCCGCTGGTGCCACTGCTGTCGCTGTCGCTTAGGCGGTGTGGCTGTGGGGCGAGCGCTTGACGACATTTGACGTCCAGTCGTCGTGGCCCGACGCTGTCGCTGCCAGACCCTCCCCAGCCGTTTGTAACTCCCCCCACCCTTCACCGTGTGTGTGTTTCTCTCGAGGAGGGAGGGGTGGTGGGACCTACCGAGCGCCATTCTGTGTGGGACCCCCCTTCCCCTCCCGTGACAGGCCAGATCCGCGCCACAAGTAGTAGCCTGTTGTCTTCATCGTCGTCGGTGTTGTTGTTCGTGGAGCTGGCGGAGGATGGGGGAGACTCGGTGCGAGGCTCGTTAGACCAAGTGGTGCCGAACCCATCGCCAACGTGATCCGCCGCTCAAGGACCTCGGGACTAAGGAGTAACAGGTCAAGGAGTGTCGTAATAGCAGCTGTGTGGGACTGGGAGTGTGTAACAGACACCGAGATGGCACGCGCGAGTGAGCAGGGCGTAGTGCTACAGCGGGCGGATACTACCTCGGGTAAGTGCCTTACGTTGAGGGGTAGGGGGTTAGGGACACGTCGGCGTGCTGCCTCCATGTCCTTGATCCCGTCAGTTGTGGTGGTTACTTGCATTCCACTGTTGTATGTGTGATTATTTCAGATTATTAAAACAAAGGTGTATGTGCGTGCGTGTATGTGTATGTGTGTGTTTGTGAGAGAGAGAGAGAAGTATTTCATGCTTATTGCTATCATTTCATATTCGTAACTCTTTCCCGTATAGCAGGTTGTAGTTATGCTGTGTTGTAGTCGCTGTCACTAACATAATGAGACAATACTAGATTATGGTCCACCTACGGACGATACACAGCAGCAGGCGTAATCAGACAACATTAAATCATAGTTGGTAAGCAGATTGAAGAGTTTAATGCATCATTATTAGATAGTAAACTGGCAAACATTACGGTGTTTGATGGAAACATTTCCAGACATCAGACTAGTATAACCGTCCTGTAAGCATCACTACTAATATTATCACGGTCATTGTCGTCGTCTTCATCGTGTTTTTAATCGGTAGCGTCATCGAGAGATTGGGAATGAAGAAAATACACATCACACGGTTTTTCCGAAAGTGCTTCAAATAGCATTGTGTGGTGCAAGATGTGAGGCAGAGATGCTGTTTTTATGCATGAAATACTCCGAAGACACGAGGCAGAGATACTTTCAGTGTCTGAGGTACTCTCAACAGAGAACCTGTACAAGGGGTAGATAGTAAACTGTTTGTAAGGTAGTCTGAAGACACGAGGTAGACATACTGTTCCACTTTCAAGTTACGAGTCGGCGATATTGTTCCACCAGAGTGTGGTTAGGATACTCTCAAGTCATGGGACAGACATACTGTGCAAGGTGTGATCACAGAGGGATTGGAAGAAATGAAGAAGATGCACCTGTTACTGTGTTATCTTCCAGTCAGTGAATAGAGTAATGTACTCTTCCTATGCATGCATGAGGAACATGTCACTATTGCCGGTGTAGTGTGAATGAGGACGATCTCACTGTTTCTGGTGTAGTGTGGATGTCGTGCTCCCAAGACATGGCAACATCAAGTCGCTGCTGAAGAAGGTTGGCACCCCCCCACGAGAGCAACCACCCGTTTGCTGGCCACCTAATGGGATGGTGTGGGACTTTCTTTTTATGTGGGTGTATCCTCACTTGTTTATTTTAATCTGCACCCGTAACTTGCTGTCTCAGCAACTTCACCGCCAGCGCGTGCGCACACACGCGTAGCCCTTTCTTGTGTAAATAAATACCCGCCGTTCTCGCCTGATTTTATGGTTTCCTCTTCGCGCATCTCGTGACCGACACCTGAGACAAAGGGCCCTACAGTTATCACCGCCTGTCTCCCGCATACCTCCCTAACACAGAAATCAAACGCACCCACCCATTAGGGCACGCAGGCACGTGCACACCCTCAGTCTCGCTCGTAACTTCATTGTTCATGTCGAATGTTTCTGCGCAGCCCCATCTACACCATGAAGCACTGATGCAGGAAGAGATCAATATACATCGCTGGGCAGACGGTGTGGTGGTGGTGGTGCTGGTGGTGGTGGTTGTGGTGGTTTTTAGCCCTACATCCCCCAAGTCGGGTAGCTGTGCTGTGATCAATAGTACGCGTACTACTAAGACTTTAACTTGAAATTGATTGTGTTCAGGCTAAACTTGGACATGCGAAGGCGGTGAACAAAGGGCAGTTGAATGAGCGAGAACGGGGCTGAGAGCAGTCAGCTTTGTTGGGCGTAGACTGATGACAAAGAATGGTCAGGAGTGCTGGACGTGAGCAATGGTAGAGTGGAGTGGGAGGGATTCTCTGTAGTCAGCAGATCACGGGAGGGAAGGGGAGGGGCTTGCTGTGCCTTGGATGAGAAATCGTAGACCTGATATCTGCACAATATGTCGCAATCACTGATTTTTTAACCATATCAGTGGTTGTGATTATTTGGCAGGTGATAATTTTCTCTTTTCTTGTCTCTTTCTCTCATTCACACACACACACATACACTGATTCTCAAAGTCCTTATATTGAGCAGTGTGCTGAAGATAGAAGACATTGTTATCATGTCATGACATCTTCATTAAAAACTACTGTAGTATACTTGAAGTATACCCTGGTAAGTAATGTTGTGGGTATTTTTCGCCTATTCAGACATTTCATTGTCCCTGTAGACGACATCAGCAACTTTAGAAACTGCCTGAAGGACGTGAGTGCACGCAGTACACAACACTTCTTGCAGACACAAGAGGGAGTCTTGTCGATAACAACAACGAAACTAAATGGATATTATACCAATATTTGCATGCTGTCTTGATAGTAACAGAAAATAAAACTGCGCTCTTTGGTCGTAAGCATAGTTTTGTAGATGTGCGGAATACAGCACATAATTCAGATGGAGAGCGTGTTTAGAATATTTGTAATTTTATTACAATATTATTGTTTAATGTTGTTTTTGCATTCGTCTTGCATAAGTAGGCATAAGCAGTTACTTCCACAGCGCACGAGAGAGAGATTTAAAAAAATGGCGAATACAGCAGCTTTTCCAGAAAGGTCATGTGTTACTGTAGCCTGACCTTTTCTGAGACTTGTTGCTACCTAGTCTTCTTCCTACATAAAGTATCATACGACATCCACTAGATACCTCCATTTTTTTTCTGTCAGCAGCAAATTTAGCCTTGCAGTTCCAGAATGGTTTCTGGACCTTCAGTTCTCTCTCTACTGACCGTCACGGTACTCGTTGTTACTGTCATCATGTACACCTCGGGTCGTCGTCAACACGACCAGCTGTAAAGTATGGCGGGCAAAGGTCGCAGTACCGACAAGTGTTTCTTTAATTGTCCTGGTTAGCCCATGGCGGCTTGTTGCTCTTGTTATATATCTGAACGGAATCGATATGTAGGCTAAAGCAGTTTCAACTTTGATTTCTTCTAAACACTTATTTAAAATGGAGCGCTTCTGTTTCGTTTCTCCTCTCCCGCCACCTCCTCTCCCACCACCCCCGTACACGCACGCAAGACCACGTGATAAATCTCTTGTTTTATGCTCACTGAAGGCGCGGCTGTGCTCAGAGACTAGAGGCATGTGTGAAGCTCTGATCCTTTGGCATTTGCACCATCTCACCTTCTGTAGGTCTCATTACCTTCCCATGACTTCAGCTTTCTTTATTTCGACCATCATCTCAAGGCAAGGTAGTTGTTAAGAAACCTTTTGCTCTGGTTACAAAATATGTGTGAAAAGAAACAGGTCAGGAGGACGTGAGGGCAGGAGTGCAGAGTTTGTCCGCTTTTTGTTTTCTTTCTTCACGCATTCTTAGGAGGAACAAGGGATGGTACACTAGCAATATCGAAGAAGAATTAGCAGTAAAGAAGTACTTTAGCCAGATGAACTGGTTTAATGTTTTTCTCGATAGCCAGTACAATCTGTATATGACATTTATTGTCAGTGCGAGCTGTGTATGACATTTATTGTCAGTACGAGTTGTATATATGACATTGTCAGTACGAGTTGTATATGACATTGTCAGTACGAGTTGTATATGGCATGTATTGTCAGTACGAATTTGTATGACATTGTTAGTACGAGCTTTGTGAGACATTTATTGTCAGTATGAGTTGTGTGTGATATTTATTGTCAGTATGAGCTGTGTGTGATATTTATTGTCAATACGAGCTGTGTATGATATTTATTGTCAAGAGATATAAACGCCACTCACGGACAAAAGAATCAATACGCCAAGGCCGAAGAGGAGCTTATAGGTAAACAAATCCGAACCTCTCACGAACAGAGATTCTATAATTATCCAAAATTATTGTACAAATTGATAGAACGATGAGTTTACTGGAATTAAGCCGGTATTTTGCACCTGTCCGCATAACCTTTCACCGAGTTCTAGACGCTGGCATGGAGAATTTCTGCGAAAGGACAGGTTCATGACAAGTGCAGTGCTGGTTCTCCTGCAGAACATGATCAAGCAGCTTGTGGCCACCCGCAGGCGATGTACTCTAGGGGTTAAAGATAAAGGAATTGTTTGGCAGGAAATGAAAGACAAAGGCCTCCCGGTGCTCTTCATTTCTGGTCTCATTAGCTCCTTGCCGGAAGTCCCTTTTGGTGCTGAGAGGAGATGCCGAGAGTAGTGACTATTTTCGTTGTTGTCCACCTTTCCAGGTCGCAGGCACTCAGCTGACATATCTGAGGACATTTAGGAGGAAAAGGTCAGGAAAGTTTCAGGTGCAGTTTTCAGCAGTAAGTTAACTGCCGCCGAAATTCTTACTTATATAATGAGATATATCTGCTGTTATTATAATTACATATCGAGGAATGGTCCGAGAGAGATGTTAATGATGGAAGTAGCTTCTTCTGATGATGTGGGTTCCCCCTCCCCCTCACCACCACCACCACCTCTGGATCACAGTTTCAAGCTGCTGTTAAATCCACTGTTATATGGTCTGTTGCGGTTTACATACCATGTTCACATGTAGAACTTGTTGTGGGGAGTGGGAATTGTAGATATGTGTTTGCTTACCGTGTTTACCTCAAGTACTTCCTGTGGGAGGGAGTTGGGTGAGGATTGTCGATAAGTCTTTGCGCGACAGTGGGTGGGTGTAGATGTTGGTAGGATGTCGGAATAAACTGTTTGTTTTAAATTTTCTGCAGATTACGACATACATGTTTTTCCGGAAACAGGTCTTTTTTTCCATCTTTCCATCTGTTCATCTCCCATCAACCCACACACTGGTGTAGATGTTCTAGCTTCATTTATAACTTACGATTTGGGTGAACACATAAGTAAAATGTATGCATCCATATAATGCATACACAGAAGATCATATATACTTGCAGGTTAACACAGAGGTTACAACGATTTGTGGTTCTGTATCATGAAAAGTCTTCATACGTTTGTACATTTGAGCGAGGTTTTTATTTATATAAACAGTGGAAGTGTTGGCATCGATCAGTCAGCCATAGCTTCTGGGTGTCACGGTCCCCGGTGACGTTTACTGTCAGGTACCAATGTTACGTACGCTAGAGACTGGCGTTGCTGCGTCACACCCCGGGGTTGCGTCAGCGCCGGCATGTTGCGACAGAAGCAGTGCAGCTGCCGTCGCTGTTCCCCAAGAATGCTGGACCTGCGGCAGACGCAGCGGCCTTCAGCAGCCGCATCGATCGTCTTGCGTGTTGCGCCGCAGCGCCGTGGAGATAACGAGATTGTGTGCCAAACGCTGGACGCGCGCCGGCATCATGAATAATTTAACACGCGCGTACGTTCTCGAACCATCCTTACCGTCTGCCTCCGCACGGGACGGAATATTTGAAAGGGGGTCAGGGGCGAGCGGTGTGGGGGAAGGGGTGGGTGGGGAGAGACTGGAGGGTCGGGAGTGAAAGCGAGAGTGTAGTTCGAGTAAACTCGTCAACAAAAAGAAAATGTTTTATTAAAAACAAGACCCCAGCAGGTTAGAAATGATACTTCCGTCACTTGAGTTGTTGATAAACAGATGCTGCGACTTAAGATCAATTCCACACTCAGACCTGCTCAGAATGTATGTGTATGTATGATTTACAAACGTGTGTGTGTGTGAACAAGATGTATGTTGTGTTACGGGTATACACTTGTCTGGGTGTCTAGCCAGAAAGTAGACGTTCTTTCGCGGCCTGTCGGGATCATGTTAATTGCCCTAATTATTGTTACAGAAGTCAGTTTTCAAAGAATTATGATGAAACGTTATGTTCATAACTATTTAATCATTGGGGTTATTTTCTTGTTCTTGCACTTCATTGTTATCCAAATTAATGACCTCCTGGCGAGTGAGCAAGATGAAGAGGAATATGATTAATCTGACTTTAATTTATTTGTGATTTTATTTAAGACAAAATATATATCGACCTCACCCCTTATATTTTAACTTGTTTTCTCCCTGCAATAACCGTTAATCAATTGACACTATTCTAACGGACGTGATTGGTGTAGTTTTAATATTACAATTTCTGTAGTGCCACATTTATTTTTAACTTGAACCTCTCTCTCTCTCTCTTTTGAATGCCATCTTCGCGGATAAATAGCACGCGCAAAATTAGGCTACAGTTTGACAGACTGCTTAAAGACGAATATAAATTTGCTCGGAATTAACCATTGTGTGTGTGAGGCAGGGAGGAAGGATCTAACTGAACAGAAACATGGTCGAGTATGTAACAGGAGGCAGCAACCATGATAGTTTTTCAGCGGCACAAAGCCACTGCTGCCGTTGCCACCAGAGTGTGAGGTAGGGTAGTTTTGCAGGAACACTTCTTCACACCAGTCTTGTGTGGGGTGACCGCAAAAGGGCAGAGCTGGTATTGACGAGTGTAAGAATTGATTAGTCTCCCCACCCCGTCCCTCTCCCGCCCACTCTCTCTGAAGGGGAGGGGCTGCATGCTGCGCGGTGCTCCGCGGTCAGCTCACCTGCTGCTTCTCAAAGCAAACCGTCATCGCCAGCGTTCGTCTGCGCGTGCATCCCGTGCCCAGTGTGACCACGGCGGGTCCCTTCCCCGGCCTGGTGACATGTTTCAGGTGTGACCAACTGGTCTGAACGGTCCACATCAATAATTATACACATACTCGCGTACGCTGGAAAAAAAACCCGCACAAGCGGCCATTGTCGGTGTCTGCACTGCTGGGGGTCATTGCCAGCGCGTGAGAGGTCATGGAAACAGTCCCCGCTGGGGAATGATTAGGCTTGTCAGTAACCACCCTTTAAAATCAGCTATCACAGAAACTAAACTGTATTCGTGTACAGGTGGATTGCTGTCTGTCTGCCGAGACCAACGCTTAGCCTCTTGCGAAGTTCTCTGCTGTCAGTCTCGGCGAGCCTAAACAATAAATGTGACTAAACCGGAAGCTTTGTACACACCTGCCTCGTTTTAATAGTTAACTGGGAAAAAAATTCGACTGCCAGCAGTTCAATAATACAAGTTCGAGGTATTTAGTGAATCTAGCTTCTTTAAAGGGCAACACGAACGCTCAGCGAAAATAGCTAGAAATAGAGCATAAATAAATTGTAGAAGTGGTATTTTATGACGAAGAGGCACGAGAAATATTAATGTTTTACACTAAATCACAACTGGATTAGTCGAGAAAAACAGATCAATGCTTTGTTCAAACGTGCCGTGCGAACTTCATCCCCACGCCCTACTCAAGAATTTGCTCAAAACATTTCAAAACGATTTTTATCCACAAAGAATCTTCCTATAGCAGTTCCAACGACACAAAATCATAAACTGTTAAAATTAACTACAGTTTGATTGCTGGTAAAAAAAAAAAAAAAAAACAGCAACAAACAAACCTAAAGATCAACATCAGATGTGCAACATGGACGCTTTCTACACCATCTGGTCTACAAGTAACATGGTGACACAATCACAAACACACCATCAGTCATATCCTAATCCAGCACAAGCTATAAAAAAACCAACAATAACAAAAACAACAACACACAAGCTAAAAACCTGACGGTATCAGGACATCATTCATGTGACAAACGTGAACACGTGCGAGCAGGTAAACAGTAAATTTTGTATGCAGTTAAGTGAAGAAGAAATGTTTACATTGATAAATATGTATCAAATTTTTATAATCGTATATTTTAATTTTAAAGAGAATTACAAGCAGTTGTAACTATAAAATAAAAATGCGATGCTAGAAAGTAACTATTTTTAAAAAAATACAGTAGTTTATATTAGAGAAATATACATTTGGAATAATACGCAAGGAGACATTAACTCAAATCGCCCACAGTAACAGAGAATCAATAATAATACAATGTAGAATGCAATGTCAGCGACTGTTGCCCGTTAAAGTTTGATTTGGAGAATATTTACTCGCCAGTTTGTCGAGTGAGTTCAGTTAGAATCTTTCCATTATATTTTTTTAAAACTTCAGTCAAAGCTTCTAAATAAAGTGAAAATCGGTAAAGCTGTAAACCAAAATCAGCAGTTTCATTTTCTGTGCTAAAAAATTGCTTCTAGAAAACGACACCATGCTCCTATTCTCAACCTCAGGCTTAAACGAGGCTGAGACTTCCGAAATGAACGGAAAAACAAACTCCATGGATTTACAAAATTCTTTAAAACTAACTTTAAAATCCGAAATGTGAAGGAGTCATCCTCCCAGTCAGTAATCGCCTATGATGGGGCGGGGGATGGAGGAGGGAGGAACCCGTTTTCAACCAGTTGTGTACGCTCTCCCCTTTGATCGATAAGCTCAGTTCGCTCGGTTTCAGTCCCCGAGCGTTCAGTTCACTGCAGTACATGGATCTTGAGGGTCGTTCCCTGAAGACCAGTACTGTTTAAATTTCTGAGAGCGGTGCCGGTGTTTGGCGTGAGGTTGGTCAGTAAAATAGATTAACAACACGCAACGGTGAGCTTGTGATGTGAGCAAAGCCAGTTCTGTGTACATGGAAAGGCTGTGTATCGTGAGACATTTTCTTTGTTTTTGGACACAGGGTTAAATTTTGGTTCAACAACACAATTTCACAACTGGTTGTTGTGTAGTAGGATCGCTGTGTCCGAGTTTGACTCCGTCCTTTGTTTTGTTTTAGTTTGTTTTTTTTTTTCACCTTTTCGAACTCGATCGAAAAATCACCCATATTTTCCGCTCCAAAAACTACTCAGTCCAAAGTGAGAAGGTGAGCTGGAGCCATTAGCTGTGTGTGTATTCAATGTCACCAGTTATTGCTTCCCGGCGTGCAGTGGGTGTGTCCACAATGTCCCTTGTGGTGGGACTCGCCAGTCCTGCTCTCATTTCATATCTTGCCAGTGGCCGGTGCACAGAGGAGAGAAGGAACTCCAGTTGTTCACTCCCACGGCACAGACATTTTAATGCTGTTCACACGATGGCCCTCGTAGATAGGACTCGAAAGTCCAACTGTCAGTCTGAAGAGCAAGATGTGTAGACGTTGTTCCTGTTGTAACAGTCACTTTTTCCTTTTGGCACATCTTGAGGCTTTCTCGAAAGCTGTAAAGTGAATACCTAGTACATATTTAGACAGAGACTGTACATAGTAGGAAGCATCTTTTCCTTGAGAAGATAGATGCATCCGAATAAAACAGTTGGAATAAAGGTAAAGATAATGATCAACTATGGCACAAACTAGGGTTTCCACTAAACATTTATATGGTTTTTAGAAGAAATCGTAGTAAGATTGATTCAAGTTTGGAGAAGACAATGACTGATTAAATATGGCATATTTTTGGAAAGGACTCGGTGAGCACTTGCAGTTGTTTAGTCAGTGTTGTGTGCATGACCAGTGAATATTTTTTGTCTTAAAAGTTCATGCAAGTCTCAGCATGTAATGGGAATTGTAAACCTTTCTTCAGAGAACATAAATATCCTGTTTTGTCCTGCTCTGTTTCTATCTCACAATCGATTTACATTTGCTTTTCTATTCGAGGCATCGTGCTTTTGCAGTCAATTGTAGAGAGAGAGAGAGAGAAAATTAAAACGAACCGAAAAGGAATTAAGAGGAAAATAATGTCTTAAAAATATGTGAGGAGTGAATCTGAATGAGAGAGTGTAGGCGTGTGTTTATCACATACCTTGTAGAATTCGTCACGTGTTCTGAGCAAAAACCACACAGAGTGTTGACAGAGTGAGAACTAGAGGCAGAAAGACAAACAACTGCTGTGTGGTTATGTGGGTGTCGCCTGAGGAAACAAGTCTCAGCTCTTTAAAGTCAGCACACTGTCGATTTAACGAGGGAAGATGCTGGTATAGATTGCCACCACCACTAGTTGATTGAACTATATCAACATACATAACTTGACACTTCATCTCCTCGTCCCGTTGTGGAATATTTATCTGCTCGGCAGAGTAGAGAAAGTAGAATAAAGAATCAGTAGTTAAGATAGAAAAGGTAAATCATGTTTCTCCAGGCATGTTGAAGACAGTTTTATTTTCAAAGAGAAACTTTTTAGTAACTGAGGTTCCACGTATCAGAGACTTATATATATCTTGAGTCCAGCTTAAGCGCAGTCAGGTCAAATACTTTTAGTCTGGTGCAGACATGATAAAACAGCCAGAGGTCTCATAAACTTGTTTTTAATTCTAGTACACATTTCAGGGAATTGTCAGCATAGCTGATGGTGTGAGCTCATGTAGAGCATTTAAAAGGAGTAAGTTTTGGAGTGACGAGCGCAGCGAGAGAATAGGAGTGGTAGGGAGGAAGTGGGATGATGATGATGACAGGAGATACTGCGCAAGAATTTAATCCTTTCAACCCATTGTACACAAGGTCCTGCTGGTGTAGGTGGGAGTCAGAAGTCAGCTGGTTGCTGTCGTGTGTCGTGTGTATGCGAGGTTTCATGTCTTTATGAGACACGCAGACACGTATACACACATACAGGAGGAAAATCATGATAACAAACGACATAATATTAAAATAGCCATGATAAAAGAAGAGCAACAAAACAGTAGCACACTATCAGTTATTCCTTCTTCATTGAACATTATGGGAGGTCGACAAGAAGCTTTAGGAAATAATAGATCCATGACATGTAATCAATTAGTTTTGCAATAGACCAGGTAATAAGAAAGTTTGCGCAGATGCACTGTAAGGTCGAGTAGTTGGTGAGCGGTAAAGGGCACGTCCTTTCACTTTTTTATTTTCTTTCTTTGTGTGTGTGTGTACAGAAGCGAATGAGCGCTCTCAGCATTTCAGTTCTACTTACATAAGGCAGATACACTTTTTCAACAAAAATAAAGAATTTGGGCGCAGAACGAAAATTTAGAAGCATCTAGAATTACATAATCGGTTCATCGGTCATTGCGCATGCGCAGACAAAGCATTGTTGGGTTGTATTGGGTCACGTGGCCAGAAGCAAGAATCCAGGCAAGAAGTAAATCAGTGATGTAACAGTGAAATCGGTTTGGTTCTCTTTTATGAAAGCATGTCTGGGACGGTACTGGCTACTTTCTTCAATTTCCTCGTTTTTGGATTTCCGCATTTTCGGATAATTATGCCGGCATGTGACCTTCACCCTAACTGGAAAGACCACTTTATGTCGGTTGATCACTGTCTTCCTTGTCTGCGTTTACATCGGTAAAAAATGTCGAAATGCCTGCAAACATTGCTAAACCGTCGTTTGTTTTAGGTGAAAAACTTTTAGTGTAGATTCGTTAAGTACTGTAACTTGTAAAACTTTTTACCAGGCGACTGGTGCTTCTTTCTGCCAAGAGCGACATTTCATCAACACCACCATTCTCTTTCACTTCAAGTGTTTATTCATTAGAAATCTTCTTCCTCAAACAGTAACTCCAGAGACCCTGACAAAGTCTGCTGTTGGCTGTAGACACCACAGGGATCCAACGATTTTTTTCTTCTCAATGGTGTGTGGGCAGGCCATGTCTCTGCTTTTAGCTGGAAGTCAATTTAAAGATTGGTTGCTTAGTTTTTGTTCAGATATCAAAATTTGACCTGAGTTTGAGCGTGTGGAGGCTCTATAAACATCTTGATTAAGGCGAATGGCGTGCTGTTTGATAGGCACACATCACCAGGCATTGCATTTTTGTTCACTAATTCCAGCAAGATGGAATTTATTGACTGGTTTTCCAGCAAGTATTGGCCTAATAAATACACAACTTATCAAAGTATAACCACTTCGTTATAATCTAAGGCAGTTTTATTACATTCTTAACATAGAAATGAAGAACTAAAGAGTGGGCAGGCAGTTTCACTAAGTACAGACTATCCATTACAGGCAGCAGTAAGAAACATGATTAAAATAATAAACTGCCCAAATATCACAAACCACTGATATATCAAAGTAGTAAAAGTCAGTAATTCAAAGATAATATGAGATATATGATGTAAAGTAATATAACTTTTGCAATTCCAGGTTTGATTTCCAATTACCTTATGATACAAGGAATGCTCAGACGTGCATCATCCACATCTTTTCTGATGAAAGAATCGCTTATATTTTCTTGTAATTCCTTTTGTTTATGTGATGTCATTAGACTTGTTATTTTATGGACGTTCACTACCGCACATGCTGATAAGAGTACAAAGTATAGGGTTCAAAATAAGCCATTCCAACAAGTACTGGTTTATAAACAATTTAGAAACAGACAGTTACCACATTTTAAAAACAGACTAAAATATCAACAGGCATACACTCTTTTGGTACATCCAAACACAGGAACCATATTTTCCTTTCAAATGCTTCATTTTTAATTAACTGAGGTATGCAACTAAAAGTACATCTTTGTTTAAAATGCTCCTTTGGGCTGTAACGTTTGAGGTGTAACTCTTCATTATCTGTAACCTCGTCATCCACAGTATGGGATATTGTCATAGTTGTTAAAACAGCTTTAGGTTTGTCACTGTCTGTTTCATTTGTTTAGAGGAAGTTGTTTTATGTGTCTATATATAAACATACACACACAACACATATATATTATACTCTCTGTGTATAAGAATAACAGTAATTACTTCAAAATATCGTTTCACAGGACGTGAAATGATAAACGGAATAAGAAAAGGAATATGGAGGGAGGGGGAGATTGGAGTTTTATGGCGATCCAGCAACTAAGGCTATATCACAGCAAGATAGCCAGTCCTGTAAACAGATGCCACTTGCGGAAAAAGAACATTGTGCCCGAAATGAGAGCTGAAACCAAGGCAGCCAACCCTCACTGTATTGGTGACAGGCACCACCGGACCGCCCAAAATGAATGTGCCAAGAAGTGGAGAGAAGTAAACTGAAAAAAGTATTCTTTAGACAACTTGTATTACGACTGTGGAAAACGGTAACTGCGTCGTTTGAATAAGTCTTCATAAATTATTCACGTGCATTTTATTGTCTCTCGCCCCTCTTTTATCCCTTCTTCACAAAGGCGCACGCGGCGCTGCCACCTGATCATTGTAACCGACGTCCTCGCCAGAGGTGGATCGAGAATTAGTATTGATCGGCGTTTGCGGCATCCCTGGGAGAAAGCAATTTGCTGGAAAAGAAAAAAAAAACGGCGATGCACTGGCCGACAGGTGCAAGAGTACCAGGGACAGATTTGCGTGGTGATGATGTCTGATTGTCGAGTACCGGGATATGTGCCTGATGTAAACAGACCTGTCGCCTACTCGCGGTGTAAACAAACCAATAGCCTACTCGCGGTGTAAACAAAACAATAGCCTACTCGCGATGTAAACAGACCAGTAGCGGGCCCAGCTGTTGTCACGGCAGCAGGAAGCGGCTGATAGTGTCGCTGGTAAGTAAAGTGCGGCGACCTACGGTGAACGGTCATGTGGCTGGTCCATCTGCGGCGTCTAAAGTACAAGGGAGGAGCGGGGGTGGGAGTGGATTTGGTGTTTTGCGCTTCTCGGCAATGCAGCCTGCCTTGTAAAGAAGTACCACATGAAGAGACCAAGACGAGATTTGAACCCAGGATTACCAGTCCTCACAACATTGGTGACAGGCGCTAACCGTTGCGCCACCAGACCACTTGACAGAAGAAGGGGAGGCCATTGACCAGCGGACAGTACAGACTGAATATTACACTCTCGGCCTCTTGGCTTGTCTGTGTGTCTGTGTGTGTCGGTTGTACGCACGTGCATACCTTGCTGTACCATTGTTCGTCAACACTCTTTGCCAATCGTTGACATCGTCGATGAATTTGTAAAATCCCAAACACCAGATCTTATTATGTATCCGCCGTCACAGTTAATATACATCGACCGGGCGTGCCTTGTTGACAAATCAACAGCTGTTCATAAGTATACTTGCAGATAACCTGTTCCCATTGATTCACTGATCCCGTTCAAAAGTCATTCACCTTTGTTCTGTTTTTGTGTGCCCACTCTACTCCTACAGTACAGAGAGAGAAATAAGTGTATGCACTTAGTTGTGTATAATTGTGTGCATTGTTGTTATTCTGGTCACACGGCGGTGACTGGCGGGGGAGGGGAGAGATAACAAATCACGTGGTTGCTGGCCTTGCCGATAGACCTATGAAGCTTTTTTATTTTTTTTTTTTTTTATCATAAGTCGCAATTCTTGCCTGACAGATGAAACTACCTATCCCTCCCTCATCCCCCATCCTCGCACGCCCCACCCAGCCATCAGTCCTCTAAGGTACACGTGTTGCCATTGATCAGACGCCATCTTAGCGTGCGGCCTTTGTCGGTGCTTGAGTTGTTTTCTGTCCTCGCCATCCGAACATAGCAATGGCTGTGCTTACTCGTCGGGTGAAAATCGATGTAGAAACTGTATAGAGATTGTCCTTGCCCACCCCAGTTTATGGCCCTCGCCAGTTGCAAACCACGCTCGCTTGCGAGTGAGCGACAGAGAATGTCAACACGTCAGTTGTGTGCTTTTCTTGTTAATAGTGAATTCACCCAGACAGATGTTTTCCTAAACTGCAGATGCTCGATTGGCGTCTAGTTTTCAGTACGTTGCTCCAGTTACATACTTGATTTGATGCGCGTGCATCCAGTACGGCCGCACGACATCTGAGAAATCTCTGGAGTTCCCGGAATTTTCTGTTCTCGCTGCAGGGCTGAGGCTGGCAGTGTTTTCAGGGCTTTTGTAGGACTTGTGTGTGTGTGAGAGAGAGAGAGAAAGAAGATGAAGCTTGGTAGAAGATTATAAACTATAAATATTATAAATAAAGTAACACGTGTTGAAATCACCAGACAATGAGTTGGTATAATAGGTGTTAGCGTTGACACGGTTTAATCACAGAAGCACTCGAATACCATCCCGGCATTTACCGAGTTGTTTCTTTTGGTTTTTGACAGGACACACACACATAAACGCACCAGCAGTCGCACATGCACTTGTTTGCATGGACTCTGTTAAACAGAGAACGATTGTACTGTTCTATTTTGTATGCCAGGATCTTGGACCCTCCCTCCTGTCCTGCCCACGTTGATGTTTTATGTGATAAAGGCCGGTCGCCCACCAGCCCTACATGTCTTAAAAGGTTTCTTTTCTGTGCAGCTTAACGTATTAGGAAAACTGTCACGAGCACCCGCTAGGTGTGAGAATTGCCTTTTGCTCTCTTAGCAATCAGCGTGCGCCTGGCTTCCCGCCATTGCTGATGGCGCTCTCCCACTCCCAGCAAGCCTGGTAGGAGCAGACAGGGAGAAGGGAGAGGGCTGAAAAAAAAAGACGATTGAAGAGCCTTACACAGTTCGAATCTTGCTTTTCTTTCGACATGAACTAGGATCGATGGTAAACATTCATCTACCTTGCTGATCGTTTGCAGCGACGAGAACGATAAGTTGACAAATTTGTAACATCTCGTACATACACAATACGCACTTTACAAGACGATTCTTCAATGGCCATCAGCACCTTCTGTCGTTAGACTGGCTGTATTGGCGACTCTTTAGCATCAGAACAACAGTTTTCGGAACGAAATACTGAAAGTTATTAGTATGATGCTTAAGAATTGTTATAGGGTGAAAAATAATTCAAGACATTATTTTCTTACTTAGCTTTGTTACCATTGTTCCCACCGTGCTGCTCAGAGTTTTCATTCAGTGAAACTATTCTGCCTTTTTTTTTTTTATAGAATATCTTGCTGCTAACCAGTTCACTTACTTTGAGAAAAAAATGACATTGATAGGCTGTATGTTCTTGTAGGTTGGTTACATCTAATGCACAGACTCCAGGAATCATATAACATGTTGTCATACAGTTGTGCTGTAGGGAGTGGGGCTGGACAACGAGCGGTTGTTGACCAATGGATTCAATCAAATTTAAGCATTTCAAACTGAAAACTGTGATGTATTCATCTTATATTTCCATAGCAATTGCCGTGTTTATTTTGTGGCAAGAGACCCTGCAACAGGTGATTCACTGTGATGGTTGTGCAGTTGCTTCGTCGTCCAGTTTAATATGTGTAGAGAGAAAGTTGATGTTCCCTTCTGATCGCCATTGTCTGGTCACCCGAAGTATGCATCGGTCCAAACATTGTTTTCCATGAGATTTTTGCTACAATTATCGTTGCTGTTTTGTAATTGTAATTCTTTGGCAAACACGCTTTGTTTTGATACACACATATATATATATAGTAGTTTTGTATCTTGGATAATCATTAAGCAGACAAAGCGATCATGGTCAAGAATTTAAGCTTCCAACAGTGTTCGAATGTTAGTACATGCGTAAAACGAATCGGTTGTCCAAGTCAGCATAAAACAAAGTCGCGACCCTGGGTCAGCGTGTAAACAAATAACGGATGGCAGAATAATAATAATAATGTAAGCTTTCATATCACAGTAGCTCAGCCAGAGCAAGGCTCACCGCGCTTGACATCCACAAAATTACAAATCTTGTGGCTGTTTCGCATTAACGGAAGACCACGGATGTTGTTTTGCCGGGTTACATCCTTGCTACAGACCACGATGTTGATTAGTCAGCTCTGATCTCCAGCTCGGAAAGTCATCGTTTCTTCTGTGAGAGAAACAGAAGAGATCGATCATCCACTCAATACTCATGCCAACGAAAATAGTCGGCATGGCCTTGAAGTTGGACATGCTTTGTCGGCTTTCATTTCCTGTCAATAACAAAATTAATGTCAGGGTCTGTGAAAGGTGTAGGAACCATATATTTCTGAATGTATTTTTTTTCTGTTTGTAAACGTATCATTGGCCACTTCAGGTGGAACAACTGCCTTAACTGAGTGTTTTTGCGCAATAAACAACAAAAGAAGGTCCTGCTTCGTGTTTTGATTTGATTGTTTTATTATATTTTGCTTTTTTTTAATTATTTGTATTTTTAGCAGTGGTTTATTTTAGGTTTAAGCTTTTGAACTGTTGCACGAATCGCCCTCGCTAGGTCTGTCACCAGGCAGGCCATGATGACAAAAGGCTTGGTTAGGGTTTACTCCTTCCACCTGCTGATGAAAACGAATTGCGCTGGCGTCTGTCGAGGTTTATTGATCATGGCTGTGGGCAATAGCGAACCGGTCTGCTCCTGAGGTTCACCTGTTTGAACCTGTCAGCGTGAAGAACAGCGTCATTATGTTTCAACTGTTGTATATCAGGGGAAAAAAATTGTTGTAGAACTAGCCAACTTCCTGATCTTTAAAAGACGGTAAAAGGACGTTAAGTGACAAGACTGTAGTTGTTTTCTGTGAAAAGGACGTTATATGAGAAAGTTGTATCAGATATCTGTTGCTATCAGAGCGTTGCTGTCTCAGTGCGAGCAGGAAGTGGAATATTTATTTAAAAAAAATAACCACAGCAGTCTTTGTGTGAAAAGGATATGCGATTTTAATGTATGTGTAAACCGTAACCCGAACGGCTTCCTAGTTGCAGTTTTTTTGTTTGTTTGTTTGTTTGTTTTTAATGGCATTTCGTGTAAATGACTGTTAAAAATCGTTTACCCCTTGTACATGAGTTTTTAGTAGTAAAAGGACTTATTTACATTATTAAAGACGGGTTTCGCTGTCGCCTTTGTACTTGATAAATATTCCTTCATTTTTTTTTTTTTTTTTTTATTTTGGCGGGGGAAGGGGTACTGTCCATTACTTGAACGTGCTGTCTGAGACCCAGGAAGCTAGGCAGTGTGTGCTGGTGTTCACGCCGGGTTTTGCTGTTTCAGACTGTGCGGTGAAGGTCGCTGGTGAGGATGACGCTGGAGCGTAACATGCAGCCTCCTCACTCGTGCCCGGAGAGCATGTCCGCGCGCTGCGCTAGCGCCGCCATCGACATCCCCAGGAAAGATGAGCCCATGTACAGCCGCAACTCGCCCAACACGCTGCACGTGCTGACCACCAGCTCCGACCTCGAGTTTTCCAATAGGTAAGTAAGCCGCTCGCCCCACGTGCGCTTTCTCTTGCCAGCAGCTCTAGACGAGTCCCTGTTCCAGACGTCCTCCAGTTCCTTGTGAGGACCCCTTCCCCTGGAGTCTTGCCAACAGCTGTGTTCAAGTTCTTTTAGATGTCTAGTCAACAGCTGTCTGCAGCTTCTTCCATGGAGTCTTGCCAACCGCAGTCAGCAAGTTTTTTTTTTTACGAGAGTGCTTGCCAACCGTTGTCCAGAAGTTGTGTCCGTAGAAGTTCTGCCAACAGTTCAAGTAACCTGGGTTCTTGGACAGCCAACTGACTACAAAACCTTGTGTTTCTTTCCAGCTGTTGACAAAGAGCTTTGTACTTTAATTTTTGTTTGTTAATTATGTCGGCAGCAGAACGTGACTTCTGTTACATGTTCATCACATAGACACTTGGCTATCTATTGTCCTCCTTTGTTCTCGTCGTACAGCTGACTCGCTGTCGTTTTGAAGGGACGATAATCGGAAAGGGAAGTTACTCTAAGCCTTCCAGTGCTTATAGTGTTATTTGAAACCTTGCTCATTCCTTTCTCTGCCTTAGACGGTATTAAGTGTGAAGATGCATCAAGTACAGCATCGTTGGCCAAAACATGTTAATCTGCTAAAACAGGTGTGCATCCGATTTAGCTGATCCCCGGGCTGAGCAAACAGGTGCAAGATCTCTTGTTAAACATACGTGTGTGTGGGAGAGAGAGAGGGAGAAATGTTCATCTAACGTTGACTCATCCATGTTGGTCGTAATTACCACATCGCTTGCGAGGCGAGAGTTGCATGGAGGAAAATGCCCCCTCCTCCACCACCACCACTGCAGCAGTGGCAAGAGGGTCACCACCCACGTGCATGACGGATGTGCGGCCTGCGAGCAGGGAAAACCCACGCGCAGTCGGTGTCACTGGTGACACAGGTGAACCGGTAATTGTCAGATGCTGGCTTGACCTACCTGTCTGCTCCCTCGTAAAATCCCCGTGAAATCTCCTCAGAGTTGTCGGCCTCGACGACCACCGACAAACGGAGCTTCAGTGCGAACGCCTAGTGACACCGTGTACCTCTGTGTACCTCAGTGCCTCTGGTGTCCAGTGGCCAATAACCGTCCATCGATCCCGGGTTTTCCCTCTTTTAATCCTTTCGCGTGCCCAGTTCCAGGACTCTTATTGAATTATGCTCACTGTGGTGCTGTCGTTTGTGATGGTCATTTGACGCTGTGTACAGATGACTAACGACGTGAAAATGGCATCACTGAACTTTTGACCTCTTTGGACATCACTTGACAATTATAAACGTTCCCGAAGCAGGTTAGGATTAGAGGTTACCTGCCCTCGCCAGGTAACTGGTGCTTGTTTCTACTCCCCAGATACCACGAGCATCACTGTTCTATCTTCTTTTTAGCTGCAGGTGTCGTTAGTGGGTTTAAAGGTTCCCTTGTGATGAAGTCACAGCTGCCAAGCTCACCACAGCTGCCTTTCACTTTGCAGTCTGCGAAGAGCATGGCAATGCCTTCCATGGCGTGAGGGCGCCACTCGCTCGGCAAGTCCTGTCTGGCAGCACTCCGGGCCCCAGGAAGACAGGTTCGTCGTCCGAGCGGAGAGTCGATCGTCAGGAAGAGATTTACGATTCGTAGGGCTGAGCTTCTTAGGTTAGTCACGAAGCAAAGAAAGGGTGTCCTGGCAAAGAGCTGGAATGCCGGCATGAGTGGAGTACAGCGGTCAGAAGATGCAACCTACAGACACCAAGTATAGCGCTCCAGACATGAGAGCCAGCCGTCTGTCCGTCCAGCCGGGTCTTTTCGGTGCACCAGTTATTTTCACATTCAGTCTTGTCTCCTATAGAACAACATTTCAAAAATAGAGCAAAGAAAAGATGGGGGCGAGGGAGAGATGGAAGCCTGGCTGTCCCTTGACTAGCAGCTGCTTAACATGCGGACTGTGATGAGAGGCTGTTGTGCTCCAGTAAACGACAAGAAAACTCATCGACTTGATCGTCTGCGGTCAGAAGGAAGGGATAGGAGGGTGGCTGGGAGGAAATGATGGAGGTGGCCGCCAAGTTCCAGGCGACCTTGAGCCGCAGAGATAGGTGGCGTATCGATCGGCCTGCACGTGTTCATCAGCGAGGGTAACAGTGAACACAGGCCGCCTGTGTGACCGGTCACGTGGCCGGCGACTGGCTGTACGGAGGGTAGTGGGTAGGGGTGAGGATGGGAGGATTGTGGTGGCAGGGGTGGGGGATGGGAGAATTGTGGTAGGCGCTGTCGGGTGGCGTTTGTGTGTGTGTGTTAGGTGGTGGTGGCGGTGTTGGTGGTGGTGGTGGTGGCGGTGGTCTATTGCTATTTTATCTGTGTGTAATTTACGTATCTCGTTACCTGCTGAACTTGAGATATTTGTTATTGCAATAAACGCCTGGTAGTTACGATTGTTTTCCACTGTAACAGTCATTCAGCTAAGAATTAGCATCATTTCCACTCTGCAGTGTAATTTTTATAGACACTTGCAGGTTTCGGAATTAGCGTCCTTGCATTCTCACTTTGGTCAAGACACGAAATGGGCAAATGTCTTCCTGGCATACATTGATACATTGTTCATCTAACTGAAAGTTGTTCGTGATGCAGCATTTCTAAATACCATGCGATTCATTATTTTCCGAAGTATCCTCTGTAAATGTGGGAAATATAAAGAATCTGCCCCAAGTTGCCTTGCAGACATATTTCACGCAAATTATGTACAAAATGGGACTAGGGATTGCTTGAGAGTTAGGAAGTTGTTGAAGTAGGGATGCTGGAAGGATGGGGGAAAAAAAAACAGCCTCCGGCAGCATGCGAGTCGCAGGGTCCCCATCTTTTGTCTGCAGAAGAAACGCTGGAGAAATAATGCAAGTTAGCCTTTTTAAAACATCTTTTGATTTTTTTTTAGGAAAGACCCGGCGAGACATTATACCAGAGGTCTGCAGGTGGGGTGGGGGCGAGGAAGGGAGTTCATCCCGGACATCAGTATGATTCCGGTCGCGGATAGTGCGCAGCCGAACACGGGCAGAAGACGGGAGGAAATTTATTTCAGGACGGTGAACTGCGAGATGCATCGCTCTGTGGGGGGTAGAGGGGAAGTGGGAGGGTGGTGGCAGAAAAGCTGAAAGTCTGACAGTTTCTATAGATCTTTTTCTGCATCCTGTTCTGACCTATCGATGATGGTTGCGGCGAACCGGGGCTTCTGGGATTGCCGGCGAATGGCCGGGTCTTGATGAACTGCCAGTGTCCGCCAGGAGACCGGCCATTTGGCGAAAGCATCCTGGGAGAGCCAGTGAGAGCCCGGTCCTGAAAGTTTGTGCTGCAGAGGCTGGCAGAGGACATGGAGCTGCTGGAATATGGGTTGCAGCCCTGACGAAACCCGTGTGCTTCCTGCCCGCGCGGGGCTGGGTGCTCTCGTCTTACCATCCATATTCATTGGGCGCTGAGCTGGCTACCACCCTCGTCTCTCAGATAACGCCCAGCCAGAAACTGTATTCTCTGTGCATGTGGGTGGGTTAGTATGTGGGTGGAGGGTGCGAGGGGATCGGATTGATTGATTGATTTACAGATTTATTGGTGTGAATGAGAGCTTGAGCATTAGAATGGTTGATTGATTATACCAGGCGTACAATTATTCTGTGATTTCTGGTAAAACTTTCTGCACCAATAGCATCGGAGTTAGGAAATGGCATGGAACAACTAACCATACGAGAAAGGAAGGTTTGGTGCCCCTCCCACTCTTTTTTTTTTTTTTTCATTGGACTGGAAACTTAGAGTAGCACAGAATTGCAAAGTACTTAGCATCACATACTTAAAAAAATGTTCGGAGAAATATTCACCAGTATTCAGCTGTGTAGTACATACACATGTTCCCTGTGATTTTGAATAACACGGTTTCAGTGAACACTGCCGTATCATGTCATTAACCACTTGTCTCAGCGAATATTCCCATATCATGTCACTAAACGCCGCTTGGGTGAGCATTCCTTATGTCGATTAATTGTGTCAGCGAATATTCTCATTCCCTATCATGTCAATAAACATTTCTCAGCGAACATTCTCGTATCATGTCGAGGAAAGTTCTCTTGCCTGCCGCTTCATCGGAGAATCGATCTCTCGAGACAAGCACAAAGAAGGGCATATTTTTTCAGTTGTTATGGTTACGTAGCTCACCATCGCCGGTTTAATCAGAGAGGGCATTCTTTGTTCGTTGGAATGCTTGACGATTTCATTCCCTTGTGCGATGCACTGCACGCAATGTGTGTGTGAGTGAGAGAGAGAGAGGTGGGATAGTACAGGACTGAGGAGGGAAAGAAAAATTATGTTCCATGCTTTGATGAACACACTTTCGGCAAATATTGTGTCAGTAAATACCGTATCAGCAAACATTCCCCTGTCATGTCAATAAACACCGTGTCAGCGAATGTCCCAGCGGGTAAAAATAAAAGCAACAGGGGTTCGGACATTTTTGTATCGAGGCATCTTGGCGAGGCGTTCTTGGTGAAACATCCCGCCGATCCCAGTAGGCTAGAGCAGTTTGCAGACGAGGGTTAGTCGAACTGTAGTCATGTTTTGTTTGTCAGGAGCACTGCCCCCCGTGTGGGTAGGAAGTCCACCTTGTGTGGGCCGATGGTCATGCTTTGGCGTTCATAGGATTTGGCTCACCACCACTGCCCACGCTCTCCCCATCGAGTTTTCCCGTCCCTTGCTCACGTCAGCCGCCCTTTGACGCGGCCACTTCACAGACGAGCAGCCGTTAGAAGGCTTGAACTGTAAACCTGCGTAAACCTAAACAAACAAACACTCCCTGCCAGGCAACAAGCGACTTTTCGAAAATAACTTGGGTTTCCTTCACTCGTGGGATCAGAAGGTCGTAGGACCTCAGGGGGACGTCAGGGTCAGGCGAGTCGACCAGACGCGAGAGTCGCGAGCGACTAGGTACTGACGTCACAGCTTCGAGGACGTGTCGGGTGCCTGACGTCACGGCCTAGCTTCACGTGCGGGCCTCGGGATGCGGAGAGTGGGCAGCAAAGCCGACACACGCGACAAGCAGCAGAGAAGTCGATCCAGAAGTCAACCTCCTGACACAAGATGAGAACTCATCCAAGGAATGACTTAGCGCAGAAGAATTGTGGGCAGTGAAGTTTGATTAAGGCGGATCGAATTCACATCAAGACTCAACGTAGCATCTTAACTCCCCCAGCCTGTGTACCCTTCACGTGGACTGCAAATAGAGTGGGCCTTGCGGGCCTGCTGGGCCTCCTTCCCTCGCTCCCCCTCCCTCTCGCCCTATGTTCTCCTAATGGTGGCGATGTCAGTGCTATGATGTGAGTTATGGAGTGAGTGGGGGAGTGAGAGAGTGTTAGATTCTTTCTTTGGGAAAACTTTCTAGCACTAGTGTTTGTATCAGCACGAATATACTATGCTCGGAAAACGAATAATAAAAATTTATCTTTAGAAGTTATTTTGACAAATGTCCTTGCTGTACACGAAGTAAGGATGTTCAAGGATTTTTAAAAAAAAATCTTTGAAAGGCCAATTCTACGAAGCCAACTAAATTTCTTCAAGAAACGCCATCAGATTCATCCTTTCTTGCAGCAAAGATTTGTATTCTGATAGGAAACTTCGCATTTTATGTCTGGAGAAGTCTGCATTCTGAAAAAAAAAACAACAACATCGCACTAGAAGACCGCAAAACATTACTATCGCTGCCACTACATCAGGATGCACAATTGTATCAAAGATGAAGAATGTAAAGATACTGTAGGAGTCGTTGATGTTGATCAAATGTCACACAAAGTCCAAGACTTTGGCAAACATTTGAATAAAGTCGAACATCACTTCTTGGGCAGAACCCCACGCGGAGAGCACGAAGGCGCTCCAATATGGACGCATTCCCAGTGAACTTCTCTTGGAAAAAACTGCAGCAAGAATAATGATCCCCCGAAAGGTCAGGTGAAGATGGTGGGAGCGTCTTTAGCCTGAACATCAGACCACGAATGGGTGTCATTTCCGATAATAATGACGCATGCGCAAGAAGTGTTAAGCGCAACCCAAGAAGTCTTGACGTGTGGCCTTTGACGTGTATCGACGTTAGGATCCAGAAACAGCCACAGAAGGTGGCGACAGCAAGGACGGGGCGGCTTGGCTACAACAGGCATTTCAACCGCCTGAGGCCATCAGGCAGCTCCAACATGATGGCAAACTGCGATCCGACGGTATATGCCACTGACCCACTGCCGAAAGAAGGAGGGAATTTATATCCCCGGCTCTTTATTTAGCCCTGTTGACGAGAGCGCTGCTTGACGTGCAGACTCTAAAAGGTTTAAAAGAGATGGCAGTCTGGAACAGAAGTAGCTGCAGCAGCAAACATTGCCCATGCCGGGGAACGAAAATTGCTGTTGTTCTTTTTCACTTTCTGCAATCTTTTCGCCTTTCATTATCTGGGTCTAGACGAAGATCTGTCATGTCTTAGAATGGAAGACGGATGGAGTCGGACTTATGTCTCTAGTCTGCCAGGAGTTGGACCAGAAGGGTTTAGTGCAATGAATGGCACCACAGACGATTATTGTGCTGCAGAGAATTAGTGAGGGATCAGAGTGGAACAATCTTTAAGCGTTAGATTAGGACATGCACGTCCTCCGTGAAGTGGAGGAGAGGGTGCTTTATGTGGTATTTATGACGAGGCTTCAACTGTTTTGTCGCTTATACAGTGTTTGCTGCCAGAAGTCAACTGTTTCTGTTGCTTAAACACTGATTGGGACAAGAGGTCAACATTTTGTCTCTCGTGGGAGATGTATGATGAGGGTTAACTTGTTTCTGTTTCTTATGAGGGAACTGGTTTTGTTGTTCATATAAACTATGTAACAAGGGGTCAGCTATTCTTTGTCACTCATGCAGTGATACCTCAACACCTGCTATATACAAAAATTGCCAAGACACTGGATGGTCTGAGTGTGTTCATACACAGTTTCTAACAGATCCGTTTGGTGGAAGCACTAAGGTGCATCGCCCGACCAGCATGCAGCCGATTTCTTGTCTCAGACTGAGGTGTGCCTCTTTTCACCATCAGTAAAGAAATGAACTGAGCAAAAAATCTTATTAGCAGTAAACATATTTTGCTTTAAGTGCAGCCAGCGATCAGCAGCAATTCCCTTTTCTCACTCAATTATTTCACAGAACAGCAAAATCTGTCACCATTGAAGTCATTTTGTTATCAACTTATATTTTGTTTTCTTGTGTTAATATGTCAGCAATGTGAAGATTACAGTGTTTTCTTTCTGTATACAATTGCTGTGAATGAATTAATGCATTAATAAGGAATTGTTGAATCGTGGTAACAGAGACCCTAAGCCAGTTTTGTATAAGTCCTTAAAAAGATTACTGTGAATTTGGCTGGCCGGGAAGTACATGTGCACATAGTAATATATATATATCAATATACTATGATGATATCAAACCATATACAATAATTATAACAATACTGTATATCAAGATCAAAGCTGTTTTCTGATATTGCGAACCAATGCAGACTACCTTTTAAGATGAGCTGATTTCTCTTCTTTTTGTCTTTTGTCTCCAGCATGCTCAGGCTGGAGCATGATGCAGACCAGCTGAGCCTTACCGAGAAGTCGGACGTTTCTTCCAGCCCACCCAACACCACAGCTCGCTCTGCCCCAGTCACCCCCACTCACAACCGTAGCAGCAGCGTTGATGTGGGGTACCGAGACGGCACACAGCGTGGATTTTTTGACGGACTACTTGGATGTCTCCGCCCAGTGTGGACCATCATTGGCAAAGCAGCAGCTGCCGAACTCAAGCAGCAAGGTGTGTGAAATGAATTTTCCCTAGGTTTGAAAATAAGAACACTCTTGTACAGTTTAGATGTAAGAACAAATACAGGTTTGCATTTTTTTGTTAAATTTTTTTCAAGGAGGGACAAGGGAGACATGGTTTGTGACAGAATGTTCAGCTTATTAAAAACAAAAGCTATAAATGTAAAATGTTATCATAAGCATGACAAAGCACCATCCCCTGTACCCATCTCTGACACGTACAACTAACCTTTTACTATGTATTTTGACTGGTGATACATTGCCACATGTTTATAATCTGAAGTAATATGTGTTCCTGCACTGTTTCCCCCTTTTTAACTGTAGACTTCACAAAAAACCTGTAATTCTGTAAGCACCGGAGAATAAAGAGGTGACTAGCATACCATATACTAAAGATAGTTGCAAATAATCTAGGCATGATGCAAAAATGTAGTGTAGCTTCAGCCATCTTTACTAATACATATCTGAAAAAGTGTTTCCTGAAGTCTTAGTGCAAATGTGTACATGTGGGGATTTTTTTTTATCTTTCCTAATGGCTTCATCATTTTCACTTGTCTGCTTCTGTGGCATGAGCTTCCAAAAAAAAAAAATCACATTTCTGTCATTCTTCTTTGTGGGCGCCATTTAGGCATTGAGAAATCTCCTCTTTGTTCCCAGCCCTGAAGTCCTGATTATTCGCAGTTCTGTGGCCGCTTCACTGAGGCCTTGATAATTCTACTTTTGCATGAGTGAATGCGTCAGTCAAGGCTTCAGTATATCTTTCTCGGATTTGTGCTGGAATTAAATTTTTTGCTATGCTTCACCAAGATCTCAACTTTTTCTTCCCCCTTCCCCCCTATGTGTGTTAGGTTAATGGGCTAAGCTTTGGTCTAAGCAGGTTATTTTAAGAGTAATAATTTTTACAAATATTTTACAGTTTAAAAAAGTGAAATTTTCTCTTGGTAGCTTTGTTCATGCTCTTGCATAGCTTTTAATTGTATTTCGACTACATGCTGCAAACTGTTTATAGTGTGACTGTCTATGTATTGCCAATTATTTCTAGTTGATAAAAATGATTAATTGTGTTAGAAGCCTACTTCTGATTACTAGCAGAAAAAAGACAATGTTTAACTGTGCTTTTATGGTCATACAGTGCTAAACATTAAATGTGCTTTTCTTAAATGCTAATAGTCTGAATGATAATTTTCTTTAAGCATAAAGTTTTCTGAATTATCTTTTAAGATTTGATATGCAGAGAGTGGAAAACACATTGAATGATAAGTGGTATAATGAAAAGCTAATCAACTTAAATGTGTGTGGGTTTGTTTTGGTTGTTTGGTTTTTTCATGAAAGAAATGTATATGTGAAGGTATGTACTGATGGCAATTTTTTTTAATGTATCTCTTGGTGTTTCCAGATGACTGGGAAATTCCATTTGAGAGCATCACTGATCTGCAGTGGTTGGGAAGTGGAGCTCAAGGGGCTGTTTTCTTGGGAAAATTGTGTGGTGAGGAAGTAGCTGTCAAGAAAGTCAGAGACATTAAGGAAACAGATATTCGCAATTTACGAAAGCTCAACCATCCGAACATCATTTCTTTCAAGTGAGTTATTAAAAGCATGGCAAATTCTATGGTGCACAAATAATCCACTGAGTTTAATAAGCAAATGAGTTGCTGTGGTCACTATACATGCTTCTACCAACTATAGTGTATGTGCAGGAGGGTGGTAGTGTGTGTGTTGGAGGGGGTGGGGTAAGATGGAGATATGTTGGCTTTGATACAGCCTAGTGAGTAAAAAGTGACTGAGTGAAACATGATATATAATGCTACTGTTGCTTGTAACCTTGTCAGTGATATATTTTTTCTTGGAATCATTTGCATCATCTAGCATTTTATGTTAGTTTTTATTATATCTCTACATTTTTATCACAAAACGATTACCTATAGTAAGAACATACTGTTTAAAAGAAAAGTTGAAAATTTGATCACATATTAGACTTTTATCTTAAAGGATAACAACCCTCAGAGCATCTTTGCGTGTTTTGTCAGTGTCTTCTGTATTTTTAAAACAGACCTTATTATAAAGATGCTTATGCTTAGAGTATCGAAACTATAGTCTAAATGAAAAATCTAATGCAAATGCAAATGGGACAGTGCAAAACATAGGAGTGTGTTTCATGAAATAATGTGCATCATAGTTCTAAAAGCATCCCCATTAGATAATACTGAGCATTGCCTACAAACTGACATTTAGCACTTGCCTAAACTCATGACTTCATTTGTGCAGGGGTGTCTGCACTCAAGCGCCATGCTACTGCATTATCATGGAATACTGTCCCTATGGACAACTTTACGAAGTGCTGCAAGATGGCAAAGAAATCCCCCCAAGTCTGGTATTGGACTGGTCCAAGCAGATTGCCAGCGGCATGAACTACCTCCATTCACATAAAATCATCCATCGGGATCTGAAGTCGCCCAAGTGAGTACTTGCTTCCCTATAGTGGTGTTTGTTGAAGAGAGAGCTCGCTTTGCTATATTATTTTAAACTGTATTATGTTTTGACAGTTCTTTAAACCAGTGATATTTTGTACATCATAAAGGATAGAATCTTTTGAATTGAGATTATATGGCTGCACATGACAATGGGATCTGAGGTGGAGAGTTGACTTCTCTTAGTCACACCATTGCAACTTTGTTATTCAGTTTTTTGTTCTTTTGCTGTGTTTTTTGTGAAAACCATGAACATATCTTACTAAATCAGCTTTTGTGTAATCTCAGTGTCCTTGTAGCCAAAAATGATGTGGTCAAGATCTCTGACTTTGGGACCAGTCGAGAGTGGAATGAAAAAAGCACCAAGATGTCATTTGCTGGCACAGTGTCATGGATGGCTCCAGAAGTCATCAGAAATGAACCATGCAATGAGAAAGTTGACATTTGGTGAGTATTACAATTACCTTCAGTGCTATTGTTCAGCATTTCCTAAAGACAAATGAAAAGAATAAAAGACCTTCAAATTATTTTAAGGTTTGATGTAACTATTTGGTCGGAACGTGTTTTAAACAATGGTAGACGCACATTGTGTAGAAGAAGCACAGGAAGACATTTTTTCTTTTTCATAGAAAGGCATTGTTGAACATTTGAAAATGTTTAATGATTCCATTTCTAAAAAACATGAGATTAGATGAGGATATGAGTTTTAAAATATTGATCAGCTCTTAAGGGGTGTATGATGTTATAAAATGATAAGCATGCAAATAAATAGAACATGGTGTGAACAATGGGCACTGCAGAGAACTTCAAAAAATATTTTGTTATTTCTAAAGTCTGTTGTTTCCAAAGAGTATGTACAAAAGCAATGATGCAGTGGTTTTTTTATGCAGGTCATTTGGTGTTGTACTGTGGGAAATCTTGACAAAAGAGATCCCTTACAAGGATGTAGATTCGTCTGCCATCATCTGGGGTGTAGGCAGCAATAGTCTACACCTGCCTGTTCCAGACACCTGCCCTGACGGATTTCAGCTACTTATGCGCCAGTGCTGGTTAGTTTCTAATATGACAAAGGTTGAATAAAAATAGTAACTACCCAGCCAGTTACTGATATTAACAACTTTGCAGAAATAAATTTTATTACTTTTCACTGTGCACATATATTTGTGGCAGTAAGCATGTCATTCAAAATCCACTACATCAGAAACCCCTTCTTGCAGTAAGCTCTCCACTGTGTTGCAGGAGTGCCAAGCCCAGAAATCGACCCTCTTTTCGCCAGATTCTTATGCACCTTGAGATTGCTTCTCCAGAACTTCTCAAATACAACCGAGAGGATTTTGTAGAGGCACAGGTAAAGAAAAAAGCAACAACAACAACAACAAAACCCCAAACATTTAAACATGCTGTCACATACATACTTTTTATGTATTATAATAAAATTTATACATATATACACCCCAATACTTACATTCTTTCTCTCTGTGAAGTATTTGATGATGCTAACTATAAATTATTAAGTTTCCTGGCATAAGTAGCATGCATGCTGCAAAATGTAGAATGTCTGATCTGCTTACTACGTGGATTATTAAAACAGGGTCTGTGGAGGGAAGAAATCAAGGAACATTTCCAGAAAATGAAGGCAGATGGTTCTCACTTGCCACAGCTAGAGGAAGAACTCATTAGACGCAGAAAGGAAGAGCTGAGGTAAAATAGCAGAACAGTTCATGGATGAAAAGAAATGAAAGTAATTTCAGCATTTCACCTCGGAAAAATGTCAAGAATTCTACCAAAAATTTCTGTAAAAATAAAACAACTTTTACAATATATCATTTTCAGTAAGCCCAGATTGCTTGGCCATTCTTTCTTATGTCTGTACATGAAATCTACCGATATTTGCATGCGTGCATAAACGTTATATGTACATGTGCATACACAGTCTGCTCAAGAAGTATAATCACTGAGCAGCAGTTAGATATTTTCATTAGTCCTGTCTGATTTTTCTTTCTGTTTTTGTTTGCTGCAGACACGCACAGGATGTGCGAGAGCACTATGAGCGCAAGCTAGAGAGAGCTAACAACCTTTACATGGAGCTCACAGCCTGCATGTTGCAGCTAGAGAAACGAGAGCGGGAGTTAATAAAGTGAGTAGCATTTGACATCTTTGCATCCGTTTGCCTGTGAATCTGCTACACCAGTCAACTTTTAAATGCCTGGATTAGGTTTCTTTTAAAAAGTATAGGTCTATGAACATATCAAATTTCATATATATGGTTGTCTCAAGTATCGTCTCCGAACTTAACGGCTTTTTGTCCATTAAATTCATGATGTATATATCCTGAAATACTTTTATATGATATGACAGAAAAGCTCATATTACTTAAGTCAAGACAAGATTGAGGGATGGGATGGAAAAATAAGCTTTGGTACTTTCCTTGCATTTTTATTTACCATGGTCAGTCAAGAAGAAGCACATCTGTAAAATGGATGAATCAAAATGGCTCAGATAAAAGCATATGGACCTGGAGATTTTTTGTCAATATGTCAGTTTCTGTTTAAAGAGTGCATTAAATTTAATATAAAAATAAAATAATACAGTGTTATCCAGTTTCACTGTTACTTGACTTAAAGAAATGTGTAGTGTATTCTGATTTGTTTTTATTAACACTAAGAAACTTCTGCTTAATTGTTTCCAAAACCATAGTACAGTAATTCTGGTGGGAAAAGTACACAAATGGTAAGCGAAATTAAAGTCCTGCAAGTTTGAAATAATACATCTTGAAATAATACATTCAGTTCTGCTGTCACCTCACTGTTAGGTCAGTATTTTAAGTATGTTAAGTATTTTGAAAGGCTAATTTTTTGTAGCCATTTACTTGTGAAGTAAAACTTATTTTTAACAAAGTGTTTACCTTTTCAATTTATTTTTCTTACATTCTCTTGCATAAAAGAATACGTGATGTAATTTTTTTGCTCATCTTGTGACTTCTTAGAGATTTTTTTCCCCCATAGAATGCATTGTCTGCCATTTGCAAACAAAGACATGTACGTGTGACCTGGTGTGGATGCGAAGTGAGACCAGTTCATCAAGCGAGAGAATGATGCATCCTCAAAATTGGATTATAGTTTATTTACAATATGTCCTGTGTCATCTGGGGCAGTCAGCTGAAAATTACTGACAGTCACAGGTGAAAAGAAAAAAAATGTTGTGAATTGGGTTGTTATACATAAAGGACCAAGTGCTAACAGCAAATTAGCAATTTGAGCCAATGCTGAAGAATTTTAGAGGTATGTAGGTTTTTGTTAATAGGTACATCTGTTATAAGCTCATCTTTATCATTGCAGACGAGAACAGCAGTTTGCACTGTACAGTAAGCGGCGGAAGTCTATTGTGCGACCCATCATTAAAGCTCAAGAACGACTAGACCGACTTGGCAAGAAACGTCCACATAGGTCTACTGCTGAACTCAACAGGTGAGAATAACATGTTGGGGTGTTTCCTATTTTGTAACTATGCAGTTACTTTTGGCTTTTGGTTCTTTAAACAGAAATTGGTGATGTTTTTAGCAGTGACAGGGACTGTCTCCCTTGTTTAATGGAGTAGTTCTAGTGGCACAGAAAAGTCCAGGACAATGATTGTTGATTCTGATATCTAGAAATTGAATTAAAACTAAAACAAAACCTCAGATCCCTTAAACTTACTCAGTTATCATTTCATTGCTGAACTTTTATTTATTTAAATGAGATATTATTTTTAGTGGGACATAAACATTAAATTTATACTGAAGATAAACATTCCATGACGTGAAAGTGTATCAGACTAGAATATAATCACATTACTCATTTAAAGCAAAGAGAATAAAAAGGTTGCAGAATGCACTTGTTTATTATTTTCTACTTTGATGATGTGGCTGTATTAAATCCCGTTTATGTAAAATGTCTTCTGCTTCATATTGTCACATTTTAGACATTTTTGAAAAATGCTATCACAAATGTAATTTCAATCTAGGTTTTTTTAAAGAATAAAAATTTATAGAAATTAACTGTTCTATCTTTAGACATTCTCGTGTTTCGTTCAGTAGAAAATCCATATGTATCAGTTTACCTGAAACTGCTTCTTGAAAATTATAATCTAAAATAAAGCCTCATTGAGTACTTGGCAAATAAATTCCTGTTATTAAGTCGCTATTTATCTGAAAGTGGGTGAAGATTATGCTGTCAATGGAATAACAAGATATAAAGTATATACTTCACCAGACTGTCAGAAATTATATAGCTTCACATGCTTGACTGCAAAGGATTTAAAGAGGCCCTGTTATTTAATTTGAACCAAGGGAAGTATGTTACAGAGAAGTGTTTACTTTTTAAGTGCCACGTTTAATTCACATTCTGCATTAATTGTGAATAAATATAAAGATAACAGCAGACACATTTGTCAGATGCATCAGCTGAAGTTAGGCATGTCAACTACTACCACAGTGCATCTGTTTAGACTACAGTGTTTTTTAATACATGTTGTGTGATGTAGCACTGCAGACACAAAAGCAGGGCTTCTGCTTACGCAAAAAATTGCGTACAGTACGCATTAAAAGTTCGGAGGACCCCTTCAATTTTTGTCAATGGGGTCCCCTTCAAATTTGGGCAAAGAACAGGGACCCCTTAAAAATCTGAAGGGGTCCCTGGGACCCCAAAGAATATAGCCTTAGCAGAAGCCCTGCAAAAGTCTTTAAATCTTTTGATATTTAACATGGATTTCCTTGTTTATCTGAAGATCTCATTTGGTGGGAATCGATTAACAAACCTGAGTTAAATATTTGAAAATAAAAATGAAATGTCCTTGGTTTCAGTCCGGACTCCCTCAAAACAGAAGGAACTGGCAGCATGACCACAAGTTCTGAACAAGTTCTTCCATCACCCACCAAAATTCGGGCTCGAAAAAGTAGACATCGGCGCAACAATAGCCGTGGGTCCATTACCTCCCCAATCAAAAGTCCTTCTCGAGATTGCATTGTGGAAGGGGAGGGCAGGAACACCCTCCATCCACATGAGGCTGTTGCAGCAGGAAGTAGCAGCCACCATCTGGAGGTCTCCCCTAGCAGCTTTAGGTACATGGGTCCTGCAACGGCAATCCGTGAACACCTGACAGAGGATGAGTATGAGCACACAGAAGACCATTGCAAGCCATCAAACGTTGTACCCAAGGTACACAGTGACCAAGACAATATGAATGAGGTTTGCTTTGGCTGTGATGGGGGCTGTAGTGATGCCACCTGCAGCAGCAGCAAGCGGTCAAGCCAGATCAGCGCTGATGTTGAAAGTACCTGTGACTCACCTGCTCGCAGCCCTTTACGACAAGGTCATGAATCAATGCTTCCTACTCTAGGTTCATTGATAGATGACCCTACCACTATATCTCCCTCCGTCTCCACTTCCAATATATCTGAATCACAGACAAAACCAGTGCCAGAGAAAGACTCAAATGAGAATCTCAACCTCCATACTGATGACTTTGTGTATAAAATAGAGGAAGAAGAAGAAACTCACGAGAACACAACTGCTACCTCTTTGATGGAGAACTGTACCGTCAATGCAGCATTGAAGCGCTCCATCTGTGAGCAGGAGAGGCCTCCTAAACGTAGCCCTGCACTTGTCCAGTGTATGGAGAGTGTTGATTCAGAGGCTAATGAGAATCGACGTGGACATGCTGTTAAGTTTAGGAACATCAAGGTAATTTTTTTCCCATAGAGTGCTTTGTATGTTTTGTATGTTTTGTTACTGTCATCCCACTTTGACAATAGCAGTAAACTATTGTCAGAATCAAATGGTTAGTCAAATGATTTTTTTTTTAAATTAGCTTGAGATTTAGACATTGGTCTTAAAGAAAATGCATGGAAAATATCAGTTACCAATTTCAAAGATTATGATATTTTTTTTAAAAAAGAAGAGAATCTGGTTTATATTTTTTAATAACTAAAACTCATGCGCATCTCTGTTGTACACTAAAAGCAAGTACTCTAGCTGTACTCATTATGTGCAGTATTTTGAAAAAAGCTTATGGACAAGTACGAATAAAATGCTCTAGCCATGAATGTTTAAATGGTATCATGGAGCTCACTGCAAACCTTTCGCATAAATGATGGTTGATCTATAGATGATAAATTTATGATTAAGCATATATATTCGGCGAAAACCAGTGTAAACAAATAAAATACTGCAGGAACAGTAAATATGATTTACTCATTATTGTCTGCCACTGTCAGCTTTGCTATTAGAGAGTCCCCAGTCTGCCTGAGTTAGTATGGTAAAATGCACACCTGTCATAGTAAATTTTCTTAGAGGTTTTTTTTTCGGTTTTTGTTTTGAAGAAACTTCTAAAAGTAAAAGATTATTCCGGTTTCTTTTATAGTTTCAGACTAAGTAGCTTATGTTATAGTCTACCAGTGATTTGTGTATGCTCTTCAAATATAACCCATAAATCCTAAAGCAAAACAAGGAAAAAGCTGTATCCTGTGTACTTCTGGAGAAGTATTTTGTTTTCTTCCTATGCAATTTGTCTACATCTTCTATTTTTATTTATTTATCTATTTGATTGTCTTAGCACTCTGAAGATTCTTGGTCTGAAGAGGAAGGGGAGGTAAGTGAGGATGAGTCAAACAACCGCCGTCGCACGCATTATTCCACACTGAGCTCTGAGGGTGCATTCTCAGAGGAGGAGGGGAACATGAGTGAGGCCTCCCATGTCACACCTGATGGTGGTTTGCTTTCAACTGGAAGTGCAGAGAATCTGCAGCGTGAACTTGCCAAGTGCACCTGCGTTTCCGATGGGCTCTCAGACAAAGAGATGACCGTCAAACGCATGCGGAATCAAGTTATAAGTCCACCGGAAAGATCTTATGAAGTAAGTAGTATAGTGTGCACTATTTTAGGAATTGTTGTACCTTAAGTATTTTCTCTATTAGCTGTCTCAGTTTTAAATAATTAAAATGTGATGCAGAAAATTTAAAAAAAAAAACTTCTTCCAAGGATGCAGCAGAGGTGTCTGAATTGTGACCCTCCTTTCCTTCCTTTTTGCCTGTATTTTGCCACAGTTCTTTATTGTCAACTTGTTTGAAAGGAAGCTGAATTATTATAATTATTACATATCTGAGAAAAATGAGCAGAAAAAAACAGATGAAAGGGACATTTTCCTAGCATCTGTTTTCGAATCATTATTTGTTCAAAAGATCTTCATTTTATTTTAATGAATATGCATGTTTGTGTCCAAAGAGCCTTCATTTGTGTTAAATTACTTTGTGTTTTTGCAGAACTGTGCACCAGATTCCAGCTCAGATTCAGATGAATGCTCAAATGGAACAGTCTCTTCAACAGTGCAAAGAACTCGGTCCTTTGAAAACAGAGATATGGTGTGGTGAAGATTTAGTTTTCTGAGCAGGAGCAAGACAGGTGATGAAGGAATCTGCATCAAGGACATCGATCTCCAGAGAGCTGCTGGACATTGATGTGGAGACTGGGAAGCAGCTGCTGGTGGCAGCACTAAAAGCTCAGCCTCTGGCACCACATAAGAGTCATATCCGGACTGGTCTCACATGTACCAGCATGTCTCTTGCCTTGAACAGCGATACACAAGACTGTCACATCACCTGGATCACTGTCATAGCAGCTGTACTGTATAGTCGTCATGGAACAGGCATCATCATTGTTTGTTTTTGTTCCTGAATGTGAAGGGCATGAAACTGCTATTTTCATTCTGATGCATGGATCTGAATCCACAATACCATGATCCATACAGGACAGCACACAGACTGCAGTTTAACAAGCTGTGTAGGCCACAATGGCTACACTTGCTTTTAAATTGCAGGGCTTAAAAGCAAGGATGAGTATTCTCCAAAATTTGACGCAGTACAGTTGTGACTTTTTGCTGCAGCAGTTGGCTTCATGCGCACATTACTCAATATAAATCAAAAGCAAAAATCAGAGCAGTCTAGTCATGTGAACACTCACATTTGGTGGCAGGATTAGTTTGCCACACAATGAATATTGTGATGAACAGACGGATTGGCCACACCCTCACAGAGTGAGGGAAGATTATTGAGAACAGACTCGAGAGTGCATAGTGCAGCAAGAAGGCAGCAAGAACTCTGAATTTGAGACTTGTTTACAATACCTCCAAGTGAGGCCACTGAAGATCAGATGGCTGTTAAACCAGCATAACACTCTGTCCATAAATGATAGTTTGGCTGTTGATAATTATTTGTGCACACATTGAAACCAGATGTTTGTTCTTTGCACTGGTCTATGGTGCATTAACAGAGAAAGGCACCAGACTTTAATAGCTTGTTATGGCGCTGTATTTTGAATGTTTTGGTATCTAAAAAAGTCAGTTGTACTGAAGCTTGACAAGACATTAGAGACTGCAAATGGCATGAAGAGTTTACAAAACATACATTCACTTTTGGCAGATTTCATGAAATTCACATTCTTCCCACCCAACTTCCTTCTTCAAGAGTGCATCTGAACATGGGACCAGTTCTTTTGATCAGAATGGTTTTAAGATCAACCATTTTGTGAAAACTACTCACTAAACCTTAAGAGATATTATGGAGAGAAAAAAGATTATTCAGACTTTTTGTGATTTTTATTTTATGTTTGTTTTGAAAGGTTCTAGAGGTTCATGTTAATGAGCAGGGTACTGGCCATGTGAAAATAGTTTTCCCTCTATAGATGTCACCGACATATCATTCTTATCACTTCGGCTGTTTCAAGCCAGAATTTGAAACATGGTGTAAATGTTTTCAACTACTTCTGAGGCCTGGTGCAAGGAATGGAACTATAAGCATCAAAGACAATGCGAAGTTGACGAAGGAATTTCAGACTTTCTGTGTTATCTTAGATTTCACATGTTGTCTCTCCCCATACAGTTGATCCCAGGATATGTGTTATCTGACTCAGCTTAAGCGGCTTTGGGGAGGCCTAGACAAAGTAGAGCCAGATGCTAGTGCTTGAATTTGTTCTGTGCATACGTGCAGTTTGTTATTCATTAGATTTTCTAGCTTTAGAGCTTGACTTTTCTTTTATGTGGTATAAGGAGTTTGAAATTGTTACAAAAGGGTTTTTAAAGTGAAGCTGGCCTTATGTGATTCAACTAAGCGGTAAAGCAATTTGCAGCAAAAGTTTGACTTATTTCACTAAGAGAAATTGCAGGGAAGTTGTTCAGCTGACCACCAGTTTTATTTAACTTAGTGAAAAGCGCAATCCCTCTTGAAGAGGTTGGTGTTTACTGACACTTGTATGTCCATGTGTCACTGTTGTTTTTACCATTGGAATATAAATGATTGCCCAAGGGGTAACAAAATATAGCAACCACAGTATATTGATAATTTGATTATAAAGAGAAAGTTAAAACATTATTTAATGGGTAAAAAGTGAGCTTTTTTAGCTTCAAGTGATGATGGACTTTAAGTGAACAGACTTATAAATGAAAAAAAAAACTACAGTATGTTAGTTAACATATAATAGTTTTGCCCTTAAATGAATGGGTGCTGAATTAATTTAGCATTGATTGATTCAACACTAGATTTATAATAAAGAAAAGGTAAGAGTGCCATATTGGGTGAAGATCATTGCTTCACTTTAAGAATCAGAGTCATGTCAATTGCCTCTATAATGACCATGCACTCTGATAATGATTTTGTGTAGCCTTTAATTTAAAAGTCAGTGAATATTTTTGTTCCTGATTTTCATTTTGGAGGTGGGTGGGGGATTATAGGGGGATTAGTTTACAGTTTTGAACGAAGTAGTTGACAATTGTTAAGGCCTGCAATTTATTTTTAATTTGACATGGCATTGGCAAAGAGTGGATGGATGTCACAGCTCAGAACTGTTAGTGAGTGTGTGTCTGGCTTTGTATGGCATGAGGCAAAACTTGCATGTTTTTGAACTGAACTGAAGGGCAGCGTTGAGACTTTCCATGTCAACCGTGTGGAATATTACTTGTATGAACATGTTAGTGTGGTGCTTGATTATCGAATGTTTTTAACTTGGTGTTAAGAAAAGAAAAAGTACAGAAGCTTTGGACGATCAACAAAGTTCTGCTTATTTCTCACCAAGATCTGTTGGTGTCAGTGACCTTTGGTTGTTTTCCTTTAACTGCAGACCTCATGATGGATTACCTCTGAGCATGTGTTACGTGTAGTAGCAAATTTTGACCACAGCCAGTATCAACTTATTTCACATTCCTTTTTGCATTGCTTTGATGTGCTTTATCTGGGACAGGTCCTTTCCAGAAAATGTGATTTCATCAATCTTCTTATTTCTGTCATTTTTTGTGCATATTTTGTGTTTGCGTGTATGTGCAAATGCATGCAAGTGTAATGAAGAGTGTTGTTTGTGATATGAGAGACACATTACAGCTGGTGACAGTAACTGAATTAGCAGATGTTTTTGCCAACACCATGTAACAATTATATCAGAAGGGTTCATAGCCTGCATTAAAAAAAACCACCTTCCTTTCTCAGTAACTTGCCTAACTGCTGCCTACACAGAAAAATATGTTGTACAATGTTTCAGATTTATTAAATGATTTCCACTTCTTTGTTTATTTGTTATAATTCTAAAAGCATTTCTGAAATCACCCGTCTTTCAAAAATGAAAACAGAAAAGACATGCAAACTAGATAGTTTAAATAAAATTAACAATATTTCATTGAATACTTTTTTTTATTCCTTTGATCTGGTTTATAGATGCCTGTTTTTGTAATGTAGATCCATATGCTTTTCATGTGTAATTTTTATTTTGGTCATATTTACCTTCTGATGTTCTGTATATAAATGCTAGCACCAGCATGATAGGCAGAGACACTGATGGCCAAAACCCATTATCATAAAATGTATATTTGATCTCAGTATACTCCATCAATTGTGCAGAGATTGTAGTAGTCTTGCAAATTTTATCCAAAACCATTCAGCCTCAATATGCTTGATGTAAAGTTAAGGGTAGGGGCAGGCCCTTATCCTTATGGGTGGCAACACATACCTCTGCAAGGATCACACTTAAAAGTAAGCAACATGCAGGGTTGCTTGTAAAATAAAAATCAAAACAGCTTAGTTATATCTAGCATGCAGCACATGTTCATGTCTCACAATGGCATCACGATGCAATAGTTCATGAGTGTCACCAGTCATCATTTACAAGCACATCATAGTGAGGTTAGTTCACATGTTACAGAAAAATCCATCCAGAAAAGAGAAAGATAACAACTATTCCAGCTTTTAACATTCCTTGTATTTGCCTCTTTGACATTTTATGCATTCTTTAAACTGATTTTTTTTTTTTTATTAATCCGGCAACAGACCATCTGTCTACATTCCTAAATGTTGTCTTTCACACCTTTGCATAGTTGTGTGTTCATCTTTTTATTATGTTTTAAAGGCACTTTGTATATTTATTGTTTTCTAGAATCAAAGATGTTCTATTTTTTGTATGGTTTTCTTTTTGTTGAATGAAAGATAATCCTCTGTTACATATCACTTTTATTGGTAGCATTGTGTTGTGATTTTTGTTTTCTTTTATCTTTAGTCTTAAGAATGTTATTTTTCATTTTTGAAACTTTATAATCTTTCACTTAAATTCTCATTTACTAATTTTATGTTCAGCTAGCCATGTCAAGGTACTGATACTATGAGACCTATTATGTCAGCCTGCCTTGAGAATGTCGGCTGGTGCTTGGTTATTGAGACAAAATGGTCAAATTGCATTTTTTTTTTTTCATTAATTGAAGCACTTTGTGAAATGAAAACAATACATAGTTGTATCTGGCTTTTTTTTCCCTTGACAATGATAATCATTTTCAACAGTGCTATGTGTCTCGTTTTGGGTCATTGTTGAAGGCTTCTTGTTGGTAATAAACAGTACCTTGTTTCATTATCTATGATAGACAAAAGTCCATTTTGTAATTTGAATTTCTTTCTTTTTTGAGGCCACAAACATTCCTTGGAGTCCCCATGTTACAGAGGGAAGGTGAGCCCATCAGAGTGATTTTAAATTTTGCTACTTCATGACCCTTTTCTTGGTCTGGGCTGAAAATAAGTTGAAGTGGACTGGTTAAAGAATGTGTATGTTTTTACTGGGTTTTTTTATAGTACACTGTAAAACACATGTTTTCTGTACTTAAGCTTTACATCAGAGCTTTTAAAATCAGATCAAGCTCCACATTTGCCCTGAAACCATTATGGAGTTGTAGGTGATCTGTAAAAACAGATTAAAATTCTTCGTTGTTTGGATTCTCATCTTGGGGGTATTTTCTTAATCTTGTTTCCAATTCATTCCATCAAATACAGACAGTCTGAGAGCTGCAATTTCCCCATGCCAAAGAATGAAGTATGCATGAAGGTTTATTTTTAACTTATTGTTTCCTTGTTTTCCATAAGTACATTTTGTTGATCTTGTCAATCTGCATTTGATTTTGTGCCATGTGGTCTTGATCTCATGAGATGTAGAAAAAGATATTTACTGGGCAGCCACGTTTAAAATTAATACTGTGCTCTGTTCAAGTTGTTGGTATTTTGTGTTTCGGATTTAGTAGATTTTTGAGTTGTCATTTTGAAAATTGTTTATTTATACATGCATGAACATACACACACACAAAATCTCCCAGGGTCTCTCTCTCTTACACACTAATGAAGGCATGTTTTATTAAAATTTTATGGCATTTAATAATTGGTAGCCATTTATATGGCCTGAACCATTTTACAAACATTTTATCATCATCAAATTTTAGAAAAGAAAAATTGGAATTTATTATTCCACAGTCTTTCACATCCCAGCCGGCAGAGCTTGGACAAGAATCTTTCTATTAAGTTACAGCAGCTCTGGATTTAACTTAAACTGGAAGAGTAGGAATGATTTTCTCACAACTCGGTTCTGTTACATCATTGTCATTCAGAGACAGTAGGTGTTGAAAGTCACCCTTTTTTTCAAGAAGCCATTGTCGGATACTCTGTATCCAAAACGGCCATTTCATAAATCATAACCACTCCTACTGTTAAAAAAAAAAGGTTGGGCGGGGGAACATCAAGGCCATTGTACCTGGCACACTGAATGTGCCTCAGGGTTTGTCTTCTAGTGAGAGAGAGAAACTGTCAGCAACTCACTCTATCTTTATTTATTTTGTGTGTATGTGTGTGTGTAAGTCGCTGATGTGACTCCAACGAATACCGCAGCATGTAGTCGATGTTAAATGTGCTTGTGGTTGGTCTCTCTCTCTCCTTCTGTCTCTCTCTCTGTCCAACCCAGGAAGTCTTCTTTGGCTGCTTCGTTGCTAAAACTCGTGTAAATAGATGTTTGTGCTCAGCTTTTCGCAAACGACGCCCACCGTCACTACTCTCTGTCAAGTCCTTACAGGTATTTTTTCTGCCCTCTAGAAGAACCTGCTTGGCCTCGTCACAAAAGAAAGCATATTTCAGTGGTGTTTAGGTGCTCTTGACTTAAGAGTGTGGGTCTGTACGTCTGGAATGACTTGTGACTGCGTTTGTCAGTTGGCGTGCAGGTGCATGCAAGGGAGGTTGGGGGTTTTGGAAAAAGGGAGTGGGGTTGGGTTTTTCCCCCGCTTTCTGTCGGCCATTCAGAGTGTATAGAACCCGTCTTCACACAGCAGGTAGTGATACTCAAATATGCGAGCAGTGGGGTAAGGCAGATGCCATGTCGACCATCTCTTGTCTGGCAGAGACTACAGTCCTGGAAATATTCCTCTTCATTGGCTGCTCTGCCTGATTGTCTCGGGGCGAGTCAATGCTCTCTGTCCATTATCAATGAAGGCTTTTCAGAGTGCATGCGAGTTTGTTTTCTTCCACTCTGCATCAGGCAATTAACTCGTTCGTTTTTCATCTCCTCAAACCACAAAATGTCTGGGTAGTTGCGTAGTAGTGCCAGTAGCGGTCCCAGTTCTCCTCTTTTGTCCCCATACAAGCGCTCTGTTGAATTCTATCTGCCTACAGCTAAGATTTGCGACATAAATAGCTAGGTTCAGAATGGAGGTTTCTAACTTATACCCTGGACGTAAAACTACGAAGCAGAAGGTATTCTGATACTTCTTTATCAACTTCCCTGATTTTGTGACGAAGGGCGGCGGTGGAGTTGGTTATCATCGTGATCTTGATGATTCATTCATTCATCCCATGACCAGTTGGTAAATGGTTATGCTGGTTGTTTGCATGCCATCTCTTCCTCTGTCTACCCCGGCGTTGATCGCCTACCCCACTCCACTCCTAGGTACCGTGAAGAACATGGCGAACTTTACGAGCTTGCTCCGCTCGACTTGCGAGAAGGGTTTCTACGTGTCCCAGTGAGTGGCAGCCGTGATCCATACAAAGTCGTTGGGTTTGCAGATCGTGTAGGATATTCGAAAAAACCACAAGTTCTTCGATGCCGAGATTTTCTCTCTATATCAGGCAGATATATTCTTACATTAAGATAGGGGGTATAAGGGACTGGTACAGTTTTGTACTTGGTTGCAACCCTGATGGTGTTGCTGCGCCCAGTCTTGTCCAGTCTGGCCATTGTTGCTGACGCGGATGTCTACAGTACAGCTGCCATCTTTGGACGAACTGACTCTCAAGTGTCAATCCCTGCCGGACAGTTGCGGAAAGCATGAACCATTTTGCTCCCAAATTCAGAGTTTTGCGCCATGTTAACAAAGTGAACGTGCATGTGTACACTTTGTTACCTTCACTGAGAAGTATCCTATGTCCACATTGACTCCTTCACTCACTTTGTCGATTTCTTTGAGAGCCAAATCGAACGGAAAAGCCAACAAAATGCAATTGTGTCTAGTGATAGTCATGAACTGATGGTCATGGTTCACTTCTTTTGCAAATACTTTTACGATTACCTGGTGGAGAAGTAATTTTTCTGCTGATTTCCGCCTCGTGGTCGCCCTCGATGAAAGTCAAACATGAGAAGAGGGCATTTAGAGGGTGGGTAGAAAAGGATGTAACCAATCGTCAAACGCCCTGCCTCCTCCCCTAACCATAACACCGCATGCACACTCATATCAGAGAATGATGTTCTTTGTTATCTTTAATCATTTCGTTATGTAATGCTCCCACTTCATTCTTCCCTCCTAAATAAAAATCAGTTCGAGAATAATTTCTGTATATATATTTTTAATTATCTTCTGTTGCGTCGTGAATAGCCTCACCATCCCTGCTAGGAACTCATTTGTGCCGCAGGTATGTCCACCGTGAAGTGGCGGCTGCAGGTAAAAATGTATTCATACGCGTAATCAGTCGGGAGGTCTTCAAGAGGTTCCTGGACCTACAAATAGACTTTTTGATACCCACCGCGCTTTCAGTTCATGAAATAGGAGCTGCTTACAAGAGAGAGCAGAAATATCTCAAGAATAAACATAGAAGAAGAGTAAAATAGGAAAAAAAAAACTCTGTTGCCCATGGAAACATGTAGTTGTACTGTACGGAGTAGTGTTGCGCCTCTGCCAGCTGACATTCTGTGAATTGAATAGTTTATGGTAGTCGTTGATTTCTTGCATTGAATTGCATTTGAAGTTCATGTATACATGTATATAAGATATTATGCAACCTGTTGTGAAGTGATTAAACAGGAGACAACTGATCTCTGAATGTCAGGTTGTCTTTGGTGCGACTGCGTGTGCGTGTTTGTTGATAACCTGATGTGTGTTTGTCACGCGCTTCAAAAACAATGATTGATTTTTGTGATCAGCTTTTTTTATTTGCCCCTGGTTATGGTTGAAATTATATAAAATTATATAAAAATTGACTTTGCATTAAGTCCCAATATCAATCGCTCATATAGGATCATGATTTTTGGTCCAATACAAATCGACTTTGCGTTTCCAGAGAAATCACAACATCAATCACCATCATCGACCTATGATGACTGTTGACGCCATACCCGTCGTGTGCTGACATGTCTATGGCAGGGGAAGGCCTTGTTGCTAAGCTAAGTTCACCGTCATGTCAGTCAGGCTTTTACATCCAAAGAAAAGCCATGGACTTTTTTTTAAATTCTAAAGCAAAGTATTGGAGTTTCCTTATGTGATGTTTGTGAGTGACGCGGCTTTGCTTCTTTAACTTTAAAAAAAAAAAAAAAAAAAACGAGCGAGCGAGACGAGAAAAGAGGGAGAGCGGAAAAGATCAATGTAGAGGAAGAGTAAGATTCGTGTTTAGGGGCCAGAGTGTGTGTGTGAGAGAGAGAGAGAGAAAAAAAAAAAATGGTTTTCAGGTGGTTTATGCAAAATCTCGAGGACGTTATAAAAATACTATTCCTTTGTTTTTATTACCAGTGAATCGGATGTATCTAGCGCGAGATGAAGGGACAAATTCAGTTACTGGCCTCCCTTTCGCTAGGACACTTTTCTTGTGTTGTTCTTTCTCCGTCTCTTTATATCCCCATGTACCCCTCCCCCCTCTCTCTCCCCCTCGTGTCGTTTTACACCAAACGCTCGCATAAAATGACGAGAGAGGGCGTTGTGAATATTATGGAAAAGGCTGTTGATGACGTGTGTGGATTGTACAACGATGGAGCTGCTCCACAATTTGCCTTCTGCTGCGCCAAGATATGGTCTGTTGTACCTTTCCAATTATTCTACATTTTTCTTTGTTTTTACATGTGTGTGTGTGTGGTCCTTGGCTGAGGGGTGGGTGTGAGTGCGAGCGTGTGTATACAACATATTGTCACCTCTCACACCTTACTGCTGCTGTGGTAGCTACTCTTAATCATATTTTATTGCATTTTGTCAGCATGAAGTTTATAGGGTGAAATTATGGTGATTGACATTCACCTGATCCGTTCTGACATTAATTAAGGAATAAGCACCTAGTGTGTGCATTACTCTTACTCTTCACGGCACATACACCTATAGGCCGTATTGTTAATGGCCGCTTGGTACAGCACCATCTTCTCAATGTTCAGCAGTTAGACACCAATGTCATCTTCCTCATCATCAAGACAAGGGGCCACCGGCAAGGGGAGGCACCGCGTAAATCAAACCCTGCATGTGTTATGGGCCTTGCAGCGATGTCTGGCCTAGTTCCTTGGGTGGCAAGTCACAAAGCAAAAACATTTTGTGCAGCTTACACTTACACTCCAGGTAGTGGTACACCTGGTTGGAATAATTTTATCTGTTGCTTCCTTGCATTCGTGTCGCACAATTCAGGCTTGAATCGCTTCGCATAAATTATATACACACAGAGGTGCACAAGTACACATCAGGTAAGAATCAACTAGCAAGCATGCACACACGCAGGCACGGAGTCAATTATTCCGGTAGTTATTGGTCCCTTGACTGGTACCGGAAGTGACGTAAATGGGGGAAACTTCTTACAGGCCTTTAAAAAAAACAAAAACAATTTGTCATCAGTGTGAGAAGCCACGAGATAGTGTGTCGCTTGCGTCCCCAACTCTTCCGCACCACGAGATAACACGAACTGTTTCTCAGCCTCAATATTCTTTTAAAAAAAATAATAATTCCGTCTGTTAAGTAAGTATTGTGAAAACAATGTTATAATTTATTCCGAATTTACCTGTTTTGCAATGGCGGATCTTTGGTAACGGTTTGAGTCGTGGGCGTGGTTTGATGCTACTGTTGATGAGGCTTCATCTTGACGATCGCAGCTTGAATCGGTCTCCCTGAGATGTAGTGACAGTCCCCTGTGTTGTAGTCTACATGAGACATAGTGGACAGTCCCCTGTGTTGCAGTCTAGATGAGATATAGTGGACAGTCCCTTGTGTTGTAGTCTACATGAGACATAGTGGACAGTCCTTGTGTTGTAGTCTACATGAGACATAGTGGACAGTCCCCTGTGTTGCAGTCTAGATGTACCCGGAGATTTTTGATGCCGTTCCTTTGGTAGCAAACGGTGAACTCGGTGAACTATAACAGCCTGTCCTACTGTCTGCTACTGAACCACAGCCAATGGGTCGGCCTGAAAACACACAAACACCGTTCAGTGCGCCTTTTGTCTTTGTTCTCTGTACTTCTCTATCATTAGATTAATCAAATTCTTTATATTAATACCTCCTGCTGCTCGTGCTGAAGAGGTCTTCCTTAAAATAGTTTCTGCCAAATCAGCCCCACTTAGTCTGAAAAGCCTGATGTTGACAGCCTCCATTGTCCTGTTTTGTTCACACTGAACCTGATGGACTGGAACTCGCCTCACGGAAAACTTGAAAAACTGACGAGCAACCTTGGATACCAAGACTGCTTCTAAGTTTGACGATATTAACTGAGATATAAACAATATAACCAGTCTTCGACAGGGAGGCTCTGAGTGGGTCTCGTGGATGTTGCTAAGACAAACAGATCTTCAATTGCCTCTTTCCTTGCCGTGGACACTAGCATCTGACATTGTAAGGTTAGTTCTCGTTTGGCATTCGTGTGCGGACGTTTCACCGCCGGACGTTTCGCCGCATTATGTCACAGAGAGAGAGAGAGCTTACTTACTTCTCAAAGAATGAAAGTAACTACTAGATTACACAATAATTCTTTATTTCAAACAAATTTTACACACAGACTTCACAGACAGTTCACTTTGATTGTCACAGATTATGCGCAACAGCTTGAGAAAAACATTGATACAATGGCGAGAGAAATGTGTGAGCTAACTGTTCACATGAGGAGGGATAGTGAGAGAGAGTTCACTGATACATTGATACAATGGCGAGAGATATGTGTGAGCTAACTGTTCACATGAGGAGGGATAGTGAGAGAGAGAGTCCACTGATACATTGATACAATGGCGAGAGATATGTGTGAGCTAACGGTTCACATGAGGAGGGATAGTGAGAGAGAGTACACTGATACATTGATACAATGGCGAGAGAAATGTGTGAGCTAAGGGGCGTCACACACTTGACTTCGGCTAAAGGTCCCGCGTGAAATGCCGAAATGAAGTGCCCCGCGCCGAAACGTCCGGCGGCAAAACGTCCGTGTACCTTTGGCATTCTCTAGGGCTGGAAGTTAAACTTTACAAACTTTGTCTCCAAGCACGCTAGACAGGATTTTAGGTGGTAAAGGTATGTCGATATAATGCAGAGTTTTAGAAGAGGAAACTTGTCCAGGATATTGAAATGTATGTGCTTCCGTAAGTCAGGTACAAAATTCAATATTTAATCCATGTTTCTGAAATTCACAATTATGTAACTTGCAGAGCACATTACTTTTTTAAGATTATAACTTCTTCCAGAGCTGAAAACAGAATTATCTCCAGTCTCGCAGAAAGATCGGAAAAGAGATTTAGAAAAGAAACAAACATGTCATAAACAAACTCGCAAGCACACAAAACAAAGAGAGAGACTTGGAGAGACAGAGACAGGGACGCATACTTCCCTCGGTGTCTAATTGTCTTATTTGTCTGCAGTTTTACTTTTGTTTTCACGTAAGCTGTAGTATGCCTGAAGTGACAGGGTTACAGAAAAAATACTTACCATCAAATCACAGACAGCGTTTAAATTAACCATGCATGTCATGACTGGATTCTGGTTATCAGTCAGATGAATTCATCCCAGCCATCGTCACTGGCACTCACTAGCTTACTACAAGTAGCGGATAATCTGATCTTAAAGGCTGAATGTGTTCATATATATATATAACCCTGCGTGTGTGTGTGTGTTGGTCGCACAGAGGTAAGATAGAAATGTGAAAGAGTTGCGCATGACACTATAACAATGTATCCCTCCTACCCCTTCACTTTCAACTTTGAGCCCCCACCCCACCCGCTCCCCGATGCTAAGCATAAACTGTCAAACGGTTAGTTTCGAGGAGAGTCATCAAACATTTATAAAACGGTGATTTACCTAACTTCTACAGGGACCATGTCTTGTGATTTGTGTCGAATGCCTGAACAAAGTCACTCGATCATTCGTTTTCTCTCTTCTCTCTCTCACACACACACGCATGAAGATAATCGGCGACTGGACGATTTGTCAGGATTTCTATCTCCAAGTTCACATTTTTTGGCGAGTTGTTCCTGAAAGTTGTGTGAGTGTGAGTCTCCCCTTCATTGAACCATAGAGGATCAACTGATCTACCTGAGTTAAAAGTCGGCCAGTAAGGTAGCGGGTGGGGGTGCGGGGGTGGAGAAGTAGGCCAGGAGGCAGAAGGTAGACGCACACGCGTTGTTTTCTCGTTAATCACCCTCATTTGCTTGAGGAAGGGGAAGGGAAGAGCCAGGTGCTAGCCAGGCGTGACCAGGTGACCCAGGTGACCCAGGTGTGTGCAATCTAATATTTACGTCTCCCCGTGTGACGAGCACTTGTTGACTATAATTAGTTATGTGTGTGATGAAATACCCTGGAGCGAGGTAACTGTACCTCAGATGAGCCCCTCCTCTATGCCTCTCTGCTGTTATTCCTGGCGATGGGTACCAGCACCAAGATATGTTCAGTCACGAACACCAGTCACGAGATTTATCAGAGACTGGGGTGTTCTCGCGTCGCCATGACGACGGGTATCATGCTCACTGTAGTAAGGGGCAGTGCAGAGAGGGCAGAAAACAGAGCCAGAAACAACTAACTCAGGCCTGAACCTATTAGAGTTGGGCAATAATTAAGGGCTGTATACTCACTAGAAGCCCATCAAACTACAGAATATTTTCTCGTTTGTACCTGTCATGTTGACAACACGAATTCAGGAGAGCGGTCAGTCAGCTTGCGTTTGTCTGAAGACGGAATCTGGAACATTCAATGGACCATTCCCTCCACCACCTTCCGGTTTTGAGCCTGTCTAAGTAAGTGTGGATTCTGATTCTGGTTTCAACGCTTTGACATGAAAGTTCTCGTAAACACCACAGGGGGTTGTGAAGCTTATTTCCGACACTGTAGACATCAAAAGACAAATGCCAAAATATTAACTCTTTCTTTCATCACTCTATCTCTGTGCATGTGAGTGTGTTCGTCTATGTATGCTTATACGCTTCTCTCTTTCTGTGTGTGTGTGTGTACGCTGTCGCAGCTCATCTATATTAAGAGGACAGTTGCAGTTGTGCTATTTTGTTTCTCTGTGTATGTTTATTGACATTTTTAAGAGACTCACTTCTCATTCATTCATTCGTTCGTTCCTTGACTGTATTAGCTGACGATTCCCGCCTGTCACAGACGGGTGACATGGCATTCAAGTGGAGTGAATGAGACAGGCCGACCCACGCGTTACCCTACTTCAGTCCATTTACAAATACTTTAGAAGATTCTAGAAGGGACTAGTGAGAGGGTATGTCTTCCCAGCAAGGTTTATTTGTATTTCGGATTCATTGAATTTATTCCAATAATTGTTATTAATGTAGAACCATTTTTATTTGGTTTCAGAGACCACCAGTCCTCATACAGTGGCTGCGACTGTGGGCTTTTCCCCGGGTGGGGGTGTGGGGTGTGGGGTGGTAAATACAGCCTCGTGTGTGATCGGTGTGACGTAGTACACTCTTCGCTGCCTTTTTTTTTTTTCTTAGCCACCACTTTTGTACATATCCACCTTCCTTTATGTTTACTACAAATTATTCTCATAGTACTTCATTACTTCATTTAATTTTTCCCCCATCAGGGCTAAATGGAAAAAATGATTTTCTTGCTTATTTTACCTCTCGTTGATAAAGAATTGTCACTGTCATTGTCATGTGCGAATCGCGTACTTTGTTGCTGGATAATTAATTAACCGATTGGTTTTGGAGGGTGAAATTTACAGGTTAGTTCTATATCATCTCTATTTACTGAAATCTGCAGAAAACGCGAATCGTTCGGGTTGGTCTTTAATGTGAGTGTGAGTTATTGTTTCAGGTTCATTTTCGTATTTTTAAGCAGCGAGTGCTGCGACCTTTTATAATTAAAAATAGACATGGCCTGCAAGAGACAGATATAGTTTGTCTTTGTTCATGAACAAAAGAAGGCACTAATGTCACGACAATGGCGTGAGGCTTGGGAGCGCATGTGGGTGTGACACTGGTCGTGGGGTGGGAGTAACAGGGTTGACATTACTTGCCATCAGCCTGTGTTGAGTGGCGGTCAGCAAGTCCTGGTAGATATGGACAGTCCACTTATTTATGTTAGCTGCCTGTTATTTCTCTATCCCTACTTGTTATCAACCATTGGGGTGGGCAATTCGCATTGAGATGCCCTGACTGTTTGTTAACTAATCCTCCAAACTTAGAACATCTTTACACATCACTGCTGCCGTGGTATTGTTGACAACAAGGGTCGATGGGAATTAACCAACACGTTAGTGACAGTCCACAACTCCTGCACAGGTGAAAGAAGGTGACAGAATTGTGGTTCAGAGAAGGGGCAAAGCAGAAACGGAGATCAACGGAGAAAATCTTCCCAGGCAGGAAGTGCGCATGTCATGGCGTGTTCGTGCTGCCACCAACTCAGAAATAAAGACTAGGAAAGCTTTGTTTTCCGATCAGTAACTGTAGCAGGTACGGTCAATATTTGCTGAACTGAGGTCTTACAGGTGAGGGAAATGGCCGCAGTGTCGCCAGTTACATAAAGAGGAAGATCAGACACAGTAAATTTTGATCCTTCATTCTGTAGTGGAGGTGAGAAAGCCACGGTTTTCAGGTGATGGACCCCTCTTATCACACCTTGATGTTTTAGTCTCGATTATTCCTTCCTTTCTTTTTAAAACATTAAACTAAAAACTGACTGTGGTAGTGTCCTATTTGTGAGTAAAGGTGGCACCTGAGACGAGACCATCGTTGTTCACTACTGAAGGAGATAAGTAGATAAGCGACCGTTCTTTCTGCAGTGAAAGTCAGAAGGACTTTAGCACACCTGTGTGCATCACCTGGGACAAGAGACTCGCTCGCTGGGGGTGTCTACATGGTCATCGCAGTCACAGGACACGTTCTTCTCACCTTCTAACCCCAGCGCCTGGCCATGTGAACAGGTCAGATAACCCGCATTTCTCAGATAAACGACTGACCCGGGACTCTTTAGCAGTGACTGTAGTAGGCATTTATCTTCTGGTTCAGTGGTGGTTGTCGCTGTTCAGTGCTTGAGTCTACTCGTGCACCATACGGCCAGTCTTCTCTTGGTGCAGCATTCAGCAGGCACTTACCAGCCTCGTCTATGTAGTCATCTTTATGTCAAGGCTGACACAAGGTGAGAAATATAAGCTTTGACCTCTACTCTATCTTGGGACAGACATTAATTGTTACAGTTACAGTCTATGGCTTCTGTGCCTGTTTCCTCTTCCTCCCTCATCCTTCAAGTTCTCAAACGCGGTTGGGCTCCACGCGGGGGCTCATTGTTCGGGAGGTGGTTGGGGTGGGGGCAATAGTCATGACGAAGATATGAAATTGTAAATTTTATGATGACATTTATTGTTTAGTTTGTCTTGTTTTTCTCAGGCACATCGCCAATTTTTATGTTCTGGAATTAATCACGGAAAGGTTCGCAACATAACAACGAAGGAAAACAAAACATCCAAATGTGTATTATTCTGTAAACAAGTGCAAACTGCTGATTGCACGGGACAACACGCCGCTAGAAATAATGAATCAATTAATTGAACGGTTCTAGTCGCTTGCTTGTCACTAACCGTCCCAGGTCTGGAAAACAACTCAGTCCTCACGTTGGACAAAGCAGAGATATTAGACATCAACAATTGTGGAAAACACTGTTAGAAAAAGAAATAAAAATGTTGTGTTAAATGTAATAGGAAATGGCACGAAAAATACTGCTAATGAATGGTTGGAAAATGTTATGAAAATTCGGGAAAAAAATTGAAAAGCTGAAAGTCAAGCGTAGGTGGTGGCGGTGGGTGGGTGATTCCGCGAAGTCATTTTTTCTGGAAAACTTCTCAATCTTTAGCCTAGGATGGTGGAATGTGGTTTTCGTACAAGATCCTTCACAGTGCTGTACCACACGGCATCTGTTTATACCCGACACAAGAGGTTCTCGAGTTACTTTGGTGTTTCCGAGTGTGAGTCTCCTCAAGGAGCTCAGTAAAAACAGAATCGTCTGTGGTTCCTCGTGTTTCCGCAGGGTCGTCAAGGGTCAGCACAGGTCGGGGGCGAATTATCGAGACTAACTTTGCATGAAATTTCTTGTTATTTTTAGAATTAATATTCGTACAAGCTACGACCTGCTTGCTGCTCCTGATCTGCAGCCCCTGACTGCGGATTCGAGTAATATCTTTTTTTCCGGTCGGGAAAGCTGCAGTCATGCTTTAAGAAGAAATATGCTTTGTGTCATTGATGTCAGTTAGACGAGGAAATTCTTTGTCGAGCTCAACATTCCAGTTTCTGTTTAAAGAGTTCGTTAAATTAAATATTTACGTAAAATAAATGTCATTTGTCTTGAATGGATTGAAAAGCTGACAGCAACAGAGGTCGATGAGAAACTCTGTAGCGATTCGTGCTGCTACAGGCAAGGGACACAAGGTACAAAAATTGTCATTCTGTGTGGGAATGCTATTAGTGAGGAATGTTGGGGGTAGGCAGGTCTATCAATTGATTGTCGGTATCTACATTCAAAGCCGGTTTTGTATTAATTACAGAAGCCAGCCAGCTGTAAGCACCAATGGGGTGGATGATGGGGAAGGGGTGTTTGTAGTAGGTCTGCAGAACACACACACACACACGAACGCACTTACGATCTCTGTCACTACATGCCCATTGCAGATATCTATATATGAGTAGCCGGCAGACATGTTGAGTTCATTTGCCTATTCCCTCCTAGGAATCAATCCTTCATCAATGAAAACGACCACCGAGCCAAACGAAGAGCAGTCGAGAGGTTTTCCGTTTCTATTTCTTTTTGTAAAACGAACGATCAGCGTTGGCGCTCGCGCACGTACATGCACACGCACACCTTCTCAAGTTCGGGTCGTTGCACACCTTTCTCTTTCATCATTTTGTTTTTGTTGTTCTTTGATTGTTTGTTTGTTTTCTCTGTCTAAAAGCCGACATATCCCTACTATAATAATCCATGCCGCCTTTGTGGCCACAGTTTTTCTTTTAAATAATCGGAGTTAGTGCTTTCAGCGATTAAGTTGCTTTTACAGAGAATAGAGAGACTTTAAGCAGAAAACTACATAGACAGGCACAGTAGTCTGTTGCCAACATATTCATTTCAATATCAGGTTTCTGTGTGTATTGTATCAGTGTCCAATTTACATTCATATTACTGCTTGTGTTGGTTTCCATTGTTGTCCTACCTACTAACAGCCTCGGGCCCAGATCCTTGTACATTAAAATAGCAAACACAACATGATTTGCTGCGACATTTCAATGATGACTGTGTTGCTAACAATAAAAAACACAAAATACAGTAACGAAATTGTTATGTTGAAATCGGTCGCCGCACCCTTGGAAAGACACTCGATGGCTACTAGAATCACTTTTCTGTCACCAAGGTTCTAGCAGTTAGCAATGTTCACCCTGCGCTTACAAGTGTTTGTTGTGATCTTGCACTTCAATGTTCTTTCTAGTCATGCTGCACCACTCCTCCTAGTCGGCATCGGCTTGCAGCCTGGGCTTGCCGCGATTTCGACATGACCACACTGAGCAGTTGTTACCCTTAGGGTCGGGCTACAGGATAATGTTAAGAAATTTTAAGCTCTAGCAGTTGTGGGTTGCTCTGGTTGACTCAAGTGGATCCCTAGTGCCTCCGATAAGACAAAACACTCTGGGTGCCGCTCCTTCTCCCGTAGTCCCAGAGTGTCAAATGACTTGCCCCTATTGCTTCATACTGTGACCCTCAACCCTTTCTTTTAAGTCGATGAAGTTGTGGTAGAGGTCCCGCTCGTGCTGAAGATGTTTCTCTATAAGGACACGACAGCTGAAGAAGATCAATAATACAGTACAATAGTACAAGACTAATTTATTTTAAACAATAAAAATTATAACTTCTTTGAATTCATTTTAGGTTCACACTCACACTCACACTCACACTCACACTCACACTCACACTCCTGATGTGAGGGAATTCCAGACACTCGTGTACACGGTTTGGCAGTGTTCATGCATTGACCGCACACCAAAGTGGACAGGAAACCTGCAACACCGTGTCTGAACTGTGTTTACCTCGTTTGTCTCAAAATCCGAATATTTCTGCAGATAGCATCTAGGCCGCCCTAGTGGTGGGTGCCAAGCTTTCTACTCCCAACCCCATGCTGCATGACACTTGTCTGTGACAGACATTCTAGGAGATGCTAACCTGTCAGTGCTGCACTGATCGCTTATTTCATTGCTTTAAAAAAACCCTCAGACCCTCGGACCTGGACGTTGGATTTTCTGCATTTCCAGCCATGTAACCCTCTCCCTGTCCTCCCGCATCCTCTTCTTTTTGTAGTTTGAAGGTGTGCTGCTGTGTTTGTTTTTCGTGCTATGATTTTGTTCAAGCTTACTGAACTCTCTACCCACAGTGTGCTTCCACTGCCACGGTAAGTGCTTTACTAAAGTAGTATTCTACTGTCGTCTTCTTCTTGCAGTTACCAATGCTGCTATTACATTACAGCCACAAATGTTTTTTCTGCCATTATAGTGATCTGCAGTCTGGTCGATAGCCCGATCATGAATAAAGAAAGGTTAAATATATTTGAAAGCAATTTTTTTTTTTTGGTCTGGCAGCTGTGTCCGCGCTATTAGTGTGAGTGCACATTTTGACCAACATCTGTTTGTTGTCTGCAACGACCGATTACATTCAGTTTACAGTTTAAATTGCCCACTGGGACACATAAAGCTGATCATTGCCATTGGCCCCTTAGCAAATCTGTGGTTTGCAATATATGAGGGACGTTCCACTTCTGCCTCGACTTCAGTATTTCGCGCGCTTTCAACGAGAGAAGACCATCGGGCTCGATAGAGTGATTCCTCAGGGTGTTTCCACAATTTTGTTGATAAGTTTTCCCCACATAGTTTTCCTTGGATAGAGAGCAACAAGTGGATACACTCTCCACCGAGTGATCCACCAGTGCTGTCAGCGCATTGCATCATTGTCGGCGTGGCTTTCGGAATGTTGACAGTTTGCAGGAGCTGAAAAAAAACTTTTGGCGATGATGCGATGGTTTCTGCGATCTGGCAGGGGTCTTTTCAGCTGTGATGTCTAACATTGTAAATCATAGCCTATGACACCAAGAGATCCAGAAAATGTCGACACAAGTTCGTGAGGTCTCGTGTCTTGACGCCTGAGACGTCCAGCAGTCTACACAGATATTATGGTGTTGATGGAATGATAAGAGAGAAACACACCTCCACGTCAGGTAAGAAATAGAAAATGTCAGAAAATGCCAGTGCGAACGAATCAACAATATATATTGAGAGAATTACAAACTACACACTTCACAGCTGTTTTAATACAGCATTACAATGCAAGAGATGAAATTGCATTCAATTACTGAATCATTCATCAGTCGTTGCTGCAAGTATCCTCTACGGAAACTCAGATCTTTCTGTTAGCGCTGTCATTCTCATTCGATTTCAATTCTATCATTCCTTCATCTAAAGCCTCATCATTTTTTCTTTCATGTCTTAATTCCACAATCTCTACGTAGGGAACAGGAACAATCTAATATTTTGTTAATATCACCGGAACCAAGCAGAGGGACTTAGCAATCCCAAGTAATCAGTAATGCTGAGGAAGGCATTACGTATCCTCACTATTCCTGATCACGTGCTTTACTTAGCATTACTGATTACTTGGGATTGCTAAGTCCCTCTGCTTGGTTCCGAGAAAAAAGACTTCTCACTCTTGTGGTCTGGCCGCAAATACTCGATGACTGTGTGCAGAAGGCATCGTCATCGCAACCCGTTCATTCCACCTACCATACATTTGATAATTTCTACTGGCCGTGATGTTGTGATTCAGTGCACCAGCTGTATCTACTGTTGTTGTGTGTCTATATATATATAGCGAGAGAGTAAGAACTTTTATTTACTGTAGTCATGTCATGTCACGCATTAACTCACCCTGCCCCAAGATCACGCATGTGTTGACCTCTACGTTTTCTTTTCATTCTACAAAATGAAGGACAGCTCTGCCTCTCGGGGCCTTGTCAACTTTAAATCATACAGGATATAAAACTTCTCAAAATCACGCACATCAATCCATTGATAAAACATACACTAAGTACAATTCCCGTTGTAAACCACATGTCTGCGTCCGTTGCAAAGGGTTGATCTTGTGCCAACGATTCCTTCTCCAGGAGAACGCTGACCTTTTCTCTCTCCCTCAAAAAACTGCCCACACTTTCAAGTGTTGTCAAACTCCCATAGGAGTGGATGAAAGTCGTCGGCTATAAAATCAGTTTATTGTACAGAAACTTGTAATATATTGTCTGTAAGTCATCCTGCTCCCTCCCAATTTCCCCTCATATATTTTGCTCAGCTTGTCCCAGCTTTGCTATGTCCCCACCCCAACACACTAGGCCAAAGGTCATGGTGCTGTATATCACAGAGGCGTGGAATAGTTGCAGGAGTTCTGGACGGACATTAAGAGATCTGTTTTTTTCAAACAGTAAAGGCAGCTATAGATTTTCTCGACAACATTATCAGCATGAGCTTTCCTGGTAAGTTTATCATCGATAGTCATACATTAATATTTGTAACTGTCTACTCTTCGTAAGACTTCACCATTAATGAGTATTTCATGAAAATCAGCCCTGTCTTTCCTGAAATCTACTATCATTTCTTTTTTCTTTTTTTTTTTGGGGGGGGCGGCATAATATGTTTTTTAATTCAAGTTCTTTTCGATTATTAATAAACATGCATGACGCTTACTTTAGAAAGAGTTATTCCAAACACTTGTTTACAATCTTACACTAATTATGTTTATTGCAGCCTTCCCCATTGTAGTTGATTTTAATAGGATACTTCGGGCATTAAAGTATTTATTTCAGGCCGTGCTAACGGAAATACTGTCGGCATTGCTGACACTCATGCTACTCGTGTTACTGCCGCAAGCAGCTTGTTGTTCAAGTAATCTCATAAACAGTCAATGCTTATAGACTTTGCCTAGTGAGCGGTGGTTACTGTCACTTTGATAATCTGCTATGTACAGTGATCATTCAGAACATCAGCACTTTAGTTTGCAGCCGAATCCTTCCAAAATAAAAATAAAAAATTTTAGAGATCGGTCCTTGGCGGAATTTTTCCAGGCTGACAAATTAGTCCTTCGCGAAGTAATTCAGAAACGTAAAGAAATTAGTCATTGGCAAACAGGTAAAAAAAAAATGGTGCTTCTTCAAGCTAATTTTACCAACATCTTGCTTTTATCGGCCTTTAAAAACAGCAGACGACGAAGGATTCAAAATAAGCACCGTTGTGGTGCCTGGTCAACTCAAATCTCAATTCGACCATTTACTACCTGTTGAGCAGTTCGGCCGATTTGTCACAAAGTATCATTTTCAAAAGCTAAATGATTTAGCAAAAGAAAAATTTATACACTATATAATTTTTTGGTTTCAGACCACCTCCATCACCCTTCTACCATCCAACCACCCACCCCACCCATCATGTTGGCTTCTCATTTAATTTTAAGTCCAGGTAATATTAAAAATGGGAGTTTAATATAGCAATCTTTGTGTGTGCAGGACAAGCTAGGGTTGGATAAGAATTTTCATCTGGGAGTGGAACTTCCTGAACATGGCCATCATGTTTCGAAGACTTCGTCGTCTGTAAGTAAAGCAATCTTTATCAGGTCAAATGCATGATCCAGATCCATGTTTTCCTCTTCTTGGATTTATAAATATATTTCAGATATAAAATGTATGTCTATATAACAATATACACATACTGTTAAAAAATACATACAGAATTTCTAACATAAGCATTTAACATAAAAAATTATATTAAAAGTAACGTAGTTTTAAAATTATCGGAAGACAATAATTGAAACGTTTGTGTAATAGTGCTAACGGTTCAAAAGTAATGTCAGGGGAATTAACTGTCATAGACGTTGTTAGATTGTAGTAGCATCCATTTTTATTGCTGAATTACAATAGTTTTATCATCAAAAGATGACATTTAAACTTACAAAATGCTTCAAAATTTTTTTTTCTTGGTATTACTCCTATTGTTGTATTACGACTCGCCCAACGAAATAAATATACACTTCACAGAAGAAATAATGCTTTATAAAGAACGACATTATTTATCAAATAGCTTTAGTGTGTAGCAATAAATGCTACATAATACAAGACAACAGGTATAGAAAATGCAGAAGACCACATGAATTATTCTCAGTTCTCAATTCTTTGTTCCTTACACAGCACTTCTACGTTGTGTGTATATATATATAATTCCCTATACTATGATTTATACTCATTCTTTTGAATTAACCAAAAGGCATAACAGATAAACAATTCGTATTCGTATTCTCTCTCTTATTCTTGTACAGACTGTTTGATTAAAGAACCACGTAAAGTTTCAAATAGTTGAAGTTACTGACTGACCTTACCAGAAACACCAGTGTATTTTTTAATACTCTTAAGTGTGAAAAAAGGCTCGTGAAAATAATTGATAATACCAGGACATAAAATTTACCCTATTCTCCTGTTGAAATAATTAATACCTCAGATGTTTAGAAATTGAGTAATCACTTGAAAGCCGGGGAAAGGTGGCCTTTCCTTGAAAAAGGTTTTTTTATGTGCAACATTTAATTACAAAATGCTTTACAACACGCTAGCGGAAAACAATGTTGCTATTATGGCATCTATTTTAACTCCCAAAACAAAACAATGAAATCAGAGCTCTCAGATAATTGTTTACCAAAGCTACGCCTATTTATATACAAGGCCAAATTTGCACTGCAAAATTTCATTTTACACAAAAGGTATATGCTAACATCAAACATGTGTTAAGGCAGCATAGTGATTTTGTAAAACAGATGAAAATTTGCTTTATTTCTTTTTTTTTAATAAAATATTATTCAACGTTTTTGTTCATTTTTATAAAAAGATATGCAGAGGAGTCCTTTGTTGACAGCACATCTTCAGATAGGTGCTGGGTGTTGTCTCGCTCAGGGACACACACACACACACGCATGTGACTCCACAAAACAGAGGCAGACACATAAACATGCCCGCATATACACATTTATCCACAAAGGGAGAGTAGGTAGGGGGGAACAGTGTAAATGAGAAACGCGTGACTGGAGGGTTAAACAAACAAAAGAAACACAACACTCTGCTCGTTGACAGTGTTGATCCTGTGGGGTTCGCTTCGCGGAGCGGCATGAGTCGAAACTCGGGGATAACAGCGTTGCCGCTCATATTTTGCATAGACACTGCATAAAGTATTTATTTTCTTATTCGTGCCTAGTCTATCGAAATGTCATCTAAATACTATCATGAACTTTGAGCAACATTTATTGTGCTGACCACAATAACAATGGTAGACTGACGCAGGGTGTGACTATATATACAAGGTATACAAGTCACAGAAGCCGTTGGCAGTGTTTGTTACAGATTCATTCTTGAGAGAATTTCTTAATAAATGCGATAAAAACTGTGGAAAACATGAAGACACACTGACAGGCAGTACAATGGCCAAGGACGTTCATGTTCACATCTTAATGTTCAGCTTTGGCGTTGCTTTGGTTTGGTTGTTTTAAAATATCTATTTACTTCTCATCCAGTAACCCCAAAACCTGCCAGCTCATTAAAGAAAAGGCAAGTTCGTATTACCCAGTGGTTCTTAACCTTGTTTGAGGTACCAAACCCACAAGTTTCATATGCACATTCACCGAACCCTTCTTTAGTGTCATCACGAACTGCGGGTGTGTTCTTACCTCCGTGGCGGAGGCTCCGCCGAACCCCTGAGACCGACTCACCGAACCCCTAGGGTTCGATCGAACCCCGGTTAAGAACCACTGGTATTAACTATCTCTTGCAACTTCGAACCCCAGCCTTCCTACTATTTTCTTGCCAGGTCTCAAAACGTTGATTTTTCATGCGGGCACACAGAATTAACGGTCATTGGTGATTTGGACATTACCTTTAAAGAAATCAAACCGATAACCAGTGTTGTCCATAGAAATGGGAATCCCATAGGAATCCCATGGGAAACGTCCCATGGGATGGGATGGGAATGGCGACGAGCCGACAGAAATATTTGATATTTCCATGGTAGTCGATACTTTGATATTGCAAATAAATTTACATGATTATTCATTCATCAAGGATTTAAATCTTTCCTCTGAATCAGTGCTAATTGTATGTGAAGTAGCAGGAATTATAGAACCAAAAACCGAAAAAAGTGGCTTTTCAGTGTTGTCCATAGGAATTGTTAATACATGGGAATCCATGGACGTCCCGTGGATGGGATGGATGGACAGCATAACATTTGCCATGGGACGGTGATGGGATGGATAGACAAATATGTCCCATGGACAACCCTGCCGATAACAGTCGTTGTAACACTGTTAGGGGAGCAAGATGACTGACAGAGTGACAGTGCTTCATTCACAGACTTCTGTACTCTAGAAGTCTGTGACCTAGTTGCGTGTATCACGTGGTTGCAAGCCACACTTTGGACAGCTTTCGCCCAACTTGGTGGGAAGGGAAAGTCGCTAATCGAACTCGCATCACGCATATAAAGTTTTTCTCGTGGCTGAGCTGTTTGTGAGTGGAGTGAATACTCTTGATGTGATGACTTGATGCACCCTTAGCAGCGAAATATCACTCGATGCCGCCGTCACGTTTCTTCACAATGTTTTTTTTTTTAAACTCATCCGGTTTCCACAAACACGTTGAAAGCAGAAAAAAAACGGAAATCCGTAGGGGAAAAAAAACCTAGTGGTAATGAAAACCCTTATTTCCCTCTTCAATACGTGACTCAGGGGGAAGTATCATCCTGCTGTTGCTGCATTAAGCCCTCGTCAGCTGGCTGTTGTTGTGGTAAAGCTCCCCAGCCATGACAGCTTACCGCCCGACTTGTGCTTTAAACTCACTTCAAAGTCCTGCCGCCACAGCTCAGAAAAAACGTGCAAACGCGTCCACGTTCGGGTTTATCTGAATATCTCTCTCTGCCTTTGTGTGTAAGAGAGAAAGAAATTGTGATTCACTGCTTACAAACGCAGTTTGTCAACTCCGTAATTTGTTTTCTTCTCGTTTGGTCGTCAGTGCCAGCTGATTGGCTGATTTCACAGCTTAGAACGTCATCTTTCTTTCTGTCACTTGTAGTCTTCCTGTCACTTAGTCTGTTAGTTTCCCTTTCTCTTATTTTCTTACACGTTCTCACACACACACACACATCTTTTCACTCCGTTGAGCTTAATAATTTACACTTGTACAAGTAAATGCACTCCTTTTCGTCAAAGCGTGACTGGAAATTTCACTTTACTGCCATAATGTTGTTGTTTTTCCTCATCTCGGTTCCGTAAACATGTTGCCCTCGTCAGTGTGCGAGCGCTAAATAGAGTGATTAAGGTGATTCAGTCGGACGCTTTGCTGTTGGCGACTCTCCTGGGTAAAGGGGCTTTGCTTTGCTGGTGGTTGGAGTTGAACACCCACTCTGTCCCCGCTCGCCATTTAAATGGCGCAACTCTAGCCTTGAGAGTTAACTCCCCTGTGTGTCGTCTGCCCACCGCGAGTGTGACTACCTCCACTGTAGCGCGCCACACAAAAAGGCCACGAATTTCCAGCAGACTTATTTTATGCCATCAGTATGAGGTATGAAGCAGAATATTTTTTTAATAAAAACTGAGCACACTCTGACACTATAATAACATCTTGAACGATTGGTTTGGTCTTTTTTTTTGTTTGTTTTTTGTTGTTTTTTTACCTGAGACTCCCAGAACAGAGCTCAGTTCGGGCAGACTCATGCACGAGTTCCTTAGGATTTCTATTTAATTTTAATTCAGAGCTTTTATAAAAATATTTTTTAAGATATGTGTATATATAACTACTATAGTTTTGTTTATTTTTCTAATATTGTCTTTTATGCAGAGTAGAACTTTGACAAAGACGTTAGTGTGCAACGAACATAAATATAAGGTCAGTGAGAAATAGAAATTGTTGTAATAAGAGATAGGTGTAAAACAAACATATCTGTAAGAAATTTGTGTGAAATAGACGTATTTATAATCATGGAGAGCGAATGGATAACATTACACACTATAATCTAACGTAAGGTTCTCTTGTGGAAATATCACCAATATAAAAAAACATCCATCTCATGTACAAAATCAAGAAAATATTTTATTGTTACATTTATTTCTTCATGTCTTTTGATCTTTGAAAATGAGTTATTGTCACGAAGTGCTAAATGTATTAAAACTTAAGAAAACTACTCAGGATAACAGCAAAGCTTGGAGATCTCAAGAATGTAGAAGAATGGAGTGGTATAATGGTATTAATGAATTTGTTTATGTCGAAAACTGTCTCCAAATAGCTGCTGTAACATGGTGTTGGGGTTAATTAGAGTGCACCGTGCCGTCCAAGACCTCTGTCCAGCACTTCGGGTTTTTTTCAGGGTTACCTGCCGATAGCTCATTGTGTATGCAAAGTGTGTCCTGCTTTGTGAGTACAGGATATGGGTGTGTGTGTGGGGGGGGTGTTTACTGGGATCCTGTCCTGTCAGCGGATCTTTATCACACGGTGAACCTATTATTGGCAAATTGGTATATTTCTTACTGTGGAGAGCAGTGCTGCCTGCTACCCCGCGTGGTCTTGGTAGGAACACCGACAGCTGGTCCGCGACTACCTATTCCTCCGTGGCGCCGAGGGCCCTGCGGGGGCTAAGAACCGGCCTGCGTTTGACAAATAATTGATTACAGAATATTGCAGGCAGGCCTGACGAGAGGGGGGGACAGGGGGGTCTGGCGTACCCGGGCCCGCGGCTGTCAAGGGTGCCCGGCCTTGGTCAGTGGATTTTTTTTTCTTCTTCTCCTTTTCTTTTTCTTTTAAAGAAAGGTCTAAGGACAGAACACCCAAGCATTACACATGCAGAAGTTGAGTTTGAGTGTAGATATTGAGATTCGAATTGTAAACATACATTATATACTGGGAAAATGATTTACGATTACAAGTACAAGGGGCCCGGAGAGGTCGTCTGTCCCGGGGCCCGGGCTGGCTCTCAGCGGCCCTGATTGCAGGATCCTGGGACAATTGACTGATCACGTGGTACTATATGATCATAAGACAATTGACTGGTCAAAGAATATTGCAAAATCATGGGACAACGGACTGATCAGAGGATCAGCACAAGTTGATGATGTAATCCTATTTGAAACACACGCACTCACGCACGCACACGCACACACACACACACCCACACGCACACACACGCACACACACGCGCGCGCTCGCGCGTGCGTTACCACTGATCATAGCTGTTGAAAATCTAGTGGAGTGAGAAATACTTTTCTATGACTGAGTAAATCTCAGGGAAAGATTTTATGAAATCTGGATGTATGTTTCAGCCCCTCTCCCACCTCTTTCCGTTCTCGAGATACACGCTACAATTATTACCATGCACGGAAAGAGGTCAGCACCATCGACAGTAGAATTGTACCTGCATGCGAGAGAGCTGTCAATACATGTGAACTAGGCGGTGTATCTCTGTACAAACTTCATCACATGTTTAACTTGTTCGCGCGTATTTTGAAAACGAAATAGGATTGTCCACCCATATTTTGAGAAAGATCTTGCGTCAAGATTCTTCCATTCATTAGAAAAAACAAACACGCACTTGACTAGAGCACTAGCTCTTTACACCCGAGTTCTCATGACTCACATAGCTACAGGAAACAAACACATGCACATGTTCCGCCACCCGTGTCCTGGATCAGACAGTCTGACCCATCCTACCTTCGTTTTTTGTCCAATAAAGGTAAACACGGAACCCGTTGATTTTGTTTTTCAATGAGCACTATTATGGATGGAAAGAAGAAATGGACTGTCCTCTAGCACGGCCTTGGTCAGTACTGCCGACCTATTTCTAGGTAAAGTCCTCGTGAGTCTACCCTTGCTGCCGTCGTCCATTGTGTCGGGAGAAAAATACTAAGAGTTATCACGATTGTCGTTTGTCTTAGATACTAATCTGCACCCACAGGTGTGTCAACGGCAGTCCAAAGCTCTTGCATGGATACGAGCTGTGGGTTGTGCCCAGAAACAGCATCAACAACTTCCGTTTAGTCGCTCTACGTAGTTGAATGGGTATGAAGCTGCTATCAAACAAACGCAGAAATAAGTTCTTTTAATCCAATGTTTAGTTAACTATAGCCGTCTGTTGATTATGACATCAGTCCATTGGAATTTTTATAACGAAACCACACCTGTTAGGAGCGTGCTTTCACCGGATTTTACCCGGATCAGCGTTATCCGGGTGTCCACACACATGCGGACCTGACATTAAAATTTGTCAGAACAATAAGGATCATGGGTCTTGGGTTCAGATCTTGTCTCCTGGTGTTTTCTCTCACAGCTTGAAACACCGACACACTTCGGCTCTGTGCAATGTGTGTGGCCCACAAATGAACGCACACACTAACACACGTGTGTGTTACCCCTCATGAGCACAGAGACACACACGCACTCAGATTTACAGAAAAGCCACTGTAGTGAGAATGTTTTTACTTCAAGATAAGTATCTAGGAAAGACAATTCCGAAATTAAACACCTTTGGCGACAACTCTATCCTGGACCAGCCCAAGCCACAAGCAACTGTACACCTGTACGCATCTTGGAGACGATGAACTGCGGTGGTTTGCACGAGAGTTCTTCTGTCATTCCGAGACAAAAAAGTCTGCGGTTTCAGTTTGCACTTAGTTTTTATGACCCTCTGTAGAAAGAGGATATAAATGCTCACTAATCCCATCCCTTGGTGTTTTTTTTTTCATCAGGTCACGGCGTTATCAAGGCCCTTCCCAGTTATTTGTCATTCGTTGACCTTTTCTGTCGTCTGTCTTCAGTGTGCCTCTGTTGTTGCACTTATTGTGTGAGGACGGCCGTTAAGTTTGTTTTGATCGCTCTCTTCCGAGGCACTAGACTGAGTTTTGCTTTAAGCCTTTGTCGTGAATTGTTTGTCGGCTCTGCCTGCTGCTGCTGTTAGAGCTGTACACGTACAACAGGTCTGTCCAAATGGTCTCATAAACTTTCATACTCGAGATTTCGCTCCGTTTTTTTTTCTCTCTTTCTCTTTCTTTTGTAATTATAAAAAAGCGACTTTGTTAAAGTGTGTATCTCGTCGTGTTGGTGACAACCCACTTGCCTATTATACAATTTATGTGTACATACTTTTGATGGTTTTGTTATCCCCCCTACCCCTTGAAAAAGGCCGATGGCATTGTCAATAAAGGAATGCAGTTCAACTCTCTCTCTCTCTCTCTCTCTCTCTCTCTCTCTCTCTCTCTCTCTCTCTCTCTATCTCTCTCTATCTCTCTCTATCTCTCTCTATCTCTCTCTATCTCTCTCTATCTCTCTCTATCTCTCTCTATCTCTCTCTATCTCTCTCTATCTCTCTCTATCTCTCTCTCTCTCTCTCTCTCTCTCTCTCTCTCTCTCTTAATTATAAAAAGCGACTTGTTTAAAGTGTGTATCTCGTCGTGTTGGTGACAACCCACTTGCCTATTATACAATTTATGTGTACATACTTTTGATGGTTTTGTTATCCCCCCTACCCCTTGAAAAAGGCCGATGGCATTGTCAATAAAGGAATGCAGTTCAACTCTCTCTCTCTCACACACACAAGTGGATTTCACGTTTGGCCTTGTTGCCTACCATCTGTTAAGATATAATCATTGAGAAAGTTAGATAAATGTATAAAATGTAGAGTGCATCACGCTCACAATCTTCTTCATCCTTTATTTTCTTTATTTTTTAATTTTCTTTTTTTCTCCTTTTTTCCTTGGGGGGTGGAGCAGGCATATTAACAGGCAGAAGGCCTGAATTTTTGGTCGACAATGGCTGAGGGTTACAACTTCGGTTATTGCAGCCCTCTAAACGAGTTTCCTAGCTTCTTCTTGCTTTTAGTCGCAAGGGAAAAGGGTTGTTGTGGTTGTTGTGTTTGTGGCTATTGTTGTTTACGTTGCATATAGATAAAAAAATAGGTTAAATAATTCGTCTTAATTTGCATTGTGCTACTTTTAAAAAAAATAGTTGTCGAGTGAGTCTCGTAGAATTAAACTTGTAAACCTATTTCTTTTCTCAGACTGCAGGGTGTTACCTGACGGTCCTGACCTCACTATGTGCAACTATGAATAACATTTTCGGTTGCTTTAAAATTAAGGCTGATGAGAGTCCTGAAGGCTACGATTGTAAGGTATGCTAATGACCAGTGCAATATTTTACCGCCATTAGACAGTCGTTCCATGTGGCACAATGAGAATGATTTATAGCTTCTGAATTTGCTTCTGCTACAACCTGCAGCTGTTACAGCATGAATATGAATAGCTTTCGCTTTTTTCTGTGTTTTAGGTGGATCTGCGAGACGGCAGCACGCTGGGCTAAATCGAAATGAATGTGCGCACGTGCATAATAGAGGGTGGTTGTGTGTGTGCGTGCGTTAGTGTGCGTGCGTGTGTATGTGTGTGTGTGTGAGAGAGAGAGAGGCAGGAATATGAGAGTGTGTGTGTGTTTGCGTTTTATCTGGTGTACGCTTCCTCGCTTAAGGACTTCTGACCAAATATTCCAGATTTTTTTTTTCAGCTTAGACACCAGAAATCAGTTATTTCAAGCTGAAAATTAAACATAAAAGTGTAGTTATGAGACAACAGGCAGCAGCGTTCTTTGTGACACTTCTGAAAGGCAGGTGATGATCAGCTGTCGGATTAAGAGAGTTGTTTAATGAGAGTTCCCATTCCCACCTTCGCCTATCGACGTGCTGAGTGTGTCTTATCACCATGTTGGGATCGTAGTCTACATCACAACGGACTGGGTGGGGGGGGAGGGAGGGTGGTTCTGTCACGTGACTCTCCCCACATGGCTGGCGGGGTACCCCTTACCTATCCGGCTACCGCCTTTAAAGTGAAAAAGGAAGCTCATGCCAACTTTCAGCTGAATGGGAAGATATCGTAGACAAAGACTAGCAAACGATCATAAACGGTAGGAACATTTGTGAGTTCTTTCAAATTGTTTTTATTTCTTTTCGGTTGATCGCTTTGTTTTCGTTGGGTTTTTAGGGGTTAAAAGGAAGGCTACGATTGTAAGGTATGCTACTGACCAGCGCAATGTCTTACCGCCATTAGACAGTCATTTCATGCTGCACAATGAGAATGGTTTATAGCTTCTAAATTTGCTTCAGCTACATAAACGGCAGGAACATTTGTGAGTGTTTTCAAATTGTTTTTGGTGTTTTTCGGTTGATTGGTTTGTTTTTGTTGGGTTTTCGTGGCTTACTTGATTATTTTATTGGTTCGATATTAGTAAACGGAGCAAGTCTTAGCAGAGTAACTACCAAAAGATAATAAGGAAGCAATATATATATATATTAGGCGAAAGCATTGCTATTTGTGCAAAGCACAAAAGTAATTCAAAACGACTTGCCAAGTAACATAATATTGACATTTAAAACTGGCGTATATTAGTTTCCACATTGACTAAATGTACCCGTCTTTTTATTTTATTTTATTATTCTTGTGGCTAGAAAATAATTTCTTAAAGTGCTCTCAGACAGTTGATGTCAGTAAGAATATAATTTTGTCTTCAAAACTTCAGGTGCATATGGTTTCAACTAGTACTCATTAACTCATCAAATTCAAGATTGAAATGTAATAAACGGTTTTCAAGAAATTTAATAATAAAACTGTTTCTCCTATGTTAAGAAGCGTAGGGACCGATGTCAGTCTAGTGTGCAAATCCCCATGAAAGCTAAGCTTTGTACTAGCATCAAATCAGAAACATAAAATCGTTCACATTTGACTACAGCAAATCATTCGTCGGCCGGTTTTGTCGTCTGCACATTAAACTTTTTTGGTTTCTCAAAGTAATTTTTTTTAATAATCGTGACATGTTTACTTTAAAGGTTTCAGGACCACAATAGACTTGGTCTTTTCTAATCAAAAGTATTGCTAACTGTAATCTAGTGAGAGAAAAGTGAAGACAAAGTGATGACAAATTATCAAGATGTTAGCAGCAGTACCTCCTGCCCGTGACACCGTTCGAGCGTGACTCTGTTCCACTTGTTGGTTACAGATTCAAAACGCGGTCTTCGGAACCGGATATTTCACAAACCGTTGCGCGTAAGACGCCGAAATTAACGGTCAAGAGTGACATCAGCAATTAACCTCCACCCCAAAGCGGAGGTGACGTAGCTTGTTTGCCAAGTCTTTATTTGAAGGACGTGGAAGTAAAAGGCATGTGGCCCCTCCCTTCATGGCCACCTGCGTGACGCATGTTCCTTTAACTGTAATAACACATTAGTCCCACAAAGAAATGTTCACATCGTCACATTTATCTAATGTGATTTTACTTCTATAATTTATTACTTTGCTCTAAAATATTTTTATGGTGAACATTCAATTCAGAGGAGTTCCGTGGCAGCAGCATGTTATCTCTTACCGCCTCCAGTTATTGAGTCTTCGCTCGTTTTTACACGCTGAAAGAATATCTGATTCATTTTGCATGTAGACAAGTCTTCTTTTCTTTCCCTTCTGTGAAGCCTTGTAGTCAACGATGTTTTTTCTTGTACGTTTATGCTTCATTGCCTTTCATTTGATGAAAGGCTATATTTAGACTAATATATTTTAGAAAAATAAGCTTTTAAATTTTCTCGCCTCTGTACTTTCATTTATCACGCATTGCTTTTAAAATGTAGCTACATGTAGTTTTTGAACTGATTTTGTAGAAATGTATGGGTCAGTTCGCCAAGTACTGTACGACCCAAAAATCTCGTCTCAAGCGCCTAAAGAAAAACTGGTGTTGTAGTCTGATGTGAGAGAGGAGTTGTCGTAGGCTGAGATGAGGGAGATAGGGGAAGAGTTGCAACACATACTACGAGGTTTCGTGAGCGCGAAATGGCTGTGAATGGATAAAGGTTGTTGAAGTTGGCAATGTACGCTCCTCTGTTTCTGTGGGGTGATACACGGTGTGGCTGCTGTCTGATCAGTTGTATGTCGTAGGATGGTGCTTACACCTTGCGGTGATTTCGCACTATGGAGCGGGGCGAGGGAGAGGGAACCGCGACTATCGACGCCAAGCCCTGCGTTTAGGTGTTGCATACAGAGTGTCCCGAGACGAGATCTGAACCCTAAGCTGCTCCTACAGTGGTAACAAACAAATGTTTTAACCACTACACTACCGAACGCCCCTCGGAGTACGTCATCTATTACATACGTTTTGTGTAGTTGTTCTGACTGGTGTTCAGGACTGATTTTTTTTCCTTGTTCTTTATCTATTTTCGTCCTTTTCTTTTCTCCCTTTTTTTCTCCATTATTATTAGAGATGTCTATCATCATTAGCACTTTTAGTGTCTACAGAAGAGTGCCAAAGGTGATTGAGTTTCCAGAATGGACCAGATGCGACCCATTGGAGTGTGTTTCAGTTAAATACACATTTTTTTTCTTTTCTGTTTAAAATGATTGAAGGGTGAATATCACTTTAAAGACGCTCTGTCGGGTTTAACAATCAAATTTCAACAGGCAAATTCTTCTTGCTGTGGCACCTGAGAACTAATATCTGGAATTATACGTTTTGGCCGCACAAGGGAGGTCATTCCAAGCCTTCAGCACGGGACAGCTGTGCGGATTGTCGGTCTTGGCTGTGCAGTTGATGCGAGCAGCCTCGGCTCCGCGGGAACCAGAGACACTAAATGTTCAAAGTAGCAGTATTTTTTTTTCTGACTCAATCTTCCCCACTTCTTGCTATAAATAGAGCGGCACACAAAGAACTGGTCGCATCATTTCAAGAGGCAGATTTGTCAACTGAGCCTCTGTGTACACAGAGAAAGGCAAATATAGGCAACAACCACATTTTATTTCAAAAATCGTTACTTGGAAAGATTGTTTGCAGTGTTCGAAATTTTTTTTTTTAAGAATGAAGAACTGCTGTTTCGTTTTATTATGTTTTTCTTGTTATTTTGTTCTATTTTGAAGTCTTAATTTTTACCAGCAGGCTAACAGTGCTATTCTGTAGCAGTAAAGTTTGAAAGTTATACAGTCATTATTGTTTGGTGGTTTCAGCCCTCTCAGTACTGAAAATACTTGTAATTAGTTCAATAGCACTTAAAACATTCCTGTTACCGGTATTTATAAATATTTAATAATATAAACACTCAGAGAAATCAGAGGTTCCGGGGTCTGTGTTATACACACATGTATGTGTTTATACACTGTTCTACAGAAGATCATTCTGATGGCGATGTGTAGTCAGACTGTATCTGCCCTGCCGGACAAATCAAACAAGAAGATTGCTGCTCAGTGACAATTAGTACTTTTTTAGGTTTTAGGCTCCTTCCTCGGCTTTGCTTGCCTCAGGGTGCGGGGCTTGAAGAGGGTTCATGCGTCACCCTTCGTCGTCACGGGGTCAAGCGAGCAACGCCAGCAGCCTCTGCGGCGGAGAGTGGCTGGTAAAGTACAAGAGCCTCGTTGGGTCTTGACTCGGAAATCGCCTCTCACAGAACGCCGCGCGCATGCGCCAGGAATTCTGTGCCGTACACCAAAGGCGACGCGATTGATCGACAATGTGGACTGCTCTGTGGATGAGTGCACACGGTTCAAGTAAAAAAGATTTTTAAAAAAGTCAGAAGGATGTGAACGAGAAAAGCCCACGTACCCAGCCTTGTCAGAATGGATGTGCTTGATGCGAGAACAGACGCAAATTGTTTGTGATTTTAATACACAGAGTTGAACTCGAGAAGGGATTTAATCAGAGAGGTAGGTGCAATGTCAGCCTTGGGTTGTATTTTAGTTTGTAGTGCGCATGAAGGGTAAGAAGAAAATAGTCTGTTATTAGCGTCTTTGTAATATTTCTTGGTTGTCATGGGATTTGTTTTCTTACTTTACACTCAAACTGTCATAGTCACTCTCTCTTCTTTCACGCGAGCGCACTTAACTCAAAAGCAAAACAGAAAGATTTATATCTACCAAATGCACAGCTACAGCCAAAGCGTGAACCCAGACAGCAATTCTGACCTATTTGGGTTTCCGTAACACCGCAGTGTAAAGTCTGCGAATTATTGCCGTTCCTCTCGCAGACGCACCTTATCCCCACTCTCCAGCGGCAGCTGGGAGCTGCACGGTTATGACATACACCCCTTTCCCCCCCAGCCCATGAGTCGGCTCTTTCGCAGCCCGAAGTTACTGAGAGTCGGGCACGATGGGAGGATAGTGGGTATACGTCGCTCCCTCCCTCCTCTCCTCCCGCAATGCTGTTGGAGCGAGCGCCGTCATGGTGACGATGTGCTGGCGGGTCAGCTGACAAAGGTCATGCCTCTGGCTACTGGCGATTTGGACTGCTGCATAGGGAGCGCTGCTGGGGCCAAGAACGGAGGAGGCGGCTGGGCTGCCACTGAAACTCGCCGGGAGTAGCGCGCGTGCTCGACACGGCCGGTTCGCAAGTGCGCGTGAGTACATGCATAGCTGGGCGCCAAGGCGTGCTTGCTTCCTTCCTCTGCTGCCGCCGCCACATCTTGCACGAGGCAGGCGTTCTAGTGTAGTGTCCGTTTTCAGACCCTGAAGTGATAATATTTCCATGACGTGTTTTCTGACATAGATACAACTTCCACTTTGGCGCCTCTCACCTCGACCAGCTGGCGAATGGTTCCAACTTCATTTCTTAAGTGATATGATATGAGAGGGCCAACTTCTCATCTCCTCTGGTATGAGTCATATGACGATGACCACGATGAGGAATGGCCAATTTGTGTCTCACTTCATTATTGTAAGCCTCGATTAGAACCCAACTTGTTTGTAATATCGTCGATGTTCAGGCAGCAAATCTTAAGTCTAGATCCTGTGCCGGATACAGGTTTGTTGCTTTTGTGCAGGATAACGTGTCTTTACGGAAATGAAAAGTCAAGAGCCGGGAGAGAGAGAGCTGCGATATTGCAGTACTGATTAACTGACAGAGTCTGAAAACTGGTGATAGTTTTATTTTTCAGCCAGATAAAAAAATAATCGTAGTGGGGCTTTTGCGGAGTTGAAAGAGATTGCAACAAGGCGAAAGGAAAGTAATTTTAGGAATTAACCGAAAGAAAGGATTGACGGATTATCTTTGTCAAGCCGTTAAATGGCTTTTGTCTGTGTATGCTAACAACATAACTCGGATAAATTACGAAATACTTTTGCCTTCGTATCATGACTGAGTAATTGGGGCAGTCTAGTGAAAAGCTGGACTGGTCAGCTGAGTCTGGCGCGCTAGGCATCTGCATGATTTAATCTCAAACAAAAAGCTCTTCAGCATTGCAAACAGCCATTTGAGACCGCCTAGCGGCCCGTATCCACAAAGAGAAACCTCGGTAAGGGCAAGGGTGACATCAGCGGTAAACTCCCCTTCCATCGGAAGCAGAAGTGACGTAACCAGTTTGCCAAGTCTGTCTTTATTTGAAGGACGTGGAAGTAAAGGGCATGTGGCCCCTCCCTTCATGGCCACCTGCGTGACGTCATGACAAACAAGACTGATGCGCCGCTGAGTGTCGGCGTCCGCCGTAATGTCAGCCAGTCACGTGCCTGGCTCGGGTTGGTCGCTCGTCAGGATGGCAGGCGGCTTTTAGATAATACCGTCCTTCCCGCGATGACCTTTTCCGGGGTCAGAGGCTGTGTCGCCTCGCCCAGGACTAGTGCTAATCAGTTCCTTTGTTTACGCAGAATGATCGCTGCCTCTCACCTCAAGTTTTTGTCCGTCAAGTCATGGCTGTTTTAAATAATTATTTGTATGTTTCTATTTGATTTTGTAGCCATGTGTGTATGCTTGTCTGTATGTATGTAGAAAGGCAGGTACAGACAAAGTATTTATGTTCAAGATGGTGGAAGCGAGGGATGGGTGCGATCTTCAGTGAAGGTTGTTCTTTGTGTCGTACACACAGGCCCAGGGGCGGCAATGGTGAGCGAGGGTGGGTGGAACCTAAGTGCTTCCTCTCGCTCCTAGTACTGATAGAGGTCCGGGCTTCTCGAGGGTGGCGTCTCTGTCTTGCAGTGACGTACTGGTTTAGTTACAAATGACCAGCACGTCACGTGGCTGAGAGGATCGCACGCGCTGTCCCTCACGGTCTCCTCCATTTTCCTGCCCGAGTTACAGCTCTTGAAACTGGTATAAACAATGCCTCTTTGCTCGGCACTAAATCACTGACAGGAAAGTGGGACGTGTAGTTCCACTGGTTTACAAGTGCTGTGGGAAGGAAGGCTGGGATTCCAAACCGTTTCACATCCGACCCAGCTTTACCCCGAAAGTCATTTTACAAAACTGTTGTAAGAAGAAATTATTTACTAAAGTAAAATAGTTTAAACATCAAGTAACACAGTATTGATTCATTACAGAAACAAATTTATTTTATAAAGAAGACTGTAACGCAAAGAGAGCGGTTATATCTGCAATATCCCACCACATTACCGTTGGTTACATCATAATTACAATGTGCTATACGAGGTTCGGAACGGTTAAGCTACGTTTTCTCCCAAATTTGAAGTAGCTCGTGATTATTTTTTTTTTATTTTTTTTTTCCTTTTGCCTATCACCCTCCTCGCTCTTCCCTGCCGTATATATGCTTTTACCCCGATTTCCTTAAGACAATTTGAATCAATATATTGCGGTAGCTAGCACGAGTAGCCTCCACCAAGAAATGATCAAAAGCGCAAGGACAGCCGAGGTCTCAGGAACAGTCAATGACAAAGGAATCAGAGAACGCGAGCCACTTTAACCCTTGTGCTACAAACTTCATAGGTGTGTGTGTGTGTGTAAAACGATTAGGTCACATGAAAACTAATTAACGCGAGATGGCATCACGAGGTAATATTCTAAAGACGCGATTTCAGCGAGAATATTAACTTATCAAAGCTAGCGACCTCTTGAGGCCGTCCGACAGTCACTTGTCAGGAACTGCTCACTCTTCTTGACTTACCAGGGTCAATGACCTGCCACTAGACGTGAGAAACGTGCATACGAAATTCTGACATGTGAAAGTTCTACCTCTCTATGATAACTATGGCAGGAAAAATCAAAACAGTGATAGCGATTTCAATAGTTCAGTGACCAGTGTTACATCATGAAGAGAATCGACTGATGCCGTACAGTCAAAACATTCTCATCTGCCCTTGAATGCGGCACTAACCGTGAAAGCGAGGCTGACCATAATTTATCTTCATGTGTACTTGTGTGTGTGTGTGGGGGGGGTGTCCTTTAATGGCTACGTAAACTGCAAAACATTCACTTATTAAACGAACGACCAAGCAACCAACGATTAGGTGGCGGCCTGCCATACGACCTACCGGGAAGGTCCCCATTGTTTCCTGGCGCTATCTCTGTCATGCTCTGTGCTCTTTGTGGACACAGACTAAGGAGGACACGCTGCTGTGGGAGTTATCACCGAGTCTTGTTACCGGCATAATTGTTGTCGAGTATAAGTGTTTTCTCTAAATCTTTCTCTTGTGTGAAAGGACCGTTTGTGCATTTTGTTTGCGATGTGGTTCGCAACAGTTTGTTCTAGTCATGAAGATGAGTCTTTTGTTGGAGGTATTTTTTGTTGGTTTACTATTTTCTGTCACAACCACACAGTCCGACATGCGTGCCCTTTCACAACACCAAATAAATAAAGATGAGCCAGGGTTTTCCGCCCAGCTCAACACACAAATATTCAATTTAAGCAAACATCAAACCTTTAAATGCTTGTGGTCATTTTGGCATAGTAGTCTCGTCTTGTCGGTCGCAAGATGCTGCTGTCTGTACAGCATCTCCCACAGGCTCCTCACAGTTCGGTTCGTCTAGTCACCCGTTGCTCCATCTCAGACACGCTCTGTTGGTTCTCTTTCGCTCTCTGTCTCGGCAGAGTGCCGGGTGAAGTCGAAGCCTGTGGGATCCTTACTTTCGCTTCCCTGATACCTGGGTGAGCATTGCGCTGACTGCACGGGATGGACGGAAATTTTCATGAACTGTCTGCACACTTCTTTTGCGCCCGAGTATCCTCTTAGATGTCTGCACAGAAATAAAAACTTACCTTCGCACTGTATTACAAGCAAGGATTGTTTAACAAGCGGGTCAACTATACACCTGGAGATGTACGCCGGGAAAGTCTATTACTGATCAATTGCAGAAAAAAATTTAAATATTAATTGACACCGTTGTACTGGTTACTCTGCGATCGAGGCTGGATTAATTACTAGACATTCACCTGCCTACTCCTAAAACTCCTCACCAACAGCATTCCTAGCCAAAATATTTATTTTCGTAGCATTTTTCTTTTCATCACAACAACACAAATCGCGATAATTTCTCAGTTACAACTGTGAGTAGGCTTTAATTGTTAGGAATGACATGACACATATTTGTAATCTAATTAATAGTAATTTAGCCATCTTTTCAAGCTGGCTTACTCATTAATAAAGGCGATGTCTTTTGTATAGAAAAGTCAGTGTTGGAAGGTTTTCCTGATAGACAGCGCACGTGTCTGTGTGTGTGTGAGAGAGAGAGCAGGTGTGAGTGAAAAGCTGAAGAGCTATGTGCAGGGCCAAAATTACTCTTTTTTCATTCTGTTGTCGGGAGGGATCACGAGTTCCTAAAATAAATGTCGCTGGCTTTCGGAGTGAAACATTGTAAGCCACCAACGGCTCCATTTTTTGCGGCGGCAACGACTCCGCGTGTCATAACGCATGTCTTACTCATGTCGCTACGCATGTCTTCACTCATGTCAAACCCTATGTGGAAAGTGACAAAATGTTTTACCCCATAATACCAAGACAGCAGGTTCTGCGGTTGTGGTGGTGGTATTTCGGAAAGGAGAAAGGGTCGTTGGGGAAAGACATCACACAGAGATGATTTTTTTTTTGTTCAAAAAATTCTCCAAACAGACAAGGTTAGCAGACTGAGTGGAACCTTTACACAGATGTTGCTGAATGAAAGGCTACACAGATGTTGCTGATAATGGCTGCACTGTGAAGGCGTGCCGGTGATTTGGCTCATTCACGGATATGTATTCCGGATCACGAGCAACGTGTGCGTGCTACCGCCCAGCACCGTCATCTCCAAAACAATTCCATCACGCCTCGCATAAACTATTCGGGGATGTTTACTTAGCTCCCCACCCTGCCTTCTCTCTCTCGTTTGCTGGCTCCCTTTTTCGAGCTGGTCATCATCGTCCCTAATATAACAACTACAGCACGCTGACGATATACAGTCCAAAAATGTTTTCTGTGTCATGTGCACCGGACTGTCCTGACAAACTGGAAACCATCAATAATTACAAAGCAACACATCGCTGCGTTGAAAACAGGAAGGATAAAGTACAGGCTGTTTACATGTTTCTTGTTTGCCTACTTTAAGTAACCGGTTTTTTTTTTTTTTTTTTTTACAAACGGGGAAAAATATCTTATAAACATCAATCATACCAACCCAATCATATCGAAGAGTTTATTTTCCTTAATTAGACAAATTAGATGATATAGAAAGATTACAGACGATTCAGTGCTAGAGACGAAAGGCACTATGGCAGGAAGGGGCACTGACTAGCGAAAGAGCGATGAGGGAAGGAGAAATGGAAGAAGGAAAAAGCAAATAAAGAGGAAGTGGAAGTGGGAGAGAGATAAAATAACCAAGGGGAGGTGGAGGGGGAGAGAGATGGAGGAGGGACTGAGGTGGACTTGAATACCCTAATGGTCGCTAGTATCTGCACGAACACAAACACTTGGTTTTGCTGGTAGTACCACTTACTAATGAAACCGTCAAGTAGCGCCATCTCGTGCTTTTCCTGCTCAGCACACGTGCACGAGGAATGAGGGCGCTTGATCGAGGGCTTGATGGATGAGTGGGAATGTGAAGCCCGCTACTTTAGTTTGTCGGTCAATGCAAAAACGTAGAAAAAATTTGAATTACTTTTTTTAATTCGATTTTTTTCTCAAGAGTCAAAATACTGTTTGTTTTACATAGTCAAAATACAAGTGTTTTTCAGGATTTGATACACGTCTGTTTTTTTTGTTTGTTTGTTTGTTTGTTTGTTTGTTTTTGTTTGAGACTTTATTCTTTGAGACAGGGGCAGTGAGATTATAATGATATATGGGATGTGCGCAATCTTGTGAGAATCAAAATAATATACACTGTATATAATTGCTCACAGCTTGTTCTTTGATCACTCTTTGTGAGTGGGTCTTACAATGATGTACATGACGTTACTCCTATTAGAATCCTATAGTGACATATGCATCTAGCAACACGTCACCATAATGTTTCCTTATGTGATATAGGACTGCACAATCCGATGATGTATTATGTGACAAAATATGGTGATGTGAAAGTTTCCTCGATGGACGAAATGTACTAAAGTCGACAAACAGATTTTCTAGAACCCAGGATCAAATTTCTTTAAAATCAGACACAAAGCGGCTCTGAAGACGATCAACCGTGCCACCTACAGTTTTTTGCGCACGTGACATTTAAAGCACATAGCTGACGTGGCCCTGGTGTTTCAAAAGCAGAATCAGTTGGAGTCCTCGTTAGGCAGTAGTAGGTGGGCTGCAACTCATATCGCGCCGTGACCTCAGCTTTTGTGAAAGTATCTGTAGCACCTCCGTCTAGTTCTGTGGGGTCGGACGTGGCCCCGCAGGTCAGAGCGAGGTGTGTGTGGGGGAGGGGTAGAGGGCAAGGGGGGTCTGTGAGACTGTGGGTAGCGCTGATAGGAGGGAAACCGTTGTGCTGCTGAGAAATAGGGGAGCGGGCATCGACCCTGGGGTGCGTGGCCGGTTAAGAAACGGGTAGGAGATTTGTGACGAGTAGTGTGCAAATCCAGGTCTGCGATTAGTTATAAGAAAGGATTGATGTTGCTGGCGATAAGCTGAAGGACGTGTGCGCGCGCACGTGTGTGTTTGCTTGGTGATAAGAAATGTTGGTGTGGAGAAGAGTGATAGGAAATGTGGGCATGTGATCCTAGTTTATCGCCACTGCAGATGGTCTCTAACGTTTTGGTTGCGGAATGTCTGACTCTCAACATAAATTGGGTAAACCTACCGGACTTTGTTACACCTGGCTAACGATTCCAACCAGAAGGCTGTCACAGACATGGAAGTATGTGACAGCTCTGGACATTGGGAACAAAGCTGAGCAGGTCTGGTCAAGGTCCTTCGCAAAAAAAATTTTTTTTTTTCTTGGCACTGTATTCATGCGCTCCTCACTGACGTCATAGGGCGTGGAAGGATGGCGAGCAAGCGAGCGAAGATAAAACATGTTTTAGCAACTTCGCAGTTTTATTGGAGCAAAACATTTTAACGTCTTGCATTTGTTTACACAAGTTCTCGGTGTGGTTTTGCCGCAGGTGTAACATACACAGTGAGAGATCCCCTTTCACCTGCCTCAAGTTCTGCTCGATTCTGTGCTTTTGCTATAAAGTGATGTTACGGAGTGAGACACTGTTGCCCGAGTCTGGACCAATTCTTTCTCATTTTTTTCTTTTTTCATTTTTTTCTTTCCTTCACTTACTTTTTTGGCCTTCTCTGCTGTTTCTTTACTTCATTCCTTCATTCATTCCTTTCTTTCGTAGGTTTTTTTTCCATTCTCCCTTCCCATCTTTTGTTTTCCTTCCCTTCCTTATTCTCGTATTTATTACTTCTGCCTTTTCTAGTTCTTCTTACTTCAATTTAATGAAAGGAACCAAGGGAAACAACTCACTGTGAATTCATCGAACTGTATTGCAAATCTCTTGACACGTCGACACTGGGAAACAAAACAAAAAAGAAAAATCCCATTTCACAATGTCCCGGGGGCACTGGCTTCTGTGCGCCTGCGTGCTCCATCAGATTATCACTAATTGGCCGCCATGGCAACAATGGCACAACCAGTCATGCGGTTTCCTGCTCGGATTTGCTGTTCGTCTCTTAATTAATGATTTATTTCTTTGGTTTATTAGACGCAGATTGTTGTTTTAGTTCTATACATTGTCCGTCACTTTCCTCTACTTGTCCATGTTATTCTCGTTTGTATCTTTATTTGACCTAAACCAAAACCCCTTCAACCCTACTTTTTCTGGCAAAACTTTAAGCAATATCCATTGCAATTATTACATAAATTATGTGACAAATATTGCTGAAACTCAAATGAATGTCACTTGATCCTGATACTTCTCCTGTTTATGATATTTCATCTTTGTATGAATGCCAACAGTGTGGTATTTTGACAGGACTGAATACATCACACACATCATTATAATGTCCTAGATATCAAATAACATGCTGTTAACTATCTTCGGTGTACACCATGTGGGAAACACAATGGTCTTACTCTTAAACAACAATGAGTTTTTCTAGGTAAGGGTCTTACTAAGTTAGATGCAGGGTAGTTTCATACTTGAATAACGTTTTGCTGCTGCAACTCCACCGACTTCGTTGATAGACTCTTCATCGCTGTCTGTCGTGAAACAGTTGCCTGCCTTTCCCCCACCCTCCGTCACTTAAATGAAAAGACAAAGATTCTATTGAAATGTATTGAGCCTCCATCACAGCGCGCTGACAGTATCAACTCGTGTTACCTGCCAACTTTCAACCGCATGGCGTCTGCTCGGCGGGTATTTCTCGCCTCCCTGCCTCGCCCTGCACTCTTTCTTGGGACTGGGGACAAATTACAACCTTTGGGGAGTCTCGCAGTTTCTTGTGGAATAAGATTACAGCTTTTCTGTGTCCCACAAACCCACGTGACACGGACAGGGTGACTCTGTACCTGCATTTGGCAGGCTCACGGTCCGCAGGTGAACACCCGGGTCAGTGCTGCTCGGCGCAGGAAGGCCGCCATCTCCACGCCACCCAGGACTTTGTGTAACATTCACTTTTAATGAACAGATGGACAAAAAGTAAGTACGTGTATTTTAAATACAGAAAATAGCGGAGAGTTTTTGTGCTGCGCCACTAAACATACTTGTCATGAACAGTAGTCTTTGTGTAAACACAAACCTGTAAATAAATACAACAAACCGCTAAATAAATAAATAACTATTGATTTCATTCCCTGACTCCTTGACTAGAACTTACAGAAGGATTCACACGTCGAGTGAAATTAACTTTGCTAGTCACACGAGAGGAAAAGAGAGAGAGAGCAGATTTTTATGACTGTTTCGAGACTATTGATACGTGGCTTTTAAGTTTCTTGTAAGTTTTTTCTTCTTCTTGTCAGCCACCCTTTTCTTCTCTGTATGACTCGCCAGACAAAGGAGTTAATTACACAATACTGGGAGATGTCTGCAACGAAGAGTGGTTATGTAGGCGAGAGAAACTCGACTACCTATCTCTTTGCTGACGTGGAAACTGTTTCCAGTTACATTTGACATCCTGCTTCTTTGACATTGTGTAACCACTTTCAAATACTTATAGAAGACTCTTCTAATCTCTTGAAGTAAACTTGTAGGTAACTCGCTGTGCACAAAAAATTGTTCTGGAGGAGAGTAACTGAGCTATTTGACCAGTGGTCTGACCAGACAGTCGTCACCTTGCTTTTGAGTTAAACTTTTTTGTTAAAATTGCTCATAGAAAGGATGGATAGATGCCACTATAATATTATTCTTTCTCCTCACCCCTTCTTCTCTCTCTCTCTTTTGCATGTTCGCCATTCGGGTTTTTCCCGGCCTCTGAGTTCTATTTTTCTGCGTTCTTGACTTTCAAGTGAGATTCCTGGGCTCAGGTCCAGTGGGCCTACTGAATTAAGACACGTTCTAGCAAAATATGAACGGCTAACTCCAGAGGTAAACACTGGTTCCTAGATGGGGAGTGAGAACTGACGGCATTTGTTGGAATAAATATGAAGTCTTGTGTACAGCCTTTAACTTGCAATTTTTTAAATATATATTTGGAAGTTGTAACTTCCTTATACAGAACAGCAGAAAGTTTTGTACGGAGTATCCCCAAAATTTATAGGGAACATCCATGAAGATTTTACAGAATACCCGTACAATTTTTGCAAAATAACTTTTTCTACATTTTTCTGTTACATATGACAAACCATTATTCTGTCCTGTTTAGCAATGCCAATATTTACTGTATCGTCCAGTGCTTGACAGCGATAACCAGCGTTTGTCCCAATACTTTCAGCGGAAATTTCTCGTAATTTATGGAAGTGTTAAGTGGATCCAAACGAACCTTTAGTCATGCACGAGCTTCACGGCTCTAAAGCCGAGCAGATGTTGCGGGGTGGAGAGAGCAAGAACCCTGAAAAATAACCGTGTAATCACAGCAACCTCTCCTGCTTGATAAAGGCACATTGTTGAGATTATTATCATTGTTATATTCTAGTAACACAACGAGCTAATTGTCATTGTGAAATTGGATTTGTTGACTATATCAATGTGAATTTGCTGGAACGGAAAGAAATCAGAAGGCACGAATATTTTCTATAGGTTTATAGATGCCTTCGCGTGCCTGTGTGTGTGTGTCATGAGATTACAATTGAAAGTTCGAGGGGAGAGCAAATCCATAAACCAGATTAAAACGACAGTGAATGACATGTAAAGCTATATAGCTCTGCCAGTGTTAACAATGTTTGTTGATGCAACAAATGGGAGTAAATTTCTTCGAGTCGGGTGAACGCCTTTTCAACGCTTGCAGATTAGACATGTGCACAATAAATATCGTGAGACGATTTAGTAAGGTGACCACAGCCCACATAATTTGAAATGATCGAAAACCCAAAATACAGGTTGAAACGTTTAAGCAAAAAATATATTAATTATTTCATTAGTTATAGCTATAAATATCATTAAAGATCGTATAACCGATGACACTACAAGGAATGCTATAGTTTTTCTTATTTCTTCACTTCTTGCTTTTCCTTTCTTTCTCTCCTTCCGTCTTCCGTCCAGTGTTTCTCATTATTTCCCTTCCTTCTTTCCTCAAATCAAAGAAGATATATTATTGAAAAGCTAGAGCGCCAAAATGTCGTTGACCTGACCCATATTGTACACCCGAGATTGGGTGATTGAAAATATCCTGGCTGTTCCCATAGCAGAGACACCCAATACATCACCTGTGTTCAATCCATCAGCGGAACGGCTTTATGTCGGAGGAGCGAGGACCTCTTTCTGACAAGCAAAACAGAGAGAGAGAGGGTGAGAAAAATACGGGGATGAGATAGAAGAGAGAGAGCAGGCTGTGAACTCCTACTCAGTGCGACAAAATTTATGTTTTGACCCGAATCGTGTAGGTAGGGTAGACCTCCAATGGCGAGGAGGGCGGGTGAATTGGCAAATCGGAAGAAGAGAGAGGCGGGTCTAAAAAGTGATAACATCTGTGTTTCCAGAGGCAATTTAGACAGAAGCATGAGATTTAGACATGTTGAAATAATCTGTTCCGACATGTTGATGTAAACGTTAGATCACGGATGTGTATAGGAGGATTGCTGTCTGCCAAGACCAACGCTTAGCCTCTTGCCAAGTTCTCCGCTGTTAGTCTCGGCGAGCCTAAACAAAGAATGTGAGTAAACCGGAAGCTTTGTAGTCTCATGCCTCGTTTTAGTAGTAAACTGGAAAATAATCGTCTGCCATTAGTCCAGTTATACAAGTTCGTGGTTAGACATGATGAAATAAACGTTAGATTTTGACCTGTTGAAATAAGCGGTAGACGGATATTGAGAAGTATATTGAGAAGTACTGATATACGCGTTAGATATACATATTGAAATAAGCACCTAGAGACTTTCAGGCGCGCGCGCGTGTGTATGTGTAATGTGTGTTCGTTGTCGTTCGCCATGGAGAAAATACACCAGGCCTGAGATTAAACTTAAAGTGAGTGTCCATATGTGAAATAATTAGCGCTTTCCTGTCTCCAGGTTCACTGAGCCCTCAGTGTCCCTGAGCTCATTTTCCTTTCAATGTAGGTCAGTGCTGGGTGTCTGTGCACTATTTCTTTGGGAGCCTGCAAAGCGTGACTAAAGCTTTTGGCAGGTGATTGTAGGGCGGCTTCATAAAAGCCTTTGTCTGAGGAGGAAACAACAGACTCACCTGTCGCTCAATCGGCGGTCAGTACATTTCACTAGGAATATCAAAGGCATAGAGGAACAATGGCTCAATGCTTGTCTGTGAGATTAATAAAAGCAGTTCTAGTCAGCGAAATTTTCTTTCATGAGTTATCTGCACCTGCTAAAAGAGCTGTGTCGAAGAGAAGAACAGTTAATAGGTACGAGAAACATAGTTGCAAAGGAAAGAAAATAAGCAAATGAATCAAAAGAAGCAAGAATTGGAAATAAAAGAAACAGGTCAAAAACTAAGCATTTGTACAGAAGCGGCAGACACGTGTCAGGTGAGAAAAAATGTCCAAAACCAATTAAAGGACGGAACCTTTTTGATATACGAATGCTCTCAACAGTATCTAGCTGTTACGGAGTGATGGATAATAAGAATAAGTTAATCAAAAGAAAAAACGCTATGTTCCAGAATGTCAGCGAGGATCGTAAGTGTTGGAATTAAAATCTCGCCTTTTCAAACATATTCCTAAAGACTTTGACAGGTAAAATTATTACTTTTAAAGATCAACCTTTAGACACCATTGAATACGTGAATACCAAGATTCCAGACAAGGAGGAATAATTACTCCCTCCCCTTTCCCACCGTTCAGTAGTGTAGGGGTTTTGCTAGGAGACAAGTAGAAGGACGGACGTGCTCTTCCTGACTACAACATTCTCAGAGTCAACCCTTGGTGGTGCCGCCCTTTCGGTGGCATCGTTGAGCCCAGTCTTTGCACTCTGGTATCAAAGTATACCTGTGACCAGAAGATCTACCGCAAGTCCCATGTCTGCACTAATCTCGCCACAAACTGCCACAAATGTAAATGTTTCCATACTAGCAGCTTCCGCCCCCAAGAAAAACCTAAGTACTCACCAACCTGTTGTTGTGGCTGTGCTGTGATTAGAAAAACATCTCGTCTCGGGGCCGACTTATTTCTGGATATTGCAACTGCATGTAAAGTCAGCTGTCAGTTCGTTTCTGTAGACTGCGGTCTCACCCCTTCAGTTACAGCGGGTACTGACCGCGAACTTGTATTACACATCCATGTATTTATCCGCTATTACGGTTCTCTTGGCTCTCAAGTCAAGCCACCAAGTATTAGTAAATAAACGTATAGGCATTGCAGTTTCTTGCCGTGAAATCTTTTTCAAGATTTAGAAAGTTGTGAAAAGTATCCTTGACTTGGTTAAGAATGGAATCTGTTCTCCAGATACTGTCATTACTAGTATTATAGCATTCCTTTCACTTAGGATGAGGTTGGCGATGGCCATTTGAGAAACTCGCTTTAGTACGTTCAGGTTGTTTCGAGCGCTGAGTGGCAAAAAAGTGTAGGTTAGATATTTGCAATAAAAATGCAAGCTTCTCAAAGCGCAAGCATGTAGGGAGCAGATAAAGTAAATGTATATGTTGATGTTAGGACTTGTCAGAGGAATTTCTAAACGTCCCCGTCAACCACTAAGCAGGGAACATGAATAATGAACAATACACTGCTGACTTTAGCTTTTGGTAAACAAAATCTCTCAACGCGCGCTACATCTCCCCCCCCCCACACACACACATTCGCATGCGTGCGTTCGCAGACACACACACACAGACGCACGCACGCACACACACACAGACACGCTCGCTTTCCATCAGACAGGAAGAGAGGTGAAAGCCCACAGCTGGGATTTGATGGAAGTGTCGGCTACTGTTTTGTTGACATTGCCGTGCTTTGTCTCCAGGTGAGCGGCGAGGTGCACTAGGAGTGTTAGTGGCACGTTTCCTGGCTTTACACGTGTGTTGCATCTCCACATACACTTACATGTGTGTTGCATTTACTGCCGCGCTTTCGGGACACGCTGTATAACATTTACTTTCGCGTCGGCGCGGTGTTTACACAATGAACCGAGATGTTGGCTAGCCGACTTACCCAGGGGCAGATCTTTTACAGGGCAGAGAGGAAGAACAGATGTTCTTCGTCAAAAACTTCTTCATCTCATTCTTCTTCGTTGTCGACCCTGTCTGTCCATCTCATTTCTTTCTGCTCCCTTACTTTTAAAGTGAAGTGATTGACGTGGCAAAGCGCATCCTCTCCGCACTTACACGGAGGCTGAGAGTCGTATGTGTTCGTTAGTACTTAGTCGTGTACTTAGAACATGCAGACAACGGGGTCATTTCACAAGTACTAACAGTCAATTATCCAGTACATTGTCTAACTAGTGCTTACAGTCTCTACAATTAGAAGCCGTTAAAAAAAAACTACGGTATAGATTTCAAAAACATTGATGATCTCCTCTCAGGTTTTTTTTTTCTTTATTATATCTTTTGACACTGTATGATTATGTTCAGACAGCTTGGGAAGGCCACAAATGACGACGTGCGTCCCAAAATAAACTATAAATGTAGCTCTGGTTTGAACTGATCGTAAATTACTGTCACGACCGCAATAAACTGTCCCAATTTCAAGGTGGTATTTTTCCTTGATATAGAGGACAAACGTCCCCTGAAGGAAAGACGTAAGCAGTTAAAACTAATTTTTGTCTTCGCTGGTCCTACATCACAGAGAACTCCTTAACGTCTAATGCGTGATATGATCTGTGATCAATATTGTTAAAGTTCCTGCAATATTCAACAGAAAATCGTTGACTATGTTTGTGCCTCCAAGTCTCCAACTGTTCTGTTTTCCGCGCAGGAAAACAAAGGGAGTTGTGGGGTTGGGGGAGAGGTTAAGGACGTTGTACACGAAGAATGGAGCATGCAGGCTTCCTGCAAAACTATTTACTAGTTCTTGTATTGTGATTGCTCTACTTCTGTGCCCTTACGCTAGCCCCCTCTCTTTCCTGTAGTTTCCTGCTGCTTGTCGGCGCGTTACCCTAGTGCACTGGAGAAAAAGAGTTTGGCGATGGTCTAACTCGCCGGCTTTGCTTATGCGGCGTCTTCTTGCCCCTCGGCGGCGGTTCACGTACACACAGAGCGCAGGTACACCTCATTGTTTTCCCCCTCCCCCTGTCGGCGAGTGCAGGTCACGTCACGTGACTAGGGGGGATGGGGAAGCGTGAGAGGGGAAAGATGTCTGTGGAGCGCGATTCTCGCAGATGCTGGCGACCTCTTTCGTCTGGGTCGCGAGCCTGCGTACAGATCACTGCAGACGGTGTGGGAGGGTGAAGTGCTGCATGCTGCTTCTTGTGGCAGTCGCTGGAGTCGGCGTTGTTGTCGTTGTGGCGGCGAGGATTGGCTTGTGGAGGATTTGTGAGGTGGGAGGGGAGGACGTGGTGACCGTCACTCCTTTGGAAAAGGTGAGCGTAGAGCAACAGTTGTTACCGGCAGACAGATGCCCGGTTAGGGAGAGAAACAACCAGCAAGCCAAAGGACAGAGGTCCATCTCAGCTCCCATTACTGACCCTTGACGTTTCTTTAATGAGCGAGCACCAAAGGGGAGTGAAGCGAAAAAGAGAGTAAAGATAATTACCTCATCCAGCTGGCTTCTTGCCTTTTACAGTTATAATTGCTGTGAGGGGCCCTGTGTCTCTGAACATCCACCATGTTTTCACTTTAAGTAGGTTTCAAATTTCTCTGTCTCTCGTTCAAAGTTTTTCTATCTTTACATCTTGAAGTTTGAAGATGATTTTTTACTTCTGTCAATGTCGGCCACATTGTCTGGATGCCATTCTTCTGATTATTTGACTGTCTACCTGATTTGACTGTATTTTCTTCTGGCCTTCTGATGTACAGTAACTGATATTGGAAAACACATAAGCAGACCCAGTTCTAACATTAAGCGAACTAAGCAGTTGCATAGGGCGAAAACACGGAGGAAAGCAGCGTCTGCTAATTGTCTAAGCGAAGAATGATAGAATATTGCGTGCATGTTCGTGCATGATTCCGGTAACTTACAGAGTCTGTTGTTCATTTGACACCTGTAAACATCTTTATTAAATCACGCAGACAGCCTTCCTAATGGTGGAAATTTGTCGCGCCGTGCAGTCAACAGCATGTTGTGTTCAAAGACACATACATGTTAACCTGCAATAAACTGTTGATACCATCTAATAGGAGAACATGCCTTCACCTCGCTTCCCTTTCTCTTTCGTGTTTCACGTGCTCCAGACTGTGTTCAGGACGCCTTGAACGGTAGGAATGACATAGAAATTCTTGCAAAATAATTATGTCTAATAAAATCTCTAAAAACAAATGTGTAAGTACATGAAGTCACTATTCATATAAGATATAGTCTTTATAATAATTCACTTCATCTTGTTTTCTTCAAATTTGAGAGAGGTACAAATGAATCATCCTTAATAATCATCATGAATCATTACGAAAATTCTGTACCCAATATTGCTCGCGCGCGCAGTGTGGCGTTGTGTGTGTGTGCACCTGTAGTGTAAGGATGTGGGTGTCCACTGCATGCCTGTGCGACTTCAATATTGACATTCAGTAACGTTCTGTTTGAATTGTTGTCATTCCTCTGTGTGTGAGAGAGAGAGATGGCGGGCGGGAAGGGATTTTTAAGGCTGTCTTCAGACAAATGTGGATGGGCGCTTTAAGCAGTTTTGGCAAAGGTTTTACATGACCATAATAGAAAAATTTTGCCAAACTTGATCAAATCATTGTTCGTGTTTGCCCAGTTAAGAATAGCCTTTACGAACAACAAAGGTTTGCGAGATAATGTGAAATAAAGAGGAGGACAAATGCTCTATGAAGAAGCTCAGCTGCTAACGGAGTGAAAAAGCGTGGAAGTCATAGAAATGCATAAAATGATAGGAAGAAAATAAACAGAAATAAAAGAAATAGAAAGTAAAGTTTCTGAAGTGGAAAAAGGGATGGGCGTGGAACTTGGAGATAAAGAGAAGCGAAAGGAATGACAGGGCGATGTAGCGGGCAACAGACTGGATGGTTACATTACCATCACAGCAATTACAGACATCATTAATAAGTAATGAGACGATTACCAGCTGACGCTAACAGCACAGTTCAAAGGTCATTTGTCCACACCCACCACCCCTAGATCCCATCGCTGCTTCTCCCTCTCTCTAATTGTTAGCGAAATACACTGGAAAGGTTAGAGAAAGCTATTCAAGTAATTGATCAGATGTTGATAAGGCTTTAGAAACGTTTAATGACTGTGTGAAAGAAGATGCATTATGTATAAGAAAACGCGTGTATACAAAGGGACACAGAAGACAAGAATGTCTTGATATGAGTTCAGAGAAAACAGGAGACCAGTTTGTGCCTCGCTAAACGAAACAGATCTGCTAACCTTTTGTAAAGGTAGAAAAGAATATAAAAACCTTATTTATAAAAAAAGACAGTATAACTATGGGATAATAAACTTGTATCACTTATCCATAATCAACATGGTTTCTGGAATATTGTACATAATATTCTACCCAGACCCCCAGCCACCATCCTAACCCCAAACCTCCCCCACCCTGTTTCTTTGGAGACGTGTCCCGTGGTAACTAGTGCCGACGAAACGTGCTCAAGATTTTCTAACTGCTGTAGTTGGACAGTAGTGTCAGCCCACTGGACGGTCGTTTCACGTGCAATCGCCAAGTTCTATAAAAATGTGCACATCAAAAATATTGTCTTACTCTCTTGTCTATTTGTTAAATATGCCGTCAAATACCAGCTGGAAATATATCAGATAATTATCATAAGTAATGAGATTGATAGATGTGATTTATTACGGAAACCATACTTTGAACAGCTGTGCCATCAAAGAGAACTGCAGTCTCTCTAATACTGTAAAGACAGCTGGGGCCATCAACGATGCGAGCCGCCATTTTCATCTCTCGCATTTTTCCGGGTATTCCCTTCATCTTTCCTTTTATTTTCCATGTGTTCCGATGGAGTGTGTCAAGAGAGAAAGGCGCTTTAAATGGTATGAGTGGCTAAGAAGTGCTTGACAAAGGATTTATGGATTATCCCGAACACAAGCTCTGAAAGCAATCAAACAGAAATATAGTAACTTACTTTTCTCGTTGCTGTGAGTTGTGGTAGGTCTCGTATTGTGTGTTGTACGAATGGCGTCTTGTGTCTGACGTCTTGTGTCTGACGTCTGGTGTCTGACGTCTGGTGTGCGTCATTTGTTCTACGTCACTTGGAACTGGGGGGCGGGGAAAGAAGACGTCATATATCAGAGAAAGGAGTTGTTCTAAAAATGACGACATGAGCAGATAAACAACGGTCTTCTCCGCCATCTTCTTTATAACTTTCTCAGTGACATTCCTCTAAATTTGTGCTTCTTCGATTCGATTCACTTGCAAATCTCTTTATCCTCATCGTCATCTGCGGGTGCTCATCGAGTGTTGTGTTGTCTGTGATACGTCGTGCGTATGCTAAGGTAAATGTACGTTCGTTATTTTACAACCCGTAAACAAATGTTATCCGTCGTGATCATTTCCCTCTTGTTTTCTCTGAATGTTTCGCAGTGATACAGATTGGCTCGACAAAAAACACGAATTCCCTCCCTCCTCTTGTTTTCTCGTATTTTTTTAAGAGGTACAAATCATGGACGTGTATTATATGGATATTATTTCGTGGTACAAATGAAGCACAAATTGTGAATTTTTTTTAATTGCAAAAGCACTTAAGGAGGGGCAGAGATTGTCTGCGGCTTTTTTTTAAATGACGAATGATGCAAGGGAAACGTATAATTTTGGCCAGTCATATATATATATAATGTCACTATATATATATGTCACCCATAGTGACATGTTTAGGGAGAGAGCAGTACATGTACTTTTTTTCACAAAGCCGAGCACGGGATGTTTCCCCTCTACACTCTATTAATCTTACAAAACTGTCACCGGCACTGACGATTTGCATTCACTGCAGATAACTCATCCAGTAATTTCTCTCATCAACATTCATAGCCAAGATATCTACAATTAGAACCCAACCGACAAAAGGCAATAGGGTAATTTTCAATGAAATGATGGTCTGTGATAATTTTCTGTTGTTTTGTTGTTGTTTGTTTTTTTTTTACCTTTAGCTCTGCGTGATTACTAAGCTGCTTCATCTCAGAAAATGATCTCTTACAGAAAATCTTCTCCCGTTAATGAGTGTGGATATATGCTTAACAAATGAGAAAGAAAAATAAGAAACGCAGATCAGTAGCCCATAAGCGCCCATGTTGGTGTGCATACTCGATAAACAGGATAAAACATCGCACAAAAACCTGCTCAAGACTTGAGGTCCAACGTAAAATCCGCGATACAGACGAGAGTGTAAAGTATATTATTCTTTGTGTGCAGTTACCTGCACACCCATACAAGTACAGTTAGGATGAACAGACTCCGCCCTAACTTTTTCTTCTTTTTTCTTTCTTTTTTTTTTTTGTTCTTCTTTTTGGAATGCACAGTCCCGTGCTTCAGCATTCTGTGAGATATGGATTCAGAGTTTCAGCGGAGCAGACAAGAGTCCTAGCAGGGGGTGCCGCGTGCTTGCTTTGCGTGAGGCGTGTTCACCGTTCACATCTCCTTTACCCTTCTTCATCCGACGTGGCAGTCGCTAAGCAGCTCGCAGATGTAGTTGAGGAAAGAAAAGACAAGATTTATGTTGATGTTTTTCCCGCGTGGCGTCAATAACACACAAGGTCCCTGGGGGGCTCCTGGGTGTGTAGTCAGTCGTGGGCTGCACACCATCTGGAGAGGACTAGACAAAAACCTTCTCATTCGGAATCAATGCGCTTATTATAAATTGTACTTTAGCTTACTGCAGCAAAACCTTTCATGATCACATTGATGGGCAGATGGTGCGTAGGTTGACACGTTTTGAAAAAAAGATAGATTAATGAGGATGAAGTAGAGAGGCAATAAAAAAAACCACACCTGAAGCTTCATACCTGAAAAAGTGTCCTGGCTCACTTACGTTACTCGTCTCTGTGGATTCATGGACTTTTCTTTTGAGCAATCCCCACTCAGTTGAGCTCTATTTTTTCGTTGATTCGGTGACCTGCACATACCTGAACAGGTAAGTATGTGCACTAACGAGCATTTATTAATTTTCCTAAGCAACCCTCAAGCCACACAACTACTTCCATAGTGTAGCGGATATTGCGTTCAGCATGTTTATTTTGTTCACAGTTGCCGTCATATTGACGGACCTTCCGTACAAAAAGGTTAGCAGGTCTCTGCTATCTGCAGAGTTGTTTTATCTCATCAGTTGGTCATCATCGCGCTCCTACCGAAGATATTAGGAACGACTAGTCAGACGGTTTGAGTTAGGGCTTTTATTTTTTCGCTCGTTTATTTATTCTTTATTTCATTTCTTCTTCAAATATTAGCTCTTCAATTAAGCCTGAATGTATTACTATTGCTAAAGTTTCTCTTCGACCGATGATTTATGGTAATAAAAAACCAAGCTACTTGTGACATTACATAACAATGCTGTCAGTGCGTTTTAAGCAGAATATACGAATAACAATTAGTTAATCATTATCAAAGTTCTTTGTTTCGATAGCATGTAGATGTGATGTGTTTTCATCCTTTGCTGAATGTGACTTGCGCCCCCCCCCCCCTCCTTCCGTTTACTTTAATGACGTCATACTAATTTTTATATTTACATATTTTAGTCAAGTGAAATCAAATTGCAAAAGCGTGATTTTCGACTTTTGTCTGATTATGAATTTCAACATTGAGCGATGAAGCACCTTGCAATAGGCAAAAAACGTTTGGCGATTATGTATAAAAATGTTTTTATCACAAGTGGAAAGTAAAGGATCGCTTTTGTTTCGAACCGCAGCGAGAAACAACTTCAAACGTGTCTTCATCTGACGCTTCGCTAACTCCTGGGTTATTCACTGGTTTAGATTTTTCATTTTCCTCTTCAGCATGCAGATGAATCCGCAAGGTGATATTTTCTAACCATTTTCTAACCGGTGATATTTTCTAACCAAGACCCTCATGTTCCTCTACAATCTCCTATTGGGACTGGTGGAGGCTAAGCCCAGACAACCCTGTGTAGATCATTGCTCATTCATCATATTGCCCAAGAAAAGCTCGCCAACAAAAGTCTTCTTTAGAAGCATATTCATGTAAAAGAAACTCTTTCGATAACGAGAAGACCTTGAAAACAAATTTCTGCAGTTTTTTGGTTCCAGAGAGGCTCTGTGGCACTTTTATCATGTCGAGCATAATGATAATGATAAAAATGTTGATTTTTGAACGGAAATGCGTGTTCTAAAAGTAGACAGATCAAAACAACGGAATCTTTCCGGATGACCATATTAATTGAGAACATGCCTGTTTCATACATCTGTGTCTTTAACTGCAACACAAACGTGAAAAAATAACGAATGAAAAACGATCAAAACACAAGAAGTTAGTTGGAATATTATTTTATGTTATGATAAATATATCTAGAAGTATTTGCTTAGAATTATATTGGAGAAATATTTAATAAAACATTCAAACTATGAAACGGTGAGATTCTGAAAAGCTATCTTTCTAGAATTTTTAAAGTTTTAAAGAATGCCCAGAGGCATGCAAACCTGTTTTTCACTACTTATTCATAATTTACCTGATGATGTTATATTTGATCTCTAATGAGTGGTGGTGTGACCTATGACATAACCATTGTTCACCTGATGAGCGAGTGAGTTATTGATTTGTCATTCTGAGCGCATCAGTTATTGAAGGTGTGTGTGTGGCTCTTTACAAATGAGATCTGTGTCTCCAATTTCCGCAATCATCAATAAAATATTGTCGTGGTCGTTGTCATTATCTTGTTCAAATGTTGTGGTAGTGCGACATAAGGCCCGTGTGCCGCATCTTACCTGGTGACATCAGAAATGTTTGTGTGGCGTGATGTATGATGATGTCAGATGTTTGTGTGGCGTGAATTATGATGATGTCACATGTTTGTGTGGCGTGATATATGATTATGTCAGATGTTTGTGTGGCGTGATATATGATGATGTCAAATGTTTGTATCGCAGGAGGATGTTGCGCCGGCGCATGGGGAAGATGACCTTGCTGGTCATGATCACGCTGACCGTGGTCATTCTCGTGCTGTACGAAAACCTTCACCTGGCAGGTGAGTCATGCAGACGATAACAGCCGAGGAATGGAGTATATACGCGCCTTAACACGCGTACGCACGAACGCACGAACGCACGCATATATATATATCAGAAAGTAGTTAGTCTACTTGCAAAGAGTTAAAGTTTCTCAACTTCACCTTTTTCTCGTACTTCTACAGGAAGCCCGCTGAAGAACGGACACAGGGAGTTGATGCAGGCCGTCCAGCTCGACGCCTTGCAGGAGAACGTCGACCCACGGCTCTTGTACCAGACGACCCAAGTCACGGTGGCCACCACCACCTCCGCCCCATCTAGTGCCTGGGATCACAGCGTGTACGCCCACCGACGTCAGCAGTGCGAGAACACGTGCGTGAGGCTGCGCGAGGGCGGGGTAGTGCGGACCACGCGACACGGCAACACGTCGTACTGTGTGGTGCCCAAGGTGGGCTGCACCTTCTGGCTCAACATCTTTCGCTACCTCTACAACGACACCGGCGACCGCACCTACTCCTCGCCCTACGACATCCCGCGCATGGTCACGCACTATGCACCGCTCAAGAGGATGAAGTAAGTATGAAACGCGGCTGCCAGCGGGCGCAACCCCCTTTTCGCCATGCATAGTTCGGTCAAGCGCGCGTTCACTGTCCATAACTTCCTCAAACGTTTTCTGATCTCCTGTCTGTTCAGCATTTAGCTAAGCGGTCCGTACAGGGCTGGCTGCCTTGCCGTGATATATCCTTAGTTGCTATATCGGTGTAAAACACCAACCGCTTCCCACCCATTCCAGCCCCTAGCGTTTTCCTACCACCATACATCCACACCGAGTATGCACTGTCGACAAGTGTCGCCACATTGATCGTCGGTATTTTCAATTTGATGGAACGATATGAGCAAGGTTTGATTTTCTGTTAACCTGCGTCCTCTTTGTGTTTAGATAAACGATTATACACGCGCGCATGATGAATTAGGAGTCCATAGAAAAACCCATGCTCTTTCCTCCCATTGTTTCTCTTCGTCGTGATTTTTCTCTTTTTTCATTTTTCCTCTTCAAATCCAGAATGTCTAATGGGTATGTCTGTGGTGTTGTGCAGGATGTACACCATCAACAACACTTTCACGCCCCCCAACCTGTCCACCGACCTGCGCTTCATGTTCGTGCGGGAACCTTACAGCCGCCTGTGGTCGGCCTACGTGGACAAGTTCCTGCTGGTGGATTACTGGCGCTCCGAGGGCCAGCGCATCGTCAAGCAGCGGAAGGTTAAGGCCAACGCCACAACTCCCATCAACAAATGCGCGCACGATATCAGCTTCCGGGAATTTGCCGAGTTCGTCGTCTCGATGCAGCCGGCGCAGCTGAACGAGCACTGGAAGCCCATCCAGCACCTTTGCAGCCCCTGCATCTACCGCCCTCACGTGGTGGGCAAAATGGAAACCTTTGCGCAGGACTCGGGCTTCCTGCTAGAGCACATGAACCTGTCGTGGGTGCTGGCCTCCTACGAGCACGAAAAACACGTCTATGACGAGATGGACATGCTCATCGACTACAACTTCCAGCTGCTCAACCACAACTTCTACAAGAACTGCACGAACGCCACTGACATAGCCGACCGGCTGTGGAGGACGTTTCAGATCAATGGCTACCTCCCTGAAGAGATAGCATTCCCGCAGGACAAGGCGGTCAAGCTCAACGCCACTGCGTTCAAGGGAATGGTTCACGAGGCCTTCCGGCACCGTCCCAAAAAGTCTCCCGCCGAATGGCGTCAGCAGCGAGAGGGGGCGATGGTAGCAGCGTTTAAGCAGCTGTCCACGGACACGCTGGAGAAACTCCACAACCTGTACGCCAGTGACTTCGAGCTGTTCGGTTACGACCCCAGACCCGACAGTTTATTCAAGGACAGAATGACCAACACCACCAGTTCCTGACGAGCTGAGGTCACCGAAAGAAAAGCTCCAGCTGTGCTGGTGGTCTGACATACTGACATTTCCTTTCTCGCAATTTCTGGGAGGGGAGCACGTGGATGTTTCCAGTTGATGACTTTTGTCAACTGTTATTGCCAGTATGCGGGATCATATGTAAGTTTACCACATTTTTCGTGGACTAAAGCTTTTCTGGCAACTCGGCGGGTGAAGACTGATAAACAACATAGGGTCTTCGGCAGTGAAATGCTTTCGTCCCTATGCGATTGCCGTCACCTGTTCTTTTTAAGTGCCTATTGTAGGTCTATCTAGGGATCAGATCTCTCAGGAAAGCAATGTACTATCGAATACTGCGACAGCAGCGACAATATTTTTTTCTGTCATGTCTCTAAGTCATAGTGCCATGCCAGTATCCAAGATCATTCTAATTACTGTATAACAAACTACCAAGCAAACGGCGTATCAGACCACTCTTCTTTCATTGCCGTATGTCTCGATTATCCATTCCATGGATTTAAACAGAAAAAAGGCATTATCTCCATTTATCCACAAAACGCTTGCACTCATATTTTTTGGGATTATGCTTATATCTTGTCTTGCACTAGTCAGATGATGCGAGCATTGTCATTTTTGTTTGCCTGCTTCACGTCTTCCATATCATATTCATCGTCGATGTCGTTTCTGGTCACGCATGCAAGATTTTGATGTCCATGTGATGTCTTGTACAGCGATGAAAGGTGCTGTTGTAATGACCACTGTCAGCCGACATAATGCGGCGCCTGTGAGCTATCACTCCTTTTATCAACAAATATTTTTTGACCAAATACATTTTCTAAGATTTTTACGCTCAAATTTTAATGTTGCGAAATGTAGAGCGCTAGCGGCTTAGGAACTTTTCCTTTGACATGAACTTGTGCAATGGGAAGAAACTAATGATGAATGCTGAATATTTAACAGTGCCGCCCGCGGCTTTACGCATGATGTGTTGGGTTGGGTTGTGGGAATAAAGGGTTGGGAAAACAATGGGCGTTCTGTTTTGTTTTAAAGGGACAGTTGGAGAGATAGTATCGGTGGAGGCGAAATCGTGAAATTGTATGCAATAAACTAGAACTCTCTGGACGACATTAAGAAAAAAGCTCGCACCTTTATCATGAATAGACGCGCGCACACGCACAATTATCCTCTCGATTGAGTAGGCTCAGCAAGATACATGTGAACGTGTATTGTGGTTAACTTGTGATGTAACTTACAGGAAGAAGACCCATTTATTTTCATTTTTGTCTGCAATAGCTCTTGACAGTGTACAAATATATTACTCTCTGCACACTTAGAAAGTTGCACAAGACGGAGAACTTCCACAGGTGAGCATTTTCAGTTCGAGATACAGAAACATCTTGACAAACTTTCATTCTTGGCTTCAGACATGCCTACGGCCAAGCCTACTTGAACTTTAGAACAAAAATTTTAGGAAAGAAACGCCCCGACAAACGTCTCTCTTTAGTATTTCCAGACTGAAATGCTTTATGTTGACAGTAAATGTCATCGAGAATATACAGTTTTTCTTACTTATGGAGATTAGTACATTATTTGTGATAATTTAAATGCTTTATCTTGTCCGATGGGACTAGTTACTTGTTATAGCATTTATATACTTTAACTAATTTACCAAATGGAAGCTCGGTACTCGGCTTCTAATTAAAGATGTGATTTTCTTTCCATGTACTTCTTTCTTGAAATATTTCCCCGACCCATAGAAGTCTGCTAGCTCGAAGCTGAAAAAAATCGTTCGACAGCAAGCGTATAGAAGATTAATAATGATCACAAAAAAGGGTCTAGTTTAGAAACGGATCTCTTATCTGCGTGTTTTCATAAGAGAACACCATTCTTTCTCTCTCTCTCTCTCTCACGCACACACACGCACGCAGACTCCACTTGACAACAGCGAGCGACACTCTTTTCATTTTTTTGGTTGTTCTCGTCATCCACCCTCTTGTTGCGTCAAGATGAAATAAAACGCGTGTTCCTGAGTAGCAGTGATGCATCAGCCTGCTCTGTTCTAACAACGCCTAATTATTTCAATTTGTCAGGTTGACATTTTCATTGTCATTTGCTGTTACTGCGCATATACAAACCAGTTTGCCCACCTGTGCGTACTTCCCCAGGTCAACATCCGGTTTCCGTTATTTATTGTTGAAAGTTTACATCTAATATTATGTGTGTGTCTACGTAAACAGATTCTTTAGACTTAAATTTAAACTGAAATAACTATGCACACTATAACAAGGGAAATTAATCATACTTTCTTTTCGCAAATGCCTTAGACAGAAAAAGAGGGATACCAGTTCAGTTTTATTTTACCAACTTCATGAAAACTCACAAATTAAAGTACGGCCATATATTTTTTTTAGAAAAAACTTCCATATGTCATTTGCTTTTAATTTTTATTTACTTTAATGATAATGTAGTTAACGTTAACTTCTACATCTCATCCTGAGTTAGCCTTCAAAGGTACAGCACAGCACAGCACAAATTCTTCGATTGCGTATATATTTATACTATATGTCTGATTTACTTATGGGAGATAAACTCATTAAGAACCCTTCTGGTGCAGAAAATCAAAGTTCTGTTCAGAGATATCCATCTTAGAAATGTCCGAGGGTTGCGGAGGCCACGTCTTGAAAGAGAGCCAAGGGAGATCACTTATACAGCTGTCCATATTAGACACAAAGGTAGGTTGTCGAAACTGCCAGGCCAAATCTGCTGCCCTTGGGTCTGTTAATCCATTGACCTCAAGTTCGCTTAGAGCTCGTCGCCAATTGGAAAGATCGACAAAATTTCCAGAGATGGCCAAGGTTGTCTCAAGATTTTCAACATAATGTGGGCTTCCTCCAGGTACAAACAGAATCTCTCCTGTTTTATCAGATGATTTTTCATAGAGTACACAAAAATTTTGAAAATGATAATGAGAAGTTGGAATTAAAACAATCCTTAGTCATCATCCAAAAAAAAAATAAAAAAAATTAAAAAAGCAGACAGGAGTCCTTCATTTAAGCCTCTGACAAATTTTTCAACAGAACTTACAATTCTAACATCCAATACTTTTATGTTTAATATTTGTATTTGCTATTATCTATCTTGAAAAATAAATTTTCTTAATATCTGAATATAATATATTTTATGTAAAATCGTCTAGAACTTCTTGAAATATGAAACAAAGGCTGGAAAACATGTAAGAATACAATCTCATTCCATACATTTTTCTAGCAACCATTAAGCAATAAGCATCTGAATTACCAGGATCAAAGCCAACATCTTACCTGCATTCAAAATACATTCCACTGGATGTACTAATGACAACAATGGATGATTAACCATATCAGGGTTCACAACACTAGCCAGAATGTAGGGTCAAGACTGTGAGAATAGACAGGGTACAAGCAAGGTGTATCCTCTTTTTGAAAGAATATCCACCTAAAAAACAAAAAAAAAATTTTGACTTAATTTTTCTGAATACACCTATTTATCAAAATATCTATCAACTGAGATATTCAAGCACTACTCTACATACTTTTAACAGGAACACATAGGCTCAAGCTTTCAAAAACACAGATGACTATGTGAACTTTTCTCTTTATGATTAAAGGTAACAAAACATTCCTTTAACAAGCCTGCATTCTAGGGGAAGGGAAACTCTTTCTTCTACTGTCTCACATTTTTGGTTTTAAAAAAAGCTAATGGCTAACAAAAAGTAAGTGGATACTGTAAAATATTATGTGTTTGGCACTACATTGCAAGCAGTTTCATTTAACTGGCAACCTCTTCCCTCATCTGACACCAAAAGTTGCATTATCATGTCTTTGTGTACTTGGAAGATTGTGGGTTCAAAATTTAGGTGACCTGAAAACTACCTCTGTTCATACAACAGCAAAGGTGTAAATATTTTTCAGGGAAGGTAATATGCTATGCAGTATTCAAAAACCACTTAAATTACATGTTCATATGGCTATGTGACCAGTGACATTCACATTTTTTTTAAACAAGTAAATGGGACATTTAGAGTGATAGTGCTAATACTCAGCTGTGTAAATATAAAGTACACACTATTTTTGAAACTCTAAATCAATAACCTGAACATTACTTTTTCTTTCCCTGGAACAAGGCCATCCAAAAGTTCGAGGCAAAGGCATCAATATGTAAACCACTATTGATGCCAGATGGTGCAATGAAGAGACTTGGCCAGCTGTCTTTATACAGAGTGCCTGGTGCTGTGCGTTGTAAGAAATCACCTGAGATTCAAAAGTTACACAATATTATCAATTATCATATACCAACTGTATTGTTCACTCGAGTGAAAGTAAATAAATGTACACATGCGAACACAAACACACACAGAGATCCACACAAATCTATGCTAATATCTTACCAGCAAAGTATCTAGGTATTGTCAGTTCTTTTGCTAGCTGAGGACAATACAAAGGCAAACTCCAATCAAAAAGGTAGTCCTGGTGATTATGAAGATTCTCAATAAACTCTGCTACCTTGACAGTCCTTGATTCTTCTAGTCCAGCCCACTCAACTGAGCCAGGAACTGACCTTTTAACCTTTACTTCGCAGTTACCTAAAAGAATAACAGTTTAGTATGTGTAAGCTGTCTATACTCACTTTAAAGAAACTATAATTCAAAGGAAGACAATCTGATGAAATGCTTATAATAAAGGCAAAATAATGTAGATTGTAAATTTAGTTTGTATACATAACTACTAAAATATTAAAGGTCAAATTTAATTTCTAGTTGGTCTAGCTCTATGGGAAATTAATGCAATCTTTTTACAGGTGACACACGATCTTTTGAAAAGCAAAGCTTAATGTAGGCATAAACAGAAAACAGACTATGCCTGCAACATCTCTGATGTGTTGAAGATCCCAAGGCACTGTTGTAATAGTCGGCACCATGTTTGTAATGATGACTGGTACACGTCGTAAAGCATACTTCATGAAGAAGTCATAGAAGCTGAGGTTTTTGTATGATACTCTTTCCACCTTCCAAGCATCAAAAAGGTTTATTATAGCAGAAAACCGAAATATTTTTTTGAAAATCATTGTATGACAAAAAAAATTGAAGCCATGTTTAAAGTGTAGAGAGACAAAAAATATGTTGAAGTCTCTTTACTAGCTTTTCCTTGAATATTAGAAACAAATGGCAATGATCATAAGATGACAAGTATTTAAGTGCAAAGTGTAGTTAAAAAGTAATTTAGTAAATGCTGATAATAATAAACAGTTAAGAAAGCAAAGATTGGGCAAGTAACCAACCTGTTATAAACAGACATAAACCTTGACTAAAAAAAAGATGTAAGTTTGTGACTATGCAATCATACTGCTCTATAATCCCTTAACATACATATTTGTTCACCTGGGTAGGTTGTGGGAAAGTTCTTATGGTTTCCAGCATAGGAAGTAGCTGTAACTGTTGGAAATTAATGCTCTGTTGTCTTAATGCTTTTTGGAGATGCCACTGCCATTCTTTATCTTTATGGAACAATTTTTAATAATCAGACACAAACAAATGATACCAGAATCACTCATCTATCAAGTGTTCTGAATAGCCTATAAAAGAGATGTAACCAATTATATTCATATAATTTTCCCTTGTTCTTACAAGTCCTTAACTTACAGTTGTTTTAATATTGCAGTTTATTAACTTCAAAAGAACAAGAAATGAAGAATAAGGAATTGTATAGCAGATACAGATAAGAAAGTTTAAACATCATACTAACAATACTGTTTCACATCTTATAACTGCACACAGACATCACAGCCATATAACGTAAACTTACGTTAACTGGACATTTGACTTAACCTCCCTGTCTGTGTATAAATGTATTTACTGGTTTTTCTGTTTTGCCAGGAAAGTGTTTCCATCCACACCTACAGTAACATTTATAGGTATTTTCTGCCTTACTGTACTGTGTTGCTGCAAGAAAATAATGCTACAATGTGTTCCAGGACAACATATTTATTGGGCAATTAAACACATAAGTGATATATTGCATTACTGTGGTGATATGTCTTACTTTCTGGTTCCATTTTAACAGCCTCTGTAAAATAATTTACAGCATCTTCTGAATGATGAAGCCATTCTTCAACAGAACCCAGAGCTGCCATCAAGCCTGCCGTTCTTTCTCCTTTATCCAAACGCTTTTTCAACTGTATGCTCTCCTCCTGAAGAAATTCTTTCCCTTCTGATGATCTGTGCAGAATATGTACAATCATTCTGATCTAATGTATGTTGAACGAAGTCTACATTGCCTGCTAGTTCTATGAAAATTCTAAAAGAATTGTGCAAAGCTTTTTACACTTACAGCCTTTGTTAAGGGGTTGAAATTTATTTACAGTTTCGTGCATCTATCAAAATGGATTTGTCTTAAACATCCATGCAGACAAAAACACAAAATAATGACAAATGATGTAATAAATGATTTACCAAACAACTTTCAAGCAATAAAAACTTTAACAATTTTCTTAATCTTAGGAAAACTTATGTCACAACTTTGCTAACCTGGCAACATGAAAAAGAAGAGTGTTGGGGTTTGTAGTGTTTGGTAGTCCACCAGCACTGCTTTTGAAACTTGCCAGTTGCTGGCAATTTCTGCGCCACCATCGTGCAAGCCTAGCTTGTGCTAGCATCTCTTTTTGTCCATCATTGTTCTTTTCTGACAAAAATGTCCTTGCTTGTGTCAGCTGGGTATGCTGGCGTACTTTTGACCTGTTAGTTTCATAGGAACATTGACTAAAATGTTTTTTCCTGCACTTGCATGCTGGCTCGTCTCCACATTTTTAGTTACTTTAGATACATTCTCGTGTGTGCCAATTATGCCATTGTCCCAACTGACGCTGTCTGCAGATGACTGTCTAAAAGGACTTGCAGCTTTCCTTTGGTGGTCCGAGAACACAGGCCATTCTGTTATCATTTCTACTTGTTCTTCTCCCATCTTAAAGTATCAATTCCATAAAAAAACGTAATCAGATTTTTGAAAATGAAAGTTATGTGTCCTCTCAAAACCATAAAATAATTTAGTAATTAAACTGGTCACATTTTTACCAACGAAGAACTGGAACCGATTGTTCGATCATTTCAGCTTTCCTAAAATAGCAACGGCTTGGAATAAAAATCGTCTGCAATTTACCAAATTGATTTGTAAGGCCATTTTCATTAATGCATGTCTTGTCAAATGATATGTCTATCACTATTACTGATATTATCGCAACAAATACACGTTAACGCAGAGTTATGTCTACCTCTATTACTGACATTATAGCAGCAGATACACGAGCAGAAAACACCGAAGATTACTGCAAGGGAGGCTAGGCATGAGAAAAAACAGAAACTAATCGTTAATTACATCCCTTGGATTTGAATCTGTTTCCTAAGAAAAGAGGGAGAAGAACCACTGCGAAATAAAATTACAATGCTACTGCTAGCATGAACGATATCATATTCACATTTACCATTAAAACGCTACATAAATTGATACGATGTGTGAGTCAAGTGATAGATTTATTACCTTTCACGTAACCACAGCTTATCAAGTGTTTGCATGCGATGATATACCTGCTAAACTCATTTGGGTTATTTGCTTTTATTACTTGGATACAGGATTCTCCGATTGGCATGTCGCCAAATGTGAATTCCCTTGCAGACCGGTGTCATAAAGATTACTGTAAAATATTTTAAAAGCTACGTAATTCCTCCCTTTAGCTCCAGTTTCATTTTGACCCTCTCCTGACAATGATAGATCGTGTATAACACACTTGTTAATATTTAGTTTATTAGTGAGTGTGTGTTGTAGAAGTAAGTGTGTTCTGTATATGCGGATACATGTGCATGGTTGTCGATGATTCAGTCTATGTATGATTTCTGCAAAGCGCTATGAGCAAATATTTGGAAAGGCGCTATATAAATCCCCATTATTATAGTAGTAGTAGTAGTGTTGGACTAGCGGTAAATCTTACTTAGATGCGCGCCTCCCTTTAATAATTAAAAAAAAAGGCTTTGAGAAGAAGGAAAGATGGACGGAGCAGTTTGCTAAAGTCTTCCACCCTTTTAGGCTGGCCTTACTTTTTGACTAGGCAGACAACAAGTTGTCAATAAGACATTATTCTATTTACCGGTTACCTATCAGCCCGTTAGGTGAGAGAAAGCAGCGTGTCTGTGCGTCTCCATCATATATGGATAAATATTAAAAAAAAATAATCGATTTACAAAATAACAACAATAATAATAATAAAAAAGTTTCGTGAGGTTTGTTACTTTGTGCTTCATCTTGATGGGATTTGTTTAATATTTATTTATTGGTACTGCGTTGCTAAAACGTTAAATGCAATGGCCGGGTATAGGGATCCATGTCGGTGTGTGTGAGAACGAGAGAGAGAAAGAAAGAGAGACGAAGTGTTAAACATAGAGGACGAGGGAATAAAGACTGAAATGTCATAGCGTGGAGGTAATTACAAGACCTATTGAAGTCGTTGTGTAAGAAATCGTGCTCCCTACAGTCACTCGAGGTGCATATCACTCACCCATGAGTGGGAAGTCGGTGCAGTGTGGCTCTCGGCATAATAAAACACTACACAGCCGGCTGTTTTCCGGAAAGTGGGCCTCTGAGCCCCTCTTTCTGCAATAACAGTGTTGGCTGGAGTGGGAGTAAACGGTTTAAATCAGTAAATCAGTCAACTAATCAATTGATCAATTCTTATTTCACATTTGTAGATATCAGATTTACTTTGATACTGCATTGAAAAACACTTGCAGGCACAGTTACTCGTTTAGTTACAGGTTCTGGGCTGGGGTAATAAGTAAGAGGAGCGAGCATTCGCAAGGTTTTTTGATTTTGTTTTCTTACATGGTCTCAGTTTATTTCATGATACCCAACACTCGTTTTTTTGAAGACACTTTAATATAAAAATGTGGGACTGGGTCTGACAAGCAAGCACGCGTGCTCTTGCGCGGACACAGAGATACCTTTGACCTTTGATCATTTATTGACACCACTGGGTTCATATCAAGGGGTGAGTTATCATTATGAAAAAAATACATTAGATTGTTAAACATTTAAGATATTGAAAATATGTAGTCTGTGGTCAACATGTTGTTATAAATGCAATCATCTAAATACATTGTCATGAACTTATATAGTAAGTGCGAAAGACTTCTCTATGAACCACAGAAATAATGAATAGTCCAATAACAAACGTGTGTACTAGGACGTAAAATAAGAGTACATGTGCTTCATCTTCTATTTCTAGTTTACATAGTGGACAGGTCACATCTCGTGGGGACACATTATATCTGTATCGTAGCTTACGTGTTGTTATAGCAGATATTCCAAATCTAAAAATAGATATAAGCTACTTCAAAAAATTTCAGTTGGTAGAAATCAAGTATCATTAGGGCTGGAAAATATCTTTATACGATGCACACTTCTAATCGTGAACTGTTACCCAGATCAGTGCCATTTCTGGGCAAAACAATTAATCTTTCAGTCGTTATCGGAATGTACATATAAATGTATTAACACTTCCTACCCCCTGCTGTAACCATAAAAGTCAAAAACAATTTACACATAGCAATTCTTTCACGAGGTGTGCTTACCTTGGATAGTATACATATTGGAAATCTACAAAGTTCACCGTAAGTTATTTTATTTGGTGTATTTAGCCCCACATAGAAATCTTTTGCAAGCAAATTAGTGAACTTTTTCTAGCACATCAAAGCTTGGTAACATCAATTTTCAGATCCATACAACAAAAGAGAGCAATCTGAATATTATATATTTGGAGAAAAAAATTCTCTATGAATACTGGCGGACAGAGAGAGAGAAAATGGCACATGCACACTCTAGGTGTGCCACGTTAGCGGAATGTAACTGACAACTCATCAGCAGAGTTTTTTTCTTAGGCATTGCTAAGTGATGTGAGAAGGAGTCTTTTGAGCATGATATGTGTCACCACTCAAGGAGGTCTTAAAATACTAGCTTGTCACCACTGCAGACGGTGGGTCCTGGGTTCAGATCTCTTCCCCGGACACTCTCCGGGTACTTCGGTTTCCTTACCCTTCGAAATCACCTCTAAATGGAAGCACTTTCCGGCCAAATCAACAAACAAACAGCCAACCAACCATTACTGAGTTTTTCGGGTTTTGTATGCCTCCCAAAGCCTTGCCGCCACTCGCCGTATGTCTCTCAACCCGCAGGTCGATTCTAACAGACGTAACTCCAGCAAAACATCCGAATTCAAGAATTCTTCTGCAAACTCATCAACATAGCGGCTCCTACCAAAAGAAGCCTCGACTCCGAACGGCTCTTCGGGGAAAGTTTGAGCAGAAATCTGTGGCGACTGGAGGAAAACATCAGAACGCGAAACCAGAACATGTAGCTGTAGATGCTGAGCAAGAGGAGGAAAAGCAGCCAGAACCAGAGAACGGCGAACACTTTTTCGTTCCACATGTTGATGGGCAGGACACACTGCACGGTGTACATCACCTCGTTCTGCATCTGACGAACTTTGACCTCACACAAAACCTCCGCGGGAAAAAACTCATTTCCGTGGGCCGTCCAGATTCGCCATGTCAAACGGTCGTACAGGAGGTTCCATCCCCAGGTCACGTCTGTTTGCATGAACGAAGCTAAAACTACAAAGGCACCACCTAGGAGACAGACAGTTACCAGCTTTGTCAGCATCAACAAACCAGTTTCGTAAGTTCCGAACCGTTTACCAAACATGAACAGTCCGCACGCACTGAGGACACGTAGACACACAGCAGATAACGCACGTCTGCTTCGACCTTGTTCCACTCGTTTGAGAGACTGGCGGTTGATGATGATGTTTGCGATCCCTTCATCAAGCCTGGTGTCGCCGATGACATTCCCTACACGCATTCTCTTGCTCAGTCCATCGCTGCACTCCTAGACAAAATAGAAACAAGACAAAATGGAGGAAAAGTCTACTGGTAGGAAGCTTCACAGATCTCACATATCAAGAATCAAACACACATCGAAAACGTTAGTAGTTATGTAGTATGATAAATCATATTCCATGAAATATGACCGTTGGAGGTATTTAAACGTTTTCAACATTGCGTAGTGTGGGTTGTGCATAAAGGAAATTCAGCAATCGAGATCCAAATCAAAGCAACATTTTTATACAGTGTCGCTTTTTTTTTTAGAAGAAATTATTCGAAGTTTTAAATATGTGTTTATACTTAATGAAGATTTTGTTGATAAGAGCAGTTATAAACTGAATGATATTGCAGTTAGGTTCGAAGATGGCTAATCGATCTGAAAAGGCAGTGTCCTAACGATGATATCCCACCCCACATCTCTAGACGCACCTGCCACAGGAAAGAGGGGAATTGGAGACAAAATGCCAGCAGAATGAGAACCACGGGTACCATAGGATACCCATCCATTTTCTGCCTCGATGCGCTCTGTCTCTGTGTCGGGTCATGCGGAATTTCTGTATCCTGAAAACAAAGTGTCTCTCGTTATCTCCAGTCATAATATGTCATTGCTATAATACAGCATTGTGCTATTTCGTAATTCTAACTAGATTATTCTTCTTTGTACTCCTCCTTCTGTCCATCCCCTCCCCGAACACACACATACGGGCTGTCCGGTGGCGGCACGGTTACCGCCAAGCATTAATACACCAAAGATTGACTGTGTTGGGTTCAGATCTCGTCTCGGGCACGCTGTTCTTTCTCTGCACATGACATTTGTTTACAGGACTGTCTGCTTTCGCGTGATGAAGCCTTAGTTGCTGGCTCGGAGTAAAACACCAATTCTACCACCCCAGACACACACACACACTTTCTACCTCATCGTCTTTGTTTCTTATTATCATCAGGCGACCCACTCTTCCTATGTCGCAAACAAAAGCCACGAAAGGTCACACTCACAACCATTGACCCCAAATTAGAGAAAGCTGCGGCAGACATCACTTACGTAGTCAATAAACATGAGCGAAGAGATGCGGCACCAGGCCTTGGTGTAGTTGCACTGAGCTGCGGACTGCTGTGGAGGACACAAACACTCGATGGGCTCTCCCACAATGTTGATGCCTTTAGCACGACTCCAGCTGTAGCCAGCACAATGGACGTGATGGGCAACAGTGACGAGATGATGTCCACTTGACCTTTTCTGACCCACCTATGTCCTGCTATTTCTCTTAGACCAAGCGCAGGAACTTGGTGCCTTGCCCTGAAAAAAAAAATGATTCAAAGTTTCAGCCCGAAACACAAGTGCCTGGACACAAACTAAGAGGAAGAAATGCAAAATTTTTAAAGGGCATACTCACAGTCCTAAGGAGCATGCTCTTAGCGCTTAAGAACAAGAACGAAACATGGACAGCATACAAGGGACAGGAAAGCAAATAACAAATGAACCTATAAAAGAATAAAAAAAAAAGTACTAAACGAAGAATAAAATCAAATACAGAAAACCCAAAGAGGAACCAAATAACAACAACAAGAGCTGAGAGTAACTACTTATTTGTGATGCACGTGGTGGATACATAATCGTTTGTGAGGGACAATGAGAGAGTGAAAGAAAAGAAAAAAAAATATGAGCGAGTGTTATTGTGAAGTGCTGTTATAAAAGCATTAAATGTCATCCCGAATAGCTTTAGGTGACACCTGTTGACTGAGTCAAGTTAGGTCTGACCCCCTTGAAAAACAACCCCCCAGACCCGACAGTAGTGACTCACTACAACGGCGTGTCGAAGAACCGTCTCCTAACGTTTTCCGCAAACTGTTGAATCAGTGCCAGCAATAAACCTTTTTGGAATTTAAACGGGGACGAGGATAAAGATAGACTCCTGTCATGTACAGGTCAATTACAAATGGCGGCTCCTTTAGTTCAAATTTATCATTATCTTTGTTTCAGTGAAGACCGCAGGGTCAACGGGTTGTTTCCGGTCCTCATGGCCACCCAGCTCACGTATAGCGCACCCTTAGTGTTGACTTCTCCCACTGCGCGCTTTCCTTTCCCATAATTTCTTTTTTAAAACATCTTTTTAGATAACAGGACAGACAGAAGCTGTGGTTATTTGTCAGGCCTGCTTTCCTTATTCATATCTGCTTGTCAGTGACGCAACATCGTTGTAAGGAGACAAACCAACAGTAATGTGGATTCTTGCCTGCACCCAGAGTCAGGTCTTGCCCTGTCCACCCGTGTGTCGTGTAGATGTGAGCAGTCGTCACATGTCACACTACCTGTAATCAAGTCTAGTCAATCCCTAGCAGACACCGAGACATCGTAAAGTCTGTGCGAGTGAAACGAGAATATTAAATAATTTCTTTCTCAGAAAGTGAGCACCCGTGTTTACTGTTGTTATCAAACTCACGATATGGGATATTTATACTTTCATGCCGGGTTTTTTCCCTTCTGACGTGTGCCGTGATAAGGGAAGATATCAGGACTGTGTGTTCTTGTGTGTAAACGGACATGTGTGCAATGATGTGGATTCCTTTTTATACCTGCGTGCGTGTTTGTGCCTTTCTTGTCCAATGATGCCTGCGCAATTTTTTCACATACTAAGCTCGCTTAATCTTTCTTTCTCTCTCTCTCTCTCTTTTTTTTTTTTTTTTTTTTTTTTTTTTTTGCATTCAGTTGTCAAAATTGTCTTTAACCACTTTTTATAAAAGGCTATCTAGTTTTTTCTTAATTACTAAAAAAAATATCATTTACACCTAGAAAGGATAAAGCTTGGTTTCAACAACTGATGTAAGAAATGACTGTTGAAAAGCCTGAATAAGGATATAATACCGTACAATGGCTTTATTGAGAGATGAGATGTTGATAAGAAGAAAGATTAATAAACATTGTTCCCTTTGTATTGTTTCCTTTAATGTACTTTAAACAGCTAGACAACAAAACGAGGAACTTTATAGTTTCCCCTACATACTATTACGCACACTGGTTTTCCTAACCTTCGTTACTTCAAAAACAGGAAATACAAAATGTCATGTCACAGATCACGCACAAAGAATTTCTCAGCGGTTTTGACATATTATCTTCAATGATAAATTTACTTATGAGTTTTAATGAATGATGTGCACCAAATGAAAACTTGTAGATTTTTAAAAGAAGAAAGTAAGAGAGGAATGCTTGTGCTTGACAACTACATCTTTGTTGCGGCGAGGTTGTGCAAGGAAGGGTGTGTTGATAAAAGATTAAGGCAAGTCGGGTAGGAGGCACAATGACAATCTTAGGGAAACTCATACACGATTGGTGCAAAATACAGAAGGTAAAAGAACTTCACATAGAGCTAGCTACTTACATCTCTGGAAGAAGTAAAAGCTTTCTCCACCCTCTGACTGGACACTTGAGTTGTTGTGAGCAGTATCAGGTCTAAACTTTCCGTCGGCTCTCGATCGTTTCTCTGGGCTCGACTTTTTCTTGTCATGCGCAGAATGGAGGGATGTCACAGGAAGGACACATCATGTTTTCCCATCGTCACTGTCAGTGTGCGTTTTCGGAAATTTTTCCTTTCAAAGTCGTTGCTGACGTCATAGCGAGTTGTCTCCTGTCAAATCACGACTTACTTCCTTGGAACTTTAAGAAGCAGGAAGAATTATTTAAAATTTATTAAACAAGTTTCGCTAAAAAATATCTACAGAAAAGTTTCACACTTGTTTTCAAACGAAATCAGAATTTCAGCCTGTTGTTTTTCGCATTTAATCATAGTAATGTTTTCATTAATTAAATCTCATTACTTTTTAAACGTGTTCTGCCTCTGGGGTGACACAAGATGTTGAAGGAGCTGTCCAAGACTGAACTTGTAGTGTTCTTGCGTGCCTTTCGGCTTTCATTATCCCACATGTCAATGCACTTTAAATTCTTCAGGCACGTGGGCAGTGATAGAATGTTATTGTGCAGAGCGTGCAATTGCATATAAGCTTTTTGCAAGCTGAAGGCACATTTACAGATGCGTTCAACTAATTCCCGTTTTTTTTTTGTTGTTTTTTTTTTTTTTTTTTTTTGCAATTATCTGAATATTTCAAATATCTGAATATGTAGTTTAGCACATTTTATAGAACTAGTAGGTAATGTATTCCAACCTGTTCAGTGCAAGCTACTGTTTTCAAATCTAGGAGAATTCCCCTTTGCTGTTCTCGAGATACATGCGCCCACAAACATTACCATGCGCAGTAGAGGTCAGCATCGAAACCTCGGGATATGCCTAATTAGCAAATGTATCTCGCTCTCCCATAGGCTGAGGCTTTCACAGCCTAAAAGTATCCATGCACAATCCTGACGTCACAGACTAGGAGCGATTCTTGGTATTAAGGGACGATGTTTTTCCCTTACATTTCGTATACAAGCCCTTCCCCCCTCCCGTTTGAGATTTTTTTAATAAGAGCATTCATTTCAGTTTACACAAGTGCCTGTGATATTCGATCCAAGACAATGAATGAATTAGTGCTTTTCAAGGTATTTGTTTTATTAAATATTACATAAAGCAAAAAAACAGTATTATAATTATTTTCTAAACATCAGATCATAATCATCTTTGAATAAAAAACAATTATAAATCTTTTCTATTCAACATAAAATCAGACTATTTTCACAAAATGGCCACAAATGGAATCCTGGCCTAGCGTGTGGTTGTTTAGGGGTGGAACAGTCATCCTCCGTGTCGTCGACATTCTGTTGTATCACTTTGTATTGTATTGTATCAATACACTTGACACAGCATAATAATAGAACATAATAACACAGCACAAACGTAGTCTAAGAGCAACATAATAGAACTGTCTCTAGATCCTTGTAATCTTCAGCCTCTTTTGGTGCAATAGCAAATAAAATATGCTTCGGCAATTTCTTTGATTAGAATTTACGTCAAATCCACAACAGCAATGTGAAAAATGTGCGTGGTTTAGATAAGTCAAATTACACAACCGTACTGATACAGATTTTTGTTTTGTTTTGTTTTGTTTGTTTTTGGTGGAATTTTGGGGGTTTTGTTTTGTTTGTTTTGTTTTGTTTTGTTTAAGCCAGAACCAGTTTCGAGCAATATAAAAAGTGTATGTGGCTTAGACTAGCCAAAATTTCATAAACTTAAAGCTTTTTTTTTTCTTTTTTTGCCAGAACCCGTTTCGATAAAGGTCATTGTTCCGATCTGTTGCCGAAGCTCTTATATTTCATGAATGATATATGACTGTGCATGTAATGTCTCCGGCGCTACATATTTTCTTTGATTTTTACGGCAGAACGCATTGAACAAACGATAGCACGTGCACAAAGCAAGTACGTACACATTCACGCACACACACACACACAATCAATCGTCATAAGGGTGCGATGGGTTCTTTTCCCTCCCCTCTCCCCTGATATTTAAGCCAGAGGCGCTTGACCACAAGACTAGTAAACTGCACACCCGCCACCAGCTCCATCTTGCGCAGGATGAGCACGGTGTCCGCGTCCACGTGACGCGTGGCGAAGGTCTCCGTGTCCTTGTCCTTGACACTCAGGGCTTGCTTCAGCGACGGCACACCTATGCGCAGGTGTTTGCGCACGAAAGCCGTCGTCCGCCCTGTCTCACCAGCTTGCGCCACCAGTCCAGATAACAGAAGACGCTGGCGACGAGCAGGACGGGCAGCCAGACCCACAGCACCAGGAAGATCTTTTCGCTCCACAGGTTGAGAGGCAGCACGCACTGAACCGTGTACACGTGGACGTTCTGCTGCTGCCGGATGCGGAAGTCGCACAGCGTCTCGCGCTGAAAGACGTTTCTCGCCTCGGTTCCGTCAGCGTCCTCCTCCAAGCCAATCAGCTGCCGCAGCATGTACCAGCCCCACGCCGCGAAGTCCGCCTCCAGAAAGCGGCTCAGCAACGGGTACAACAGCGCCACCACCACGACGTTCAGCAGGCGAGTCAGCAGGAACAGACCCGTCTGGTACGTGCCGCCACCCGACCCCAGCACGAAGACGCCAGTCGCACTGACCCACTCGGCCACCGCCTCCACGGGGCCCCACCACCGACGACGACGACGTTGCCGGCTTTGGAGGTGGAGGTCGATGTTGTTGGCTACGAGCTCAGCCTTCTTCTCGCCTGCAAGACAGCTGGTCACCGACTGGATCATTCTGTCCAAGTCAAAGCCATCTTCAGCCTGTCCAAAGCACAAAAAGTGCGTTTACACACCTATATATATATAACAAATACAAACAAAATGCTGAAAAATAATAAGAATAAATGTATGATTTATGTAGCGCATAATCACCCTCACGAAGGAGCATGCTGTCAGCGCTAAAGGCATGGACAGAATACGGACAGAAGGACATAAGGAGAAACAACTGTGCTATGTCGATAGGTGTAAGAGTAATGCTCGTGTAACAGGTATAATTTAGTTTAGTTTTAAAGGACTCGATAGTGGGTAGGTGGCGGATATGGAAGGGAAGATAGATAAGGATGTGTGCAAAGAGATAAACATTTGATTCATCCTGACGTTTAACTTATTCATGGATAAAGGATTAAGTAAATAAACAATAAATACGGATTCCACATTAGGATTAATGCATTATTTTATTTATAATCTCACCTGCCAGGTTTTCCACAGAATCGTTGGAATTTGAAAGAAGAAGGCGGTGAACGCAAAAATAAAAGGTATATAGGGATAGAAACTGATGGTCCTGGAGGATATTTCTTCTTTCATCGCTGAGAGTTTGGAATGGCAAGGTCCTGAAAAAAAGACAGATTTTGTATGCGCATAATATTCACAAAAATTGATCTCTCACAGACATGGTTCCATCTCCCGAGCCTCAAGACATTTATTTACATCATTTAACTTCCACCAAAACTGGTTTTGAAGGAGAAAGGAGGGAAGGGTACAGCGAACAACCGTCTAACCTCCCTTTGAAATCAAAGAAGAATAGAGGTTGAATCCACAACAGGAAACAAAACAACATGTGAGTAAACTATGAAGAGTAGCTAGAGCAAGAGAACACACTCCCACATGGAATTAACAGTAGGCTGAATCCATTGCAGTCACTCCCTCCCTGGGAAAAAAATTTTTTTTCAGGCAAGCAAGGTTCATTGAAGTGGAAAGTGCCAAGCTGGATCCTCACACTTAATCGCTATCTTCGTTTTTCGCTTCTGCTTCCCCCCATTGATGTGAACATGTAGCAGCAACAGTAGCAGCAGCAGCAGCAGCACACTCTACTGCAGATGTACCCCGGTTGACTTACATGATCTATGAAGTAGACACGAGAAATCCAACACACGGACTTGGTGTAGTTGCACTGGGCATCGGTGGTCTGCGCTGGACACCAGCACTCGATGGCGTTGCCCACCAGCTGCACTCCAGACAGGCAGAGAGCGATGATGACGAGGGTGTAGCAGGTAAGGCGATTGATGAGGATGGAGGCAACATCTTCCCCTCTAAGGGTGAACCAGCTGTAGCTGGACACGGTGTTCAAATCTAAGAAAGGTTTGTGTCCCCTGTACAGAGGGAACAGTGAGGGAGTTTATTGCAACAAAACAAACATTACAACAAAAACAAAACTAGGTTGAAGGGAGCATGTACTCGTTGTGTCTGATTGTTGGTAATAAACAAATTCTAACGCAAAATCTCGGACCTGTTTCTTCTTCACATTTTATGCAGAAATCGCAATGTGTACAAAAAGAACAAGAAAACAAAAACAAAAACATTTGCACCTTGTTTTTTGTGAATCCCATTATTAAACCATCTAATGTAGAAGCTTTTTAAACCATCGAACCTCAGAAGAGTGATTTGTCTACTCACATTGTGCTTGTCACATTGCTTGCTGGAGGGCGTGAGAGAAAGGTGTGACCTCAACAGCAACTTGTCGCCTGTGGACGAAATGGCTTACATGTTTACACTGGATATCACATCCGTCTGAGCGTCTATGTCAAATCGGGAAAATAAAAATTAAGTCATATTATTGAAAAATGAACCCCTAGGCAGACACAAACACGTCTGAATAAAACTCTTTCTCTCTTTCTTTCTCCCTCTCTCTCAACGCTATGTCTTCTTCTTTGTCTCCCTCTTTCTTTCCATCTCACCATCTCCAGGCTGTGTGTGTGTCTGCGTGCTTGCGTGCATACGTATCCTGACAGCGCTTGTGAGTGCCGTCCGTGCGGTTCGTAAAAGCAACATGCTATTAACTCTAGTCATCGCAGTGTTTGTAACAATGTCATTCAAGGGTTTGGATCATGTCAACACACGCTCTTGCCTATGGGGAAAGTTTTCTGGAAAATAATGCTTATGACTTTTATAGCGTGTAAATTATCATCTTCCCTCTTCAGACATGTCTCCCATGGGTCTCCTGGACGCGAAATATTTACTATTTTCCGTCAAGGCCTTTCTCTATCCCTGACCTCTCTCTCTCTTCTGTATGTTTGCTTTTTCGCCCTCCTTAGCGCAGTTTACTTTTGAAAAAAAACAACTTTGTGTGATTGACGGGATATGGAAAAAGGCTAACGGGTGTATGATAATGCGCGAGTGCGTGTGAACTATGACCCCTGTCTAGGTAAGTCCCGGATGTCTTTGGTTTGATCTACTCATTGTTGTCAGTTCGGGAAAGCTCTTCCTCGTAGTGAGTAGACTTCGTCTCGGAATGTTTAGTAAACAACGTGGCCGTTAGCACAGAATTTACGTACACGTATGAACAAGTGTCCTCACAATGTTTGCTTCGCTCTTGAACATAAGAATCTGATCAGCGCTTATCTCTGGCGCTGACAAAATGAAACCCTTTATCGTTTGAATGGCTCTGCATTTCTGAGAAAATGTAATGTGAGGAAAGTAAAGGTCACACATTTCCCATGAGGTTGATGCCTGATGGAGGCCACTAGCATGCGACTATTTCCTTCATTTCTGAAATACAGTTTACCTAAACGACTGTTGCATTACCTGCATAGTAGTTTTTATTCAATACTTTTTTCTTTCTTAAAAGTAATTTGATGACCTTAGTCTCGGACATGTGATATATAGCTATGTTGGCTGACTAAAAGAAAAACTCTCTAAAATTGTCAAAAAAGGTTAATAAATGGATCGAAATACAATTCCCATGCATATAAATGCGCGCCAACGATCTTAGCGACAGACAAAATTCTTTAAAACTCACCTATCAGGTAATATCTTGTCACAGTCCTCTCCTCTCACTTCCTTCTGGTGAGCAGCCGCTGATCTCTGATTGGCTGCATGTAGTCACGTGAGAGCTCTCAAGACTTTCTCTACATTTTTTTTCCTCTAATTTTTTTCTGCTGGTTAATATATCTTCACAGTTTTTAACACAAACAATGACACGTTTATCAAAGAAATAATTATACGGTTAGAGTTTTTCCACAGGCATCGTAAAGGTTTGGCGTTCGCACGACGTCCACCTGTGCGTCAGCCGCCGTCGACTGTAAATGTCGCACCAAGGTTGCTGTGGACTGAATGTCGCCAGCTGCTGACCCTCGGGGTCCCTAGTTAGAGGTAGGGGAACCTAGACCCGATGTTCCAACACTTTCCTAGTCCACTGGCGTTCTAGAGAACGCACTGTGCTTCCCGCATTCGTCACCTCCGCTGATTTCCATACACCATTCCCTGCCGGTCACGTGACAGACATCCGCTGTACCATATGCAGGATCACGATAATCAACCTACCGTCGGTTGGTTTTTTTTTTCTACCTCACTCTGTAAAGTTTTCTAAAACATTGAGTAACAACCTTTTGTATTCAAACGAAGCGGTAGAACAATGGAGACACACGTGCAGCACAGGACGCGGACAGGAGCAAGAAAATTGTCTGATCAGGGTAGTCCTATCACGGAGGCACGACCTGATTACACCCGCCTTCCCCAATCGTGCATTTGTAGAGCAGTTGCACCCGTGACCCTAGACTTGTATCTGAACTTCTTGCGGTCAAGAGCTCCTGAGGCTGCTACTCAAGCGACCACCTGCTGGGAGCGATTGCAGGCTGCCATGAGGCCAACTTCAAATCTGAGGCTAGATGAACTCACGTTTCAAACAAACCGCCATATTCCTGACTGTTATCTTGGGCCATGGTGATGTAACTCAACTGATTCACTCGCCTGTAGATGATCTGTGTCGTCTTTTGTCTCAGTGTTATCTTTCTCTCGTCGTTATTTAATTACCAAGAATTAATGCTAATGTGATCAGTAGTCAGCACCTCATTTTATTGGCAGACGAGTTGAGGCAGTCAGTAATCAGAAAAATGTCATATTTACTAGATTTCTATTTTTGTCATATGATCTCATCCTTTCTACATCCGGTGTGACGTCATAAATGTGCTCCTTTTACCGGTGTGCTTAGTGTCTGATATGGATTCAGATATGATGGAAACAGTAACTTTGCTGTGTCGCCCTGACAGTCCACTCTGTCACGTTCTGATAGAAGTCCGTTCTGGTCACGTTAATGTCACGTTGTTAGCACACAAACGATAGAAATATTCACAGGCAGTAAATTATCGTGAAAAGACAGCGACTCTAGAAGCACAAGATTTTCGAGTTTTCCCCACAGCGTTTCTCTCAATCAGATGGACGTTGAAATCACTCAGTGAGTCACATCCAGTCGGAAATCACCACAGGTCAGCTTCCCTTCCTGGAGTCTGCATCGAGTGCGAATGTTGCTGCAAAGACTGAAGCAGAAACTCTCACTTTTCAGGAGCAAAAAACATCATCTTTTGCGTTGATACAGCGAGAGACTGTGGGCATTGGTGGTGTAGTTTGTAACCAGTCTTCAGGGTATTTTCACTTCGGGTATTTGACAACCTGTTTGGAGGCCACAGCTCTTTTGACAGACTCACCGCAGTCGCTGTTCTGAAACGTGATCCTGCATGCTATCGGAGAGCACTGAATAGCACAATGGTGTCTTGGCACCCGGGGTGGGGGAAGAGGGGTAGATAGGGGCGTTGTATTCGAAATTGATAGCCCGATAACAGTAGATGTTGAAACTTTGCGTAAACATGAGTAAGCAAGTGGAATGTTTTTCGCTCGGACAGTTTCTGAAAAAAAACCATTAGCCTAGCAGAATATGACGGCAATAAACCATGGCCGCCAACTTTCTCTACCAGCACTGACGTGACCTAGCCTTGACACCATGGAAAAATTCTGAAGTGAAAGTAGGTCCGTATTTCTGGAACAAGACATAGGGCTGGATGGTCGCCCACGACGGAAGCCATCGCGCGCTCAGAAAGAAAGGGTGCGCCTTACTTTTTTTTTTTCTATTTAGCGTTTCAATCGCTAAGCTCCGCACTGTCATGTTAAAATCTATTCACAAAAGAACGAAGAACGTGTGCCTGGTTCTCTATCAGGAAATTCTTATCTACCCAATAACAGACTTACAGGCCCGGGCATGCCGATACAACCTCTGTCCACAACTTCTTCATTTTTTATTTTCGCGAAATCCCCTGTCTCCTCGGCCTCACGTGCTGCAGAGACACGCGAGGACTGGCGGGAAGGGAATATGACGTCAAACCCTTTTTATGACGTCGAATGTGATTACGTCATTCAGAAAGTTTGACGTTGCCTCGGCAAAAGCATTTGAAACCCAGCCATCGTCAAATGGCGTTCTCTGTCGTAGTCAGGGTCTTGTGTCTGCAGGCGCTGGTCACCGCTGCTAAAATTTCTTCGGACACAAATAATGAAAAATCGTGAGCATATTTCTTGATCAAAACTTAGCAATGCTCTATGGACAATCCTGGTTTGTTCTCTCTTGACTGGTATGTCGTATGTGGTATGTACATGACTGCCATGCCATCGTACTTACGGCTGGTCAAGACCATCAAATCTTTTTATTGGCTTATATAGTGTCATCTGACTTTGTCACACACACACACCCTAAGAATAATTATTCTATGTCTGGATTAATCGGTTGCAAGCAGTTGTTTATTTCTCTGTGCAGAACAGTATTAGAAGTGTAATAAAAATGTTTGTGGACAGTTTAACAGAAGAGGAAAACCCACAACCAGACTGCGACCCTGTGTGGATCAACCAGGGTGGAGCAGCAGTCTTTCTTTGTGTGAAAAAGGTAATAAAATTCACTTTGTTCTTTCTTTCTATCCACACTATCTCTCTCTCCCTTTCCTTCTTTCACTCGCCTCTTTTGTATATTTCTTGTCAGCAACCGCCTTCTCTCCATCATTCACCCATCTCTCTCCCTCTCTCTCTCTCTCCCACACATATCCATAGATGCAATCACACACTACACAGACTTCCCGACAGTAAGCAGAAGCCTATAATAATTAGCATGGGAAGGTAAGTGGTCTGGCATCTATAAAGGGAAGGGCAGGCAGAACATTCTTGCGTTGTTTAAAACTTCAGATAACGGCAAAGGGACGCAGTTTACATGAAACAATTCATCAGTTACTTCACTGTTGTTGACAGGTTGTATATTATACTCCAGATGGGCAGGAACGGACCAAGGTGATAAATTTTCTCCTTTTTTCTCACTCTCTCTCCATTTTTACATATGCTTAGTTATACGCATTTGATTTAACCATTTTAACTGATGTTAGAGGAATTCAATATAGGCTGAAAGTTCTACAATGTTAGTAGCTTTATTTTAATTCTAGGGAACACAAATTTTGTCTTTATTCAATCACAATGAGTTCTTTCTCTTGATCTCTCATACTTACAAGTTTACTCTGTCTCATTCTCTTTCTCTTACACACACACAAATCAATTTTAAAAATTAGCTGCTGTCAAAGTTATTTTTTAAACATTTATGTAAAAATTATTTATCTATCATCCAACCATTCTTTGCAGCTTTTAGACGTATCACAGAATTTCCAGGAATTAGACGGGGTGCCACTTAATTTCGTGGAATTAGACAAGGTACCACCGGATTTCCAGGCATTAAAAAAGGTACCACAGGATTTCCAGGAATTAAACAAGGTACCACAGGATTTCCAGGAATTAAACAAGATTACAGTTTTACATTCACTCTATTTCTCTTTAGCTTTACATATCTTCTGTGCATCTATCAAGGACCGTATGCAGTTTTGTACCATTTTCACTGGTGATAGAAGGTATGGATGTGTCGTTACAACTGTCTACAGTCTGGAAAAAAAAGCTTATCACATAGATTTTGCAGTAAAAATAACTGAATTTTATTCTTATTCATTATAACCTTGTACATCCCCTTCTTGTTCAAAATTTTTTTCATGTTAATACTAGGAAGGTGTCCTTTCAATCCATGATGCTTTCAAAGACTAAGCACGTCCAGTTACGTTTCAAATTATTACTTCAGCGTCGCAATCTCTGCTCATTTTTTACACCCGGTCATTCTTAAAGGCTGTTGGAGACAGTGAGGGGGTGACCGAGGTGCCGGGGGACGCATCCATCCACAAAGAGCCTGAGAGGTCCCTTTGTGATCGACACCCTGCTCCGCGCCCAACCTTTCACGGTTTTCAACCTGGGGCTGCTGGTCACCGCCCTGTGTGTCATGGTGGCGGTGCTACAGTACACGTGAGTATCGCAGGCCTTGGGGCAAAACAAAATATGGAAAAAATGTTCATTCAGATGTAGATCTAGTAATACATCTCATATATATGATTTTTCTGCCTCTGTGTACGTGTAAAAGGGCCAGGATTTAAAAAGCAGGGCGTTTTACGGGATTCGAATGACAACTGTCATAAAAAAACAATTGTATGTATATTAGATGTTTAAAGGAAAGTTTACAGTTACGAACAAAAACTATGCATCACCACGTTGAAAGCACTAAGGCTGTGTTATGCTGTAACACGACTCTTAACTTGGTTTACGTGTATAAACTGTCAGTTAAGACGGTTTCATATATATATATAATTTAATTTAGAAATAGACCATGTTTGTCGGGGAAAATAAACACTAAGATCTCCATGTCTTCGAGTGTATAAAGTCATTCACTCTGGTTCACACCCTGGTCTTTGCAGAATGGCACGCTACAAGACCAGCACGTGGCATAGGCTGGGGTACCCAGGACCCACCTGCTCATCCATTCTGGGTAACTACTGGGAGGTCATGATGGAGGTGAGTAGTCTACAAACATTCACAAAATCACAATTCCACTCAAAGAAGAACTAGACCAATGTATTTCTTTCTGTGTGATAAATTTCTTTACATGCTGAAGTTTAAGTATTTCCGACACGTATTAGTCACGACTCAGAACAATGACTCGAGCTGCCATCTTAAGAAAAGGCGAGAGAAATAAAGTTGTCCCCTAACACATAACAACACTGAGCGCATCTTGAGAGTTTTCACAGGCCGTGACTAGCAATGATGACCACTGGCAATCATGTCTCGTACAATCATTTCACGGTTGATGTGCGAGACAACAGAGCTTCGAGGACACAAACTTTGCTCAGACTTCGTGTCACGCTTCCTGGGTATGTGTGGTGCAAACATTCATTGAAGGTCTCTGGGTAGGTGTGTTACAAACATTCAAGGTCTCTGGGTATGTGTGTTACAAACATTAAAGGTCTCTGGGTAGGTGTGTTACAAACATTCAAGGTCTTTGGGTAGGTGTGTTACAAACGTTCATTCAAGGTCTCTGGGTAGGTGTTAGGTAAACCACCTTCATTCTGTAAGCTGTCTGGGTACGCGTGTTACAGGGAAGCCTGAGGCGCTGCGTTGAAGCGATGGCACGTGCTGTACGGAGATATTTTCGGGTGAGTATTACAGTGGGAACTGCCTTTTTCTGTACTTTTTGTCAAATCATTTTTGTGTTCAATCCAGCTTCGAATCGTCACTCCCTAAAAAGGAATTAATCTTATCCATGGATGACTGACCCTCTTCTGTTCTTGTAGCATCAGCAGAAAGACAGTTAATTAGTGAGGTCACACTTGATTACAGACACTTTTAATTGACGTCTTGGCCGAGCTGTTAACAACGTAAACATATTCCTATCCAATCCTGGTATCTGGTTTTCACTGCTTTTGGTAAACCACTCAGACTGAGGGAAATAATTTCTTGCATTGAGCTTTCCCAGTGACGAGAAACAAAATTGCATCCATCCTACAATTTTAAATTAAAATGAACACGCTAGCATCATTCTGCAAATAGAAGTTATCTTCAAGCTTTTTGGTATATTGATATGGGAGAGAGATCTGCCCTCTACCGCTCACGTGAAGCCGTTTCCCAAAATAAAAAATTGAGAACTTCACAACGAGGTTTGTAAGTAGTTGGGTTACATCCTGAGTGAGCACCGTCATGTTTATTTGCTGCGTGTGTTGAATGTTTGTTCTGTTGATGTTTATGGCTGCTGTGGGATTTATTGACTGATGAATATGTCTTGACTCTTTCTCGTGAATGTCTGCCTTGTGTGGTCTCTTAACTTTGATGTGTACGTGTAATATCTCATGGCCATTGACGTTTGTGTGTGTGTGTGTGTGTTTTTGACATAAAATTCTTACCTTTGTTGTTGTTGTTTGCTTGCAGAATTCACTTAGGCTTGTCACCTGTTCTTGTGATTTCTGATACAAGTTTGATAGCAGGAGTTCTGGAGAACGAGTCCGGATGCTTTACAAACAGATCCGTGAGTGACTTAACTTTCATATACGACAGCGAGAACACAGACACATAAACGTGTATGAACGAGCGTGTGCGCGTGCGTGTGTATATGTGTGACATAGAGAGAGAGAGAGAGAAAAAGAAAGAGATAAGAAAGAGAGAGAAAGAAAAAGAGAGGAAACGGAGAGAGAGAGAGATCTATTATTACTCGCGAACTATTGTTTATCTCGCCGTAAGTGGTAAGTCCCACCTCGCATGTTTATGATTATGTACGTGGACGTGCGCGTGAGGTTTGCTTGCACTTTGTTGACCGTATGCTCGCCATGAATACATCTGCACGTTGTGCGTGTGTGCGTGTGTGTGTGTGTGCGCGCGGCCAAACCATACTTACGTCACGTGTGTGCCTTCCTTAAGTGCAGGACCTCACCGCAGCGCTGAACTGTCCATCCCTGAAGTTCTCTTTGTATAACATCAAGGACTTCCAGGTGGCTGACCATGCGATACAATTTATCTTTTCTCTTCAACGAAGAGAATTTAGACTATGTAAGCAAACTCTGTTTTCACAGCTTGTGTTTGGTGCTTCGACTTCTTATGTGTGTGTGTGTTTGTGTGTGTGAACTAAAATTGACATGAGAACGTGGAGAAGTAACCATTCAATTTTATGGACGCCATCATGTTCATCTGAATGTGCCTTGTTGACAAGGCCTGCACGCGCTATTCCAAAGTGTAACTTGAGACGACTGATGACATATAAGCCACCTCATCCTCTACGTTGCTGTGTCGTCCAACAGATGCTGCGGCATCTGAACCCTTGCGCCGGTCGCCTAGCGAACTACCTGAACAAAGAGTTGCAGAGGACAGACACCGTCAGCCTTAAAGAGTGAGTTGGCTTTCCTGCCTGCTTCACCCCACAGCCTCCAACTGAACACCTGAACATCTGTTATTTCAAAGTAATGTAAATGACATTATAAAATTTAGCAAAATAAATGTAAAGGTAAGTCCGCGAGTACCACGACAATCTTCAGGTTTTTGTTCTCACTTGTTGATGAAAGTTGCATGATCTCTCTATTTTTTAATATACGCAATATGATGTGAAAATATTGTTTTCAAGAGAGAAGTATGTGCACGGTTGGCAAGCTAAGTCTGTAATAAATTTTACATCAGTTTAGGTCGCTAAACGTTTGATAATGACAGCAACTGTCGTTTTGTAATAATGCATCGTCTTGTTGCTGTACATTCAGAACGATCTCGTTAGTATCGTCTGTATTCCGATAAATCGGACATTGACCGATAACTGCGAATGACAGTAATGTGAATACAAGACACGGACACCATGTTGCAGGTTTGTGACGTCATACGAGTATGACGTCATAGCGTCCATGTTGTTCGGCCTGAAGTTAGACCATCACTTTGACAGCAGCAGTGACCCGTTCTTCCGATGTATGACCTCAGCTTTCAAAACGGTCCCCGCGGAATATGAAGGGTTTCAGTTCCTTGTGAGTAGCCTGGTGTTTAAAGTCGGAGATTAGAAGAAAGCTATCTCACCACAGGTCTTACACACACACACATACACGTACACATACACATACATACACATACACACACACATACACACACACATACACATACACATACACATACACACCCAATGTCCACGTGTCTACCCGCTTTCTTTTCTTGCGCGAGCCAGTGTGCATGTCACAGATTGAGAGGCGGGACAGGAAGAGGGTGGCAAAATAACATAGAGGGTGAGCAGGTAAACAAACAAGGAAACAAACACACATACATACAAACAAACAATTGCTCGACATGTAATGCTGAACAACCAAATAGGAGCTTCCTTTCGCACTAAGGTAGGCGTACGTCAGCATGCATCGGTGCTGCTGATATCTTCTTGGAGAACGTCATGCTCGAATCTCTCCACGACCACCATACTTCTGGTGGAAGACCGATCTGCAACCTACGCTATGCAGATGACAGACCTGTTAGCAGGCACTAACAAACAACGCCAAGACCTCAGAAACAGACTGACAGACAGATCAAATGCATATGAAATGGAGACCAGCACTGTAAAGAGCAAAGTCATGGCCAATGGCAGCGGCAAAGCAGAGATCTTTATGGACGAGGTACAGGTTGAAGAGGTAAGCAGCTTCAAGTACTTGGGAGCCCTTCTCTCCAAGGACGGCAGCTCCAAGCCAGATGTCCGCCTCAGGATTGCAACAGAACAGTGGCAATGGCTAGACTATAGGAGCTGCAAAACCATAACAAGCTGTATACATCTCTGGTGGTAACGATCCTGCTCCACGGATGTGACACATGGACTCTGCTCGCCGAAACAGAAAGGAGAATCCAGGCATTCGAGAACAAGTGCCTGAGGAGGCTGCTCCGCATCTCATACAGACAACATAGAACCAACGACGTTGTACGAAACAAGATGGTCACACACGTAGAACATCAGGAGCCTCTACTTTCAACAGTCAAGCCAAGTAAGCTCGTCATGTTTGGTCATGTGACCCGGCACGACATCTTGGAGGGTAGTCGATGCCGCGGAGGTCAGAGAAAGCACCGGATTACAAACGTCAAAGACTGACTGGACGTCCTGTACAGGACATGCTGACTATCGCCCACAATGGGCAAGATTGCCGGACCCTGTCATCTGCCTCGTCTATCCATGTGCTCCCCCCCCCCCCAACGCGAGGTGCCGGGCAAGGGATGACTGATACATAATAGCTGTTTCTTGCAAGTTTTCAGTCTACACTCTGTGCAGCCGACATGAAGATGCTCTTTGGCTACGTGCAGTGCGCAGTCCACAATCGAAGTGAACATAGAAACGTCCGGGTGAGTAGCGGATGGTGCTAGGCGAGCGGTGTGCTAGTGCTAACGCGTGGGGTTAGTGCTGGGTGAGTAGCGGGTGGTGCCAGCAAGTACAACGATAATGCTAGGTGAGCACGGTGCTAGTGTCGGGTGAACATGACCTATGACGGTTTAACATGCTGGCAGTGTCACACGATGGATGTCTCATGAAAGCTGAATAATATAACTGACAGATGCAGTGTGTGTGTTACGTGGTGTATGAGGACCATTGACGTGACGAGACAAAAACCAATACTGCTCAATCGTAATGGAGGGTGTGTGGGAAGGGGGTGGGAAAGGAGTACATATGACAACATCTACCCGTGGCTCATTCATATGTTTACCCAGTCTGTTACCTTACCCAAGCTACACAGATTGCCGTGATGCACGTTTCATGGTCTCTATGTACACTCAAACCCCTGCAGATAAAAAAAAAAATCTGCTTCGCTCTGGGGTTTTTTTCTCTAAAAGGCGGATGTTGTGTTTGATCAAATGAAACAGAAGCCTACACAGAAGTTTTTTAAATCTAAAAAAAACTGAATTTTCTGTAGGATTTTGCTTGTTTTTTTTTCCCCCGTTTCTTCGTGCTTCCTTTAGTTGGATAACGCGTGCACCGTTTCATCATTTTTCAGAAATTTCTGCTTTGCCATTTCAGTAGTTAACTTCATCTTCTCAGCGGCTTGCTTATCTGGAGATTAGTCCTTAGGAGATTAGTCCTTTGGAGATTAGTCCTTTCATTTTATCCTTTGGTTCCCTTGAACACGTTACGCAGGTAGGCAGACGGGCACTAATTACGAGGATAAATTGTTTACAGGAGGCGGGGGATTACCTGGATTTGCTATTACGTCGAGGAGCTTCATTATCTCCTGTCACCCTTCCGCCCTACGGTGAGTCAAGGCCGCCCCTCCCAGTGTCCGGATTGTTGTGTGATGGTGTCTTTGACTACACAAACACAAGGTAGTACTGAGGAAGGTCAAAGGTCCAAGGCCTATGACCAAGAGGGTCTATACTCGATAGGTACTGAACTGTAAGTAGCTGTGTGTGTGTGTGTGTGGTTGGGGGGGTGATTTTCCATATTGTCGACCTTTTGCTCTGACATCGAACCCGCCGAACATCAGAATACTGATCGTACTGTATACATAGCAGATAGCCGACTAGTCAGGTCACTGGCATCCATCCCGAAAGATCCTCCGGTTTCATCTTTGTGCGGTGCAGCAAGCTCTCCCCAATGGACCCAGCTGTCGTGAGTAGGTACCGTACCTGAGTCCTGAGGTTTTGGGAAAGGTGTAAGTGTGAGGGGCAGGAGATCGGCAGTGTCCTCACAAAACAGCTGGCCCGAGAAAAGTCAGGTCTCGAACGCAACTCACTCCCCAAACGACCTTAAAAAAGGTTTGGGACGACCTTTACCACCTTTTTTTTTGACTGTATGCATCGTCAAAACGACAGTTTGCTATACGCACCTCGACATATTCACGATGTCCACATATTTGACATATTTCCGACATACTTCAAAATGATCCCTCATGGGGTTGGTGTATTTTATGACACCACATGCTTGACGTGCGCAGAACTGAGCTGGCCTGAGGTGTACGGCAACCTGCTCCTGTGGATCCTGCACAGCCACCAGACGATGATCAGCACCCTACAGTTCGTCATTTACATGCTGGCGCATAACCCCGAGTACCAGACCATGGCCTTCGATGAGATGAAGTTCACACTAGGCAAAGTACAAAAGAGAATAGTCATATCAGACGCTTTTTTTCTTCTGAGTTAATGCATCATATTTTTTCTGTTCCTGTATTTTTTTATGTGTGACTTGGATGTGAGACACTTGTTACTTGCAAACGTGAAATGCTTAGCTTTAGTATTGAGAAAATCAAAGATGAAGAGTATACTTTTATAGTTGTTCGTTACCTTATAAATGTATCATATCAGCATGGGAGGCGCTAGCTGACAGACTGCAATATTTAAATTGCAACGAATGAAAATTGAACAAAGCTTTCCTAGTAGAGAAGGAAACGAAAAACGAACATACAAAAGAAGATACCCTTCATAAAGGAATGAGTTACTACTTCAAATGATGAAGTTAACGAAAATGATTTGGGATTTGATGAAAAGGTAATGCTCCCTCCTTTAGAAGTTTGTCTGGACGGCGTCTTCCACCACTGGACCGTTAACAAACCCTCTCCCAACTCTTGTGCAGGATAACCTGACCTATAATGACCTCCAAGAACTTGCTGTGCTGGACAGCGTCATCCTGGAGACCCTCCGCTTGTTCTCACCTGTGCAGGAGTAAGTCACCTGGGCGCTTGTCTCCTCCTGCAAATAAAGTCTTGCGCATAGACTTCGTTCATTCTCTTTTCTTCAAGCGCTTGCGTCCCTTGTTAAAAAAAAGGTTACACCTTTTTCTACTTTAAGTGATTAGTCTGGACATCCTGACTTTTTTTCGTTAGAAAGAAATCCTCCCCCCAAACGCTACCACCAAATGAACTCACCGAGAGAAACCCGTTGTTCGTCATTAGTGGTCTTTTCCCCATTACCTTACTTCCTTTTCATTGAAGTTTTTTCCCTTAAGCATGACCAGGCCTCTAAAATGTCATATTTGCAGAATATGGCGAAGGTCCAGTTCCGAAACAAGGATTTTTGGCATAGCTTTTCCCAAGGACGTTGACATTCTCATCCCTGTTGACCTGGTTCACAGCAGCGACAGCAACTTTTCGCACCCTGATGACTTCAAGCCAGAAAGGTATTACTTCGTTTGTGCGAAAGATTGGCAAATGTTTGCTCCATTTTCTCCATTTCTAAGGTTTGAGAGCTAGGATTATTTTTAACTGAATTAGCATAATTTATCACTAAATATCAATTCCACCCATAAAAGTAATCACTAGTCAGATCCTTTCCAAACAAAGGAAACAGTAAATTGTGCCGAAACCATACAATCATAAACCTAACCATGCACCCAACCAAAATAATGCTGAAATTCATACTTGATACCAACAACAACGATATTTACGTGAAAGGAATAAATCTTTGAATACTTAAAAGCCTCTTTCTCTAAAGACTTGCCACTGCCCAGAAAATGTTTGTATCAGGATGCAACAACGATTAGCAACAATGTCTTAGCTGGACAGGATTCAGAGAACCAACATCATCAGGTTTACTACCTAGTACAGACCGTGCAAGGTCCTGGTACTTCCTGATGTACGGATGTAAGACGTAGACTCTGCTTGCCAATAAGGAGATGAGAATCCAGGCATTGGAGACCAAAGGCCAGAGGAGGCGGCTCAGAATCTCGAATAAGGAAAGCAAAAACCTGTAACTTCTAGGTATGGAAACACGGTCGTCACCCTCGTGTGGCACCAGAAACCCCTTTTCACAACAGTGGTCTGGTCATATGACTCGGTTCGACACTCTACCTTCCATTCTTCAGGGTAGATTGACAAGCTTAAAAGAGTTTATTGGCCATTCAGAACCTGCTCCAGACAAACTTCAGTTGTGAGTCTATCAGCCGAAACGTCTGTCCCCGATGACTAGTACCGCAAGACTAACTGTTTAGTTGGGCTAGTCAAGGAATTATATATATGTGTGTGTGTGTGCAGATGGGGCTTGGGCACCTTCGGTCAACTGCCGCACCCAGCCTTCCTGCCCTTTGGCTACGGCCCACGTGCCTGCATCGCATCGGACCTCGTGCTGCTGCAACTGAAGGTGGCGCTCGTGCACTGCATGCGGCTCGTTGAGTTCGACGTGGCCCGCCAAGACCCTCTGCCTCCCAATCAACATCTTGAAGTAAGTGTCAGTCGCAAAGTCGCTTCTGGAACTGAAATTATAATTTTTTTTTTAATTTCTACCAGAAAATATTCAACCCCCGCCCTATCTGGGGCCTGTAGTTAGGAAGTGATGGTAAGTCGCTGCCAGGGACAACGTGGGAAACCAAGAGCAAGCGTCTTTTCTCTGTGGCAGTGTCCATTGTACTCCCACCCCCAAGGAAAAAATCCCTGGATGTTGCTTTACCGCCGAGGTAGAAGTTTTAAAGCAGTGGCAAAGATTGTCTGGTATAAAGTAACAGAAAGGAGCATCTGCGGAGTCTGGACAGTGCTTAGTAACTACAAGGATGAGACTTGATTTCTAGGGCAAGGACTTAGCATCGCTTCATTATTACGGCCAATAGGGTCCGTAAGTTTGAGCTATGGGGTTCATCGTATGTTTGTGCTTTGTTCTCGGTCACGGTTGTTTTCATTACGCGGACGCCACTCTGGTCATTTAGAGGCAGTAGAAGACCCGGGGTGGTTTACCTCCGCAAATGGCTTCTTTTTGACGTCTCCATTTTCCACGTGAGAGTCACAAACCGCCGTCTGCTTGTATTTATTGTGTTTGTTTCTGTAAACAAGGGGTTAAGGGACTGGATGACCGATCGACTGACAGACAGGCTGATATTAGAATAAAGAAAGCTTTTTCTCGTTTATGCGTGGATGTTGTGTGTGTGTGTGAAAGAGAGAAAGAGAGGGAAGGAGAGGTCCTGTTCCCTTGGTGAAGTCTCGGACTGCAGAGAATCACGTCAACCTGGCTGCGAATGTAACATACACGTTTTAACACATATGTCAACATACATATTATAACACAAATATAGCAAACACACTTTCTCTTGAATCAATGTAGGTGAAGCTGGGAGTGGGAGTGACAACCGAAGGCATTTTGCGACCTGCGACCTCAGTAAAAGTACGACTGATTTTGAGGGGGCCTGGCTTGCCCCCGCCTCCACCTACACAACAGATACCAATGTCCGTTCTACCTCCCTTTGGCGCTGCGACTCTTCAACCTTCTCCTGCTCCACCTCAGCCTAGTCCTGTATCCGTGGCACCAAAGGTGAGCTCGCCATTCTACGCGTTCTAAGATCTGTTGTACAAATGTACAAAGTATGAAAACTATCGAGTAGTCTGAGGTCAGCTCCCTGTCCTTGCCCCTGGATGTTTAGTTGCTGCCGTCCTTGTATCAACATACAGAACAGCTCGCTAACAAACAACACTGAATACTTCATTCATGCCAACTTGTGAGTGGGGGCCTGCGTGCATGAGTGTTCGCACTCGTACGAGACAGTCAGGCCTGAGCAATGAGTACTGCAGCAGCCGCAGCACGAGGCAGGAAGAGCGCGCTGACGTCAGCACTTCGATAACTTCAACGCGGCCTTCTTTGATGTGGAATTGCATCACATGCCATAGCCCCTCGTACCAGGCTCTGTCTTTTTCAGTCAGTGAAGTTGTGGTAGAGGTCCCTTTGATGATGAAGATACTTTTCTCTAAGGATGCGACAGCTGAAGATCTGCTCAACTGTGCATCTACGTGGTCTGAATCCAGCCTGCAACTCTTTTCAAAATCAGGATTTAAAAAAAAATCCGTAGTATATTCACATAAAGTAGTGCTTGCAGTAGAGCGCTGCTGTTAATAATATTTTAGTTTGGCGTTTCCTATTTTAGTTGTTTGGTATTTGATCAGACATTTTGTTTTCATATAGTTGGTAATCAGGATAAATGTAATTTTGAAATGTAGTTAACAGTCGTAGTGGCAGAAATATCAATGATGGAAGTGTCAGTAAAAAATATTCCGTCGTGCAGGTCATCCAGACACCTCAAGAGACGCCACCCTCTTTCAAGCCCCCTATCTCTGCGCAGCTGATTGAAACCGATCAGGGTGTACAGCCGGTAAAAACTCGGTATGTCCAAGGAAGCTATTTGTAGGTTCTTACAAATGTCGGCAATTGAATGTATGTACACACACACGCGCAAATAACAAATAACGAGAAAGGCAGAAAGCGAGCGTTGTATTGCATTCAGAGAGCGAGATTTCCTTATCCACCTCCTGACCTTCAGGTATCTAACGTCGACCCTCCCAGCGTCGCTTGACCCCGACACACGCCGTGAGCGGAAGTGGAAGGAGGATAAGCAGCTGACCTCTCGCTGGCGTAAGGACGCTATAGTCTCCGAGGTTGACACCAAGGAGGTAGGAAAGCAAATGCTGCCCTCCCTCGCATCACGCGCTTTGATGGTTAAGCAGGCTACCCTGGCCACACTCCTCCTTTAATTCCCACTCGCATGCCACGTGCAAAGGACACAACACCACAGCAGCCCCATTCAAAACTGCCAATGAGCTACTTGCCATGTTCTGTCGATTCCAACTTACTGGTGGCGCCGTATGAGGGAGGTGAGGAGGAACACCCCCTTTTTAGAGAATTCCGGGACGTGCAAGATATGGCGCAACACCTGCTAGAAGAACTGGACAGCGTGCGACCAGGCGAGACCAGGCCTGAACCTGGGCTGCTCCTGCCAAGAGAAACTGAGAGGGCAAGATCAAGTAGCGACCATTTATTCCTTGACATTGACATCTCTCGCCAAACACTTGAAGTCGAGAGTGAGTCCTCACTCCACCAGTCACTTTCGCTCTACTTCAGCGCCATTGACTTGTCCGACGAAAGTCCCGCTGCCCTTGCAGAGGCCGAGATCACGAGGACCTTCGACTCTCAGGCATCAGAGTACCAGACGTTAGAGTCTCTCCTGTTGGAGAATTTGAACGCCCTGTACAATCGCCTCAAGTGCCTAGGTTCCCATTTAGTGATCACTTTACATATCAGCGTTGAACCTGAGGAAGGCCAGGACGGGTTTGAGAGTCGCAGCCTTGCGTACCCACTCCAAGGGCCACAGACCGCCGGCGTCGACACTCGTTTGCCGTTCACAAGTCGGGCAGCCAGTCAGATACCCTGGCAAGCGACCACAAAGACAAAGAAAGTACAAGCGACTCCGAATGAAGAGCAAGCGAAAAATAAGGAAATAATAATGCAGGTGGGTGTGCCTCGGTCCGGGCAAGATGTCTCGCAACCCTTTCAATCAGCGTTAAGTATCGGCGGCACGCCACCCTCTGGGAAGTCAATGGCAGATGGCACACATCCCTCTCTGAGAATGCCAGGGGCAGACGACTCGCAACCCGTTGGGAAGTCAATGGCAGATGGCACACATCCCTCTCTGAGAATGCCAGGGGCAGACGAGTCCCAACTCTCTGGGAAGTCAATGGCAGATGCCACACATCCCTCTCTGAGAATGCCAGGGGCAAACGACTCGCAACTCTCTGGGAAGTCAATGGCAGATGCCACACATCCCTCTCTGAGAATGCCAGGGGCAGACGACTCGCAACCCGTTGGGAAGTCAATGGCAGATGGCACACATCCCTATCTGAGAATGCCAGGGGCAGACGACTCGCAACTCTCTGGGAAGTCAATGGCAGATGCCACACATCCCTCTGGGAGAATGCCAGGGGCAGATGACTCGAAACCCTCTGAGGGCATGTCAATGGCGACTGCCACGCAATCCTCCCATAAGTGGCACGTAGACAAGCCGCGCGCTACTGACAGGGCATTACTCGTCCAACTTCTCAAAGAATCCCAGATTAGAGGAGGGTCTTCTGCAGAGGATCTCGCAGCCCCATGGGACAAAGGCACTTCGGGTTATTTCAAAAGACCCTGGGGTAGGGCTTCTGGAAAGCAGGATCACTGGCCTCCTTTGAGAAAACCGGAAATTCCAGAGAGATTTCGTTCTAATATACGGTTTCCTGACACACAAGTCCAGACAGACAGAGGGGCTTCCACCTCATCTAGCCCCAGCTTGACAACAAAAGCTGGAAAGAGGACGATCCAATTCTATTGTTGAATCTTTATATAGTTTCGTACAACAATCATCTATATTAGCACCGAGCTTGGCAACACAAAGCCAGAGAACGATCGGAATCTGTGGCTCAATCTGTATACGATGCAGTAAGAAAATCATCGATATTAGCACCCAATTGGCAAAAAAGCCAGAGAACGATCAGAATCTGTGGCTCAATCTGTATACGGTGCAGTAAGAAGATCATCGAAATTAGCACCAACGTTACAACAGATGGCCACAACATTACCTAAAAAGATAGGCCTTTCACGTCGCGCAGACCAATTTAAGGCAAAGGAAAGCAGTCAAGATAAGTTCGAAGATCATGAAGAACTTACAGAAGAAGAAAGCCCTCCAGATGATGAAGACACTATATCAAACGAAAGCACTCCAGATGATCTTGCAGAAACCAAAGAGAAAGAAATCTCTTCAGACGATCTAGATGAAACTATAAAGGAAGAAAACATTCAAGTTGATAATGAGGATGCCAAAGAAAAAGAAATCCCTTCAGATGACTTTGATGAAACTATAAAGGAAGACAGCCCTATGGCTGATATTAAGGGCCCTGAAGATGATGCCAAAAAGAAAAAAAGGCATAAAGATGATGCTAAAAAGGAAAAAAGCCCTAAAGATGATGCTAAAAAGGAAAAAAAAAGACTCAAAGATATCGCCAAAGAGGGAAAAGGCCCTAAAGATGGCGCAAAAAGGAAAACATTCTAGCTGATAATGAGGAGGCCAAAGAAAAAGATATCCCTTCAGAAGACTTTGGGGAAACTATAAACGAAGACAGCCCTTTAGCTGATATTAAGGGCCCTGAAGATGACGCTAAAAAGGAAAAAAGCCCTAAGATGATGCTAAAAAAAAAAGCCCTAAAGATGATGCTAAAAAGGAAAAAAGCCCTAAAGATGATGCTAAAAAGGACAAAAGCCCTAAAGATGATGAAAAAGAAAAAAAGCCCTAAAGATAGCGCTAAAAAGGAAAAAGGCCCTAAAGATGGTGCCAAAAAGGAAAACATTCAAGTTGAAAAAGAGGACTCCAGAGAAAAAGAAATCCCTTCAGATGACCTTGGGGAAACTATAAAGGAAGACAGCCCTATAGCTGATATTAAGGGCCCTGAAGATGAGGCTCAAAAGGAAAAAGGCCCTGAAGATGATGCTCAAAAGGAAAAAGGCCCAGAAGATGACGCTCAAAAGGAAAAAGGCCCAGAAGATGATGCTCAAAAGGAAAAAGGCCCTGAAGATGATGCTCAAAAGGAAAAAGGCCCTGAAGATGATGCTCAAAAGGAAAAAGGCCCAGAAGATGATGCTAAAAAGGAAAACGGCACTGAAGATGATGCTAAAAAGGAAAAAAGCCCTAAAGATGATGCTAAAAAGGAAAAAAAGCCCTAAAGATGATGCTAAAAAGGAAAAAAGCCCTAAAGATGATGCTAAAAAGGAAAAAAGCCCTAAAGATGATGCTAAAAAGGAAAAAAGCCCTAAAGATGATGCTAAAAAGAAAAAAAGCCCTAAAGATGATGCTAAAAAGGAAAAAGAACCTAAAGATGGCGCCAAAAAGAAAAAAAAGCACTAACGACGATTCCAAAAAGAAAACAAAGTCTAAAGATGTTGCCTAAAAGGGAAGAAAATCCCTAGAATGTGGGTAAAAAAGAAAATATATATCTGCAAGCGATGCCCCCCAAAAAGACAAAAAAAAAGCCCTAAAGATGATGTTAAGGATATTCTTTACAAAAAGGGATATTTTACAAGTAATTAAAAAGGAAAAGTTTCTAATGATAACACAAAAAAGTAGAAGAAATATCTGCGGATGGTGCCAAAAATAAAATAATGTGGAAAACGCTTAATATGATTCAAGAAGAAGTGAAAAGAGAAACCCGCAAGATAGTCTTGAAATAAGGATAAAATGAGTGGTGGCAGCCCTAAAGAAGATGCCCAAACGGTAAACAAGGAACATGGGAAAATGCCAGAGATCACTATCAGAAATAAATTACAACTGACAAAAGAAGAAAGAATTACCAAGACGAAAAAGAGGTGACAGAGTGGAAGAAAAGGAAACAAAAGATCTTTAAGTATGTACAGTCAGTTGCTAGAGCTAAACAATTTGTCTGCAGAGGACAATGAGGAAGAAAAGTTGAAGGAATGAGAAGAGACCAAAACCCATTCACATGCTGAACGATCAGATTCACTGCTCAGGTAGTCCATCTTGGCGTGATACGAACAGCATTAGTAGTCTTAGGGAAACTTTAGACCTTCCAGTAGCAACAGCAAATTGAAGACCATTCATGACAAAAACCCGCATCTGTTTTTTGTGTTTGATCACGCGTGCGTGCGTGTGTGTGTGTTGGGTGGGGGGCTTGACCCTGACTCCAGTACCAAGTTCTCTGATGAACAGGATGAAGAGCAGGATGATGGCCACCCACTGCGCCTTCCTTTCATTTCCTCCACGGTTAAAACCTGAGTTGAGCCACATATTTTTCTCTCATTCCTTTTTTGCTAATTTCAGGTTGTCGTTCCCATTTCTCTCATTCCACCCACCCAACCATAACTCATTTCGTTAGATTACAAAATGTAACTGTTTGCAGGTAAATTGTCTACTTTCCTTCGAGCGCACAAACCTACACTGCGTGCATGCGTGAAGCATCGCTGTAAACATGTAATTTTATAGCCTTTCCAGAAAGGTTAAGCTTACCCAGAAGATTCTAAAGCTGTAGAGAAACTGATGTGGTAGATGTGTGAGCTAACAATATACCTAGCAGCATTCCACACAAGCGTGATCAAAAACAAACAAGAACGAACAAATATAGACTGGTATTAACCAGCACAAAAATACAGCAGTGACCAAAGTTTGTATACACTCTTAAAGTGCGCATCGTCGTGCAGTTCCAAATAGCTTCTAACGTTCATATCAGATGACACGGCAACAACGACAGCATTGCGGTTCTCGGTTGTACCTCGTTGGCGGAGTTGAACTTGATCGTAGACATGAACAACAACAAAAAAAAAAATTTGATCTGAACCAATGCAAAACAGAACAACAAAAGCAGTTACCAAAGTTTGTATATAAGGGACACAGCTCATTTCTTGCCGTTTGCATCATCGTGCTGTTCCAAAAAGATTATAACGTCCATCCCAGATGACACGGCGACAACGACATCACTGCAGTCGTCGGTCACACCAGCACCTCTTCGGTGGAGGCGCCATTTATAACGAGCGGCTTGGCCTTGTACAGGCGCCACAGCTGCACAAGCAAGTCTGTGATGACGACGTTGTTGGAGTTTTTGGCGATGACGCGCAGAACAAAGATGCCGTCATCTCTCAGGTAGTTGTCTGCAAATCTGGTGGCCAGGCGCCGCTCTTCTTCTCCGCCACCCAGCTCCCCTGACGCCTACAACATACAGCTGTCTAGCTCTAATACCTGTAATATACAGCGGTCTAGTTCTAATATCTGTAATGTACAGCGGTCTAGTTCTAATATCTGTAATGTACAGCGGTCTAGTTCTAATATCTGTAATGTACAGCTATCCGGTCTCTAACATCAAACATCAAAGACTTTGAGATAAAGTACGAGTGCAATGTACGAGTACGGTTTGCGCTTTACGTCATCGGCTGCGCAAAGGCGGACTACTACAGACGGCGACGCGTAAATCGAGATCCACAGAATATTTTGAAAAAGAACCATGTATGAAATAATTAGAAAATAGATCAGATAAGTAAATAACGACATGTTCCATGCACAAACGAAAGAATCACAGTTCATTGAGTAAAATGACCAAATAAGAAAAATCCTCAAAAGACTATTTGCAACAACTACTTGACACGAAAATTCACTATCACAACTGACTCATGCCAACCCACATTCTCATCCTCACTTCACCAAATACCTTGAGGATTTTCTGGACGTATTGCGCACGATTGTCTGGCAGTAAGGCCCTGATGAACCAGAATAAGAAGCTGGACAAGGTCACGATGGCAACCATGACGAACCAGAACCACAGGAAGCTGAAGATCTGCTCGTTGAAAAGGTTGATGGGCAAGGCACACTGAAAGGTCCAGTCCTGCGAGTTTTGCAGCTGCCTGATCTTGAGATCACACATCGTCACCTGCAGACACCACAGACAAGCACCGAGTGAGCTACGTTGTCTTGAGGCCCCGTGTCATTGTTTCCTCAGCTGCTTCACGGATTTAAAGAAAAAAATTCGGCAGTTCGATGATCCTCTAAATGCAAGAGCTCGTGTGCGCAAAGCGTGTACTCCCTCACACGCACGAACGCACAAGACAGAGGGGAGATATAAAGGGGCTGCACTCATGGCCGCAAGGGAAACTCGTCGGTTAGAGTTATCTTTCGTAACGTGATGCTAGGAAACGACATGACACAAGCAAGCGAAGGTGATCGTCTGAGGCAAAGTGGACAATTTTGTTCTGCAATTAACTGTCAGAGCGCCAGGTTTAAATTAAGTCCTGAAAGAAAACATTTCCACTCCTTCCCAAAGGACGACGAGAGGTAAGCTACGTATTTATTATCAAATTACGATCGATGAGTGTACTGTAGTTGAGAGCAGTCTAGTACAACGCGGTTGCTCGATTACTATGGTGGTTATTAAAACGGACTTTATTGATTATACTGTGAAACTGAGAGATGAGTTTTCATTTATCCGATGACGAACCTATTTAACTTTGTTATAGTATTATCATTTAAGGTATTCGTCACTGGGGGGAGGTGTTGGCTATAACGTTTGACTTAAGCACATAGTCTCATAATGCTATTACTTGTTAATTTTGCATTACTACAATATTTGTTATTAATATATTGAAAAAATTATTACAACAGGTGCAAAATATGGATGAATTTTACAAGAAGAAAATATTTTGACCATCTTACACTGTCTGATGTGTATAGAAAAGGTGATTGTCTTTGTTCTGATCATTTCGAGGAAAGTCAGTACAACTGTCCAACCCCAAAAAAAGTCTTGTCTGGAATGCTGTACCCACAGTTTTCTCCATTCCAAATCCACCATGCAAGGTTGATAATTATGATTATTAGATTATAATATATTCCCATATATAGAACTAAGCCATATTTTACCATCATAGGCCTTTGTTTCTGTCAGGATTTCCCAGACAGCTGTAGTCTTGAATGGTTTCTAAATCATGTCTTCTTGCTATTTTTCATTCATTAAGAAAATATTTATAAAGGAAGGAGTGATATTGTCCAGAATATTATAAGCATTTTTATACATCTATTTGCAGAAGAACAAGCAGATATTGCAGTTGAGCCTGCATGCTCTAGAACTGGGCCAGATGCTCCTACAAAAGCTGAATTAAAGCTAAATCTCAGTTGATTCGACTTCTGCGGGAAGAGCTAATAAGCATTGACCTCTGCTGTCCACTTGGTGCATGTGATCTGAAAGGGAGTGTGATTAATCTATTATCAATGTTCACTTTAATTTTTCTCTTAAAGATAGCTGTGTTGTTTTTTGACAAAGGAACAAAAAGAAATTAAAAAAATGTTGAAGTTACATCATTTGTTGCTTTTAATCTAAAGGAATTTAAAATCGTTTTAGAACAGTGTGAAAGAAAATGTTATAATCTTTTAAAGTACATGTGTGAATGATCCTTTTTGAGTATCTGCTTGCTGTATATTTCCTAGTAAGCTTCGCTGTTATCTTTAAATTGTCCACCAATGTTCTTACAATAAGGGATATGAAGGTATATATATACATTATTAATAATAGTATTATGATTTGTTATTTATTATGAGTATTAGTAGTATGTGATTTATGTGAGAATTTATTGCTGCATGCTTATATGTAAACAGAAATCTATGCCTCAGTATGTGAGCAAGTCTTCTGAATGGGGGCATGTTTGTGTCATGTTTATATTCATGTGTAAGTCTGTTTTTAACTGCTTTTCTTATAGTCATAAATTCTCATAAATTAGATTTTTATGCATTTTAAATGATGCACATTTGTGCTAGAGTCAGCAGTCATACATGTATTCAAACTCTCCCAAACTACCCTCATCTAAGCAATTCCCATCAATAAAAGACACAAAAATCTGTTCTTAGATAACAGTCATTTCATATCGCAAACACATAGACATTTACTCCAAAGATAAACACTGCTAACGACGACTTTGTTTAGCAGTGCTTGATAGTAGCAGCTGTTGCGTAGCATCCCGTTTCGAAGGGACGCAACTGCGTCACTACTTTTCTTAACAAGTAAAGACAAAGAAGGAGTGCAGCCTCTCTATATCTAGCCTCTCTGGTAAAGATAGAGATGCTATCTCTACCACTGCCACATCTGAGAGCTTAGATCACCCTAAACAGACCTCTGAGGTTGGCAGATACTGTAAAAGACCCTTCCCTGACTCCAGTCCCTGACTCCGGTCCCAAGAACACAAGCCATCTTGCTGGTTACCTTGGGAAAGTACGGTGACTCCGCCCAGGTGCGCGTGTAATACAGGCCGGAAAGTAACTTAAAGCCGAACAGTGAGTACCAGTTGCCCATGAAGCTGTTGAGGAGGAAGAACTGGCTGATAATGTTGATGCAGTAGAGCAGTTTGATGAAGATGTACAGCCCCGACAGGTAGGAGCCGTGCCGTTTGCCAAAGCAAAAGCAGTACAGTTTAGAGATCTGCAACAACAGGTTTGGAGATAGGGGATAGTTACAACGAGCCTGGTCATTTCAGACAGCGGCGCGGTTAAGAGATTTTCAATTAGGCAGCCATTCATTCGCGCGCGCGCACACACACACAGTTCATGTGAACGATATTTACCAAAATATACAGATCAACGTTAACAAAGTAACGGATTTTGTTGTTGTTGTTGTTGTTGTTGTTGTTGTTGTTGTTGTTGTTGTTGTTGTTAACAAAACGAAGAAAAAAACAGTCGGGATGGCTGTTTCCTGCTCTAACTAGAACCTCACTAGCCGTGTACACGCCGGATGCTTCTCTCACCTTCTGTCTGATTCGCATCATGAGGTTCCACTGGTACTGGCGGTGAGCATCCAGCCAGCGGTCCATGTAGCTGGCGATCTGTCTGATCGTCTCCGGGTACTTGCCTCCTTCGCCCAGCTGCGCCTCCAGCGTCAGGGTCACGATCTGCACAGGACGCACGTGCTGTCAACATGACCCACCCGCTGCACGCGCCACCTTCGCCTAAGTCACACTCTAACACCCTCGTCATTTCCCCTCGTAAAATACATAAAAAGCAACTATACGCCAGGAAAATGTAACTGTTCTCGCGCGCGTATGCACATATAATCAGACCACGAAGGGTGGGAACGTCCGACTAGAATCACTAGATGACCGTTTAAATTTAACAGCTTTTTCCATATGAACAAAAATTTATATTAAAAAACATAATAATAACTTAAACTTTTAGGGACAAGCAATGAACGCCTCCATTACGTGATAGACAGGATGTATACACATGACAGGACATACACGTATATATGCTTTTTCGGTCCGTCTGCGTGTATTGCAGTGACTCACAGGACAGGCAGTGCCAGGCAGGCTGGTAGCGTACACGTAGCCAAAGAGTCAACACGCTGTGGCGAAACTACGGCTTAATCAAATATAGAAGACTAATTTTTTGGATGATAATTTTATGACCCGCTAATGATGCTATAAATATGAAAATAGCCTTCGGCCAAAAAGTTTCGTCACTCCTTGCATAAGCCCTCCCCCGGCCTACCCCAAAGCTCGCTCACCTTGTCCAGATCGACACCCGAGGCGCCAGACAGCAGCCTCCAGATGATGCAGGGCAGCTTGAAGAGCAGCGCCATGAAGAGCAAGTGATGGGCACCCACTGGTAGTAGCTCAGCTCTGCCTTCCTCCTCATTTCCTCTATGGACGGCACCCGGTCCTTTGACGGCACGTAGTAGGTGTTGTGTACCCAGCAGTACGTCTTGGCGTAGGACCTGCGGAGGAGACCACACATACACCCACACTGGACACGCACAGCGGCAAAGTAGGCTACGGGTAGCATGGTGATGAGACCATCACTGTGGGTGTCGTCACAGTTTAATGTCGACTTTGCCGATGATTTTAAGTCTATAATCTTAGATTAAGGACAAAAACGGTTTTAAGGACTAATGGGATTCAATGAGGAGGTGAAACTCTGTGCAAGATATTACTTCCCCAAATGTTCACGTCACATTTAGCTTAATGAATCCTAATAAATGTTCCTCGCCCTCCCGTTAGTCGTCGCCTTTGTACTCCTGTATAATTCCCACCTCTGTGTTGTTGGTCTCTTTTGTGTAGGTTTGTATTTCGGGATCGGACGAGGGCTGGTGAGAGAGTCCATTCACCCAAATTTCGGAAGATATTTGCACTGATAATTTGCACCCAATAAGTAAATAAGTAAAAAATAAGTACCCAATAAGTAGAAAAAAGCATTTGCCTCTCACTAATATTTTAATCATGAAGTATCTATACTCTGCATCTGTGTCTATTATATTATATTTTAACCAACATTTATTTTCTAGATATTATTACTTCGTGAGTAGATGGGTGTCTGAAATAATTCGATAAGGGGATGAATAGTTTATTTGCTACCATCATTTGTTGCTTGAAGTAAGTTGCTCTAGTGCAGTACACAAGGGTAAATAAAGTCTTGCCACTGTTATTGTTATGCAATAAATGAGCAAGTCAGATCGAAAGGAAGAAAGAAAGAAAGGAATGGAGAGAGGAATAAATGTTGAAGGGACTAAAAATATAATCACGTGATGGCGCCGTCGTTGGAAACAGAGGCAGAGAGGCACTCTATGGGGTACCCACGTACTGCCCGCCCCCCACAAAGACTGCGAAGATGACGAGCATGGTGGTGGTGTACAGGTGGCTCAGGCGGTCCGCGCGGTCGTCGTCGTTGCTACCCTGCAGCTTGGTGTAGGTGGCGAAGCCAGCAACGATGGCATTGATCCTGTCAGCGCATGCACATCTTAAGGGTAATTCACACAATGTGGTGACAGCTGAGAGCCTGAGCATTTCAGTCATACCTTGTCTGATGTCGTTAACCTCGTCGCCGCCTTTCTATTGTCCGCGTTTCACCATTCAGAAGGCTTCACGCACTAGGTAGTCTAAGGGGAATAACTGTGATACGTGTAACAAGGGCAAAAGAGTTGTCGACCTGGATTTTCTATAGGTGCTGATTATTTTGAGTTCATTTGTTAGAAGAAAGATCTAAATGATAAATTCGTTTTGAAAATGCTGAAATATATTTTGTTCATTCCTTTACAATTTAAATGATTCCTGCATTTAATGTTAATAGTTAGAAAACATATAAAGTAACTATATGAACTGTCCCATGCTCTTGTCACCTATAAAACAATTCCTCAAATTATTTTTTAAGTAAGCATTAAGTAAAACCTTGTAATTAAACAGAAAAAATAGTGAAAAAAATCAGAAATGCTGCGAGTTAATTCAAGCAAAGAAAGTTTGGAATTTTCGAACACATAAAAAGTGAAAATCGTAAAAAGCTCACCTCTTATACTTTTTAATGAAACTAGTTACGTACCAATGACCGGTGCTTTCAGAATTTGATGCAACTTTACGTTTGTATTTATCTCGTAATTATTTATTACAATTCCCAGCTATCTCAGTCTGGAGACAAGTTGAGATTTCCCTGCGACAAATCATCGTTTCATGTAAAATATTCAATACTCGAGACTCCGTGCTATCAGTGTTGAGACTTTAAGTAACAAAGCATTCCACAACATGGTTTATAATTCCTATGACGAACAGTAAAGTTTTAATTTATTTCTTTTCAAGGTTTTGATATCACACATAATTGTCCGTGTACGCACATAAACTCACTTTTGAGTCTAAAATATGCTTATAGGAATATTAGATCACTATTCCAACTGCCTCTGCGTGTGTTGTTTTGTGTTGGAGCTTTTTAAAAGCTATAACACCTTGAAAATTTTTTCCTTTTTTATATATATATAAAACAACCTCGATTTTTTTTTTTTTATTTTTTAATTTTTTTTCACGATCAGATTAAAACACACCTGAAGGGATTAAGGGAGACAACAACCTAACAGGTTTCTGTTGTCTCCCTTAGACCATCAGACAACAACCTAACAGGTTTCTGTTGTCTCCCTTAGACCATCAGACGTCCCCTGCATCCTCGATCTAGTCCGCTGGTCACTCCAATCTTGTTTCCGGATATCATTTCATTTTTTAAATTATAAACTGTGTGTAGACGTGAGTGAACAAAGCATTGGTAAAGAAATTAAAAATAATTATGTATGAGATCAATCATTAAATTTTTTTTGAATGAATTTCTGCCTCTGTGTTACTATGACTACTGAAGGCCAGCACTTGCACTTGGGACTGTCAGAAGCGCCAGCCTTGTTCACATGAGAGTCGCTATTAACAATAAATCTGATAATAAAAGTTGGTCGTATTGTTTGACCCCTCACGCAGGACAGGGCTAAAAGTTACTCTGCAATAAACAAAACTAATTATTTATAAATTTGCCTACGGTTTTAAAGTTACAGAGTTGTTTCGGACGCTCAGTCGTAGGTCACAGGTCATTCATTACCCAAAAACGTCGCCACACATTAAGTTTGTAGGCTTGTTTTTATTTCAAAATAGATGTGCTACATTTCAACAATTGCATCATCAGCACAATTTTCACCCGCATTCTCAAAAGCACTTCATTATTATTAATGTTATGTAAGAAAATAGTTTTCTACCAAGAAAAGCACATTACATGTATTTACAGTCATATTTTCACTAAGTCGCTGTCCAGAGAATTCGTCGCCACTATACTACAGACAGCACAGTTGTCAATAAATTCTTTGTATTTTTTCTTTTTGGCAAAAAGACAAGTGTCTCGCACACATTTAACACGGAATGTATCTTACACAAATGTGCGAAAATAGCAAGCTTAGCGGATTTTGCATCAGTGCTGATTTGATTTCATTTTTTTCAATAAAGGCAACAACAACAAAAATCAATCAAATGTGTCCATCTTTGACTAAGAATCAATCTTTACTGGCACTGTAATACAAAAACAGCAATGGTATATAAGTACGACTTTCCCAACAGCCTCACTAATTTTCTCGCACACAAAACTCGTACAGGACCAGCTACCCACATTTACAGTGACAAATGGAAATGTGAAGTGTACAAGCTACTGGATTTCCATACAACCTCCACGCACACAGTGTAGTTGTAGCCCACAGGTAAAAATGCCCTCCTCGGTCACAGTAGCTTCAGGAATTTAAATGTCCTCCCCAGTTCCTTGCGCGCAACAGTCAAGCGTGGGACATGAAAGTTTATGAAGATAAGAAGAAAAGAATGGTTTCGTAAAAATTCCTAGATGTCAAGCCACTTTCTAATATTCGAAAATTTATCACGCATAAGGCACGAGTGAACAGATCGTGACTAGCTTTATCTCACAAATCAGAAAAGGCACTTGTAGTGTGTACAGTCAAAATATATTACAACAGCGGTCACGTGTGTGGAGAAAAAAAGCTAAATTTGTTTTGGGTTTCAAAAAAAAAAACAAAAAAACAGACAATGTTCAAGTGATATGTTATCAAATATTAGGCTTCTGACAAAATGGTGGTCTGCATAATCTGACAGAACATCGCTGTACATTTGAAAGATTTCAAAATCCACGTGATTTGACCGCGAGTGCAATGTTACTCTCAAATACCATTCAAAATAAACATATCAAATTCAAATAACTTGATTATACGATGTCTTTCATTGCAAGTTCTTTCGAAAATCTTTAGTTAAAAAAATTAATTTCGTCGTCAGAAAAATGTTTTTTCACGGATGTAAAGGCTATTTAAAAGTCAAAGACCATCAAACTCCCACAATTTATGGCAACAAGCCAACATTATTTAATACACGAAAAAATATGAATATATAAATGTGTGCTGGATGCGAGTAGCTGATCTGGTAAATAACACAATTTCCTTAAGGCCAACTTTGTACATAAATTTAATTTAAAGAAATGCAGGCACTAATACAGAACGTGAGGTCTGCGTACCAAACATTCACTGGCACCAACGTTGAACGATGTTTACAAGTAAATGCCGCGTACTGGCGGTTCCTTTACAAGCCACAGAAAAGCTTTGTACACAAAAGGACACAACAACATCAAAGGTTGCTGCGGCCTTTGACCTCTCCACCCACATACCCTGCACGAGGAAGACAAGACGATACCAGACAGACTGCTGGTGGCACCAAGACTGCCGTGAGCCAAACAGTCTGTTCTGGTGATGGAAGACATAGCGTGTTGTTGAGACTCGTGTCCAGAACCAAGACAACGAATCGACCATAGTTTAACAAGCACATGCACAATATATGTACAAACAAAAGTCAACAGCCTTTCTTTAAAAAAAAAACAAAAAAAAAAAAAAAAAACAAAAACGCATACATACATTTGGAGAAGGGGAATGAAGGTGTCCAAAAGTCAGGATATACAAATCTATTTAGCTGGTGGAGGGTGTAGACGCCATGACATCATGGACGTGTATTTATTAGTTCATGATGACATCGTGTGACTAGAGGTGTAAAGATGGCTCTCCCCATAATCGTGCGACAAACTGGAGGCGATTGGTAAATAACAGGATGGGTAGGATGACAAATCAAATGCCCAAAACAAGGTTACAGTGGACAACTTTCGATTTTTTAAAATTATTTTCACCTGCGTTTTATGTGTGACTGGGGGCGGCGAGATAATTTAAGCTGATAATTAAAAATAAAATGCTCAAGGAAGTGGGAGAGAATTTTCGCCACTCCTAACACCACTGCCTAGGGGCCAGAAATACAAATCTCTTTTTATCAGCAGTTACCTCCCCTACTATCAGTATTATCTTCACCTGAATCGGGTGCACACATACTACATATCGCACCCATCTCACGATCGGCGATACACCTGACTTGACTCTACACTCTATTTTCCCCAAAATAACCCACGCATATAGTACAACCGCTCACCCGAAACTATCTCTGGCCACAGACGAGAAGTTTCACCTCTATCCTGTTACCACCCATCTGCATCGCTTCTCAGTACCCGTTCAGGATCTGCGGATGAAACAAAGGATGTGACTATGCTTCGAACGAAGCTTTCGACTAGTGAGGATGGCTGTGACGAGGGACTAGATTTGGATAGTCGTACTTCATTGGGCAGGTCTGACATTTGTTACCCCGAGTATACAGCCACACAAGAGATCTGTTCTGTAAACCCTGTTCTCCTGTTTTACTTATTTTTGGTCAAGGCCGCTATGGACTACACACACACATCACACGCAAGTCACGCGCTACAAGCGAAGGAATGAGAGTGTCGTGGGAATGTTCACCGATAACAAAAACCACAGACCACGTGATATGATCAGAGGGCAAACCCTAATGTGATATTTGATTGTCATGGCCGGTGAGATATGGGCAATGAAAATAAAATATCAAACTGTAAGTATGGTAAGACGCGTCCTTTTTCACGGAGAAACAAGTGCGCAAGCAGTAGAGTCATCTTCTCGAACTACCGCTGACACACCTAGCTGTTCTTTCTCCCACTCTCTTCCTTCACAATATGGAAGAACGAGTTTCCACATGCATGAAACCCTATTACATATTTCAGCGATGACGTTTTACAGTGCCAGGTAATACAAACAAGTAAATCTCAAAAAAAGCAATTCTAAAAAAAAACCTACACCGCCAAGGCTACCAAATCTCCAATTACTCGTTACTGACAATGCAAACTTTAACAGTTTTTCACATATATTCGTTAGACCTGTTTTGTGCTCAACATGGACATCGTTGTATAAGATGAAAGGCACGTACGAGAAAAAGGCATTAACAATTCGTAGATAGTTCATCAGAAACATCGACTCCCACAATCCCCTCATATATAATCACTCAGCAAATTCGCGCAAACATTTTGTGCATTTTTTTTAGTTTGATCTTTACTTCCCAAGCAGTGCTCCTCACTCAAAGGAAATGTTACGATCGTGCTTTGACAGCACTTCCCGGCGCATAAAATCTTCCAATCTGCCCGAGGCTGACTCAGGCTGGCGACTCGTTGGTGTAGTCTTCATCGCCGACGGCGGTCTTGCGGATCATGGGCTTGTTCTTGTAGGTTTTCCACATCTCCAGAACAAGGTCTGACAGCAGAATGTCGTTGGAGTTCTTGGCGATGATGCGCAAGACAAAGATGCCGTCGTCACGCAGGTACTGGTCAGCGAACTGCCGCGCCAACTTCTTGTCGGCCTCGCCACGAAGCTCGTCAAGGATGCGCAGATACTTCTTGATGTACGCCACGCGGTTGAAGCGGATGAGCGCGCGCCAAAGCCAGAAGATGAAGTTGCCCACCGTCAGCACGGCTACGAAGCAAAACCAGAACCAGAGGAAGATGAAGACCTTCTCGTTGAAGAGATTGATAGGCAACACGCACTGTACGGTGTAGCGCTGGATGTTGGACAGCTGCCTGACATCGAAGTCGCAGAGGGTGACTTTCGGGAAGCGAGGTGACTCGCGCCAGGTGTGGTCACTGGCCAGGCCGTTGAGAACCTCAAAGCCATACAGTGAGTACCAGCTGCCCATGAAACTGTTTAGGATGAAGAACTGGCAGATGACATTAACGACGTACAGCAGCTTGACGAAGATGTAGAGCCCCGTCAGGTAGGTGCCGTCTCGCTTGGCGCACAGAAAGCAGAACACCTTCGACACGCGTTGGCGCATGCGTACAAGGGCGTTGAAGGTATACTGGCGGTGAGCCTCCAGCCAGCGGTCCAAGTACAGCGAAATGTGCTTGATGGTCTCCTGCCGCTTGGCCGGGTCGCCGAACTGTGTGGACATGGTCATGTTGACGATCTTGTCCAGGTTAATGGCCGAGCCGCCGTTAAACATGCGCCAGATCAGACACGGGAACTTGAAAAGGAAGGCCATGAACATCAGGATGATGGGAACCCACTGATAGTATGTCAACTCTTCCGAATCGCGCCGGTGGTGCTCCGTGGGGATGGTGTCTTCCATGGGGATGTAGTAGGTGTTCTTCACCCAGCAGTACGACTTGGTGTAGGCAATAAATGCCCCGTGAAGTGGGCGGGGGTCCAGCACTCGATGGGGTTGCCCACATACTGGCCGCCCGAAATAAAGAGGGCGAAGATGGCCAGCAAGATGACAGTAAAGATGTGGTTCAGCCGGTCCACCCAGTCATCGTCGTTGCTGCTTGTTAGTTTGGAGAAGGAGGCCCAGCCTCCCAAAATCGCCGAAACCCTGTAGTGCAAGAAAATGTTTAAGCATAAGTAAATTATGTACTAATACGGGGAATGATTGCTTTATCAAGTGACGAAGAGAAAATGTGGGGTTCACCGGAATCTTCATTGTTATCATTTAATAATGGAGTGGTGCAGACGCCTCCCAGGTGGATGCGGAGCTCCTTAGAAGAAACAGGATCAAGTAGACTAAGAAAAGAGTCGCGAGCAGAGGCATAAGCGGGTATGACAGAGAAAATATATGTGAAGACTGGCCCTCAAGCCCGATGCCCCTGCCACTAGCTGACATGGTCAACTACACCAAGGAGGTGCACAGCTGTGGTGATTAAAGACGATGTGAGGAAGGACAGAATCTGCCTCATGCTGACTTCATAGGAGACAATTTCAAGCTATTTTCTGTGAATCTCGGCACATTGATAATATATGATTGAAGATGGCGTTCGAAAGAGTTATAGGACACCATGCTGCTCTGAGGGAAGCATTTTTTTCTGGTTCTGAGGATCAGGAAATAATTGTCCCTACAAGACAAAGACGAGACGAGGTGACGTGACTCAAGATGCAGAAACACAGGACAACAAGGTGGGTTACGTGCAGATGTAGATGTGACGTACACGCAACAGGCGGAAAAAGGATGGGTGGCTATAGGGACAGAACAAGACACAGAAGTAGGATGGTCTGAGATAAAGAGGCTGTGAGAAGTAAGACTGAGTTCAGTGAGTTCATTAAAGTAAGAGGTCAAATAATTAAGGAATGGCAAGTGGAACAAGAGGTTGGTGGAGGCGGGTGGATACAGTAATCCCACACAGCGCTAACAGGATCATTGTAGTTCACAGCCGACATTGATAGACGGAGTGTTACAAATTTGTACAGAATTCTGTACCTTGCCTTCCCGTGATCAAAGCGGTTACTTTCGTTTGAGTGCTATTTCAGACACAACAGAGCGAGCTCTTACAAACGTTTCCGGCAATCAGGTTTTACTTAGGCTCAGGTGCCGTGTGCAAAAAAAAACCTCCAAGACTCAGACGTTCCACATCTTGCCTCTCGAGGACCTGTCGGGGGGAGGAGGGTATCACCGACTATCAATCAGGGAAGGTTTCTGATAGCGCATCGTGGTTTCCGTGTCTTAGACAGCAACGGCTTTTGGCGTGACCTCCTTGAGGGCCGGTTATGAGACTGCTGAAGTCAGCTGAATTCCCTTAAGTTCTACAGGTGAACGAGAAAGGCCACGAACTTATCTTATTCTGGCGTCACACATCTGTCTGCTGTGTTGCTTGAGCGTGTAAAAACTGACAGTGTGCGATTTTTTTAATTCTTTCTGAACGGATAACATCAAGATGAAAGTACCCGCCTTAAGTCTGCGAATAATTAAACGTCCTACGATTCCATTTTGAATGTTTCATTCTCCCCAAATTACTCGCAACATCCTATTCTACACTCTAAAAACAAAGTTTGCTCATTCTGGTGGTGGGGCGAACGTCTTTATTAACACAGCCAAAGCGTTGTGCGCCATCTTGCTTCCTGAGGCGCCAGGTAAACGTTCTGTTGAGACCTTGAACGAGTCTCGTGACCCTACCTTCGGCCTACTTTTGGACACGATTCTAGACGCCACAATGGTTACTACAGACAGCCCAAGGTTTTCCTGCTCAAAACTTTGCACTTTAAGTCTTGTCCCTGGCATTGCATCAGCCACGCCGGAAGTCTACCTGTCCACACCACAATCTTGGAGACCTTAATCACAAGACTGCCTGTCTCCACGCATTATCTTACGTTTCTGAAAACCCAGAACATCTTGTAGGCTTATCAGTCGTTCTAGGGGACACATTTTTGCTCCAGAAAAGTAAAGCGTTTCTTTTTCTCGAAAAAAGTTTTGATGATGATGCAACATACTCTATTTTACATGGGATACAGTTTAACAGATTTTTCGGGTTTGTTAATTATTGGAGAACAAATTTTTCAACCTGCTTTAAAACTTTATTGTATCTATGTAAATCTGGTTTTTCTGTTTGCCTAGGTTAAATGCATCGAGAAAAATTAACTATCGAGGTTCAAGCTTATCCTGAGTCTGTGTCCTCCAGGTCTAAAAGAAACTATCCGTACAGTGATATATACATGTATATATATTTTTTTGCCATCAACACAGTATCTGCTCTTCCCAGAGAATCGTGTCTAGCAACGTTCACCTCTGACTTTTTATAATACAAGGATTTAATGAATATTGATGGATTTGCTAACTGCTCTCATTGTGTCTGTGGTCTTGTTCTCACCGCTGATACCGAGGCTTCGTCACACAGAACGACTGTTTTGCATGCAGGGCAAGAGGTCACAGAGAGGGGTCAACGTCCCGACTGTCGACACTAAGTAGGAGACAGCACCACAGGCTGCTCACCACTGCACCAGAAGTCAACACTATGCATGCAAAAGATGGAAGGGGTGAGTGATCGGTGAAAGTCCGGGCTGGAGGCAACACTGACAGCTTACAGGAGCTGAAGCTGCATTTCGTTTCGAATATTTTCAAAGCTGAGAATGACACAGGGCTTATACGCTTTTATCAGATATCCCTAAATCAAACAGAGGACAGTTGGGGGATTAGATGTGTACATCCCACTTCACATGGCCCAGTCAGCCAGCACTCGGGGGTCGGATGTACGAGGGTGGGAGGAGAGAGTAGTGACGTGAAGGAGCTAACCCAAGGTATCTAAGGAAACCAAGCGTGTGAACGGAGACGGGAGGATGGGCGCGGGAAAGGTGGACCGCCCGCTGTGTAGCTTTATTGTGCTTCTTCACACAGGTCCCACGGTCGAGCCCCGGTTACAGTGGGTAGGAGGGTGTGAGCAGGGAAGGGGAGCGATAAGATGTTGACCTTTCACCTTAAACTCGGACACGTCTGCGTTGGTCTGTGCCGTGGGTGTTGAGAACCCACCCTGCACTTATCGAGACGAACTGTCGCCCACATACCGAACGTAAATCAGTTTCTACCCGGCGCGATCTTCCTGCGCCGCGACATGCCGGGGTAGCCAATCAAAACTTATCTTCGGGACAACCGGGTTCAAAAGCAAGACTTAATGAAAAATGCAAAGGTAGGTAGGCGTATCTGTTAAGTGGGTTTCCTTTTCACGTTCACTCGTTTGTCTAAGTAAAAGAAGGGGGGAGAGAGAGAGGGGGTCTTTCTTCTCAGGACAAAGACTCGCTAAGGTAGGGCAGCCTCACATCAAAGACATTGTGGCGATCACGTCCAGGACCGAAGCAGGAAATCGTTACGTAACGTCAGGTGGAAGTGAAGGAGTAACGTGCGTGCCCGCAGGCTGACCAGTTGACCTGACCCTCCACAGGTGGCTAACGGACATCCCAGTGTGCATTGCGACCAGGGGGAAGGGGGCAGAGGTTAGGTCAACACGCGCGCGGTAGGGGAGGGAAGGTGTGTGGGAGGTGTGTGTGTCGTACCGCCACCTCAACCACTGCCTGCTGGGTCTCGCTGACTCCGAAGCTTTGTACAGGATGTTGACTTCCCCCCTCTCTCCCCACCCCAAGCATTACCGCTGCATGATGGGATGCTGTTTCTCGGATTGTCTCCCTGTATCGGCGGTGTGGTGGAACGGACTACAATACGGCAGCAATGAAAAATACACAAAATGTTAATGCGTTTGTCAGGGTTTACACGACAGTTAAAATGTACATTTAAAAAATATTTTAAATGCCAGGCATAGTAGTTGTCACCCAACCAATCTCTGGCGAGAGTGACAACAGGCTTCAAACACGCAAGATAAAACACACAATGGCACTTAAGGGAAGAAGCAATTTGAGAAAGATGAGGCAGGTGATTAAGACAAAATGCCAAGGAGGGGGGAGATGCACTGCTTGCAGCACTGTGGGGCTTCTTTACCGGACACATCATCGTCTAGACTCTACAACGACACGAGTCCAGTTCACTCTTTTCCTGAACGTGTTTTAAACAGACCACATACAGAAGTGCGAGAGCTTGTTTTTTAACTTTATTTTTTTCTGTTTGGTGTGGAAAGGAAAGGTGTTATGTACTTTCGTGAACAGAGAAAAGCCAACGGGGTCTGCATAATTACAGAGGGAGGGAAGTACTTTCCAGGTATCGGGGTAGGGGGAGGTAAATGTACTTATGTTCTAGGCTTTGTGTCCTTTTACATATTTATTTTGGTCGGGAAGGCCGAACGTAAAATTCAGAAACTACTTTACAAATGTCTTGTGAGTGGCGTGTGACTTTGTATCCGAGATAAAGCAACTTTCTGTACACACCCTGTATTTGTCCAGAGACGGCGTTGATCCCGATACTGTACAGTGTACCCACCGACTAGAGTCACTAGACCTTCTGATATCAAACCTGATGACTATGACAAGCTTAGTCTGCAGGTGATAAGACGTTAGTGGCACTACCTCTGTGACCTGTAACCCGTAAATCCACCCACCTACCCACCCTTTGTGAGTACAGGTGTCTAGGTTGCTCAAAAGTCGGTTAATGTCCTCTTTCGTATCAGCTTTTTCTTTACAACTTGTGGCTACGACTGTGCTAGAAAGTATCTCTGGACGTTCAAAGTGTACAGCAAATTATGTTATCACCGGGCTTCTGGCTGTGGCTGGCTGTACACTGGAGCCACGCCGGGTGTATATGTCTGAGATAAGTCAGCTCGTGCCACTGCTCCACAGAGCGTGAGCAAACATGAACAGATAGAAGCTTTAGGAAGAAGAAAGATGAAGATCCCAGAATGCACGCGAGCGCGCGCACACACACACTACTCCAACCACACTGTATTATGAAATTCATATGAATATATTCATATATATTCATTATGAAAAAATGAAAATATACTTGACTTGCTGGCGACAAACATCTCTGTAACAGGATGTAAAAATGGTTCTGCAAAGTTTATTCCGGCGAATTCAGCACCCGTAGCAGTTACGAAATATTCTTTTTATTACTTTTTTGGTCGGTTTTCAGGCGGCATTCTACAAATTGTGTGATGCATGTCATAACTCCACCCGACCTGCTGGTGTTTATCAAGTTATGTCTAGTCTCAGGTTGACTGTTAACGAGATCTTGGCCAGGCACCGGTGCCAAGCTGATAAGACTTTACAAACCACCTGACTGTGTGTATGTGTGTGTGTATGTGGATGAGATGAAGAGGGTGGTGAGGGGAGAAGGTAAGGAAGGCGCGTGCATGCAAAATAAACAGGTGAGTACGCGCGCGTGCTGTCACCAACGTCATCATCAGGTGAGGGCGGATTTTCCGAGTTAACAACATCAGTCGTCGCCACGTCGAGAAGCAGCTGTCAGCCAGCTGCAGTGGTGTATACTGATGGGCCATCAGCCTGATTACGCAACAATAGCTCAGCTGTGGTCTTACCTATTGTCATATTGCAAAAAGCCATAGATTTGTGTGTATATAAATAGATAACAGCATAATGTTACAGAATAAAGCCAACCATGAAAAACAATTTCCAGTTGTGATGTTTTAATTTCACGCCGATGCCTTTTGATGTGAAGTCAGAGACACCTGGGTGTCATGGCGATGTGCTTTACCGCACGACTCCTGCCCTCCGGCTGATCAACCAGTCAGACGATGCTCCATCGCGTGAATGTAGAAAGGTGTCTACTATTTTCGCTTAAATTTTAAACCAAAGCAACAATTCGTGTAAAGCGGATGTGGTGTTGGGGACCGGTAGCGGCGAGGCCCCTAGACATCATCCCCCCTACCCCGTACCTCCGTCTGGCCTTTTGGAGTCGCCAGGTCAAGGTTGCTCTGAGCAGGGCTCACCTGTGTCGCGTTGTAATGCCGAGCGACATGTCAAAGGTCATGTGAACACAATAAGAAAAAAATCACTGCTAGACCAAACTAGCCGCACCACGCCGTGAAACGTCACCTGTTTGTCAGGTTACAAGGTTACGTAGCCAACGGGTCAACGTCTTTAGTTCGATGAAACGATGACTTTTTCGATAATCGTATTTTTTCCCCGAGTTATCATTTCAAAAGGGACAGTAATCAACAAGTTTAATAAACCTTTCTATAGTGAACACGTGAACATCAGTCAGGTTCACTACATAACAGTGATGTAACCCCAAACTCATCACGTCACTGTCTAACGGCAGTTTAGAGAATGTCAGCGCGACATGACATGCCGCTAGTCGTGTGTTTAGGGTGGGGTGAAGAGTCACTGAGACAGATGTTAGGGATTAAGCAGAAGTGAAGTAACAGTAGGATGTATTACATCACGTGAAACTATGTACAGGTGACGTGTGGGTGTGTGAGAGATGGAGGAGGAACTGAGGAAGGAAACATGAAACACAACTTGGATCCGGGAAACAGTATTCTGACAAGCAAACTGCCGGCATAAATCACAGATGCTGAAGTAGGTAGTGCTGGCTTTAAAAATAAAAACAACAAAACAACCGCAAGTTCACACGCCCAGTGTTTTGACTTCACACGGACACCACTGTACGTCTGCCGTCATTACGTCAACGGCGTCGTGCGAACTACGTGCCGGGGCGTTCACTGGGGGTCAAGGGTTATTCAGACTTCCGATATTCCTGAAAAAGTCTTTCTTTTTAAACAATAATTTCGTGAAATCGGCATGCTGGAGGGCTCTAGATTCCCCTACAACAGCCGTGCCCCGATCCTGTACTCAGTCCGTGACGCTACGCACGGAAACAGTCGTCAGACCACACAAAGTGCTGCTGCGTCAGTGCCGCTACAGCAGGATGAATAATAGTTTTGCCAGACCTCAGACTGTGTGTGTGCGGGTGTGGACTACACAGGACCTCATCACTTCGCGGAGGGAGGCGGGAAAGCGGAGGGTTGGTGTGTTAGGGATGCACAGGACAGCGCGAGTTGTTGATGCGTTAAGGTCAGAGCAGGCCTGACGAGAGGGGGGGACAGGGGGGTCTGGTGTACCCGGCCCGCGCTGTCAAGGGGCCCGGCCTTGGTCAGTGGATTTTTCTTTCTTCTTCTCCTTTTCTTTTCTTTAAAGAAAGGTCTAAGGACAGAACACCCAAGCATTACACATGCAGAAGTTGAGTTTGAGTGTAGATATTGAGATTCGAATTGTAGACATACATTATATACTGGAAAATAATTTACGATTACAAGTACAAGGGGCCGGAGAGGTCAGAGGCAGGTCACGGTGGGTGCTGGGCCACGTGCTGTGCACTTCAGGCTTTACTTCCCCTTTCCCGTGATTTTCGAGATAGACGTGTGTGTGTGAAGTGTGTACTGATGTAGCCGTGTAGTGTGTAGCCATCAGTCCTCACCCTCGGCGCAGTAGAGCGCCCTACAGAATGGTTCTAGGTCCCCCATCACATACTCATCGTGAAATGGCTTCCATCGCACGAGGTCCGAAGTCCTGTTGGTGTGACAACGGACTTTTAACCACTCACGTGTACGTGGCAGCATGGTTACCCGCTCCACTACACTCACTAATACTTGGTTATTATGCCTACAGAACACATGGTTTGCTAACCAGCCTCATGCTCCCACTACTGTCATGTCATTAACGCAGAATTAAACAAACTACTTTTAACGCCTGACTGCCAGATGGCGAATTAATTACGGAACATTCGTTGTTGTTATCGGAATATTAATTAACGATGTCCGCTGCAAAATTTAAGGATAAACGAAGGCGACATGCTGTGAGGGCCATGCGAGAGAGAGAGAAAAAGCATGCAGATGAAAGTAGAAATCGTGCTCAGGAAACAATGAATAAAAGAACGAAAGAAAATCTAAATAATTCTTTAAAATTATCGAAAGCTGATAAAACATGTTAAAGCCAAATTTTCAGATAAAAGAAAGGAAGAAAAGTACTTACGACATCTCGTCTTCACTTCACGTTTCCAATCAGCGGTTCGTCTTCCAACGCCTGATGAAAGCGTTGGTCAGAGAGCGACTACAACAAGTGGTTGTACCCTCCCCCCCTCACACGTCACGTCACGCGCTCACAACGAGGCGCGGCGAGCGGTTAGCTTGTTGTGTCTCGTGAGATCTCCGGCCACTCGTGGTCTAGCGCCTGCCAGCCAGCCAATCAAACGTCCTACCTGTAACAACAAAAACACCGAGAGAAGCGAGTGTTGGGGTTCAGGTAAAAGCTGGTATGACACGGATAACGTGCTTCGGACGTAGTGAGCTCTCGTGGGTGCGTACTGAACACTAAGTGGGGACGTACTGTGCTTTTTCTCTCCTTCTCTTGTCTGCCCCCTTGTACCACACCATCTGTGTTTCAAGAGTTCGGCTTCATTAACCCAGGTGCATGTTCCCTGCCCTGATCACACGTTGTGCGCATAAATCCCAGGTGACGACACACACAGGTCGCACTGTTCCCTCTGCGCGTGCGGTTACTGATGCGCGTGCAGCGCAGTTACCCAGTCAGTCGAACTCCTAACCCAAGTAAAAAATGTGTCGTTCTTGTGAACGTTTCCCCAACTGTTTAGAATGTGTTCAGTTAAGTATATTACTCTGTCTTTAGTTTATATTTTACAGTTTTAATATAAAACTTAATGTAGTGATTATATGTAACGACATACAGCACGTGCTCCCACGTGTCAAGGAATGCGTTATAGCAGTGAAGCATCGGTCACAACCCTGTCCGATTCTACATCCACACGACTTGGTTTTACTGTCGATCATGTGACAGAAATTATTAAGCTGTATACAAAAGAAGGTTTTAGAGTAAAGTAAATAAGTATATTCACATATCGAATCCCAACCGCACACAGAAATCTGTCAAACATACTGTTGTTCTAATTGTAGGTTACAGATGCTGTGGGCTGGAGGCAATGAACACCAAGGGTTACACCACCGTCTATAGGCTGGCTTGACTGCCATCCACGGTGAGAGAGAGAAATCACAAAAAAGTTGGGAGGGGAGGTCACAAGGATGGGAGGGGAAATGAACACACAGACAACAAGCTTGACAGTGAGTCGCTCACTTACGTACACGATGTAAATAATTCTGGCAGTTATTCCACTGTGAACAGGCCACAAATGACCTTTTAATGGGCATGGTGAGACCTGTCGCCTCCTTACACAGCAGTTGGCCCCGAGCTGGCTACTTGTTCTCGGTTTCACTAAGAGGCGGTGTTGCTCAGCATCTCCAGGGACCGTCCGACATCCAGAGGGTGGGTGTGAGTGGGTGGGTGGGCTGGAAAGCCAGCGTGTACGTGACTAGGACCAGGTGGGTCCACAGGTGTGTGTATGGAGGTTGTGCCTCTCTCCGTCCACTACCACCTCCCCTTCCTCGTCCTTTCCTGTCTGCACTGGCACGGCGTTGACAGCCAGCAAACATGGTCTCCTGTTGCCCACTCCTCCCTCTCCCTCTCCCCTTCTCCACCCACCCTCCTCCTCCCTTATTTTTGTTCCCCCCTCTCCTCCCAGCATCTTCCTGTGTTCTCTGCACCCCCAGTAACCCTCCTAAATCTCTCTGCAACCTCCCTCACTCAACCCACCCTTCCTTCTCGACTACTGAGTCCAGTGGTGAGCCACCGATATGTTTGGGAACAAAGATACCTGTCCAGTCACAGGACAGGCACGACACCTGTATGTCCGCAGGTTAACTGTAGATACGCTACTGACCGATAGACCTCATTCCCGGGGTACTATCAGAGGTTAGGGTGGATGATGTCAACGACAACAACAGACAATGGCGACTGTGAGTCACTGGTATCCACTGTAGGGTGGACAGTGGCTAGACGCCCAAGTGCAGGATGAGGAGCTGATTACAGTTAGGGATTACGTCATCCTATGGTGGACAGTCAGTCCTCCAAACATTTAAACCTCGTGAAGGAAGAACGGAGAAACTTGAACGACGAACGAAGCAATTACAGATTTAAAAGATAGTAATAATAAATAAGGGGCATGTGTGGTCATAGAGCAGCCTAATAAAATGTAAATAAGAATGGCAGAGAGATAACACATTCCTTCTCATTCACAGACGCACTCTTTCTTTCTCTCTCTCACAGACGCACTCTTTCTTTCTCTCTCACCGCACATCTCGGTCGCCCAGGTGTGTTTCTTACGTGCATACCTGTGCTGCTCCAGGTGTGTTTCTTCTATTACATCACATGTGCCTCGTGTGTCAACGTGACACTGGCATGCTGCCACAGCCACCCCCTCCCTCCCCTCCTTTTCTGTCACCTTCCCTCCACTCCTTCCCTCCACCGCCTCATCTCACTTTCCATCTTCTCACCGTCGCGCCGTTCTCATTTGCACACATCGTGGTTTTATTGTAGGCAGGAGTGACAACAGGTCACGTGCTATTTCGCTCTCAGCACAGACTTCTTACATTTTGTCTGCCTTCAAAAAAATCACTGTTAATTTTTTTTTAATTCGTCTCACCGGTATGTTGATGCCCCCCAGGCTTTTGCATCACGTCCGTGACCAAACGACGCCTGTACCTTTTGTTTGTTGTAAATATGTTTTGTTCTTATGGATAAAAGTACTTCTCCCTCCTCAATCCTCCCCCAATGAAGATATAGACATTGTTCCCGAGAGAGAAGCTGGGTCCTGATGTAAGAGTTGATGCTGTCTATGATGTGGGTCATGACGCCGCAGTTTTTGCTCATCCTGCGTAGAAATCTCACCGACAGGTAACCGTCTTGTGCCGATAGTATCATACTTACTGGCGCTATGAAAACAAGTACCACACAACAACAGTCGACAACATTCGATGACGAGGCTGGTGTGTAGAGAAATACCGTGTAGCCTGTCACAGTGTAGGAGGCTGGTTGGTGTTTGCCGTTGAGGATTTTTACCTGTTAACTGTATCGTGTCAACAAATTAACCAACGAACACGTGGAGTGGTTTTCGTCCTCGGATCATCGGTGTCATTAGATAATTGAGCTTTTACAGCCTCGCTTTAAACCTGTGCTTCCTGTCCCACCTGCCAACATCACAGTAATAAAGATTGTAAAAATTGTAAAAACTGTCAGCGAGAAAATAATCTGAAAGGTTTGGATATATTTTACTGGGTGATTACATACAGGTGAGCGGGTCATCTCGCACAGGATGACTTGGTACACAAAGTAGTTCCAACTGCAATAAGACTCCAAACCTTCTCCATCATCAATAGCAAGAATGTTTAATAAACTGGACCGCAAACACAATCTGGTTACTAAAGTCGAGAGAGAACGATTCAGCAAGATGTCATCGGCCCTCACATTTAAAAAAATGTTTTAGCCCTGACCTTCCTGTACAACCGTTAACGATGTATACTCAAGGACTGTACCGTGCTAAACACGTGGATCCGTTACTTGGTCTGGTTTATGTGACATTTTAAATTACAGAAGTAAATCTTTGAACACATTTATCTTTGAATGTGCCTGAATGGTGAGAGAACTTACAAGTTGGGCAACACAGAGATCATCGGCGAGATGAAGGACGAAATGTAAGTAGCAAGGGCGCCAAGAGATGATCATGTTTTTATGATGAGGGCAAAGTCTCCCGCCTCTCATCCGCAGGCAAATGTTGCTGCAGGTGAGGATAACTAGGTGATGATGGCCGCTTCACCGTTTTGACCAGAAGCTGGAGTTTGTGTTCGAAATATCTAATATGCAAGCAGGTCGTCATGGAGATATCTGGAACCAAATTACAGGCTGTGAGCTCAAAGTCTGTCTGAATGTTTGATCATCCTTCATGTCCTCCTCTCTGCTCTGGTGAGGCCATCAGGACTTCCTTTCATTTGATGGCAGCTGCCAGTCTAGTGAAACTACTGTAATTATGAAATGGAGAAAACATTGGTTACTGTGGTCCTCCCTGCCATTTGTTAACTACATATGATCTTTATGGCATTTATGATACGTGTTTCAGTTGTGTTCTGCATAATTGTGTCATGTTTGTTCTAAATGCATCCAATGAGCTATGTGTTTCTTATTCCCACACACCACAGAAAACCTCTACTTTTTTCCTTTAGTAGACTGAGAAATTGTCCTCCTTTCCACATGGCTTCCCAAAAATAATTCAACGATTTTGTAAGAAAATATGTAAGGTTCTCAGGCTGCGGGCGTCACCACTGGGCAAGTCGCTCATCCATCTCACATAGCCATGTCACCACGGGACGGTTTACCCATACTAGACACGGTCTGTCGACTTGCCTTTTCATGTTATATCAAAAAGACAGGTTATTTCAATGACAATATGTCTTAAACGATTTTGCTAAACAGGATGTAACATCTTGTCCGCCTTGAGGACTTGATGACGACACTGAAAGGTTTCCGCCTCCCACTAAACATTTTTACGACTCAACGTAACACGGACTCGAGGATCGCAACGTGTTTCCGCCACCGCGTGTTGCGCAGGTCACGTGACCTCTGAAAGGCACATCTGACCCTACCCAGTCGATCACTGCTCGGTAACGGGTACATGGACTGTCGGACCAACCCTGTAAAAGTTGTCTGTGTCGGTCCAGACGTGACTGTCCCCACGAATTCACGAGAGGCGGGGAGCTGGCGGTCCGTCTGCTGGAAGTCACTCAGTACACGGAAATAACAAGTGACACGACACCCTCCTCGCTCCTCCCGAAGAAGCCGATTGATGTAAAGTCTCGACACTAAAGTTTTACGGTCCTTCGTGCACACAGAGACAGCTTTCCAAGGCAAAGGACGATGGAGGAAGATGCAAAGATGGCCGCCAGATGGCGCTTTGTAGCCTGTGTGATGTTTTTAGCATCTTGCGTGACACAGAAGCTGAGACTGTCAGCAGTCTACTTAAAAAGTGTAAAACTTAAATTTAATTATTGGTCTACTGTATTGGTTTCATGCGTTTAACGCGAGAAAGAATACACACCCTCGGGGTAGTGGAGGGAGGGGAAGGACTTTAGGGGAAAAGGGGAGAGGGGGTCTAACAGAGGTGGGAGGAGGAAGGGGTAAGGTGTATCAGGGAACATCTTGGCTGATGTGAACTCTCTATCTTCCTAAACTCAAGTTTCGGCTTTGACGTGCAGTGTCCCGCTTCCGCCGGACTGAATGGGGGTTGGGGCGGTGTTTCACGCATCGTTTGGCTTTAATAGCCGAGACTCTGTGCGGGGGATGTGCCATGTCCTTGGAGCCATTCAGTACAAAAGCATTGTTAAGACCTAAGATGCGTGACGTGAACTCCAGCAAGAGGCGACAGGGGCAATGACCCTCGGTCTGGATGCTGCCCTCCCTCTCCGCTCGCGAAAACAAGTGGTAGGTCTTCTTTCCTACCCCCGCCCTCCTCTCTTCTTTGTACGACGAACAGCGGACAGCAAAGAAAGAAAGGAAAAAAAAAAAAAAAGACATGGTTCTGTGAACAGGAATGAACCACTCACAAGCAAAACCCATGGTGAGTTAACTGTCTCACGTTCAACATGTCGCTGTCTCCATTGTCAGCCCTCAGTCAAAGTCATGACAATGGTGATGGTGGTCATTATTTCGTAGATGAGAGACCAACTGTTCTCTGCTGTTACAACTGTTGTTGTTGTTGCCGCTGCTGCTGAGTTCAGTGAGGTCGTCTTTTATCAGAACACAATGTTCACCGTCCTTTTCGTCTTTTACCGTAGCATGTACGCCACACCTGCTTCGATGTTAGCACTGATGACGAGGCCCCAGTCCGGGCCAAGCAACATCTGTCATCGCTGTCATCGGGTCGCTAGAACCCTGGTGTTGTCGTTGGCTGCCAGGAGAGATGTAGTAGCTCCCTGGTGTCCACAACCAGTCAGGCCAAGCCGTGAATCACAGAAATCATCGACTTGCTCATCCAGTCTAACAGGCAGAGAGCTAGCGAGGGGAGAGAGAAAACCTTCACAAAACTTGGCTCCGGGAATTATAAAAGTCTTGCTTGAAGTTTTTTTTTTCCAATACTTTTAGAGATTATGGTAATGTTCAGAGGACAAGATGAAAAATGTCTCTGCTTTAGATAACTCGGCCATCTGAAGCTCCAGCGATTTCCTCAACACCTCTCCATCTCCTTTTCCCCTCATCATCGTCCTCCACACCCCAATTCTACAATCCCAAGAACTTCCATTTGTAACACGCCTGTGACCTCAGGTCGCTCCATCCAGCAAGTCTGAGGCCAGCGCCAGAGACCACACGTCCATTTCTTGTGGTTACCTGCAGGGCGTGGGTGGAATTCTAGCGGTTATTTACGGAATGGATGGAGAGGAAGTGTATTGCAAGTGTTAACAATGGAAGAAAACAGTTTATTTGTAACGTTCTGTATCAGGCAGGCGGAGGAACACACCTCAAATGCATGTATTCCTGGCCCTCGTGCTAAGCTCGTGACCAACTTCGGACTTTAGAGATGATAGGACAGTTCTGAATCGGTAAACATACTGGCGAGAGGGTAAACATCTCTCCACCTGTTGATATCCGGGGGTTGCTTTATTTTTTCATACGATGTTTTGGCACCTATGCTCATCCCATCTTTTAGTTTGTCCTTTGTCAAAATGTAGCACAGTGGGGGAGGCAAGTGGATGTTTCTTGTTATCGAGAGTTTGTGAGCGCGAACATATGTGTGTGTGGAGAATAAGAGACTGGTGTTTATGAGGGTTTGGGGTTAGGTTTAGGAATAGGTTTTTGCTTTGTCAGAATGACCAAACAAAAAAAATAAAAAGCATAAGCCAAACAAAGCCAAAAAAAAAAAAACTTCGTTTGAGGTCAAGGACTGATTGTCGGCAATCGCGTTGCAATGTTCGCACATGCGCAGATCAGTGCCAAAACATTTTGAGAAAAATATAGTCTAGTCCGGGCGAGAGAATACACATCCGTCCACCTGTGAACATGGGTACATCCGACACCCCGATTCCTTGACTCTGTCAGCAGGCGGGTGAAATACCTCTTCTCTTTGACCGCTTCTTGGTCATATTTACCTGTCAGGTGTGAAGTAAGACAAGCCTGTACCAGCCGGACACTTAGTCTTCAAGTCCGCGCTTTTATTTAAACAAAGTTACTTTTATATCCAAACTTGATCTTCTACATGATATACTTACATGGTGAATGTCAAACATTTCTGTGTGGCATTAGTCAAGAGAGGTACACTGTAACCAAGAGGTGAGAGATGAACAAAGAGTGACTTGTGTTTTTTGAGTAAAGAGTAACGAGTGTTCAATCAGCTGCCAGTGGACTTTGAGAAGTGGTAGCAGGTGGTTGTGCTGCCTAGCTCGTTCATTATTTAAGGCAAAAGGAGAAAAAAAACTTAACATTATTTTACTAAAGAAACTGATTTAAGATCATTAATTTAACTGTTTACCTTTTCATCTAAATAAATTAGAATCAAATTACTCAAGCTAAATTTGCATTTTGTGCAATAAAAGCTCATTTTGTCAGTTATTCACCCCCTGCCCCCACACCAACTTTTTCTTGTGTTGTATTTCAAATTTTCTGTCAAATCAGTTAGAAGTGACAAACATCCTGCTGCTCTCTCTAGCAACACACGTCTAAGCTGCTGTCCTCCCTCTGACGGAACTTGAAACTACTTCCTGTACACCTGTACACCTGTATACCTGTCTACCTGTCTACCTGCCGCCGCGCACTCCCTCCCGTTTCTGCAACTTTAAGGATGAGAGAACCAAGGGTAACAATGACAAGGGGAGGAGCATGAACAAACAAAACTATTATCATAAGTTTCCTTCACAAAGGAACCAACAGGCGCAGCGCACTTGCTACCCCGGTGAAGGTTTTCGTCAGAAGGCAACAGGATTAATTACTGCTTTGTTGTGGGGTAACCGGGACAAGGGCATGTGGCTTTCTTGTCTGAATTACAAAGTAGATACATTTTCACGACACCTTTAATATTAAAAGTTTATTTGTGATCATGACTGGGGTTACATACAGGACAAAAGTTTACGACTTTCGGGTCCAGTCGCGAGAAAAGGACGAAGCATGAAGAGTAAGGCAGGCCATAGAAGGGGTGTGCTGCTGATAAAATATAACAGAAATGTTGTCTATGGGCAGGCAAGATACACATCATGGCTGTTCTAAGTGATCATCTTATATATTATCACGAATTGTTTTTTAATGCGTTCTTTTGCACGAAAATATTGTCAAGAAACAGTGAAAATCGTATTGTAAATTTAAAGAAGGTTTAGGATTGTCTGAATGCTTCTCTTCGTTCACAAGGTAAAGGCTACTTTGAGAGTAAAGATTTGGAAACAAATAAAAGGGAGAGTATTTTGTTTTTGAGAGGTTTTTAAAAAAATTTCTGTTGATACCTCGGTGTTACAAGCACACGCTTACCATAGTGCACCCGCTCAAACATGTTATAAAGAACACACTCCCCGTACCTACATACCTACACATTATTCACATCGTGCTTAAGCCACAGTTCGTTAGTTTTGGTAGTTTTTCAACGACGAGGCTCTGGTACACAAAAACATACAAACGACAACTTGTTTCCTTCTCTGTGCAATAAAATGAGTGAGTATATCCCCTCCTACCCCTCTGGGGCGGTAGTTGTGAACCAGAGGTACATCCGCTTACTTGACCACCGTCCCATACCTACCGCTCTTTCAGGTCTTCTGTAGCCATAGCTACAGGACCGTAGGGAAGACGGGACTTCTATATTCTACATTCTATATTCTATATTCTCATTGCTAACTTCTAAATCCTTCATCCGTTTCCAGTTATAGGATCCCACAACGGGTTGTGTCCAAAGCTGACCCTGAGATAACGGACCTCACGACTACAGGCCCTGATGGCAAAGCTTCCTGTATCTAAGACAATCTAACAGCCACGTAGTAGAAACGGCGAGGGGAGGACTTCAACACGCGTTCAACATCAACTTCAGTTGGAAGGAATTCAAAGTGTCCCAAGTGACAAGTGTACGACTTACCTATTGGCTCTTCGTGTGACAGACCTTGAGTGGAGGTCCACGTGGGCCAAGTCATTTATCCACTGTGGTGTCGGTCTGAGGAGCACAACAACACACTATGATGCCACTGTTGCTACAAACCTGACAATGTCGGTTATCGTTCTTCCAAATGCCACTATTTCCAGCCCCGCCGGCGATGTTTTTCAGGTTCCACTGTCACTGCCTTTTATCTACACCATTACAGGGTTGTGTATGATAACGAACATACACTGCTCCATTATCTTCTGAGGACAGGGGTGGACTGCAGGTGGGGGCTGCTAGCTGGAAGCCTACGAACCCGTCTGGGAGCAGGTTGGTTTAGGTTGACGAACTCACGTGCTTCCACCTGGTGACAACCGCACCTTGAGTCGCTGCCCTGTCGTCACAATGCCTTGGATTGAAGCTTGTCCCTCACCTGAGTGGACACCGCACACAATCTCGATGATAGAGTGAAGGAACTGTCAAGGTCCTAGTCCTTTTGAATAGTTTCTGGAGGTTCCATTAGGTACAGCGAGTTACTGATGCAGTGTAGTGTCTAAAGTAAAGCTCGGCACTAAACATATTGTGAACACATGTTGGCGACAGACGGCGAATCATGGGTACTTACCCTCCCCGTCCCCCCAGTAACGACTTGACAGTCAAGTTTAGGGGAGTGCAGTGGGATGTGTCCAGTCTCAGGCTTTCACAACAATTGTTCTTATTCCTTCGCCTGTTACTTACATTTATCTATGATTGCTTCACGATGACCTCATCAGTCTATTATAAGACACATATAAACGATCAACACGCATTGCTAATCTTAATTTTCCCAGCAAGTCAAACTATGTTGTCGAGTATTTTTGGTGGGGACGACACGCCGGCAGTGGTCGTGGAAGTCAGTCACCACCCGAACAGGGCCCACGACAACAGCTGCAGAGGTGAGGGTTGGGTAGTGGAGGCAGCTGCAGCAGACGAAAGGCGATGTAGATTGGAGCACGATAATCAATCTGCTTCCCACACAGACCTTGTGTGTAGACAACCTACTCACGGGTCATCCTTAAGATCCCGTGTCTGCAAAACGCGCGCACATGCAAATACTGGCGTGAACACAGGAGAACACACACACACACACACACACACACGTACACACACACACGTACACACACACACGCACACACACGTACACACACACGTGCACACGTCAGTAGTATGTCCACCTGTCTTCTCCGTCCGCTCAAACGCCAGAAACACACGCACGCGCACACATTCGCACCTGTGTGAACGAACCTAAGTCATGGCGACAGTGACGTAGCACGGGTCAAAGTCACGTTCCACGAAGTCACCTGTCGTTGATGACGTCACGTTTTGACAAACACCTGGCAGTGGAGTCGATAAGTTGCTAGCACTTTCCTCACTGCGCACACCTTGCACACTGACACTGAACCACAAGTTCTTAACAAAATCTTTCTGTTGTCAACATTTTCGCAGATACAAGCAAATACGTTATGACGTCATTTAAAAAGATAACGGCGATGTTTAGAGGTGGGTGGCGTCTGCATGAAACTTCTCGAAGACCAGTTCGGCCGATCCTCACCTGGAGAATTCTTTTCATTGACTAGAACGTTGTAGGCTGTTTCACTGGTACAGTATATGTTTTTCAACTAACACTCTCTGATCTACTTTTCTGTGTTTTAAAAAGTCATCGGTGGCGCCAGCTAAAAGAAAAAAAATATTGCGCACAAGCATTTGCCACATACCTCCACCATGCCGAGCAATTCTAGACAATGATGTAATTTTAGACCGCACCCCTGCGAGAGAGAAAGATACTATGATGGAGAGGAAGAAGAGAGCAAACTATAGAAACTATAGTCGAATGGCGGCTTTACTCGAAAATTGTGCCAGAGTTACGACCATGAGCTGTCCACCTGTCCAGTTAGAGAAGGGACATCGAGTACAAGTGTTTCACTGTGTCGTTACACTGACGCCACAAATAACTCAAATGAAGTGCTAGAACAAAAGTTGACAATCAAACACCGAAAGAGCGACAGAAAATAACCCGCCATGGTTTGCTCAGCAATGCTTCAAAGAGCAAAGACTGTTGGACACCAGACCGACATCACTGACTGTACTTCAATAATCGCGACTCTCCGACAGTCGAGCCAAAACATCTTTATTAAATTTATCGACAACCTTTTTTCTTGTTGTTTCTGCGATTTCGAGGTTCTAATCAGTAATATGAAATGAGCCTTTGGAGCATGATAAACTTGGAGTTGTGCACGCCGGCTGTACTATAAACCTAATCAATCCATCTAACCCAGAGATTTATTGTACCTGCGAATTAGACCTCGTGTACCTGTCAAGCCCTCTTACGACCATCAGCTGCAACTTTATTACACGTGACACCAGATTCTTCTAACAAATATTGCACAGTCTGTTACCAAGGTTGTTTCGTACTTCTTCGAGTACCCAGCAGTTAAAAGTCTTGATGAGTGGACAAGATCGGTCTAATTACACCTTGCATCTCTGAACGTGGTTCCCCGACATCCACACCGCTATATACCTGGGTACTGCTCGACCTGTCGCAACGGGAAGACGGACCTCGATTGTAAAAATAAATAAATAACAAATACAAATAAGGAAAGAATGTAGCTGAGCACCTCTTATCACGAATTATCTTTGTACTGCCCTACAACAGCTTCTATACACTTCATCTTCGACAAGAGTAGATGACTGTAATATCCCCCCACAGCAGCTCCCATCCTCCACCACGCCCACCGTTAACAAGCTGACACAATAAACATCATAATAAACATCTACCATTAGACAACTAAACTCCCGCGACTTGAGCAACACAAACTCCACAGTAGTACAGTAGTGCCGACAGGTGAGGGGAGTACCTGGACTACCTGGCCACATCCGGGCCACTGCGTCTTGATTTGAAAGCTAATAACAGTGTAAGCTGCCTCACACCTCCTTAGTACAAAAACCTTACTGCGGACAAGGTTCAAGACACGCATTAGTAAACAGCTGCGTGCATCAGTAAACAGCTCCATCACTTATCGAGTGCCGTTCCCTCCGACTTTATTGTTCGCCTCGGGAGGATAACGGAAGACGTAGTTAACCCGCCGGCTGACGAAACACGTGTGACACCTCGTGTCAGCCATCGTCTGATCGGGACAGCAATAATTTTTACACGTCACTTTAAAAAAAAAAATAACTGTTTTTTTTTTTAAACAGGTACAGCAGGTGAAACCATGGATGGGACTTTGTACATTTGTATCCTGCATTTGAGATGGTGAAAATATGGCGACCTTTCCACCTCCGTCACCTGTGGGATCTTTCAAACCCTTTAGTAAATAAATCTTCTGAAATAGCTGCTGACAATGGAATTTGTGTACATTAGTGACGGCCAGCAGGAGTGATATATAAATAGTTATATACCTATGTTTAAGAACTTTTTTTTTCCAGTTTGTGGTTTAACGATTTGGGCATTTATTGTCGGTTAGACGAAGGTTGTTTTGTTGTTTAGGGTTCTCTCTTTCTCTCCCTTCTGTTTCCATTTAGTTCTCCGTTTTTCTCATTTAGTGACCTCTCCTGATGAACGACTCTTGTGTTGTAGCAGCTGTCAATCCTGGGTCCCGCCGACATTAAAGAGTTTGTGTGCTCATGGCAACTTGCTCGACATCCACTACACTGCTGACTCAGATAACGCGATCAGAAAGTCTGTTGGCGCGAGATAGCAGACCGCCTGTGTGTACATGCCGACATGGTCCCTGGACAATCCAAAATGTCATGTGACAATGATCGCTTTCTCTGGATCCGCCATCTGGCTTCGCAGGAAACAGCCGAGAAGCGCCTCGGGGACAAAGGCAACTACTGAGCATGCGCGGCGATAGAGGAAGTCGGGACAACCGGTGGCTGCACAGTGCAATGTGCAAACAGCTTCAAGGGGGTGTCTTTTTTATTTTACCAACCTTCTACATGCACCACATGCATCTCGAGGCCTGCTGACATTCACAAGCTGCAGCCAGAAGCTCCTGATCCTTTTCTTTATTTCTGGTTTTCTTCTTGTTCCTGGTCGTCCCCAATGGAGCATAGGGGCGCATCTTTATTTCTGACCTATTAGTCTATAAATATATTAATGTGCTTGGTGGTGGTGATGAAGGTGGTAAACGTCGATAAGGGAAAGAAGTACTGTTCTGGGAAAAAAAAGTTGGCCAGGTTGGCCTCACCTGAGCGTAAGGTTGCTGGGCGCGCACCTGGTCACCTTGTCCGTCGTCAAGACTGCAAGCAACGCATTTCTCCTACCTTCTCTTTCTCTCTTCCTCTCAGTCTCTCTCTCTCACACACACACACTTCTGCGCACGGCTTATAGTGTGCAAGGTTCATCGTATCTTGAACTTTTCTGCGCTTCACCTTTTGTTTTCAGCAAGACATTAGCCGAGGCAGGTTGATGGGAGAATCCATGAGTACTTTATTCTTCCTGAACATACAGGCCCTTTTGTTTGTAGTCGATTAAAATCTTTCAACCTGCCAGCTTTCTCCCAGAAACGATCGTAAAGACAAATGGGAATAACCTATAAAGTCAGAGACACATTTGACGACAGCTAACTCACAACACCCACAGGGGGTAGAGAGAGAGAAAAAAAAAACCCAAAACTTTTCATGATTGATGGTCTGCAACTACATCCATCCAGCTCAGTGAACGAGCTAATGGACTGTTCACTGTTGCCGGTGGGCTGCACGCGACAAGCGTGGCATTTCCCATGATTGCTGTTGGTTGGGGCAAACTACTAAAACATTCCGCAATTTGCCACTGCTGGCATTTCAGCTCCCGACTCCCAGCTCCTTAATCTGCGCATTTGGACAACACCAGCAGGTGGCTGCGCTGGGTCCGACGTTACGAAACACGTGGCAGCGCCAGCACGGACCCGGGGTGCACCGAGCTAGTGGTTACCCGAGACCCGGGTGCTTGCAGGCTGGCTTCAGGGCCCGCGTGCCTGAGGATGCACGACTTCTGGGGCCGCGTGCATGGCACGACCTGCAGCTGGGGCTGCGCACGGCGCCCGGAGCGCCCCCGTCGTCACGGGACAGGTTACACAAGCAGACCCACGTGCGAGAGGAGGCTGGTGGGAGCGCCGGGCGAACGTTGACAGATGCTGGCCGACAGGTAGCGGTGATGCTACCTGTCACTAGAACCAGATCCCCGTTGATGCAGCTGTGTGCACGGCGAAACTGTCAGGAGCAAAACAACAAATTTATTCTTATTCTTTTCTCTTGCCACATCTGTGTGTGTGCGCGCACGTGTGCAGTGTATGTATATGTGTGTTGTGATGTATGCTGGGAAGAGAGAGAGTGCACACCTTGTAGTTAATCGCAGGTACGTTCGAAGCCGTCAGGTACGGGACAAAGTGCACACCAGTTGTTGCCGTCTTGCTGACACGACGTAAAATACAAGCAACCAATCTCATCTTCCAAACACGATACTCTATATTTTCAGTTCCTATATTTTAAAATAACACTTCAGTGCCTCACCGTTTCTTTCACATGCAGCAAGGCCCCGCTGGTCTGTGTGAATGTTGTGTCTGCCTCCGACATCATTGTAAAGCCCAGTCAGCAGTTTGTCAAGCAGCTGCGTCAATGCGCTCAACGGCCTCAACTCGCGACAGTTTATTTCCCTTGTCCGTGATAAACTTGTTAAAAAAAGTGAACCTCGAAACTGTGCGAGACTGTTGTAGCTCATCGTCCCTCCACCCTTATTTACGAGTCATATCCCCTGGTGTAAAGGACACTAATAATACGTCACGTGACCGATTAGACCTGCAAAGTAAAATCCCACTCAGCTGGTACCGTCAGCACTTCGCTGTTGATGTTGATGTTTACCAAATTTCGCTGACCTTCATACGAGGCAGTCGCACCTAGCTAGCATGGTGATGGAGTTTCCGTAGCTGCTGGCCCCTCAGTCAACACCACCAATTTATCTCCCCTTCCCTATCCTCCCTCTCTCTATATTCAAGAGTCAGTGCGGAGCAGCACGGAGACGGTGGTCAGAGGTCTGAGCATCACTCCTATTCCGACAGCGACAGCGACTTCTACAGGCTCCAGAAGCAGCTAACGCCCGACAATTCTTTGGTGTCATTCAACGTCTTATCATGCGCACTTGTCGGCTTCTCCCTTGGGTCAGGAGGAGCAGATCGCTCAAGGTGGACCCATGCTAGAGTGAACAACAACCCAGGTTTTGTACGATAAATCATCATCGATATTATCACCAGCATAAGCAAAGTCGGCCTCGTCCACGCCATCATCATTAAAAAATGAAAGCTAAAACGGCGACAAGTTTTTCAGATCACACAGACCAATTCCCAAACAAAGGAAAGCACTCCAGATAATCTCCAAAAAAAAAATCCAAAATGGCGGAAGCTCCTACCAGTGATCTCAACCGAGGGAGAAACAGTTCCAGAAAGTCTACCAGATGATTTCCAAAAACACACAGAAGAAAGCCTTTAAAGTGATCCGAACATAAACAAAAAGCAAAGGTAGTCCTAAAGATGGAGCCAACAGGAACAAAAAAGGGGTGGAAAGTGCTAAAAGATAATCAAGAAGAAGGAAACATCTACCGATTGTGATATAACGACAAAAGCAGCAACGTCTTAAGGATGGTGCCAAAAGGACAGAAAGGTGGAAACTGCAAGTAAAGACAAGGCCAAAAAAAAAAGGCCCAAATATTTACAGCAGCATAAGCCGTACAAGACAGCACAGGAAATTATCCTTTCAACACTACAAGCTTCCCTTGTTCGAACGTCAGTTTACATCGACTTCGACATCGCTTTGTCGATCCATATATTTTCTAATTTCATGTTGCCGAGTCTATTTCTCTTTCTTTCTCTCTCTCCCTCTCTTGGTGAACGTGAAGCAGCTCTGTTAAACTTACGATTTTATTACCTTGCCAAGTACCTTGAGCATATCTATATGAAAGAAACTGAAGATGTGGCGAAATTGATATGATAGCTGTGTAAGGTAACAACATTCATAAGAGCATTTCACACACACTTAATCGTGGACATGAACAAAAAATATTAACTGATCAGAAGCAACGCAAAACAGAACAAAAAATAAATAAAAACAGTCACCAAAGTTTGATCAAAGGGACATCACTCTAAGCTGCAGTCTTGCAGTTCGCATCATCGTGCTGTTCCAAAGAGATTATAACGTCCATCCCAGATGACACGGCGACAACGACGTCACTGCAGTCGTCGGTCACACCAGCACCTCGTCCACTGAGGCGCCATTTCTAACGAGCGGCTTGGCCTTGTACAGGCGCCACAGCTGCACAAGCAAGTCTGTGATGACGACGTTGTTGGAGTTTTTGGCGATGACACGCAGAACAAAGATGCCGTCATCTCTCAGGTAGTTGTCTGCAAATCTGATGGCAAGGCGCCGCTCTTCTTCTCCGCCACCTAGCTCCCCTGACGCCTACAACATACAGCTGTCTAGCTCTGATATCTGTAACCTACAGCTGTCTAGTTCTGACGTCCGTAACACACAGCTGTCTAGTTCTAATATCTGTAATGAACAGCTGTCTAGTTCTAATATCTGTAATGTACAGCTGTCTAGTTTTAATATCTGTAATGTACAACTGTCTGGTTCTGACGTCCGTAACACATAGCTGTCTAGTTCTAATATCTGTAATGTACAGCTGTCTAGTTCTAATATCTGTAATATGCAGCTGTCTAGTTCTAATATCTGTAATGTACAGCTGTCTAGTTCTAATATCTGTAATGTACAGCTGTCTAGTTCTAATATCTGTAATATGCAGCTGTCTAGTTCTAATATCTGTAATGTACAGCTGTCTAGTTCTAATATCTGTAATGTACAGCTGTCTAGTTCTAATATCTGTAATATGCAGCTGTCTAGTTTTTGAATAATGAAAAAGCAAGCTATTTTATCCTGACGATTAGCTACTACACTTGCGTTCATATTCTTATCCCATCGTCTTCCTCACTGCTTGTTTAAATAACTACAGTATTCAAGTGTTCGTCTTTACTAGTCAGGAATTTTATTACTAGCGCCTTACAGGGTTACTGTTCGCTTGTGTATTTAATACACCAAACCATCTATACATGTACACCGCCTAAGGCCTCTGACAAGGGTGACAGACTAGATGACAAATCTGACTGATTCACTAGACTTGGCAGAGCGAATGATATATCTCAGAGTGGAAAGACTGTTTAAAACGACTGACAGTTATCACTGACTGATAACAACCCTAAAAAGACTATTTGCAAGAAAATTCATTATCACAGTACAACGATGGCTGCTCGCCTCCTGACTCATGTCAACCCACATTCTCATCCTCACTTCACCAAATACCTTGAGGATTTTCTGGACGTATTGCGCACGATTGTCTCGCAGTAAGGCCCTGATGAACCAGAATAAGAAGCTGGACAAGGTCACGATGGCAACCATGACGAACCAGAACCACAGGAAGCTGAAGATCTGCTCGTTGAAAAGGTTGATGGGCAAGGCACACTGGAAGGTCCAGGGCTGCGAGTTTTGCAGCTGCCTGATCTTGAGATCACACATCGTCACCTGCAGACACCACAGACAAGCACCGAGTGAGCTACGTTGTCTTGAGGCCCCGTGTCATTGTTTCCGCAGACGTAGGGACAAAAGTTCGGAATTTCAATGATCCTCTAAACACAGGTGCTCTATAAACAGCGCGTAAGCTCTTTCTCTTTTTCACACACACGCATGTTGTCCTTACCACTGGGTGATCTGAGACCCTAGGTAAGGACCATGTCCCACCCTCTTTCAATTAGGGTTTTCTATCAGTGTCGTGAGTACCAAAACTGACCGTTGTAGCCGGCAGATACCCTAACTATCCCACTTCTCTCTGCCGTCACTCACCGCGGTCCAAGAACACAAGCCATCTTGCTGGTTACCTTGGGAAAGTACGGTGACTCCGCCCAGGTGCGCGTGTGATACAGGCCGGAAAGCAAGTGAAAGCCGAACATTGAGTACCAGTTGCCCATGAAGCTGTTGAGGATGAAGAACTGGCTGATAATGTTGATGCAGTAGAGCAGTTTGATGAAGATGTACAGCCCCGACAGGTAGGAACCGTGCCGTTTGCCAAAGCAGAATAAGAACACTTGTGAGATCTGTAAGAAGATCAGGTTTGAAGATTTGAGATGATTTGACATTGCAGGTATAGGTAAGCAAGAGACAAGCCATTTAGAAATTTGTAAGCAAATGATTCTTGTTATGAATTCCTGTCACCATTAGGGGTTTAGTCAAATCGCTTAACAGAAGTAAGACGGCAATGGTTAGTGGTGACTCACAGGACAGAGAAAATCGACGCTGACATCTTGCCGAAGTATCTTAACATGTTCTGAATGCCTGTCACATCCCTCCATACACACTTAAAACACAAAAATCTCAAGTTTTCCAGTTTGAAAGAAATTTTCCAAAATATACAGATCAACGTTAACAAAGTAATGGATATGTTGTTATTACTATTAATAAAACGAAGAAAACATTGGAATGGCTGTCTCCTGCTCTAACTAGAGCCTCACGAGCCGTGTACACGCCGGATGCTTCTCTCACCTTCTGTCTGATCCGCACCATGATGTTCCACTGGTACTGGCGGTGAGCATCCAGCCAGCGGTCCATGTAGCTGGCGATCTGTCTGATCGTCTCCGGGTACTTGCCTCCTTCGCCCAGCTGCGTCTCCAGCGTCAGGGTCACGATCTGCCACAGGACGCACGTGCTATCAACATGACCCACCCGCTGCACGCGCCACCTCCAAAGTCACAGTCTAGTTCACCTTGTCCCTCCTTTTCCCTCCCCCAGTGAAATAAAAAAAATGTGCATGCACGCAGGAACAAGTCCTGTAGGTATTACCGCACCCCACCCAAAAACTTGCTCACCTTGTCCAGATTGACACCCGAGGCGCCGGACAGCAGCCTCCAGATGATACAGGGCAGCTTAAAGAGCAGCGCCATGAAGAGCAAGATGATGGGCACCCATTGGTAGTAGCTCAGCGTCTGCTTCTTCTCATTTTCATCCGGCATCTGGTCATCGATGGGCACGTAGTAGGTGTTGTGTACCCAGCAGTACGTCTTGGCGTAGGACCTGCGAACACACAGCTCACCCATACTGGACACCCACTAGTGATTTACGATTACCACGAGAGTTAATTAACTGTGATTAAGATGCAAGAGAAACCCCAACAAAAATCAAGTCAGATCAAAAATAAGGAAAACGTAGAGACAGAGTGAGCGAAATGATGGAGAGAAGGAGGAGTAAGCCTACCCACCTGATAGCGCCGTCGTTGGCGACGGCGGCGGCGATGCAGTCTATGGGGGTGCCCACGTACTGCCCGCCCCCACAAAGACTGCGAAGATGACGAGCATGGTGGTGGTGTACAGGTGGCTCAGGCGGTCCGCGCGGTCGTCGTCGTTGCTACCCTGCAGCTTGGTGTAGGTGGCGAAGCCAGCGACGATGGCGTTGATCCTGTCAGCGCATGCACACCGTCATATGATAACTAGGAAGGGGGCTATAGTGTTGGTCTCCCTTCCCTAACGGATCGAGCGGACGCGCTATTAAACGCACTATCATAAGGTGCAATGGGTAAATGTGTGTAGGAGCTAGGAGTTGAGGTGAGGTCAAGTTGGTGACACAGTGGTTGGCCCTGGACGGTCGTAAGACGTCAGGATGGACAACATCCCAGTAAAGTCTCACCGCCCTCTATCTCCATGGAATCAGTTAGGACTAGGAATCGCTGGCCACTTACACCAACGTGGACCTGACGGAGGGTTAGGTCGGCATGTGGAGCTATTGTATCTTTTGTAAAATGATTTGTAAAACTCTTGATCATTAATAACTTTCTTTACACTAGATTGCTTTGAGTTGTTGGAGACGTGCGCTGGGGGCTCTGAGTCGTTTGTATCATGATTAGCAATTTAGTGTAAGTGGTCGTGAAGTAGATGTCGGTGTGAGTTGGTAGAGGTACCCAGAGTGTGATTACCATGAGGCAGCGACAACTGCAACCCTCCTACCATCCTCGCGTGCTCATTCCCCGAGGTTCACGATACAAGGAGGAACACAACCCCCATGTTCCCCTATTCTGAACGACTTGTCTGATGCCCTTAACCTCATCTGGACATTTCTGTCTAATGTCTGTGTTTCACTCTACAGATACTTCATGCGCTAGTTAATTGAAAGAGAAAAGTTATGATGCACAGAACAAACTTAGGCAGAAGAGCTGATTTAAGTTTAATTATTTTCTTTTACGCTCCTAGTTATTTACATTGTCAAAGTCCACAGCTCATATAAATGGCCTCTTTGTTTCAAAATATTTACTGTTAATCTTAACAAACTACTGAAGTAACTGTTTGCAGTGCACTTAAAAGATGCCTTTTATGTAATTCTTCAAATTGCTTATCAAGTAAACCAAGCGAGTAGTAAGAAACAAACAGAAAAATAGACTCAGCGGATTAGTTTAATCAAGAATTTGTTAGTTTTCCAACAAAAATGTTAAATGTGAAAACAACAAAATTTTAGTCATGTATCATTGACAGATGTTTACAGGTCTTGATACAAAGTAAAATCTGTAGAGAACTCTGTGACAAACTCACATTATTATTTAAAATGTGTCAGCATTAAGGACGGTCTGAAATGTGCATATAAGAGTTGTTTTGGCCGACTAGTCCTCGGTCACTAATGAGCGGAATGACAGTTTAGGATAGAGGTCTGGTAATACTTCTGTAAAATTTTATTTCTTTTTTTTCAGTAAAGCTACCAATAAAACTGAATCAACGTCTCATGTTCTTTCTTACTGTCTCTTACTGCAAGTGTAATCAAAATGGCGATGATGTTAAGCACATCTTCCCCAACGGTCTCCCTATTTCCTCCCACCCTACCTTTACAGTTAAAAGCGAATGTGTTGTGTATACCAAAAGCTACTGGATTTTCCGCGCACAGAGTGTAGTTGACATGTAATAATGTTGTCCTCGTCGTTGACATAGTCTTTGCTTGTAAACAGCTCCAGAAACATCAACAACCTTGTCCAGGCCGCAAAAGCGTGTGTAGTGGGGAGAGGCGAAAGATAAGGAAACGAAGAGGTGTTCTGTAGAAACTTTTTTTTTAATATTGAAAATATATCACGCACAAGACATGAGTGAACAAATCGTGACTAGCTTTATCTCATTAATCAGAAAAGTCGTGTGTTGTGTATACAGCAAAAACATCGTAGAACAACGATCACGTGTGTGGAGAAGAGAATTGAATCTGATACATGTCTCGACACAATCGACAATAAAATAACAGAATAATACTGACTGACAATAAAATAAAATAACAGCACTAACTGACAATAAAATCACATAAAATAATACTGATTATATATATTAGTAATTGCATCTGACATTAACAGCGTTAAGCGTAATCCGACTGAGTATCAATATTAATAATACTAATAATAAAGTGAACATGTAGCGCCATATCCAAGCCCTCTGGCAGGTTCAACAAAACAAAGAACAGACGATAAGTTCATGGAATGGCAGGACTGTTGTTCTGAAGATGACATCCTGTTCTTACATCAAGATGTCGATAGGTCACAGTTCAGCTCTACACCTCGTACAATAATTTGTCAAACACAGAATACATCGATCAAAAATGTAAAAAGTGGCAAACATTGTCAGGAGATTTCTGGTATATTATTGTGCATTGTTATCCCAACGTATTTTTGTATAATTATATAAGTTTCTTTTGTTTACCAGTCTTTACATTATTAACTCGGGCTGATTATAAATACTAATACTAACGACTGGATATACTGAACGGCTGCCAAGTGGAAGACATCATGTGTTGTTGAGACTACGAACAACTCTCAAATAATAACATGTCAGCCACAGTTACAAGAAGTTCATGCACAGTATAAATATATCGAAAAGTGAGTTATTGGCTAAAATAACCATACGGGGTTGGAAGTTGTCCAGAAGCGAAAGTATAAACACTTTGCCTCCTCCGAGCTACTGGAGGGACTCGCCGCCAGTTTCATGACATATCGTGTGGCTACATATATGGAAAGGATTAACCACACAAGCGGGGGACAAGCTGGGGGCGAGGGGTTAACGGCTAACATGATGGATGGGGATGACAGATCATGTGTCCAAAACCATCCTATAGTGACTATGCTTTGGCATATAATTTTTAAAAAATTCCATCCGTGGTTTAGTGTGCGACTTGGGGAGGGAGGTGTATAATTAAAAATGAAATGCTTCACAGAGATGACAGCTATGATATGGGGTAGAATTGCACACTTGAATTTTACTGGTCATGTTTGGTGGTTATCGTGAGCACAAGATCCGTTCTATAACCCTTGTTCTCCATTCTGGTCAAGGGTGGCCCTGCGCGTACACACAGACAAACACATGTATGCCCGCTAAAGGCGAAAGAATAAGTGTGGTGGGAATGTTCACCAAAATCAAAAACAACAGATTGCAGATATGACCAAAGGGCAAACCCTATTTATATGTGATTGTCATGAAAAGTGAAATATGGGAAGAGAAACAAACTGAACTCTTTGTACGGTACAGAGGCGAACAAGTACGCACGCAAGGTGGCGATTCTATGAAGTTTCTAACTACTGTTAACATACAAAGAGATTCATTCTCCCAGTTTTCATTACAAGTGTAAAAATAGTTTTCATGTGAACCTCTACTATATGATTTAAAGATAACATTTTACAGTGCCAAACAATAAACATTTCAAAGTACAAAAAAGTAACTCTCCAACAAGGCAATGCCAGGAAACCTACATCGCTAATCCAATCAGATCTCCCAACAATTACTCGTTGCTGACAATTACTGACAATGGAAGACTAGGCATAATTATGTTTACATATGCATCTAATGCTCGGGCTGTATCAGACTGGCAGCTCTTTGGTGTAGTCGTCATCGCCGACCGAGGTCTTGCGGATCATGGGCTTGTTCTTGTAGGTTTTCCACATCTCCAGAACAAGGTCCGACACCAGGATGTCGTTGGAGTTCTTGGCGATGAGGCGCAAGACAAAGATGCCGTCGTCACGCAGGTACTGGTCAGCGAACTGCCGCGCCAACTTCTTGTCGGCCTCGCCACGAAGCTCGTCAAGGATGCGCAGATACTTCTTGATGTACGCCACGCGGTTGAAGCGGATGAGCGCGCGCCACAGCCAGAAGATGAAGTTGCCCGCAGTCAGCACGGCAACGAAGCAAAACCAGAACCAGAGGAAGATGAAGACCTTCTCGTTGAAGAGATTGATAGGCAACACGCACTGTACTGTGTAGGGCTGGACGTTGGTCAGCTGCCGGATTTGGAAGTCGCAGAGGGTGACTTTCGGGAAGTGAGGTGACTCGCGCCAGCTGTGGTCAGTGGCCAGACCGTTGAGGACCGTGAAGCCATAGACTGAGTACCAGCCGCCCATGAAACTGTTTAGAATGAAGAACTGGCAGATGACATTACTGACGTACAACAGCTTGACGAAGATGTAGAGCCCCGTCAGGTAGGTGCCGTCTCGCTTGGCGCACAGAAAGCAGAACACCTTGGACACGCGTTGGCGCATGCGTACAAGGGCGTTGAAGGTATACTGGCGGTGAGCCTCCAGCCAGCGGTCCAAGTACAGCGAAATGTGCTTGATGGTCTCCTGCCGCTTGGCCGGGTCGCCGAACTGTGTGGACATGGTCATGTTGACGATCTTGTCCAGGTCAATGGCCGAGCCGCCGTTAAACATGCGCCAGATCAGACACGGGAACTTGAAAAGGAAGGCCATGAACAGGAGCATGATGGGAACCCACTGATAGTATGTCAACTCCGAATCGCGCCGGTAGGGTTCCGAGGGGATGTCATCTTCAATGGGGATGTAGTAGGTGTTCTTCACCCAGCAGTACGACTCGGCGTAGGCCAGACGGGCCCCATCTATTTGATCGGTGGGCCAACATTTGATGGGGTTGCCCACATACTGACCACCCGAAATAAAGAGAGCGAAGATTGCCAGCAAGATGACAGTAAAGATGTGGTTCAACCGGTCCACCCAGTCGTCGTCGCTGCTGCTCGTGAGTTTGGAGAAGGAGGCCCAGCCTCCCAAAATCGCCGAAACCCTAAAGGGCAAAGAAAATTTTCTGCATAAATGAACAGTGCTCTCCTCATGTGAGGACGATTTTTCTGTGGTTCGACTGGCGTTAACGTGTTTGGTAAATGCAGACGATTGCACGTTACGACGATGAGAATCGGGACGGTTAGTAGCTTGCTATTATTTGATGCTGTATGAGCAGCGAAGGCTATATGACAGCGAGGTTTTGAGATGTAGCCATACAAGTCAAACAAAACAACTGTGATTAAGTGCACAATACATCAACAAACGTTATATATAAATGAGACTAAAGGTAAAACAACCCAATGAAAGTATTTGTGGCTCCAAAGAGGCCACCCGAAAAATTACAAAATAGAAAGTACAGATAAACTGCGAGTGAAATACGTTTAAACACGATAACCAAGGAAATATATGAAAACGTTTATGCGGATCTGCTGAAGCACGGGGCATTGAACCAAAGGTATTTACTTGTAAACTGTGCCCGACATCGAGCGCAACAAGTACGAGCTTCACCCTTTAAAACTGGGGTTGGAAACCTTTTTACTGCTGAGGGCCATTCGGATATATATATAAAACTTTATCTGCGGGCGGTACAAACTTCTCAGTTTAAAAGTTAGCCTGCAATATTTCATCAAGCCTTAGTTTCGCCACAGCACGTTGACACTTTGAATGGTGGACACTCCCAGCCTGCCGACTACTCACTGTCTTCTGATTAAAAGCAACAGAGGCGACGGACGGACCACGAGCAGTCGACATGAAGCATACATGTACATGTCTGTCCAGTTATGTACTTGTATGTGTCCTGTCTATCCCGTAATGAACGTTTCTTGCTTGTCGCTCATATTTAAGTTATTATCATTCATTGAACAATAATTTATTATGCTACGAAAACAATCTAGATCTCTTGAATTTTGAGACCTATCTGCGGTTGCTTTGGACTTTACGAATCTTTTAATGGCCTTTCACCACCCTTGCTTTAAAAGGTCAGAATGGACGGCAGAGCTGTTACTACTCTCAGCACAAGACTACCTACGTTTGTCTTGCAGGACGCAGAAGACGGAGACAGCAGGAAAGACCGGCAGGAGTGTGGTCGTAGCTGACCAGGAGACTGGCGGCCTCGTCCGCTCAAATATCGGCTGGAATACCAGCATGGCCCAAGGCCCAGATGAAGACAGTCCCTGCTTCGCTAAAGAAGAGCTGTGTGAACAGTATAAGACTTGATAACGAGATGATGATCAAGTTGATAAGAAAACAGCAACAAGTTTGAAATGACTAAAATGTTCTTGGACTAGGGTTTCTCAATCCGTTAGCAAGGCAGGTGCAGTGCTGGAGGTCCCTTCAAACTAACAAATGGAGCCAAGGGATGAAGAAGACCAGAGCATAAACTGCAGGAATGTAGGCTCCAGTTCTGTCCGGCTTCAATGCCCTTCGACACCAATCTGTACGGACCTGTAGCCAACTGTAGCCAACTGCCCGTCGAGATCTGGCCTCCAATCATAATAAAATACAGGCCAACGACAGCAACACTAGGAAGTTTTTTTTAAAAGATCGGGGAACGTACTGTAAGGCTAGCAAGGTAATATAAACTTCTGCAGAAAAAAAAGTAGAAGAATCATCTGTTATATAATCTTTTGTTCTTTAAAACAAGTTTTATCTCGGGTGGTGGGAAGAATGGAAAAATGATTTACCACAACTACTTCTATTGTTCCAAAGACGCTGCTTGAGTTTTACACCGCGTCATCAACGAAAGATTACAAGACTTCCGGATGATTTAATTTTAAAACCATTTAAAAAAAGCTGAATAAGTTAGCAAAACAGTTAATTAAAATGGAAAGCAGTTTATTTTAAAATTTGTTGTGGCCTACGAAAAGGCCATTATTAAAACAGAATAGAATCAAATTAAAACCTTAAATCAGATAGTAGAGTGAGGGGAAAAAAAGATGCCGGCAGAGAGGACGTAAATGCGCAAATTGTAAAAAAGGTGCTGGCAAACACTGGATTTATTTGTTATTCTGTGTTCGTTCCAGCAAACTAGGGCTGTCTCACGGCGAGAGAGAGAGAGATATTCTACTAAAGATGTGAAAAGCAAGAACACCGAGTGATCCAACAATAAAACACCAAAAGAGCAATAAGAACCAGCAAAAGGGGGAATTAATGAAGGGGAAAGTAGTTCGTTAAAAAAATAGTGTTGTTTCCTCCGAAAAGACCATTGTTAAAACAGAGGCTGTGAATAAATCCTTAAATCTGATGGCAGAGTTTTACAATCTTTAAAACAAAAACAATAGTTGCCGGCGGAGTGGATGTAAACAAGGAAACAACTTAGCTTGCTGTAAGAAACTGCTGGCGAAAACTCTGGACACCGAGCCAAGTAATTAAAACACGTAGAACAGTAAAGTATCATGGACACTAAGGACGAATTGGTGGGATTCGCCTCGTAAAAGGTGGGAATGCCATAGGTGTGTCCCATTCTAAGTCTGTTAAGAACGGCCAGGAGAAAGTATGACTTGTAACTTATTCTTGTTCTAGATGTCGTCTAAAACCACATTACAAGTCGAAGAGGTGACGTGAGACTCAAGATGAGACGATCATTCTCCATATGTTCCAAAGTTCTGTATAGACAACTAATTAGAGCGACAAAACGATAAGAATTTCGATCAAAGGAGCCTTTTCTGTGTTTTAAAACTGCCTCTTTCAACGAGGAATGGAAACAGACTCAAAAATTAAAAATTAAAGCTGTTTAGAAGTCGGAAAGGGTGCAACGGGGACGATGTATAGTCGGGTTGGACACCACCATCTCACCCCACAACACAGAAGGGTTCTAGGCATGAAGTCTCGTTTACTACGATGGCCTTTCAAGAGATGAGCACATGGCAACCTGATGCTTGTTACCGTTGTTACCGTTCCAACACCAACATCTCCTTTGTTCTGCCAGCCTCGCCTCCACCCACAAAGCAACTGAGCGTCGACGACGGTTTGCTAACCAGACTCTTCGTGTTTCCTTTGTTTAGTAATCATCATCATTAACGTAAAATTAAGTTTCAGACTCCACATTTAACCCCTATCTGTCAGATGAAGGAATTAATTACCCTTGTTATGGTATATTGTTGTCAACTGAAGAGTTAATTTATTTTTTTAAAAATGACATGCTGTAAAGGACATGCGAAGGATATCATGCAGATGAAAGTAGAAATCGTGCTCGTCGTGAAACAATGAAAAAGAAAAAACAACTGTTTATGATTATTTAAAACAGTCAAAATCGGATTAAACTTGTGAAAGCCGAATTTTGAACAGAAGAAACCCAGAAAGGTACTTACGACATCTTGTCTTCACGCACACCTTCCAATCAGCGGTTGACTGTGTTTTTAACGCCCGACGAAAACACGGTCAGGGAACGACTATTCAAGTGGTCAACACCCACCACGCTTCGAACCTCAGACGAGGAAAGGTGAAATTTGCAGTTGTTGTTGTTTATTTTGTGGGGTTTTTAAAAGTTTTGGTCGAGTGAGCTCTTCGGCGACCGGTGGTCACGTGGCTGCACGCCAGCCAAAGTCCTGCCTGTAATAACCAACATACAAGGAAAAGAAAGTAAGTTGACGTTTTAGACAGAAGTGGTAAAGGATCTTCTGCAGGTGTAACACCGATAACATACAAGGACTAGCTGGGAAGTCGTCGCTGTCACCAACAGCAACAGCGGCAATAGTTAAGCTACATCGGCTCTGGCACCGCCATCAGACAAGTTCACTACCTTGTACAAGCTGTACAAATCCCTGGTAGTACCGATCCTGCTCTACAGATGTGACACGTGGACTCCGCTCGTCAAAACTGAAAGAAGAATCCACGCAATCGAGAATAAATACCTAAGGAGGCTGCTCCGGATATCATACAGAGAACGTATCACCAACGACTTTGTACGAAACAAGTCATGGTGGGAGTTTCAGTCGCTGCAGTTCTGTTAGTCATTGTTAACGGAACCTTAGTCATTGTTAACGCAATATCACTACAGTTCTTTAAACCCCGCCCCCTGTCTTCCCCTGTCACATCATCCAAGAATCACGTAAAGTAACGTCACTAAAGGAACCACGGGAGGAGGGACCACGTGGGGTCGTTTTTCACGATTCGTTCTCTCACTGAAGGTGGTTGACTTGTCAAAGGTTACAAACATAACGAGTGGCTATCAGTCGAACAACTGATGGAACACGCCTTTCTGTTGTGCACAAGGTCCTATTGACAGTGCATCCTGAAGCCACTGGAGTCTGGAGCCCACCAATATCACGTGACTAGACGTGGACAGGCATACTTTTGTGATCATGTGGCACACGCACAACGTGACCAAGGAAGATGAAGGAACAGTTTAGGCTTACTATATCGATGCACATTGTATTACTCGGTATACTGGTGTATATTTTACACTTTGTACATTGGAGTACAGATCACAATTAGAGCAATGATGGATAGTTGATACTCGGTTACTAAAGTACAGTTTCTTTAGTGCACTGGAGAATGAACTCTTTGTACTCGGTGTATTGATGTACATATTCGCTAGAGAAATGGTGGGATCCAATCTCCTCCACTCGCTTAAACACATCTGAGCATGCTGGTAAAGAAGAGGAGGCAAAGAAACAGCTCTTTAAATGGAAGAGATACCAAAGTTTGGACAATAGACATCAGCACTTTCACAGAAGCTTCGATCAGTAGACAGCGTACCTCTGGTAAAGATGCTGCTTACATCACATGCTGCTATAAAGATCAAACGCTTGACCAAATGTGGCAATTTTTTGTGAAAATTTTTGGTCAAACATGGCAAAGATTCTTATGATTATGCAGGAAAAAAACTTGATAAAATGTTGGTCCATATTTGTCTGGTTAATAATGACCTTAAAATTGGTTCCCTCATCACACCCCACCCCACCCCACCCCCGGCCTAACGTCTTCGTATGACATCACTTGGTGCTATCTGTGAGCAAGGATGATGTCGGTAACACAAACCACACAAACAAATAAAGCTCGCAGTAACCTGGAAATTTTTCACTGACCTCACGTCGCTCTTTTTGATGGCTTCGTTGCCTCTGATGCCGCGTCCAGTGGCGTTGCCAACAGCCTGGGCCCAGTTTCAGTTTCAAGGCGGTTCTGAAAAGGAAACAAAGTCTTTTTAAACGGATTCAAATATCACAGCTGTTTTGGGGAAATCAGAGGGGTCTTATTTTTTCATTGCCGTGTCATTGCAGACTCAGAAAAGCAAAACGGTTTTATCTAGATATGAAAGCAGCAAGCACTGACCTGTCCACTAGCTTTAATCTAATTATCTCTGTATTGTCATTAATCTCGACATTGTCATAGCAATGCAGGTAATAAAGAATGAAGTCTCCATCAATACAGCTACCCGGATGTATAGCAGTACAGCACGCACACAATTAGACCAGCAAGAGAGGTCCAAAACAGTCTCCACGCTAAGACTGTTGTGTGAAAACTCATGGAAAACGAGATTTAATTATCCAGTAACAATAGTAATAATAATGCAAAAATGTGTAAAGCGCATTAACTAAATAACAAGTATCCAGAGTATCGTGATTTTGAAAAGGAAGACGAGCAGGGAATAAGCGGACAAGGAATGTGAGAAAGGACTAACATTGTGGAGTTAGAGGAATAATGCTTACGGAAGAGGTGCGTTTCCAGGATTCAGTTGGGCAGGTGGCGGATATGTAAAGAGAGAGTTCCATTGTTTCGCTGCACAATAACTAAAAATCCTGTGATCATATGTTGTTCTGGTGACAGGCAGAGTAAGGAGACGATTCTGACGAGGAACGGAGTTGTCTAGCTGGTATGTAAAGGAAGTTCAAAGAAATAATCAGGGCAGGTGTAACTGGGGAGAGAGATGAGTGGAGCATTGTAATGTTGCATCTACTCGTTGGTCGCACAATAGTCTGTCCCCACCCGGATCACTTTCTCTATAGAGGCACCGAAACCGTGCAGTTGATCAAATCCGGGTATCAGCCGGAACTGCTTGCCTCAGATTCTGTTGCGTCCACATAAAGTAAAAACATACAAAGACAACCCTGTGTTCACAGCGGGATGACGATTATGTTCCGTTAAGTGTCACGAAAGGTGCAGTCAGTTGATTCCACGAACAAGACACTAGACCAAAGGCGCGTGTTTTCACAGGACACAAAGTTGATGGCACAATCTTTCAGAACCCAAGGAGGTCATTTTCTCGCCCACCCTCCAACCTTTTTCATTCTTAGTGTGAATTTTTATCCGACATGACCTACTTGCTCACATGGAGAGAGGAAACAGAATAAGTGCACTTCTAAGGTTTTTTTTTAAATGTTATAGTCGCTGTTGTCAAATGATTATTCTTTATTCTTCACTCGAAATAGTGCCAGACAACTTTTTAAAAAGTAAGTTAATATGAAGTAATAAACCTACAAATTTCTTCAGAGACTTGAACTCTCAACTGGTAGCAAGTGGAAAGTAAAGCTAACTTCAGATCCCTCGAGTCGGAACATATCCTCGAGTGGCTCGTGTAACCTCCTACGTACAGGAGCCTGCTGATGAGACAGTTCACTTCAAGGATGTCTCTAGAGTTTGGTCTTCGATCTACGTCAAAGCTAGTTGACAGCTAGTACAAAAAGCATCTCAATGGCACAGCCGAGGGTGGGGTACGTGGTGGGTGGAAACTGAGTTAGCGCACGTGCGTGTGTTTGCGTGTGTTTGCGTGTGAACGAATACACTTGTCATCGCTAGTGAGGACATTCTTGAGATTCGAGTAACAAGTTATACTGGGATGGGTTAGGTCGCTATGGCAACCCATCCAAGCAGGTACTTTTAACGGAAGTTCTGTTGGTGGTTTTCAGACGACTTTCAGGCGGGCTTCCCTAATATTCTAAGTTCAGAGCGGCGTGATGAAAAGGAAGTCGCCTGCATCACAGTTTATAAAGTTACTGTACTACACACTAAATACATGACAACAGAGATCGAGAAGCCATGCAACTAAAGGAAATCCCTGCCCCTGTCGCACGATTAATTTCCGACAAGGAGTCCTCGCCGTTTTGTCAGGAAACCTCAAGTAAATGCAGTTTGTCGTGTCATACGGCAAAAGTCTTAGTCACGATGGTTTCGATGAGCTGGCAGGTTTCTGTATCCCACTGTGGTATGTGCAGTCACACCACCTTTCTACGTGCTTTTAGCATTATAAATAGTTTTCATTTTTATACAATCTTTCATCTTTATATATGCTGTCTATACAATGGTTTATAATTTGTATTTTAATGAGAAATTTGTGCCTTCAATTCTGTTAATATACAAAAAATCATTATTCACAAAATTGTTTTAATTCATTTAAAATACAACTTTGATCCGACTTTTAAAAATTGAAGTGATTTATAATTCTCATGGAACACTTTTCTAGTGATTTACTATCATTCTCTACATGAGAAAGTTTCAAATCGCTGGTCCATGTAACTGACACTAACAAGTTTCTGATCTAACAAAGGTTTCGACAAAGTTTGAACCTTCCTAGAAGTCATGAAATTGTTTGTTGTAGTAGGGTTCTTAAGTGACTTACTTCTCACGACCGTCTGCTTCAAAATAGTCTCATGCCAAGCTGTCAAACCAACACAAGGTCTAGTTGAAAGTATTCAGATTCAGGGCCCAAGGCCTTTGCCTACCCGCCATGTCGCGAGCTTGTTACAAGGAGGACGCAACACGCTGATCACAGATCTAGCTTTCTCTCAAAATTAACAACCGATGGTTTCTTTTCAAGTCCTGCTAAAATTACACTTTGTGTTTCCAGGTCTGACATCTCTATAATTTGCAAAAATCCTGGAGTAGGGATAGGGTTGAGGCTTATAGTAGACAGTAGTCCGCAAACAAACACCCGCATCTCCCTCAGTGCACGAAAATATGGCGCGCAGTCACGTGGGGGGAAACTTAATGTGCTTGATGTCTGGACCCCAGATGTGGTGTATGAACTAGCTAGGTGGAAATAGTAGATACCGTAACTTCGCAAAGCCAGCAGATTATCGTTTGAATGTTCCTGATACACAAAGTTTAACTTTCAAACTACGCACTCACCTGCCTGTGGACGGACGACTCGTGGTCCCAGACACCGAGAGTTGTCTCGTAAAGGGAGACAACGCGAGTCTCGTAGATGACAGTAATGCAGCTTTAACACATTCGGTGATAATGTAAACCCCCGAGTGACTAGTCGCAGCCTCCGCCACAAGCATCACAGAAAAGGAACTGGGTCTTTCATAATTAATTAATGCAACCAAAAGGTTCAAAAAGTATCAGAAAGTGCGGATGTAACGAATAATGATAATCTAAAAGAATATTGTCAAAATAAACAAAGCCTGTTAGTAAGCAGACAATAGTTATTTTCAACCCCATGCAAATCGTGACGGAACAAGCAATCAGTGGCCTATTCATATGGTAGGTGGGTGTGTATCCCAAATTTCCTTGTAAGAACTGTTACAAAAATATTTTCAAAAAGAACAGAGATATATATCAATGGTGTCCCACTTGTGACATCTATGAAAATGTACTTGAAGGCCGCTCTCAACCCAAAATATGGACAAAAGTTTGAACAAGGTTGACAGACTCTTTACCTGAAGATTAAAAAAAAACTTGGTCAGACATTCGTCCCTATTTTTTAGTTAATAACTGCCTGCAAACGATCGTAAGAAAATATCCGTTCCCTGGAAAATATAAAATAACGCGAGTACTATAATAACAACCGCAAGGGTTTTTACTCGTTCTTTTTACTTTCTGCTGAGTACAGGGAATCTAGTGCTTAAGTCGAAATAATCATTGTGACCAATCGGTTCTGACAACACACTAGGAACAGACAGTCACGGAAATATATTATCAATCCCATGATCCGGGACAGTTTATGACTTTCGGCAGTCCTGGCACCCCTCACCACCCACAATGGTTTTTGCTTGTTTGTTGTCTAATGAAGCAATCTTTATTTTTGTTGGCGAAAGAATCCTCTGCAGAAACACTAGAAAATGCCTCCCTACTGTAAACCGATGTGTGTCCATGTGATGTTCAGGAGGTACGCAGGCAGTAAATGTCTTAGAGAATGCTCCTACACTCTTAACCTGGAAACTTCTCTGAAAAAACAAAACAGAAAAAAATAGGATGAAATGAAGGTGAAAATAAATCTCACGACATAAATTACTTACGCTCTCACTGTTTTCACTAAACATCACCTTATCTATTCGTTTTCTGAGATCACATGTCAGTCAGTTGAAACTAAGTGATCGTCGTTCAGTAGCTATGTTTTTGTTTGGGCTTTTTTTTCATTGTATTGTGTTTGATTTTTCACATCATTTTTTTTTCTAATTATTATCTCCACTGCCAGAAGTTATTATGTTTTATATATATACCTGCATGTATGGCCGTAGGTCTTGCGAGTTGGTCAGAAGCCAACATCTACTGTGGTGTTACTGTCAGTCTCCAGAGGCGTACACACCTGCACTTGCACATGCAGACTCTCTTCCTCTCTCTCACACACACACACACGCACGCCATGCACACACACACACATAAGCTCTCACACACAGATGTGTACAGATTAACAAACACAGATGTCTGCACACCTTATGTAAGCCACTAACGCAAAGAAGTCACACAAATCGTCTTTTTCGGACACAAAGGACAACCAACAAAAAAATAATAAATAATGGTTTCTTCACATGCCCATTGTGTGTTTGGATGTAAATCTGTACAAAACGGAAAAATTCGGCTCAAGGTTTTTATTTCCTACAACGACGCTGGGCTTGAGTGGTATCCGCTTGACAATCCTGTAGACATTATCTGTTTTTTATCTATTATCTGCTGTGACTAGACTCCTACATCGCTAGAGATGACATAAGGCGCTCGGGCCCTATACTCGGACTCTAGTGTCATTACGTGCTGGAAGGAGCGAGGCGAGACGGACGCGAGTGCAGTGAAGCACGCAGCACGTAAACTGATTCGGCCCATCCCTCCGTCTTCCCACCTTGTTGACTGGGGTGTACAATTAAATGTTTGCATCATCTCTACCAGCCCCTTGTTTACCGAGCATAGTTTGCTGTGAAATATACAGTAGACTAGCTTGCCACGATGGGGACTCCCCTCTGTCACAAAGACGACTGTAAAACATGTGCGTTCTTCTAAAATTACAACGAGCAGGAACAAAAAGAAATAAAACTCCAGAACACTTGTGAATAATTCCTTTGTGTTTTTTGAAGAGAAGGAGCTATTACGACAGAAACTATTGTAACCAGGTATACCTGTGTGGTTGTGTCGGTCTGCTTCTGCTTCCTGCGTGATGTGATTTTGTGTTGTAAGTGATGGGCGTAGATGTGCGCATGTTTGTGTACATATGTACAAAATGCCTGTCTGCATACGTGTTCGTTCTGATGAATCAGCTGCAGACATTTCGTCATGCAACAGCTTCCTGCGTAGTTAGAGACAGACGAGGCGCACAAGTGCGTTTATTACGTTGCGATGCGCTAAAAGGGGACCTTTGAACCCTAACTCTACTTATCTCTTATAAATTTTTGTTGCATCTCCTTCCCGCCATGTACGAACACATAAACACACACAGATACAGATGTGCACCTCCGCACACATGAGTTTCATTTGCTCGCACTCTTGCTTACTCATCGGGGTCCTCTTGTCACAGCTATTATCGAGTGAGCCATCAATCTAAGAAATAAAAGCTGTCAATAAACATTTGGAGAAGATGCACAGATGCTTATTGGAAATGTAAGCTTGAATTAAGATTGGAAAAAAAAACCCAGTCGACTGCAGTACGACACAAGGAGACCGTGAACAGTCATCTGCAACGATCTGCTTTACTGTCTGGCTGCCTATTCCTGTCGCTATGACAGAACCACCCAACCTTTTCCTGTTTGCCAACCTATTTTCTGCCTGTTTGTCCGAACTGCCGAGTCGTCTGACCGAAACACTTACATTCATTCACGTACAACATACTGTTATCAAGGGTGTAAAAGTCCTCAAACCAGAACCATTTAAATAAAATATCAGCTGATACAGACTTACAGGCACACCATTCGTGAGTAGTGTTTACTTTGACTCAAAACATTTTGAAAGAGTGCATGACAGTTCGAAACACCGTACGAAACTCGAGTGTCCTTTTAGCACTCAAGTTTCGGCCACAGAAAGAGAAAAATATATAATCAAAAGCTTTCAAATTATTTTCTAATTGTCAGATGTGTTTGCTTTCAGAAAGCCCGACTCATATTTAACATGAAAAGTATCTAAAGCACTTAACGACGATATGTACAGACTTTTAAATGAAGCCAAGTACAACCATAAACATCTTGCTTGCTGTCCAGTCATCTTTCTCGTGATTTCTTTGAAGACAGATTGACAGGTTGATGCTGCTTGTGACAACAGCACCCAACAGTGCATGTAGAATGTGTTCTGTGTATATATATATTCTATTATATTCTTTCTATAGTCTGAAAAGTTTTTGTCAGAGTTTAAATCACATAATTCACTGGCACATGCCCCAGAAAGTAAGGATTTGTACTACGCAGTGAAAATTAATCATAAAAACCGAACAAATGGAAGGTTCTAAGTGCTGTAAGAGGAGGTCACCTACTCATTCTGATGTCAACAACACTTCATTCCTAAAAGGAACTTGACCCTGGAGTCGGTCGGAATATGTAGTGAACTATCTTCGTCGCACAGAATATAGGGCGAGTCGCCGTTATCGCCATGCTGCTGTGAGCGTCACGCTGCGGGCAACATAAACTCACCATAAACTAAGCTCAGCAAGAACAGACACGCGTGGTATCCATAGAAATAAAGATTAGAAGAAAGACACTTCACAAGGGGATGTAGCTCAAATGGTAGAGCGCTCGCTTAGCATGCGAGAGGTACGGGGATCGATACCCCGCATCTCCACAGAAGTATTTTTACCCTTGAACTTAGGGAGCAAAAAACTTATGTTGTTATATTATTATTTTATTATTTTTTTTTTTACATATTACGCTCTCTTAGCTTGTATTTTTATTTTTTTAAGAACCTGGTTCGAAGGACCTATCCCTCTCATGTGGGTCGTTTTGTGGTACCGTGTTTTGTCTTTTAAAACCAGCTTTCAAGAGCCTGAAATCCGACCTGTTGTTGCCAGAAAGAATGGGCTTATCGACTGTCAACACTTGGATATTTTCATGTGTTGCTGCACAATATGTCCATATCGTGTGGCCTTGGGCTCCCTCCTTCCTTCTTCCTACAGATGCTTTTCTTATCTTTAATTTTTTTTCTTACTTTCCTATCTTTATCATCAGTTAGGTCATTTACGCACACATGTTTTTGAGCATACATACATAGTATTTTTATTTATACACTCCACTGTTCTTTGAACTCTCACCCATTTCACTTTTTTTTTATTTGTCCTGAGCTCCACCATGCACTGACTTCAGGCACATTTCTCGGATGATAATATTAAAACTTACAGACCTAACAAACCTTTAAGTGTTGGAGTAAGTCAGCTGACTCAGGCCGCTCCCTAGACGCATCGAGGAAGATTAACTACTTAAGAAGATGATAGACTGACTACCTGCACCGATGCTCTCCTGATCGAATTTCTCGCCCCCATTACTACCCTCACCCATCCCCATGTCGCCATGACTGAGTGCAACCCTCGGGGCGAGTGCTCGACGTTCTGCCCCTCTACCCTCCACACGTAACAGTGAGTCAGCAGGTCACCACGTGACGTAGGTGTGTGAAGTCGTGTAACACTCTAACATACTGATTGTGATGTCTCGGCCTTATCCTCCCTCTCATCTTCCTCCTCCTTCTCCTCTTTTTCGTTGTCGCATCATCATCAACATCATCGTCGTCGTCGTCGTCGTCGTCGTCCTTCCCCTTCTTATTATTATTATTTACAGTAAGCAAGTTCGGTTAATGCTGAATTTCTCAAGTTTATTTGGAACCTATAACATGTCCGTAAGTACGGATGCGTGGGCTGCAGCGTGTCATGTCTCCTAGTGTTGGAACAGGCAAAAAAAATGCTTCTAGTCTTAGTCAGATGCCAAACATAACAAACAAATAAATAAGAACAATCATAAATAGCTGCCGCCCCTTTAAAAAAATGATGCTGAGGAGGCAAGAATCTGAGCCTCGTTTACTGTCAGCATGGAGTTTGCTCCTTCCCCCAAAACTGAGCTTCTTCCTACATCGCCGTCGGGTGGGGGTGGGATGGAAATCAGTTAGTACTTTGTTTCTATCAACAAAAGTCTGTCTTTCGAACTCCTCTCTCTCGTGGGTTCGGATCTCGCTTCAAGCACACGCTATTTCTCAATGGATGTGGTCTCAATGTACGAACACGGAGACCACACTCACACTCTCCCCTCTCCACCCCACCACGTGTGTAGTCGCCGTCATCCATCAGCCTGCTGGTGTACACCAAGGTGGCGCGACTAGATACACTAAGATAGGCTGGCGGGCCGCGTTACAGACATCGGTCTGGGAGATAACTCACTGCCGGGACAAAAGAGTTCTGATAAGACAGTTCCAGACTGACTGGCACAGCTTCTTCTGGCAGCACGTGTCGGCGGGAACTGACCCAACAGGCCTCCGGTCCCTCAGGCCGTTTTCTTCAGTATCCCACGTGCATTTCTCATTTCATTAAAGCCACGAGACGAAAATGAAGAATTAAGCATTTTCATAATCATTAAAAATTTTCTATCAAATCAATCGAATGACTTTTGACCATTAAAGCGCGGAACTGAAGTATGTCAGGTTCTCTTGACATAATCAATTAATTAAACAGGTCGGCGGGAAGAACGCCAGTTTCGTCAGCCACCACCCCTCCCCCCGCTTTCTACCCACCCACCTCCCACCTCGCCAAGGAGGTGAAGTGATAGATGGGAGGGGGGCACTGTGGGTTCCTCCCTACTATGGGTGGGGGCGCTGGAATCGGGTGTGACTGGCTGGGCGCTAACACTCATCCAATGCTCGCCACACCTTTGCCACCCCACCCCCCCCACCACCACCACCACCCAAGCGTTCAACACGTGGTCAAAGTTCACGACCCTCCGAGAGGGTCACGCCCTTTTCAACAAGTCATGGTCGTCAGCCCTAGGCTGTTGTAAAATGCTTTTCACCCGGCGAACCTCGCCTCCCTAGCGGGTTTATCGGGGTACCGCTGTTAGTAGTCTAGTCTACACACGGGTAGGTGGATATTCGAGACACGACAGGCTTCTGGATTTTCAGGCAGGTGTTCAAGACAGGTTGCACTGTAGCATGAGCAAGTGTTCGCGCAGATATTTGTATGTACTGTATATACCTTTGGTGGATACAATTTTTGTTGGGGAGGGGAGATCGTTTTGTGTGTGTTTGTGGTAGAGTTGCAGACTTCACAGAATCTTCGTTGTTATTGACTATCGCTGTAGTTGTCAGTGGTTGCTGGTAACCAAGGTAATGCGCAGGATCGACGAATCCTCAAATCCGTAAACTCGAGTTGTAAAAACTATCTTGTCAAGATGATTCTGATCCATTTCCCATAAATGACTAGATTCTGGGAATCTGACATTATCTCAGCCCTGATTTCGATATCTTCAGGTCGTGAGTAAGGGAAAAAGAAAATTCATAGTGATCTGTTGTCCATAGAGAGAAAGGAGGTAAATGAACAGTTTCTGTAAATCCCCATGTTTACATTTCCATCAAACTTTGTCCATAAAACATTCAAATACTGAAATTATTTTTCAAGCTCTGAAATTAAATCCTTTGAGAAAAGCTCCACAGCAACACAACTTATAAAACGGAAGTGTCGAATCCTCCAGACCTCACAGTTTTCACAGACAAGACTGGGATAAGTTGGCAGTTTCTGAAAAATCCCATAAAGTCATGGATGACTGCAGCTTTCCCATCTCGCTAATCTACCCTGCATGATAAGCAGGGATCGGTATACACAACCCTACTCTTCCTACTCTTCTGGCAACCATTTCTCTCACCACCATCATCCCCCAACATCATAACTGGCCTGCTGTGTCTAATCGTGAACTTTTGGCCTTTTGCGCGTGCAAGTATTAAACGATAAATATTTCACATCAACGTATCCTTCGCGTTTTCCTTTTCTCATTCTCTCTTTCTCTCTCTCTCTCTCTCTCATATAGATATGTCTATCGTAGCAGGGTACTGTAGTTGTAACACACACATAAAAGCGCGTTCTCTCTCTCTCTCTCGTACACATAAGTATACATATACTATCTTAGCAGGACGCTGTAGCTGTACTGTAACATAACTCGGCGCCGTGAGCATTGTATACCTTAACAACTCTACCTCTATACTCTCCTGCCTTTTGAATGCATGTACATCATCTGCCATTTGGGCGGCGCGGCGACCTTTCTGCACAATCTAATTATTGATACACAGTGCAAAACAACAATTGCAGATTAGGTCGGCACAGAACCCAAACAAACGACCAGAAAATTCTGATTTATCGTAAATATAGAGCACTCCTGGCATCTCAACCAAGTAATTAAGCGACATTTGCACGAGTCTCTCTCGCACACCATTACTTCTCTCTCACCAAACACACTGACATACACACACCCGACAGAGAGAGAGAGAGCTGGGGACAAAATGGGGGTTTCACACCAACACTGGTTGTGGCAGTGGTTGGTGGTTGGTGGTGGGAATGGTAAATGAACAGAAAGGCAGAGAATAATTAGGACTGCTTGATTCATTAAGATAGCAGAGGCACATGGTAATTTACCAAGAACTCGGTAGACATGTCTGGCAACCACAACGACATTTCAGTTTAGTTTCAACCCCTGCGACAGCCGCCACAAGTTGACAAATATCGCGAAGGCTCAGTCTGCAGACCTTGGTGGTCATTTGTCAGGACTGACTTTGAATTCAAATGACTTATCAACTGATCGACTGATTGGATACATGGCAGCCATTTCAACCTCCAGAATGTGTACTTTAGATGTGTATACAAATACCTGGATTTTTTTTTATATTTTTTTTTACAATGAAAGAGACTTTTATTATGATTTGATACTGAAGAGGTAATAGATAACTTATCTACATTTCTAACATTTAAGACTATATTTTTTACAATCATTACAGCATTTGAAGGCCATTTGCAAATATGTAATCGACATCATAATATTCTGAAGGGGGAAATAATACTTTTATTAGAACGAAACAATTAAAAGTGAAAAAAATCACAAGAGCAGACAATCATTCCTTGCCGCTCAAGCTTCATTGATTACCTTTCTCTAGATCTCTAGTATATACATATTAAAAGAGGAAGTGAAAATAACATATTCATATTTCTAGGCTGTCATACTGCTATCTCCCTTTCCATACATAAACATGCCTTCGGGGTCTGTTTTGCCACTTGAGTGCTTGGGAAGGAGACTACCGGACACTCGTGCAATGCATGCCGAGTTCGAATCTGTCGGTGAAGATGATTTCGTCCTCCGGTGACTCCAAACGGCTGTTGTAACAGCCATGGTCATGAGGGGGATGAGGGAGGAGAGGGCAGCAGCAATACAATGCAGGCCTGTCGATGATGATGTCACCCGAGGAATGTCGGCGGTTGTCGCAAACTGTGGTGGGAACAGGGCAGACGACGCCAGACCGGTGTCGCAGTTGTATGACACCACAGATGTTGAGAATGGAGAATGATATGACACCTCCCCCCCCCCCGGTTATACCGAGATCCATTTACGACTTTATTCAAGTGTTTTTTTCTTCCATACATCTTGACAGCTTTGTGTGCCCCTCTCTGCCTGACATCTATTGCTTCTTGTCACAGTGTTATGTAGACACTTTGAAGACTGTACAGTATCAACCCTGGGAGGGAGGGGAAGGTAGGGGAAGGTAGGGTGGGTGACTGTTTTAACAAACATGGCTGAGGGAGGGGAGGTAATTAAACTGTGGTTTAACAAACATGACGCAGGGAGGGGAGGTAATTAGACTCTGTTAGAACAAACATGGCGAGTGAGACATGGAGGAGACCAGTCACTGAGTTCCCCGGTCGTCTTCTGTTTTCGTGTACCAGGTGGCCGTGGCTTTCACGCATGTCAAGAAGATGGTGAGACGTGTCGAGGTCCAAATCGGTCAGACTCCCTCTTTTGCTCTCTTTCTCTCTCTCTCTCACACACATCATCTTTCTCGTAGTCATCATCATATTAGAACAAGAGCACTTAACAGATGAATTATGACAGCAATAACAGATTTTATTTTCCTCCTCTTGTAGATTATTATATTTTTATGTTGCTCTTTCTTTGACATTCAGTGGTCCTCGAAGCTCTGTGGTCCAGTCATTTCTTTGTGCGTACACGGGACTTTGTTGGTCTTTGTTTGTCTTTTCTTTTTTCTTCTTCTTCTTCTTCATAAAGCAGCCTCTATCGGCCTCTTAAATAAAATGAAACTTTATGCTTTCAAACGATATGAGCGATCAGGGGTCAATCCCATCCACGGTGTTTACTTGATGTGAGTAGCTTCCCTCCTCTCTACTTGTCGCTTCGCAGGTGCGCGAATACACACTGGCACACACAGAGGTAAACATGGGTATCTGTCCAACATTCTTTCACTCAGTGACCTGTACACGCCGGCCCATGAGTGCCCACTGATCCAATCTCTAAGCTCTCTGTACATAGCAACAGCCCCTTGGGGAAAGATTCGGTGAGCCTGATTTAGCGCGACCTTCGTGTGTTTGCCCACAGTGACGTCACTTGAGTATGAGGTCAGTCTCAGCTGGCTGTTGACGGTGCACTGGTCTGACACGAGTCGCCACAGTCCTGACCCTGGCCTCGAACCCAGGGGTAAAAACTGATGTCACAAACAATAATACTTGTACTAGAATCCCTGCACTACCACAAGTATGGGGCCAAAGGGGAATTTTCTGTCTATAGCTCTACACTGCATTTTATACCTATATGATGCATTCTATATTTATAGAAATATAACGTTGTAATGGTCGACTCTCCGTAACTATCTTGCCATAACTAATACACAGAAAAATGTAAGGCCATGTTTCCAGGGCACTGATTATTTGATCTTTGACCTTCTTGCCCCATTATAAATGAGCCAACCTTGTTAGGTATACATTTCAACTCTGTAGCTACAGAATTTATTCTATAAGTATAGAAGTATAGTATAGCTAGAATGTATTCTGTAGCTACAGAATGGAATTGTATATATATAAAATAAATTAGATAGCAACTTCTGAGTATAATATAAATGAAGTACTTTGGTTTTTATCGAGTTTTTCTCTCTCTCTAGCTATAGAATGTAATATATATTATAGAATTGAATTGTATAAATACAGAATGTATAATATACGTATAGAAAGAATTGTACAGCTATAGAATGAATGCATTGTATAGCTAGAGAGAAAAAAATAGAGAAAATCGAGAGTAGTGGAAGTAGTGCTGATGTTTGTTGGTAGTGTGATGAGGCTAACCCAAACAAAACGTATCTCGAGTAGCAGATGTTGTAGACACGAAGCTGTTGATTACAGTGGACTGGACAGCATTGGATATCAGAGTGATGTGTCAAATGTGACCCACTCAAATATTCGTCACATCCTCTCTCTCTCTCACACACACACACCCATTCTTGGACAAACATGTGAAGACACACAAGAAGGGAGTGGACAAGTGGCCAGAGTAATCACACAAGGCTGACTTGAGCTGCAAGGGAGAAGAATGCGAAAGGTAGGAAGAGTTCAGTGATGAAGGAACAGCAGCGAAATCTGCCATTGCACTTCTTTTTTCTTTGTTTCTTTTTTTTTTAAGTCGTGGAAGGGATGGAGCAATGCGGGAAGGAGGAAAGAGTGCCCCCGAGGTCAACTAACGGAAGCCACCACACGGCACCAGGCACGCCAGTCCCAGTTGCTGAGCACCGGTGGGTGTCCCCTCGGTGTCCGACAAACAAGAGCGTGGAGCTTGGTGACAACACCATGGCGGAGTGCGTGCATCGTCCTCTTTCTTACACTTGCACACCAACTCGTCCCTCACACATTTTAGTTAGGAGGTTCAGAGCAGTTCGACCTTTTCTTTCTGAGCTTTTTATTTCTTTTTGTGAAAATGCTAGGCAAAAGAATTTCTAAAGACTGACAGTTAAGACGAGAACTGCTATACGGTGCAGCCATCCCCACGCTCGTGACAAACATAAACTTCGGCCCCTTAGTCCCTCAGCCCCAACAGTTACACACTCCCTAACGACAACCACCACTGTAGATGAAATCCGTAGATGGTTTACTTAATTAAACAGCCATGAGTTGATAGATATATGTGAATACTATGCCTCTGCACTCTATTTTCTGTCAAATCATCTACTAATCAGTTTTAAAGTTGTTAATGGTAGCAAAGCCACTAGGTCACCCATCGGCTGTAGAATGTGTGCTAGGGAAGGATCGTGAAAGCCTCGAGAAAAATGTCGAAAGAAAATTAGACGACATGGCACCTGACCAAACGCTGCTGTGGTTCGAGATAAGAAATGCAAGTTGACATGTGTTCTCGTTACCGTCATTCAGTGATTGTTCTTCCTCCTTCTTTTCTTCACCTTCCACCTACCTCCCCCTTCCACCTCCATCTCACAATAGTCTAAAGACTGTTTATTACCCGTTATCGCTCGACCGAGACCCGCTTTCTAGTTGTCTGCCCTTATCTTCATCTCTCGCTACCTCGTTATTCGTGTCCAACTGTTTCACCTTTACCTACCTAAAGGTGACCTAAATAAATGTCTTAGGAAAGTATACAGTGTTCCCCACCAGCCCTCCTTTTTTGCGGGGGTAGGGGGAGCCGGGGAGCCGGGGAGGTGTGGTAAAGTACAAGGCATCGCTGAATACTCTTCTGAATAAGTGATGAAGATTGCATGCGCATGATATCAAATAAATTTCAGGCTAGAAGGTTGAAAAACACCACGATACACCAGGTTCCACCTGTACCTGACCTGTTTGTCAAGCGTGTTTTGGTGACTTTGATGTTGTTTTCCACGTGGTGGTAAATGAAGTCTCCGATGTAGTTGCAGACTGCGTGTCAAGCCTCAACCACGACATTGGTGTCAGGAGGTGGCGTTCACTGTCCTTCATCTAGCGAGAATAATTGCCTGTTAGCATGGTGTCTACATCTCTTCGAGCATGCTTTATGAACATGAGAGGCAAGAAAAGTTCGCACTGTATAAATGTCAGTTCCCTTTTCTTTCCCCCTTTTTTTTTTTCTTTTTGAAGCGCTTCAGTTTATTTGTCGTGCATATGTTTGCAACAAAAGAAAATTGTTGCAATGAAGTCTCGTTAGTCCTAAAAGTAATGCGCACACTCATACATGTTGAGTTCCTTCGTAACCGCAATCACCTATTTCTTTTGTTAATGATCACAGTGACCTGTACCTAATAATCAAAGGTTAAAAATAATTACCTGATACATATACAAGGCGGATTGTTCATTATCGCTTGCTTTTATCTATCTGCTTTATCGACTAGTGACGCTGCGTTTCAATGTGTTTCTGACATTATTTAGTATGAAAATTTAGAAACAGACTAGACATTCTAGGTACCAGCATCTTGACGGAAGAGTCAACAATGGCAGGGATGTTAATTACATACGAGAAGAAAAGAGAAAGACGAAGAGAAAAAATAAACTGGGAAGAAAAGAAGTAAAGAAGGTAAGAACCCGAGCTCGTCAAGTGAAGATCACGTGATGTGAATTTCGGTGGTAGTGGTGGTGGTAGTGGTGGTGTCCACCGTTATATAGGGCTTGACCCCCAACTCAAGCTGAGATTAGCCTGCCTTAACGCGGGTGACAACGCTCGTGTTTCACATGCCTCAGCCTGATTTATCACGCGATCAAATCTTTTCTCTCATCGATAAGTCTCCGAAGTACATTGCCACCAGACCCTTGACCTCGCCCCACTTTGCTCGTACAAAGTTCAAAGTTAATACCATTAACCCAGGGTGCTTAAAAAAAAAAAAGGCCGAGTGTTATCATCACTAGTACATGTTATGCAGTAAGAAGTCGCTATGCAACGTTACATACAGTCACGTGGGCGACGTTGGTCCATTTTCAGTCCAAGTCTATTTAAAAAAAGTGTTAGAACATTGAGTGTTATCTCCCTTCGAGGAGGTCACAAACTGCAGAATGTTTGATTCTAAATAATGTGACAGCTCGAAGAGCTGGGTCTGGACCTGCCCTCAAGTGGTGCCTGAAACGAAAGGCTTAATAAGATCAAAGTGGTTCAGCAGAATTTTAAATTTGTTTTTTTAATAGCTAAAAATTACATCTTTGTTTCAAAACTTCAAAGTTCAATATCAAACTCTTTTGACTTTTTGCACAGTATGAAGAACAAATACATGGCAAAATGATACATAATAATGTTTATTAATAACAACAGTAGATATGTTGACGATTGGTTACCATATGAGAAATATTTTTCCCTCTCTATAAAGCATTTAGAAGCATTGAAGAACTTTTCGAGGGATCTGTTTTTCTTTCTTTTTAACCCCTCGAACGAGTTAACCCTCGTTTCGCAGTAATATACATTTAACTATCCGAGGTGAACTACATGCACTGAGGAGTGAGGATATGGTGACTTGTACTTAGTGGGATCACATGAATGTTTAAAGTCTGCTGTATTCTTATCATGGTATCTTGGGTGAAAATGTCAACATGAACATTCCCTACTGTTAAAGATTATCACTGCACCTTCAAAACTTAGTGTTAGGTGGTTGTGACAACACACCTACCCTTTGTAGACATAGGGCACAGACATGGAAACTTTTTATAGGTCTTTTCTGTGGTCCTCTTTGCAGTCTATGTCCACACCTCTTCATTAGATTGTAAATAAAGATGTGGTGGTCTTTGTAGACAAAATGAAGAAAGTGCAGTTTTTTATTTGTTTTTATATATTGACTTATTATTTTAATACCCATTTTGGCTAGACCACCCTATGAAATTTTTCCCCTTTTAACAACTGCAGTCTTTACATAACTCGTCACAAAAAGTCCTCTGTCCAACAACGTACGTGTGTCCTTTAGAGTCCTTATGATGCCTGTTACACACGACCTCTACCTCACATTTTTTCCTGTCTTCCTCCCTCACTCGTTCACTCCCGTGTTCACGAGAGTGCATACACAGCGTGTAGACGGCGCTGCAGGTCAGTCGTGACTGGCCTTCACCTGTCTGGCTGTCTGGCTGTCTCGGACGAGCATGATGGCAGGTACGGCGCGCGACTGTCCTACATCACAGGTAAGTAGTAGTTAATTAAGTGTTCTCAGCACCCAGACGCGTGCCTTGCAGTCCTGCTGCGTGCTTCAAGCTTTTCTTACCACCATCCCCTCCCCACCTCTTCCCGCAACGCTCTTCTCCGCCTCCCACCACAGCATCCAAGGCTTAAAAGTTCAGAGGTTAGTAAGACACTTAACTGGAGACATTTTGTTGACCCAGCGGTGAGCTTCTTCACATCTCTTCAAAACTGACCCAAGTGTCACTCTGTGAACTATTGTAACATGCCATAAAATTTCGATAGACTCTACAAAAACTGACCCTGCATGTCACGTGCATAAACATGGCAATACCTCTAGTAACTACATCTCAATAAACAGGCAACACCGATGCAATTTAGCCCCTCGATCACAGACACCACATCTTAAAAAAGAAAAAAAAAATGTAAAAAAAGACAGTGAACGAGTTTCTCGCCAGTAAGAGCAACTTGAGGGTCGTCATTAATGCGGAATGTTATTAAACATGACACTGAGCACATGTCTCCGGGCCCCTAGGGACGTGCTGGCCTCACAACACAGGCATGGCTGCTATGCCGCCACCTTCCTGAAATACCGGACTTCCACAACTGTCCTGCATGACATCAACACTTGACGAATTAATATAGTTCAGTCCATCCGTTTTAGTTTTATAGTTTTAGAAATATTCATAGCTCTGTGCTTACTAATAAGTCTCTTCATCTTTATTTACAAGTCCCGCTAAACACAGATTGTGTTTTATCCCATGTTTTTTGTTTCTTTGGATTTCGTTTGCTTAGCATGCATCACGACCTTCTCTCTAATCGGAACATAGCTTTGCCAGTCGACCACGTGACCCTTGACCATTCATCTGACTACTGTCCAGTCCATTCGGTGGCTTATGAAGACAAACCGTCAGAATAAAACAAGTTACTGTATGAGGTTTAAATCAAAGCAAGGCAATCTGAATAACCATTTGAATCCTTCCTATATACACAGTCTCCCAAAGCTGGATCTTGTGGTCATCGATCAGTATGAATGGAGATGATGGACACACACACACACACACATACACGTGTTCTAAAATCAACCTGATACTTTGACACAGAATCTGTATCTCATAATAAAGAAATAAAAATGTGACAACTGTAATCAGTTCTGTACATGAGATATCGCGAGACTTCACGGCAACGATAGTCAGCTAGTAAATGTTCTGATGTAAGGCAGTGATGAGGCATGTTGTCACTCGTTTTGGGTCGCCGACACGACCTGTCCAGCTCTCAACAGAAGAAATTTCAATAAAACCTCAAGTAAAAGGTCTCAAAAATATATAAATGCCTGAATCTTACCTATTAAAATAAATACACACATAGGTAATATTTCCTTCAAGACAAATTACCATATCGATATTTTCACCTCGCTCTTTAACCTCCACGACCCCTACCCCCCTACTTCCGTCTCTCTTCTCTTTCTCCCACTCCCCGTCTCTCTTTTCTGTCTTTCTCTTCCTCTGCAAAACATCCGCTTTAGCCATTCAGTCAATATATCTCCCTGTTCTTGATATGTCCTTAACTGTACAAAAATGTCCTTACATGTCCGCGTGCCCTCATCGTCTCCGCATTCTGCGCCCCTCCTAGTTGCGGAGTATTGCCTGTTTATTCCTCCAACCTGGGCGTCTTCCTCCCGGTCAAGAATGATGGGTCTGTGCGAGATCCTTTGTGCGCGTGTGTTCGTGAGTGAGACAGAAGTAGACAGGTGTAAGAATATAAGCTATTTATTAACTACTGTAATTCACTCGAAGGATCTTTTCAGTTTCTACTTGACTGACACAAGCAGTTCCAGAGAAACGTGCTGATGGACACAGCGATGATTATTTTTATATGAAGTCATTTACAACAGGGTCAAGAGGGCGATAAATAAACATATACACACATACAAATACACATATATGTTATCAAGATGATTGTTTTATGGGTTGTAAGTCGCCATGTCCTTCGCTGGGCAAGCCGTGGGGAGTGAGGCAAGGACGTGCGGTGAGTGCCGACCTGTTGTGTCAGGAGGTGACTGCGTGCAGCAAGAACAGTTCTTTGCGACCCTTTGTGTGGGCACCGGTCACATTCTTGGTGCCCTGGAAGGTAGGGCTGAGTACATTACATACAGCCGACAACATGAGAGAGAAAAATGAATTATACATATCACAACCAACATGAGAGAAAAGAGAATTATTACAACAAACACTAGAAAAAAAAGAGTTAGCAAACATTGAAAGCAAAAAAGAGAATTATTACACTAAACATATAACAAATAAGATGAGAGGAAAAGAAATATTACACCATACATATAACACACACACACACACACACACACACACACACACACACACACACACACACACACACACACACACACACACACACACACACACACACTTTTGTGATTTCTTCTTGTTTTTTATTTAAATTTCTTACTTTCTTCTTTTATTTTCAAATTTTTTACAACTGTTAGGGATTGTTGTGTGCTCATCCAAACTGAATTTGTAAGCAGTCTCGACGGAAATTTTTCTGTAGTCCTAAAATATATCTGTCACTTAAAAAATCGCCGTCCTGCTTCAGAAACAAACAAATAAACAATCAAACAAAAAACAAAACAAAGTGATATTTCACTGCTCGAGGTTTAAGATGATGAAGGCGGATCCCGCGTGACTTGCCTTTGTGTACCTGGCATGTCCCTTTGCTTATCTTGGATGTTTGTAATGCCGTTTGTACTAGATGTTGTTTATCTCACCTCCACACGTGTTAATGACTAAAAGCCTTAAAGATCTTGTTGACATTTGCTCTGGCTAAATATCTTTGGGTAAGCAGACGCCTTGCGGTCTCCCCGTTCCCTCGATCCCTCGTCTTGACTACCCCCTCTCCTCTCTTTCCCTCCACTTCTATATGTGTCTTATGGGGAGGGAGGAGTAGGGGACCAAGCTAACTCATGTCCCTCTTTGTAAAAGAAGTTTTTCCCGTTCACCGTTCTTTGTTTCCAAGTTTGTGTCGGCAACGGAAAATTAATCGACATCTGACCTCCCCTGAGTAGGGTACAGAAGACTGGTAAACGTTGGTAATCACTGTGTACTTTTATTTATCTGAACATGAGTAACTCGCAGATCCGTGGACTTTGCCACCTGTTTTTCTGTTTTTCTGTCTGTTCAGCACCTTCGACGGTAAAGTTCGCACGGTGACCGGATGTGCGGTGCGAAACTGATTTTCGCCGACATTGAGGGGTCTGTTCGCTTCTGCTTAGTCGATGAGCTCAACCGGACTAGTGCCGTGAAAACTCACTTTACCATCAGCTGGATTTATCAAGGAAGATAAACAGAGGTGAAGGGAGACGACCTAGCTTTCTACACTATGTGTCCTAGAAACGGCGAACCACTCACTCTCTCTCTCACACACACACCTTCTCTGTACTTGGTCACGGGACTTCTGTCAACATGAAATGATTTTTATGATCTAAAAATTAATATTTTTAAAAAAACAAACCGTCTTCGCATTCCCCTGTTGTATTTAACTTAAAAATAAAAAATTCTACTCGACGTTAAAAAATCAGTAATATTTGACAAACGGGTGGGGGAGGAGATGTGGAGGTAAAGGGAGTGTTTATCTACGTGTCTAGTGTGTCACCACGGGAAAGGTAAAGGAAAGGTGCGATGTGACTGGAAGTGAAGGACTCTCTAATCTTTGGAGCAACAGCACGAACGTGAGATCGGCAGTGCGGGAAGCGTGCCATTGGTCAGGTGTACCCACGTGATCACTTTCGTAGCTCTGTGATTTGTCGCGGCACCTTAATAGACGCAGGAAGGAATTTCCTGCTGGAAGACGGCAGGAGGACGTGCATGATCGCTAGTCTGGGGCCAAATGTCGCGCACTTTCCTTGTAGATTAGTCTTCCCTCAGGAACAAAAATAAAATATGGTTCTACAGATGATCTTTGTGATGGCATTTTGATGGCCACCACCTCTTGTCTTTTTTCCACGTCTCCAAATAACACCTGTCGGTGCACAACGCTCGTGGAATGCGCGTCTACGTAATTAAAGGTTGGGAATGGAGAAGATCCGAGACAAAAAAATAGGGGTGGCTACACCTGCACCCTGCCGTGGGCCGGCACTTGTTTCCTATCTCGCACCTACGCCACCAGGTGACGCAATGAGGCGCGTGCGCCCACAGTTCTTTTGGTCAAGCCCATCATGACATTTCCAGTTTGAGCTAAAAGCGGGCCTATCACGAGTCTGGGTATATCGCCACCTCGCCAATTACAGGTGTGCCACACAGAATTATAACATCTTCAATAGCCTCTTATGTGGGAGTTCCAGCAACACTGCCATGCTTCTTACACCTTCCTGTGTCTGGACTATGCAATGCAGGAACAGTCTTCTGGTTATGATGCGATGCAGCAGTTACAACTGATAAATTATTTTTATTTCCTACATTTTTTATATATTTCCCATTACCATTGCTTATTCGAGATAATAAAATTCGAAGAATGACCAGAAAAAGGAACAAAACTGTCGTTTAAACACTTGTGAACCGTTCACATTCAGATGAACATTTGTAATCCACTGCAATTTAGTGATAGTATTTGTACTGTGCTTTGGCCTTCGTTTTAAATTATAATAATTTTATAAATATAAATATGTTTATCATGTAGTTATTCTCACTCATGGGACGCTCGGTTGCACTCGCCACCACCCCATTCTTGATGCTGTCACACGTTTGTAGCAGGGCTGTTAAAACAATGTACATCAATATCTAGTAGATTTTTTTATTTCGACAAAATAAGTACAAAAAAAAAAAACATTTAATGCAATTTCATAACCAGAAAAAGTACACTCCCTGTCATGCACACTTTTCACAAGAAACAAAGTTCACAAGACTACATACAGGCATCAATCAGTGGAAGACAAGTACTATCTACCCGCAACCTAACTCGAAAGAAATGCTGGAACATTGCTGGTACCCAGCGTTCTATGAATTACAATACTGAATGTCGAGTGAAATTTCATGAAAGATAAATTTATCATTCGAGCTTAAAAATAAACAAAAAAACACAAAAAGTTTCGTTCTTTCAAAATTATGACATCGCGAGAAAAGATAAAATGTGGTTTTTTTCACACTGGGCAAGATTTAAGTATTAAGATTTACGGTGGGGGAAAGGTGGGAAAAGAAACATGCCATACAGTTTCTACAACTAGAAACTGCTGAAAAGTTTTTCCACAGAAACAAGTTATAATTGTATTCCCTGCACATAGCACCCACAAAGGCTTGTACAAAAGGAACAGCAGATTTTCTTCTCTATGTACACACAAGCAAACAAGTAACAAAACATCTAATTCGTTGTTTGAACCTGCAATTCCCGAAACACAAAAAGGTAAAGTACATAAAAAATATACCGTTTGTTTATTCATACTCTGCAAGGCACCAAGATGGACGCATGGAAGCAGAATTGACTGGAAAATATAGATGTGTGACCCTGTAAAGTATATATACACACACATATGCAATTACTGTATCTCTTTAATACATCAAAAATGAATCCAACTTGCATCCTATGAGTAGCAATCGACTGGCTTCATTTACATGTACGCATGCACGCAAGCCTCCTTGCAAGCTGACTACATCAGTCTTCAAGTGGTCAGGCATATATATATATACCCACGCGGTGGGAATACCATTCGCCAGGATTTCACTGACAGCTGAACATAGGACTAGATTCTTTCCGATAACAATTTTGGTGTAGCGGTCAGGCAGCAACAAGTGGAATGCGAACAAGAAAATAGTGAAAAGTTGGTATGAAATGGTATGAAAATTTCTTTGGTCCCAAAATAGGGGAATGAGCGATGTATGTGACATTCTTGATAAGGCTGTAGCTATTCAAAATATTGAAGTTTAAGAACTGACGCCCTTTATGGAAACGGAATGTTAGAAACTGGTCAGGGTAGATAAGAAAGATATTTGTGCTTTACTGGTAAGTGGTCCTCGATGATTAAGTACACTATTTTTCCAATTCCCCGCATTCCCTTAAAACATTAACATTAGGGTTACATTTGCCCCACACTAAGAATACAAGTTACAGAGATCAGCACACACATTCACTCATATTCACATGCATGTACCCGTGCACAGAAGACAAACAACGCCCTAATATTGCGCTCCTTTCCTGTCCTTCCGGTAAACTTTAGCAGTTTTTACTGCCCGCAAAGCTGTTAAAGAAACTTAAGGCAACTGGCTGATTACTGAATCCCAACAGTTACTGACCTCAAGACGAATGTCTGTGCCAACTGGTACTAGCTTCAAATATATATGAATTTGAAATAATGACCATAGGTCACGTTTGCAGCCTGTGATATGACCACAGATAACAACTCCTTGCACAGTTCTGTTTTACCAATGAAAATACGAGACTGTAGACCGGAACAAAGATTTCAAAAATAACTTCTATGACTGCATCGTATAAAACTGCAGTTTACAGCCGTTTGTACAATGACATAAAAACAACTGCAAGTGTTTCAAAATGGATGAAAAAATCCGCGAAACTCACACTCTAAATCAAATGAGACATGAAAAGAATGGGAGAAATGTTCACCTCGGTTCAGTGCTTTCCCCCAACCACCTCTGTGCAAATTGCCAGGGCAGAAATAGTTTCTCGTGCAGTAGACAAAGATTAGTTCTATTTCCAAAACATAAGCCATTTTCAATGCCAACATAAAGGCTACAAATGCACGGCCCTTATCTGACAGCCAATCACTTTGATAAATTGGTGAAGCAATAGTCAATGGAGAAACATAACACTAACACAACATAATGACTAGCCTATGGTTGCCATGTTATTTACATTATTTGAAGCTTAAAAAGCAATTCTATTAGCACCAATGATATATTACATTCATAATACTCCCTCCACCCCCACAAAAAAAGAAGCCAGATGAACAGATGACATCGCTTTTCTTGTTGTATTAAAGAATTAAAACGACAGTGAAATCTGCTAACAGCAGATAGAGAGAGAGGGGGGGGGAAGAGGGGAGACATAAAATTACTTATAAACAGAGTTAGTATGTTCTAAAATTGCCCAGGGTTAGCAAGAAAATAAAATTGCCAAACTATTAAAATGAAAACAGGACATCTGGGAAACTGCATACTAAGACGGTAGAGCTAGACAACACACAAATGGAAGACATTGTACATTTTGATCAGTGGTGTGTTGCTTAGCCAGTTATTTTCTGTCGAAAAGAAAACGCACACCTCATAGCACCTCCGTACCCTCCACCCCCGACTCATAATAACTTCAAAAAATGAAAATAAAATCAACATTCAATCGGGTTTTCTCACCCGTCGCGGCTGGCATTCCGCAGGTCACTGTGGGCAAGATGGCGCTGCTTTACCTACTGCTGACATCCTAGAACAGTCATCGGGCTTGCAAATATGCAATGTACGACATTTTAAGACTGCTATTAACATCATGACTTCATTTTATGCCTACGGTAAGGCACGCTAATAAACATATATATATAAACGAACCGACTTATAATATTTATAGACTGATTGTGCGTTTACTTTTACTTGTTTGATCAAGTTGCTCTTACAAGTTCTCCTTCACAATCAACCGCTTGAAGATACTACATATACATACTACTGATATTTAAAATCAGGATTCAACTACAAGACACCTCTGAAGCGACTTTCTAAAAACTCCACTAGCATTCCTCCCACGGACTGAGATATTTTGCTAATAACGTGCAAAACAAACCAAAAAAAAAAAAGGAAAGAAAAAGGAAAAAAAAATCACTCTCAAAATATACAATGCAGCTTTTTCTTGACAAACCCTGACCTTTGCAGTGCTTTTAAGGATCAGAAAGGTACCTACGGTTAACTCAGCTCTTAATCAACTCTTGTTTTACTTGATACCTATCGGTTACCTGTATTATCATCACAAGTGCCACCACCCTGTTTTGCAATGACTTGACTGGGCAAAACGGTCTACAATTTCACTCATGCCCCTCGCACTCTTCTCTTTCTCAGTTTCTCCTCTCTTTCTCTATCGAGCCAATGCATATTAACAAAAAGTTCAATAATAATAATTAAAAAAATCCGTAGATCACAAGATTAAAGTGTTCCGTCCTTCAGCATACCTTCAAAGCACACAACATGGGCTGGACTTCCGCTAGTGTTGCTTGGTGACTCGTGTCACGTGCTAACAACAACAAAACCATCTCGCAAGGCCATGGTTATACAAGTGTAGCTTCGGCCGTGCACGAGACAGTTCTCCGTGGGCAGCAATGCAAATAACTTTCATGTGAAAATGTTCTTTTCAAGATATCTGCACGGGTAGGTGGGAGGGTTTTTAAAATAAACCGAAACCGTGGATGCTCTTGCCTCGTCCTTATAAACTACCCACCCCTGTCCCTTTGCTCCTGTCCCTCAGCTTGAAATAAAACAATTTTGACTTTAGTACTCCCCCATTCTATACCTTCACTGTAATGGGGTAAGCGGTGAAATCCTTGAAAAGAGGGTGAGAAAAGGGACAAAGTGGGGTAAAAGGGTGTCGTCGTCTCACGGAGAGGCCAGGGGTTGCTTCTCCTTATCGCTTGGGTCCACCGCCAACGTAGGAGGCACCACATCATCTTCGTCGCGCGCCTTCTTGCTGCGGTACAGCTGCCACATCTTGTCCACCAGGTCGTCACCACCAGGTCGGTGGAGTTCTTGGCGATGACACGCATGACGAAGACGCCGTCGTCACGCAGGTAGGAGTCGGCGAACTTGTGGCACAGCTTCTTGTCGAAGCCCGTCTGCAGCTGATTGTTAATCTTCAGGTACTTCTTGATGTAGGCGGCGCGGTTGCGCTTCACCACCACGCGGTACAGCCAGGCCAACAGGTTGATGCACGTGAGAGTGGCCACCAACACCAGCCAGAACCAGAGGAAGATAAAGATCTTCTCGTTGAAAAGGTTGATGGGCAACACGCACTGCACGGTCCAAGTCTGGATGTTGGCCAGCTGCCGGATACGGAAGTCGCACAGCGTCACGCGCGGGAAACGTGGAGACTCCTTCCACGTTTCGTCAGACCCCAGCTTTGCCAGCACCTCGAAGCCGTACAGGTTGTAGTCGGTAGCCAGAAAGGCATTGAGTATGAAGAACTGTGATATAACGTTGGCTGCATACAAAACCTGTGCAAAAAAAAAAAAAATCCCTTTAAAAAATGTTTGGCGTACTTAAGTATGGCTAATAAGTGATTCTCAAAGTAGCGTTCTGTAGCTTTATACAAACCCATTATATAAGCAAATGTGACAAATCTTCACCTTTACTACCTTAAGTAGCTTATAAGGGTGACTTTTGCCTAGTCCACAGGCTTGATCATCGTACACACCTTGACGAAAAGGTAGAAAGCGGTGAGGTAGGTGCCGGCACGTTTGTTGCAGAAGAAACAGCAGAAACGCGCCATCTTCTGCTTGGCACGCACTAGCACGTTCCAGTGGTACTGGCGGTGTGTTTCCAGCCAGCGGTCCAGGTACTTGGCGATGTGGTCGATGGTCTTGTCACGGTCCTCCGGCGAGCCCAGCTGGGTCTTCTCTGCCATCTCCACCACTTTGTCCAGGTTGATGCCAGAGCCGCCGTTGAACAGACGCCATATGATGTTTGGAAATTTGAACATAAATGCCTGTGGACATAAGTCAAACGCTTTTCAAATTTTCTGAGGGTTATTTGGGAGAGGATACCTTTATATCAAACAGAAAGCAGCCTCGATCAATAGTTAATCTGGAAGATCAAAACCTCATCCACTTTCCTCGTTCCACAGACGACGATTAAATTTAACTAAATAAAAGCAACACATCCAACCGATATTTTCAAGTACAACAACGGAAAGCTGATATTAAAATGAAAACCAAGCATGTAAGAAATGCATATAAAAAGTGTTACTCGTGTTGTTCTGACATCGATTATCCAAATGCAGCTGACGACAGCGAAGCAAGAAAGAATTAACAGAAAGTACTTGCCTGCAGGAGAAGAATGAGTGGCACCCACTGGTAGTAAGTCAACTCTTCATTTTCTCGTTTGATCACGTCCAATGGAATGGCTTCGTCCATGGCAATGTAATAAGTGTTTTTAATCCAGCAGTAACTTTTGGTGTAGTCGACATAGGCACCGGTGAACTGAAATAATGGTTTAGTTAACGTGCGAGATGGATAACAAGGTGTCTGTCATAAGCAACCATAAAATAAAAACAATAAAATGTATAAGTTATGAAAAAAACATCATTTGACTAACTGAAAACGTTTGTCAATCCACGTCCTCCTCGCCGCTTCAAAACAAATAATATATAAACCAATACCATGCCACATCTACTCACTTCGGCAGGACACCAGCAGTGAATGGGGTCGCCCACAAACTGCCCCGTGGACACGATGACTGCAAACATAGCGAAAAGAAACACCGTCCACACATGATTCAAACGGTCTGTCCAGTCGTCGTTACTGGCTCCCTGCAACTTCTTCAGCGACGGGACGCCGCCGATGACTGCTCCTATCGACCTGAGGACAGACAAGATGTTTTCTGATGAACAGTGTCCCATCAGCACTATTTCCCAACAGCTTTAAGTTAATAGTTTAGTTCTGCCCAACGATAACAAGAAATACAGATTTCAATTTTCTGACAGCAAGAAAAAAAGGAAGTGAGAAGCTGTCTGGAATAAGATTTACATATCATAATTTACAGCCTACACAAAGGAGAACGAATTCTACATGTCTGTAGTTGGTAGGAGGAGAGAAGCTCCTAGTTTCTCGAGGTGATTTTTTTGTGAGATCCGTTCTTTACTTAGCAAGTCTCATTTTCATGTTACTTCTAATGCAGTTCATTCGGTTTATAGCTAGAAAAAGTCTTTTGTGTGGCGCCAACAGCTAAAAATGCACAGCTGGTGACAAATGAACTATTAAATACCTAACAGTACTTTATTCTTTAAAGGAATGTTAGTTGTTGAGAGTAGAATCCGTCTATGCAAATGCACATTGTGTTAGAACTACAACAGGTAGTGCACTACACAAACTCCATTTGTAAATCGTCTTCGAAGCCCACCTCCACCCCACTTTCATTGCTCGAGTTCTACTCGTACACACTTCACCGCAATAAACATTTACCAGACACGTTTATTCACCTGACGATGAACAATTTTCTTCCAATTTTTAATCGAAAACAGGTGAGCGTACGAAGATTGTGTTTTAAATTACTAATATTCGTCATAAAAGTTCCAAGTGTAGTCTACCAATCAGAAAACATTTATCAATAGCTTCAGTGCAATTCCCCCTCGCTCCTGCTTTCTGTCGTCAACAACTGACGATAAGCCACTCCCTTAACCTCCGACCTAAGCAGCTGTGCACGTTCACAAAGCAAACTGAACCATGCCAATACCCACTGCCTCCCATGTCGAGCAAACGTCTTGCCCATTATAAGCATTGAAAAGGTCATGATGATTCACAAAACTTCTCAATAATAATAATAAAAAAATCTTTGTAGAAACTTGATATTCGTTCTCCATCCTAGTAGTGTAAAACAACAAAGTTTGTCACCAAACAAGTAGGAATATGGGATTGATTCCGTACTTTTTAGCTACGTGCATTGCTAAGAATCAACTCTGCACCCAGCCGTGCAGGTCCGGGTATTCTGTGTGAAATAGATGTTTGCCTTAATGTAATGTTGACATCCTATGAGGACTGACTACGATGAAGCAAGTAATGAGACATCACCCAGCGTTCTAAGTGGCACCGGATGGCATTTCAAAAGAATGCTGGAATGGGCGTACACCCTCGACATTGCGTGGACATACTCAAGACCACAACATTCGTCACAACCCTGTAGAATTAGCAAGGTCAGCGCGTTCTTTCAACCTGCAAAAGGGCGAGATCGCACGCGGGACGCTATTTTCAACCATTTATTTGCACGCTTTTTTTCTGGGCAAGTGTCGGAGAATTGGGGAGTGGGGATAGAGGAGCTCAGCAGATCATGGCTACATGCACAGAGTAGACGAAAACAGTAAATGAACAACTGGCTGTGATGCCTGTGGGAATCGCGAATACTAAGGACCTCGCATAGCCTGGCTTTGTTTAGTCTTGCAGTACCGATCTCGTGATGCCGAGCTACTTAGGGAGGGCGAAGGATCATGTGGACAAGGCACCTCTTGTGTATGCAGTAAACAAAGCACCACCTGCATCACAACCTAACGTCCAGTGCCACCCTTTATCGTCCTCCAGTATTCACAATCCATTCCTTTCTATGGACACCCCGCGTTCTCCCAGCCTAGTCAGGAGTCCACGTAGAACTGAGAAACCGTTAGTGAAATCTGATCACACTGCTTGTGATAAGTGCTGGCGCCTACGACAGGGGAAATGGCGGGTGAAGGTGACTGACTAGTGAGAACTGGTGTAAAATTTCTAACAACAGCTCTGTTTACGGTGAAGCGATACCTGGTATTAACACTTTATGACTTTATACAGGCGAAGACATCGTACTGTATATTAATTATACGTATAGATGTTGCATAGAGACATGAACTTTGCTAATGATCTTAAACTATTAAACCCCTCTGACGTGATGTAACGGGCAGACAATACGATTTAAATAGACGTGCATGCAAAAAACAACAACAAAATGTGCAGACACATGTTTACAAAAGCATCAGTTGGTCTGCCGCTAGCCAATTTCCTATTCGCACGAAGACAGAAGCACGCATCAATCCACGGCAGACGTTTATCCCTTAGAGTGCAAAAAAGAGAGAGAGAGAAGGGGATAGAGGGAGGAGGAAACATGCCGTGGATCGCGGTGTTCTCGCGCGCACACAGAGAGCGAGACACGTGTGACATGTCAGGGTCACAGTGGCTCCAACACGCTGCATCCCCCTCAAGGCTAGCAACCGTGTACACGTCCCCTCCCAACACATCCCCTTCCCCACTACACACCCCCTTCCTTCTCAACAAGGCTGGGAATCCTTTCAAAGCTTGCTTGCTCCGCTCGACATTCGCCCGCCATGTACCTCCGCTCGTGACCTGCGCACGCGTGAGCCTTGTGACCCCGGTAATATCGCCATGTGACTAGCGACCAGGATCATTAAACACACGCTTTAACAATGTTTAAAGGTTTTCTACGGTCTTCTCATTAATTTTTGTTCGAATTAGTTTGAATTGCGAAATGCGCTAAAGTCGTATATCGGTGTAAGGCGGGGTTTAAGAGAGAGAGAAAGGATAACTGACTATGTCCCCCGTCTCCTCCTCAAACGTGTGTGCGTACATCGCCTATCTCGTAGAAGGTGGTGGATAGGGTTTAAATTAAATTTAAAAAAAGGTCTTTATCATCCCCGTCGACAGTCCTTACCTAGCAATCTTTATTTCTACAGGCAACACCCGCGTCCCTTGCAATCTTGACCACAGACCGCAGCCAGAGCGTGACGACCCTAGTAGTAGCCAGACGCCGTGACAAATGGCCGATAACAAGGACCTTGCGTATGTTCTGTTGAAGATTATTCATTTGATTACATATCTCGAGCCGACGCCAAGGTCTGTTTAGGCACGAACTTGTATTACTGGACTGCTGGCAGACGATTTTTTTCCCAGCTAACTCCTAAAACGAGGCATTAGGCTACAAAGCTTCCGGTTGGCAGACAGACAGCAATCCACCTATACACGCCCATGGTTTAGGTAATGACACTTGCGGATATCAACTAAGCCAGTTCTTACAAATCTACCATTTGTTTGTTTTCTAATTTTCAGCATACTGTACAAATCGTTGCTCTGCGGGGCGATAATAAATTATGTGACATAAACTGACAAAGTATATATATATATGTAGAATACACAATCGGGTGCTTTCGTGACAGGCAGCGTTGATTTGTCAAAGAAATCAGGAGAAATATAATTTGATAGCCGACAACATGTTTATGGCTGTACATAGCTCGATCCATTCAAATGTCTGTACATATCCCGAGTCGTTCGGTGATAAAGACAGCTGACAAGTTGAACTGGGAGGATCTCGCAAAATTACAGAATTATTTGAAAGATTTTGATTTTACACTTTTCTATTTCTGTGGACAAAACTTGGGTGTATAAATGTTGAACTGTTTATAAAAGCTTACATTTTTAGGGCTCTTGAATGATACTTTAAATGGCTATTTTAAAGATATGTCAGCAGAGAGGGTTGTAATGCGGCAACAGCAATAGTCAGGAATACACGCAATAAAACGGACGACTGTCAAGCACAGGACATCAGCCAGCATTTTTCTATTTTCACTGGAGCTGACATTTCTAATAAACATCCTGCATCTGCATGTCTTCCCTTCATCCATCTTTATTGGCCGCTTTTATGTCTTACATTTGGTCGTGACTGATTCTATTAATAGAAATCACCAGTTGACCCGATCAGTGAGCGAGCAAGTGAAAGACCTGTTCATGGTTGCTTGTGTGTGTGTGTTGGGTGCAATAGGGAGGATAACACAAACGACCTGAGACCGAGGTAGGTAGCGTCACGGTACAAAGGTCACCGCACTTGTGCACCTCGTCCGTCCCCAGGGAACCCAGAGCCCTTGCTTTCATCAGAACGAGCATGCATGGAGGGACAGGCACTGTATACACACGCTCACACCACGCGCATCTATGCACAAGAAACAGACGTTACATACTTTCGAAGACCACCACTTCAAGAAGCACAAAGGAATTATTCATGAGTCCTCCCGTAGTTTTAGTTCTGTCACTATGATGTCCGGGAAAAAAAAAAAACCCACAGAAAACCCACACAAGTTTTACAACCCTCTTCGTGGAAGTGCGAGAGTTCCCATCGCAGCAAATTTCTCTGCCTAGTCTACACTCTACAGTCTACAGTAATCTATGATCCGTAAACAAGGGTCGCAAATAATGTAAACAATCCTCCACCTGGTCAACAAGGCAGGAAATTGCGCGGGAGGGGGGAAACGAATCGCTTTACGTGGCGCGTGCTTCACCGCACGTTCGCCCCTCCCGCCTCCTAGGACGTCATCACGTAGTAGATCGTGTCTATACAAATGTATATACCTATACAAGCATGTGCCTTTGCAGACTGACAACATCTCAACAGATGTTTGCGTCTGTGAGGGGGTTATTAAATCGGTTAATACTGCATAACTGTAATCTACGCGAAACTTGCGTTGTCTCCCTTTACGAGAGAACTCTGTTTTGACAGGCAGGTGAGTAAGTAGTTTTAAAGTAAAACGTTTTGCATCAGTGATAGTCTGTTCAAAATATAAATGAACCATTGACTTAGCGAAGTCGTGGTATTGCATCGTTCTTTCTGTAACAAGTCGTAGTAGTAGTAGGCCTTTAAGGGTCTTCGGGACTGAATCCAGATGTCTCGAATAAACAGGTATTGGTTATTTCGAGAGCTTTCGTACACGACTTCTACCACAAAGAACCATTTCGTGATTTCTAGGAGGGTTTATACAGAGTGGAAATTTGCCTTTCTTAGATTAGAAGATACTTTTCCTGTGAAGAATAATGGCGAACAAACCAACACCGAAAGGATTGTTCTGAATGTGTTTCCCTTGAATATCCTGAGGTAAACTTTTTAAGAAATCTTATTTATCACGGACCGAGTTTACGACTTGTTCTCACGTTCTCCTCACAAAGCAAGTTTTAGTAATCAACGAGCTGACTAAACGTGCACTAGACGGTGACCTATGAGATCGATTTCTTCAACAATGACATGCACGCCAGAAATGTTTACCTATCAGACAAAACAACAACAAAAAATAAGCAAGATAGTCTTTGGCTTCCCCCCATGATTGCGTCATCAGCTTTACCCTGTGTAAACACGCGGGGGGCTGGTGTGGTGCCTTTTCAGTGGAATCAACTGCATCTTGGTAACACTTTACACACTCGGGATGTTACTCAGCTTGAGGCGAGCAGTTTCGGCTGTTGCCGGAGAGTTTATGCAACTGGATGGTTTCGGTGGGTATACAGGGAAAGTGAGCCAGGATGGGGGACAGATCATCGTGGCAGTGGTGGTAGTATTGTAACACTGAGATGCACTAAAGATTTCAGTAAATGTTTCCACATAATTTCATCGGTGTGGAGACTTTATTGAGCACCTATACATAGGACATTGTCTACCCAGTCCCTTGCAGTGTCCACTAGTGGATCTGAAGTGTGCGCGTGTGTTGCTTGACAGTAGTAGTATTGGGTGAGATCACGTGATTTGTATTGTAAGTTACCCTTTCCTGGATAGGTAGCCGCTACTGCCTGTATTGGGAGACACATCAGTTACCTGTACTAATGGTGATTTCATAGTCGTGTCACGATTATAATTAGAACCAATCAGCTTACTGATCGATGTTTCGCAGCAGTTATACATACATACAGTTGTTTTTTTCCCTCCAATAAACACTTTAACGACGTGCCAATTAAATTTAAAAAAACATATATCCTCAACAGCTGAAACGAAACACAAAAACATGTTCCTTTTTAGAGTTGTCATCAAATCGAAACAAGGCCCAGGATGTTGAACATTGTCACCACGAGACTTGACAGCGATGGGCAGGTGACGAAGCTTCTATGAAAGTGCCGAAAGTACGATCGACCGACGACTGTTGGCACTGTCCAAATCTCCAGGTCTTGTCCACTTAAAGAGTTCTCCCACCTGTCCTCGTCCTCACCAACAAGCTAAGCGCTGTTCATGTGGGTGCCATACATAGGATTCCACATATACGCTTTAGCGGGTACGTACAGCAATACACCCAGTATTCATCAGTGTACCAAGTGTACATTGTGATTTAGTGAACCAAGTATAAACTATTCACCGGTGTATCAACAGTATTCCAACAACTCGAGTGTAAAATGTACACCTATCTACCGAGTATCCAATGTGCACCATGATACCAAATGAGCATACAACCATGCCTGTCTAGTCTAAATCACATAATTGTGGTGGACGGTGAGGCAATACCTCTAGTGGTTATAGTGATTAGTCACTGAGCTGTAAACACATTCTAAAGCCTTGTGCACAGCAGAATGGCTTGTTCCCCAACTGACTAGCCACCGGCAGAAAGTGAGGCCACTCGTTACACGTGGGACTGTTGCCACTACCACATGTGTACAGCGACTTCCCGTTCTCGCCAGCCTTGAATGAAGTGAGAGAGGATGGGGTTTAAAGATGTGTAGTGATATTGCGTTAACGACGACTGACAGGGTGGTACCGAAACTCCCACCGCCGTGCTCAGTCAGCACCGGAAAATACGCGGCGACAGCGAAACGCCGAGCTTCCCACTCCTGTCCTTTTTTAAATAAAACTGATCACGTGACGTATTATTGCGTCAGGTCTAAGGATCCCTTACACCAGCAAATACGACTCCTACAGGAGGGATGAGGAGAGGTACGACAGTCTTGAGTTGTTTTTCTTTTTATATCAAGTTTATTACGGAGCGAAAATAAACTGGCTCGAGTTCAGGCTCTTGAGTTCAATGACGCATGCTTGACAAACTGTCGGTGGCAGACAAAAATACACTGCAAGGCTGAGGCGCCTCGATTAAAAAAAATAATAATAAAAACCCGCAATACAGGGTTAGGTGTTTGGTGACACACTAAGGGCAGAAAATAAGCAGAATATTAATTATTGCTTTTGAACTTTTCACCAATGGGGATCTGGTTCTAGTGACAGGGAGTCTCCGACAACACATCCGGCGATCACCGGACCTCTAGCCTGAGAACCTGTAAATAAAATGCTGGCGGCGGAGTAGGTGAGAAAAGCAAACCTCAAGCTTTATGGCCGTGTTGCGTCTGTTTCTTAAACATAAATGTGAAAATCTGATTAAATTCAGAAATAGACCAAGCTTATAAAATCAGATAACTGATTTAGTCAGCTGTTCAGGGGTAGGGGGATGCACCCAGTATCTTGAGAGAACAACGTGCAGCTTACAACGAGTCACGTTCCATGGCGGCCACGTCTTAGTGCGGACCTGAAAGGCGTCAGTGATTTTCTTTTCAGATAATCCGTGGAATATATATTTTCTTGAGTCTGTCAAACATCAAGCTCCAGTGACTGTAATAGCGTTTGTTATCATTCATCTGTTGACACTCGGGAAAAGAAACTTCCTATTGGGATATTTGATAATTAGTTGATTAAATTAGTAACTTTGAGGCTGTGCTTTAAGAATTAGTTTTTCGTCAACAATTAAGCATAATTTTATTATGTGTTGTACCATATTTCTTTACCCAATGAGGCAGATTTAGTTGATATAATTAACAAATGAAGAAAAGAACTCGTAAATGTCGAGGCGACTGCGTGAGTGTCTGTGACAAACATCAAGTGATGGGCAAGAGAGAAATGATGGAGACTGGTACAAAGGACATGCTGCCATCGTTACAAGGTCTTCAACCTCGAAAGCGCAACGAGCGTGGGACCAGGTCACTTGAACACGTTGTCATCTAGACGCAAAGGTCACCTGGGTCACTCCTCTCCGAGGCAAGTATTGTACACAATATACAGCAAGGCCAACGCAGGAGCTACCAGGTTCATTTTGTCTCGTCCGCGTCTGATTCCCCACACACACACACAAACACTCAAAAGAGCGGGTGGGGTAGGAGAGATCCGCTTAGATATCCTGCAGTTATTATTTTCTTTTTACTATTCATTTCCCGACGACGACATGCGCACAGAAATTGCTTCTGCGTTGTTTAAGGTCTTTCCAGAATTAGGAAAATCATTTCTTGTTCTCTCAAAATTTACCTGATAGCAGTGTGTGCAACTGATCTAAATTTGCAAGAAGTACACACCCTACCCTCAAGATTACCCTCCCCCCGACACGAGCAAACCATTTTAGTGCACATTTTACAGTCACAAACGAGCACAACACGCATCTGACCTATCTGCTTTGTTTACTACACCAAAAAGATGAAGCTGCTACGTACTATGGGTAGAACAGATTAAGATAAGCTTGTTTATGCCAACCTCTACCTACAGTTAACTGTTAGTAAACATTCTCTAAAATATTTGTTAAACTCATTCGCACAATTGGTTACACCATAGCTTCAAGGACTAAGAAAAAGCTGCATATTTGCACAACACACTTTGATAAACAAAACAATTACTCGGCCCTGCCAGTGGTAGTGGGTATAAACAGCATCACGAGTATTTGAAGAGGCGAAGTGGTTATCATAATAAACTCTTCGAGTCTGATGAACAGCAAAGGCCAAGCTGGAGGAGCCGACTGCCAAGTGACTACAGCACTGACGTCCAAACTCGAAGGCCCGCCGGTTCAATACCCGTGTGGCAAGGAGAATTTACCCACACACACACAGACCACCACCAACCCCGACAATCTAGCTGTCATTCTATATGGTTGTGGGAAGGAATAGAAGGGAAAAGAGATACACGCAGCTAGTCTCTAAAACATCTCTCCCCACTAATGACCTTAATGTTTTGAGACGACCTTTTATCTTTTTGAAGGACACAAGATGGAACAGTTCGGATTCTCCCTAGTGCTAAGAAAATTAGATAAGGCAAAAGAAGCACGAGAGACGGGTTCAAGGAATTAATCACTATCAGCGTAGTCCACGTATCGTAAGGTTCTTCTAAAAGCTCACTCTAACCAGCAGTCAAATAAGTAAATTTTTTATTTGCTTCGCAGTTTGCACACATCGGCAAACATTGCAACCAAGGGACCTAGCGATGTAACCTAAGCATACACATATCATTTCCAGGGTGCACAATCTCATGACTACTGTAATAACAATTTGCTTCAGATTCCGCGAAATCAGACTACGGTGTGTTACTACTACTAGCAATCGCTCTCAACCATCATTTCCCGCTTGTGTGCCCTCTGAGCTGTGTTGTTGATGTCATAAGTTCATCCACGCGCTGGATTTCTATGATGAGGACGGTATACAGGAAGCACGAGGTTAAAGCCTACGGAAATTCTTTGTAACTGTGGGCGACTCTGCTTTAGCAGCAGCTAGAGAACCTCAATAAGAATCGGCACACCAGGGGCGTGGATGAGGAAGGGGATTGGTTGGCAGAAACAAACTGAGAAAAGCTGCTAGCATATCCTCTCTTCGGTCGAAGATCGGTAACTTCGACAGCACCCCTTGGATGCCGAAGCGGGAGTTCGCCAGGAACCCTCGGGGCGTTTCACAGCTGCAGGTGGTCATAACAAAGCCCATGCTCATTGTACACCACGTGCGTCTTACGCAACACTGTGTGTAACAACAGGGTTAAGATGACACACCATTGTTCACTAAGCACCCCGATCACAATATCAGCGAAAGACAAAAGATCACGAAGAAGCGAACAGCGATGACAGCTTCTGTTAAGAACATGAGTCAGGGCAACGGAAACCACTGAGAAGTAAGCAGGAAGGCCGAGTTGTATTGCACAGTAAGGGGCCGCTAGCACTACTAACACTTTATTCACTGTAATGCTGTTCCAGTCCCCTTCACATTCACAGACAGCAAGATCATCTACAAATGTTTGTGCTCGCTATCCCAGACTCGCGACATGCTTATCAACAACAACAACAGCACTAGAACTTTGTTTACTTTGCTGGTCCATCATGGTCACCGCTAACCTATTTGATTAGAGGGGTGGGGTCAGGGTCAACTACTTTCTTCTGTCTGGCCTTTATGCACGGTGGACCGGCTGGGTCCAGTTTCAACTGTTACAACACTGTACCTCCTTAGCAATCATACCTTGGTTCACAGGTCAAGGGCACAGCTACAGTGTCTGAAACTTTATTGACTGCTGGTACTGAGCTTATTAACAACAAAGCTATTTCTCAAAGGTAAAAAATGAGTCCACACTGATATCTAAAAACTGATTTTCAAACATTATGACCCAAAGTTGAGGACAAAGGCAACAATGGGGGTCTATTTTCATTACACCCCCTGACACTAATGCATCATGAAGCACAGGCCTACAAACTGGAATCAACATCAATTGTTACACACAGGACCTTAGTATGTAAACTGAGCAATCCTTTACCACAAATCACACACATCTCCATCATCCTCAAATTCATCGGAAATAAACAGTTATCCAGACAACTATATCACACTCACCACCTTTGTCACCCAACATCCACACTTCTCCAGTTAATCTTAAAAGTCCATCTCTACTTATTTCATTAATATTCATTCTTGTCTTGTTTTCAAGTCAAATTTTACAAAAGTGGTCAGAAGGAAAAAAATTGTTGTGTCCTCATGTGAATCAACAATGCTAATGCTAGCTTAAAGCAATCCTGCCTCCTCCTTGAGGGGTGATGAAAATATCAGTTGATTCTCTACATCTCAGCTGGGGTTTAATTTGGGACGGACAAGGTTTGGGGATCAAGAACACTTTTCCTCGTGTTGTTATTTATTGATACATTTACCCATCCCCAAGAGTTGACATTCCAAGGCGTTTCTATAATAATAATATAATCTCACTAACTAGCAGGTTTAAACACTAAGACTTTGAATATTAGCACTTTCTAACACTGTTTGTTTGTTTGAAACAGTTTGCAGTTGGGAAAACCTTATTTGTCTAAATGTTTTTCTATTTCTTATTTGCCACCTTGTTTACTGATAGAAACTTGCTTAAAACCATGAACCTAAAAATTTTCCTAATCAGTAAGAGAGCAAATCATAATGTTGATAAATTGCTCATTTGCTTTTTCGATGTATGACCATCACTGCGATAATTATGTGAAAACTGACCATTTTTAGCTTCACTCAACCTCACTAGGAGTAAAAGTCTTATTAGCTAAAATGATACCACTGTTACTTCTCAAAAACATCCAGCTTCTAAAAATCATCTTAAGACCTAATAAGACAGTTGTTCACAAATGAAAAACTGTTAGCTTGTAGAAAGTTCAAGACAGCACTATGATCCAACTGAATTTGCATGAGAGCAGATAGCAAGAAAGGTAACAACAACACAGATAATAATTCAAATAAGTCTTTAAAAATAATACAATGGTCAACTGAACATTAGACGCAGGTCTGAGAAGTAAAATAAAAATCTTCAAAGAAAAATTATTAAAATAATCATGTAGAATCTTAAAACTTTTTGTAGTTTCAAGGCAGAACCTTCAATAATCATTTTAAAACACTTTGGCAAAAGTTAAATCTGAGAAATGCATGGTAATATCTTACTTTGCAATTGTAAGGCAACAGAGATGAGAAAAGAATCATCTGATTTTTCATAAAAACTGGTCTCTCAGTATTACCTAGATGTAAACTATTGACTGTTAATACTGTTGCGACACTGTTTTACTTCTCTGTTCATGGTCACATAAGCTTCACTAACCTAACACTTAATTTAACGCTACTGTTAGATGCTGTAAATACAGGCACTACATACTCTAGGCAGATATTTACATTAAATATAATATCTATGCCATTATCATTGCTTATCCTTTGATTTCTTGATATGCCACAAGGACCACAGTGAGATTAAAATTTCCGATATGTAAGGCTGTTGAAATGTTCTCTGCATGTCTGACTGATATCTTATAACTATAAACGGATACAATTCTACTCATCTTGTGTAATCGTGATTGTGATGTACGCAGCTACTGATATCAATGTGAAGTACCGTATATACGAAATTTCCAGAAACTGTCCTTTAAAAGTATTTTGCCTTTAGAAGCATACATTTCAATTTAAAATTTGAGACATGTAACAATATTACTGTGATCACTATAATCTGTACCGTTACATTCAGAATGTGGTCTCCCACTAGCAGGACTACATGTACTAGCAGTAACGGCGGTAAGGGCCTCTGAGTTACGAGGCAGCCATTCTGTACACAACCTAAATAGTAACTACATTGTACACAAAATAACAGGTCACAAAGACAAAGTGTTGTACAATAGTAGGATAGTATACTTACATTTTGGTTTCCGCCTACTTCTTATCGCTGATCTTCTCGAAAAGTTTCTTTGAAACAAAAAGTTTGCTAACTTGCTTCACCGATCTTCACCGCCCAACGTGACAGTCCACAACAGCCTCGATTTGAGCCTGAAGTGAGCCCTCGTCACAGAAGGGGAACACGTGTGTCACCCAAATTTAGAACGCATGCGTACGGAAGTCTGCCCATTGTCCAGCTGCAGTCCTTAAATTTAGTCGGTAGTCTTTTCTCGATTAGTAAGTAGGTTTTTAGACTGACCACCCTCAGAGATTAATCAGGTAACTGACAGAACTAATTCGTCACATATTTTGGGAGTGGGAATTCCTTGGGGCTCTGTTCGACATAGTATGAATTATTCTCTAAAAAATAATGTTTATACTGCAAACTTTATCTTCCTCTACAAAGATATCTATGATTACATGATACATATTTTTGAACTGTCTCTGTCAATGTCATCTTATTTTCTGCTTCTCTTTTTCTTAAAGAAAAAAAATAATAATGTAGCTACCTTCATCCCTACCAGGGCCCTACCATCGTCAACTGTCGCACTAACGTTTGCTAAAAGTCTCAGCCAATCAACGGACGTTTGAAAGTCGTTGTGCAGTGATGATGGTGTTTTTACCTGACGATGTGGATGGTCAATGAAAACCATAAATCCAACAATGTTCTAAAGAAAGAACTTCTGAGTCGGATCAAAGCATACTTAACTTCATGGAAACACGTCTAAGCTCATTTTTTAAGCAATCAGTAAACAAAGAAAACTGCGGCCCGCCTTGGAGAATAACGGCAGAATGATGAAATCCTGCAGATGTGTTGTTCTGCTGTAAAGCTAACATAAAAACTCGACTGTCGAGCAGAGTTTAGAAAATAAAAATGGGTGAGGTGGTTAGAATGGTTTTACTACCCATCACATGCCATTTAAACGAAAGATGGACAGAAATGGACAGCAAAACAGCAAACCAGTCTGTACATTGTCATGTTAATCTCATGGGTTTTGATTTTTCGATCGTTTTGCAGTTTAATACGCGCCTTCTTAAAATGATGATGGAATCCGTTAATTGTTAAATGGTAGTTTTTGGGTTTGTTTTTTTAAAGTGAATGCAACAATTAATATAGCCACGATAAGAGAATGATTCGAGCAATAACTCGTCCTATTTGCTTTAACATGTTATGTGCGTAAGAAACCTCTTTTAAGATATGTAATTAAAACACAAAGACCGGAAGAAAAGCAAAAAACATAACCCCATGGAGATGCGGGGTATCGATCCCCGTACCTCTCGCATGCTAAGCGAGCGCTCTACCATTTGAGCTACATCCCCGTTGTAACGTAAGAGCGCTATAGTAATATCTTATAATCAAACTAGCGATTACAACTATTTGTGATCATGTCAGAAGTTCGGGAAATTGTTTAGGGTTTTTAAAGGTTTCCCTTCTATTGTCCAAACCACGTGAAGTAATTAAGACATCAGATTTCTGTACGCTGTATGTAAACGATATGAATACTTCATGAAGTGGAGAGATCTATATCGCTGTTGTCCTTTACCTTTAATTTTTAACAGTCTTACGAAACTAGAATGATAGGATGAACTATTTAATTCAAGAATAAACTTATTAAACAAAACTTCTATGACCTGCATCATATACAAAATTGTTTTTCCACCAAGCTCACGGTGAAGCGCAGTAAGGGATATAACACCAGCGACTATGTTATAAATGTTGTGCCTTAGTTGTTTCCCTTTAGGGTGTAACCGTCATTACATCACAAAATACAAAATTAATAAATAGCTGTCAAACAGCTTTAATTTGAGACTTCTTTTTACAGTTTTCTTGTTTACGTCTGCTCCATCTTCAAAACAATTTCCAACCTTGGTGAACTCCCAGTGGTCAGTAAACACAGAGTGAGAGACCGCATAAGATGACAAAAGGGGTGTGGTTGGTGAGAACTTGCGAATTCACAGACGGTCAGAGATATACAAATACACAACCAATCCATGGAAAAAAGACTGTTAAGTGTAACCAGCATTTACTAACATTACATAATAGATATAGGCAGCATATAGTGAGTTAGATTTTAGTCAATAAAGACGTATGAGGCTTATTTTGAATATATATACAAAGATCGAGCGTTTATCTCAACCAATATATATTTAGGCGAGTATTAAACCAAGAGTATCTGTGCGAAATTAAGCAATGATGGAAAGGTTCTTTCAAAGACAAAATTAAAAGAACAAAAACTTACTGTAACTTACTAGAGAGGAAGCTGCATGCATGTATTATATGAAAGTTTGACTTTTGCATCGTGACTATAATCTGTAGCCAAAGAGCATTTGTGTCGAAGCTGATCGAATGGTTCAAGCTTTTGATATTTTTTTTTTAATTCACAAATTTACTAATTTAATTTACCAAATAAAAGGAAAGGGAAAAAACTTTTAGTCACCCATTATATTTAAAGTGAATATTTTAACTGAACAAAATATTTCCCCTAGTTTAATTGTTTAATTTTCCCATGGATGCCTCCAGACAGGGTTAGATGGTTGGAATGTTTCCCGCCAAATATAGAGAATGAAAAACAAAGGATTTTATCAATCACTAGTTCAAAAGTACGCTATATTCTTATGATATGTTGGAAAACATCCAATACAAAACACCTCCTCTCCCATCCATTTTAATTCTCACACGCGCCTAAAAGTAGGTCACTACGGGCAAAAGAATAATAGCCAAGTTCCGCAACCTGTTCACAGGATCGCATGAAATGTTCAGACACAGTGGTTCGAGAAAGGAGAAAGTGCACTAACTTTAATAACAATGATTTCTTCACCTAAGAAACAGTATTAGAACTCAACAAGATGGAATATTATCCATGTACTTACATAGCACGTGTCACGCGGTTGGCACTTTCTCACGACCTGGTGCAGATTATTCCAGACGGCTCGCCAGTAAACACTGCCGCATGTTCCTGTCCCTTGTCCCGGGTGTCGAGTTTCTGAAAGCCTCCCTTCCTTTCCTTTGCCATTTCTTTCTCTGTGTCTGCTGCAGGCTGGCGAGGATTCGGTGATGTGTTTGTTTCCATGCTGGGCGAGAGCTAGGATTAAAACTGCTCACCTCGGCTGGGCGTGAGAGCCGAAAAAAATAATTAATAATTTAAAAGTCAATAATATAGTCTTTGAAAATTTAGTCAAGGTCTCTTTGCTTTTTATTTTCTTTGAAGTACTCTGATGCTTGGTAAATGCACTTACCTAAATATGTATGCAAATACGTGGATTTTATTGTAAGTGCACGCATCCCGGATCAACATATCTTCTAGTGTGTGTAGATGTGTGTCTGTTCCCTCGATCGGCAGCACATACACGTAAAAGAACATTAATTTTAATCTGACACCCGCGTTACATGTAGTCCCCGCTAAAAACGTCTTATAGTTATGGTCATTCCTGCAGATGGCTTATTAATTTTGTCCGGTCAAGTTACAGACACGGTTCTTCCCCCCATTATTTTTATTGCGGTAACTGTTTTATGCGTACAGAATATATTAGTATACATAGAACCCCTGTTCCATCATTAAACCTACAGACAAAAGAGTTGGTCTGTGGAGATGCGGGGTATCGATCCCCGTACCTCTCGCATGCTAAGCGAGCGCTCTACCATTTGAGCTACATCCCCTTGTATCTAGACTGGAGACATTTTTGAATATATTCTAAATGTTTTTGTATTTCCTAGTAAAAGTCATTTAGTCTCTTGAATTGTGGACAACTTACATTTTTATACTTTGGATTTCCACTCGCCGTTGTGATTTAAACCAAACTCTTGAAGACTTGCCATTATACTTTGAGTTTAGTAAGGGAAGTACAGTATGTGTATAATTTAGGTAAAGGTATAATTGTAAGATAAAGAAACTGTAATGACTGGTCTGTGGCAGAAAAAAATGTCTGTCAACTGCAGCATAGGAAAAGCGTGCTTCATGTACAGTGACAAGAAAGAGCGTATCAACGGTAGAGTTAAAACAAAAAGAAAATTAAAACAGAGTGAATGAACAGGCCGGGTTTAAAAGTCGTAAAAAAAAAAAACTTTATCAAAGATAATTACATTTAAAATCTGGACATGATTAGTCAATATATAAAGATGAAAAATTGTTGTAAAAGGTTTTTGACTCGTAGCTTCACGCAGTCAGAAATATGGCATATTGCCATAAATAACATAATTTTAGACCAAACACCCTCTCCATCCCAAATTTCAGTTGTTGACCTCAGGCAGGCGCTAAAAAGCGCCACGTATGCTAAAAACTCCCTACCAGAGGTCCCTTGTGCCAGCAGCTGTAACCATCCTAAATAAAAGGCACAAGGACTCCTAGATAGGTCTGCGATATTACCTGGCATTCTTCTTATAGGAGGTTTACATGTATGTGTGAGAAGGTGTAGATAAGTGATTTCTGTTGAATGTCTTCTATGGGTATGTCTGCCCATTATATGTTGTGTATATATATATGTGCTCGTGTTATATGTTTGTATGTTTGGCTGTGATTGTGAGCACACAAAAAAATAATTTGTCTTCGACTTACTTGAACAGACAATAAAGTTTGATTTCATTTGAAGGTTCATTCAAACAGATTAGTAAAAACAAGTAGATAAGGATAGTACTAAGGTAAACCCTATGAAAATGAAAAATATGTCCAGGAAGGGGGTGGGGGTTGGAATTGGTGTTTTATGCAAGTAAGGCTATATCATGGCAAGGCAGCCAGGCCTGTAAACAGATGCCACATGCAGAGAAAGAACAGTGTGCCCGAGATGAGAGCTGAACCGGACAGCCAACCTTCACTGTATTTGTGACAGAACAAAGATAAGAATGGGTATCAGTTCCATGAGGGAAAAGGCCCACAAAGTTTTTGCAGAGTGTGATCAGAGATGCTCATTGGGTGCTGATAATAGAATGTACACTATACTAGCAATGGTTTTAGGGATAAAAGATTCTGTGTGACAGTTACTATAGAAGCTTCAATGGATGAGAACAAGAATGTCGTCCAGATGCTCTGATTTTAAACAGGCTTTTGCTTCTGCCCCACATAAGAGACTGTTCATCAAATTATGGAATTTGTGGAGATTTTTAAAAATGGCTTAGATGCTTTTTTTTTTTAATAAAGAGGGAAATATGTTAGAGTAGGATCTGTAGAACCAGGTAAAGCCAAATTTATATGAGTGGAATTTCTCAGGTATTTTAGGTCTGGTATTGTTTACGATACTCATCAATGATTTACCAGATACATTATTCAGTACTTGTAAGTTGTTTGCAGATGACACAAAAATAAATAAAAATGTGTGAAATAGCACACTGATTCAAAGTGACACTGAAAAATCACAAGAGTAGTGTGAAAGATGGTAATTATATATTTAAATATATTAAAGTGTGGAATTATACATAAAGATAAAAATAATCCCCAAGATGCATGTACAGAATAAAAATAGATGATAAAGTTCAGAAAATAAAAGCGTGTTTCTTTGGTCAAGTTTAATTTGAGCTGTCTTTTATCTTATGCATCCAAAGAGTGGTAGGCAAGACAAATTAAATAGTTGGCATTATAAAGAGGACTTTTGAATATTTAGAGACATTTTAAAAATTGTACAAAACTGTGCATGTAAATTTTGAATATGCCTATGTCATCAGGTGCCCATTCACAAATGTCAATCAATATCAGTCTAAAGTGTACACAGACATGTTTCTAAATTGTTAGACTGTAGAGGTATGTCTTATTCTGATATATTGAAGAACTCCACTTTCTAAAAGGAAAGAAAATCAGTGGAGACCTTATTCAGATGTTCAAGATATTAAATGGATGCGATGGCACTGATATGCATTTATTTTTGCTCCTCACTACAAAGTAACATTAACTGAAGGACAAGATTTTTAACAAGCGTACAGCTAAATGCGAACAGACATTAAATAGACTGCAAGGCCAAGAAAATAATTGCCAGTGCCTACTTCTACTTAAATGTGAACAAAAACACTCATGTCCTCTCCATTCCTAAATAATGTTACACTACAAAGGGTGGGCATTTGCATTGCAAGAGAAGGGTGCCATGTATTTCTGATTATTATATACCTGCAGTATAATGTTATTTCTTTCTGCATAACAAAAGCCATCCTCAAGATAAGCCATGACTTGATTTTAATAGCTGGTACAAATGCTGGTATGTCATGTATTTGCTGATTTGGGGGTTTTATCAACAAGGATAACTTAAAAGAAAAAAATCAGGCTTCACAAAGATTTGACTTTTAGTGTATGTTTTTATTAGAATATCAACTAGTGTGGCTCTCAAGACATGCAAATTTACACCGTTCATCCATTTCGTCAAATTAAGCAGAATGTTCCTATCAGTTATGGCTCGGTTATTAGCAAAATTTAGCTGGTGTATGTTGATATTGGGCATTTTTATTTTTGATGTACTTCCTGCATTCTAAAGTGGTTCAAAATCGCAAATTATCATGCACCCATTGCTCAACATGAGCTGTCACGTTATGGGCAATGCATTCAATATTTAAAAAAGTCAAAAGTTGACCAAGAAAATCATAGCTGGAAGAGCTGGCAACATAAATCAGTTCTGGTGAAATCTGCTATCCCAGCTAATATATTTTTAATGAATGTTGATGTCTGCTATACCCCGCTCGCTTTCTCCTTCTTTTGAAAACCAGACTAAAATTTAACAGATGCATCTTCATCTATAAAATACTAACAGGTAAACTGTCCCCCAGACTCTCTTTATTATTTTCCTCAAATAACACTCGAACTTCTCTAAAATTTAATATTCCCATCCCTAGAATAGACCTTTTCAAATCAAGTCTGAAATGCTCAGGGAGTGTGCTGTGGAATAGCCTCCCTCTACATCTTAAGCAAATAACTGCCTTTAACACCAATTACCAAAATACATGAAGGAAAAAGAGATACTTCCCAATGTCAGGATTCTTGTAAATGTTTTAACCACCACTTATGTACATATTCACCTTCCACTCTCCTTTGATATCTTACCTTATTACTATTCATTCTTTTAGTACTTAATTACTTATTCTTTCCCTATAATCGGCAAGAATTGAATGGAAAAAAAGCATTTTTTGCTTCCTTTACCTCTCTTTAATAAAGAATTGTCATTGTCTCACATCAGTTGCAATGATACTCTTCAGCCTGAAATTGGCAATTTTATATAAAACAGCAACCAGAATTTCATATTCACACAAGCACAAGCATTCATGAGTAAATAGACATTATTTGCAACAGACCAAATCCTCAAGTCTTTGCTTACTGGCATTAAACGCCAAATAAATATTCTACATGAAAATCAGTGTCACTGCACTTCTCAACAGCAATAAGCATCCTTTGTTACAATATACAGGAATGTAACTTATTAAAGGAACACAACTGTGATAGCAAGATTAACATCAGAGTAGTCAAAAACTTCCTGATGCATACACCCAATTACCAGGCACCCGCCATTTAAAACAATCCAAGACAATGCAACAAGCCATGTAATCCTTTTACACTTTCAGGATAAAATCAATCCAGGTTTAATTGATTCTCACTCTTTCACACACACACAGCCAATTTTCTGTGCCAACATGGCAGCTCTGTTGCACATATCTCCACAACATGCTATCATTGTTTGTACAAGTATTAGCAATATGAAATTTGGAAAAAATCAGAAATTATTTCCAACCATGGTTACATCCCTTTGACTACAAGGAAAGTGGGTCTCACAGGAAATTTTCAAAATTTCATATCAAAACCCTCTTTTTAAAATTATGGTCGTTCCTTCCCTTTGAATCTAAAAATGTACACTTTAAAGATAGTGTAAGGTAGGAACAGTTGATTTTTGTTATTCTTTTCTTACATTTTGCTTTGTCCTATATTGTTGGTTTTTTTTTTTTAAAGGTATTTTGTGCATTCCATAGTAATAAGCCCTTTCTCATCTTTGCAATGCGAATGAGTTAAAGGCTGTGTGACCCACGACCTCAGTCAACAAAGATTTGGACAACAAACACTTTGGTGGAAGAAGATAGCTTGGAGACTAAGGTTTTGCAATGGGGATTTGCATGCCCATGAGCCTGAATGTGAAAGCAGCTATCTTTTCATAGGCAAGGAACATAAGAGCTGCTGTTAGGACTGTTTGTAGCAGCTTTGCCTCCATGCCTTTGTATAGTGCTCCTATTCCTTGTTGCCTGCAAAATAAGAAGGATGTTTTAAAAATATGCTTTAAACAAAAATGGCTATTTATGGTTCTACGACGGCTACTTAGGGGCAGTATCCAGTTTGTGTTAAAGGGATTATATTATAAAGGGGCTCATATGATGCAGAATATTTACTCACTTTACAAGATATAAAATGTTTTGTATCATGGATTGAGCCTTCTCTGCTTTTGAAAGCCCAGCCTGAAACATCACCAAAGACAATTTAAAAAAATAAATAGTTTACTGTTGGAATATCATTGATATACATGGTGTCCATATGTACAATATAACAGTTTAATCTAGACTGTAACTTTGTGTAAAAAGTTTCTTTTAAAAATTTTTCCATATAAATATGCATAGACAAAACACACACTCTCTCACCATATGCTTACCCTTAGGCGGCTTTGGATTACTTGAAGGGGATATGTAGAGGATGTAGCTATACTCTTTGCGATGGCACCAATCACAAAGTAAAGTAATCCACTCAGCTCCTGTTTAAAATAAATGGAAAAAAAAAATTGTCAGGTTTAAATCAACATCATAACACTTTATGTAACATTGACAGATAGGAATGCATGCTGATTTGAATATAAAAGTCAAAATAAGAAAGAAATTCGCTCATTTTTAAAAGCTGAGTAAGTATAGTCTAGCTTGCTGTTGAACATCTTTAACATTTAATTTCTTTCCATTAATCTATACTTTTCTACATATTTAAAAAAATGTTTTTGATGTATCTATTGTGTATTGTAGGTACAATTTATATTTAGCATTTAAGTGTTAAGATTACAAATTCTAAAATTACTGTTTCTAATTCACATTATGCCCCAACTCTGAGCTTTTTATACATGCCTCCACTGAATTTCCAGTCTGCAGAATTATAACAGGCATCATTTAAAAAGTCTAATGTTCAAAAAATGTTGACATGAACAGACTAAATGTCAGAGAATTACTATTTATAGTCTTGAGAAAACAATGCACATGTGGAAGATTGGGGTATAAAAGAATTCCTAATAAGCAAAAATGATAAAAAGAAATTTTGCTGAATCTACTCAGGAAAGCAAAAGTACAGAAGCAGTGTTCCTGTTATTGTCTTCTGTGGAAAAGAAACCAAGTCTTGTATTTGGAGTACTCACAGAGGTATTGAAGATGCGCTGGAAATATCGTTTAAGTGACTCATACACCATGAAGTGTATTGCAGGATTGGCAGCCAGCAAGATAGATGGTGCCGTGCCATTCCAGAGAGACCAGAATCCTTCCTGTTTTACAATTTTCATCAGGCAGTCTGCAGCATCAAAATCATGTCTTTTAAAATAAATAAGAGAAGTCAAGTAAAAAGTCAGTGAAAATTTAAACCAACTTCCCATTGACAAGTAGAAAATGTTCATCTCATTTAATAAGGAAAAGTAGCAATGTCTGTCCTCTTTGATAATTTTACACTATTTATTCTACGCAAAACCCCACCATTTGTCTAATCCTAACAAAATTCTGAGACATAAAGCCCATTTCATTAAGTTCATAGTTAATGTCAGGTTCATGTACTTTGATCTTTTCAATTTAATTTTCGTGAAGGTTCCAAAGCCACCCCACATGTAACCCTAAGTCACAATAATAATGACAATGTGATCTCTTCCTTGAAATAGTCTGCTCCAAATCAACCCAGGCATGGCATATTATCCTTACTAACATTTTTTTTTTACAAAAGAAAATCATCCCATTTCCTACTTTCTCAACATTAAATACAACTGTAAAATGCTGCACTTTGTTAACATACCAAGAATACCATCATATTTCCTTTCCGCCTCCTCATAGACCTTTGTATGAAGTTTGGCACCCTGAAGTTTGAGACGGGTGTTGGCCACCCACAGTGGTGTGGTTGTCAGAACATTCACTACACCTGCAACAAAACTCTTGAATCACAACATCGAATAAACCTCAAGCTAATTTACTAAATCTATATGCATTCAACTTCCAGTAATAAGAAAAAAAATTAAAGCTTTCTTTTTCAGAGATTCCTCCTTCACTTGTCACCAGTCAAAGATAATGATTTCCAGAAGGGATTATTAGAATCTTCTTTAGCTGTAAATGTTTTTAATGGGGTCTTTAAGGTATTTGATTCAAGTACTGATCTGTTCATAAGAAAGGTAAATGTAATTTCCCTACATCTATCAGTGCCCAGAGGTGGTTTTACTGCCTATGGACAAAGGATACAAGTACTTCTTACATCAAATTTTTAGCAAAGTTCAACTTGAAATTAATGCATATTTATTATAACCGAATGAAAAAACATTTTAAAAATCCAGTTTTTTAATAAACATATTATGCACAATATTGACAAAAATTCATAAGAAAATAATTGTCTCACAATAGTCAATAATAATTACACATACACAAACTGAACCAATCAGCATAAGGTGGCCACAAACTTTTGTTAACTCCCAAACGTGATAATAGTAAGTCAACTGACATTCTCGCAACAGAGATTCTTTGTTTCCAACTCAGTACTGTTAAGTGCTACCACTACTATTAAATCTGACACAAAATTTTAAAATAATTAAATATATAGAATGTTAGCAAGATTTTTTGGCCACCTTACAAAACTGGTTAAAGACAAAAATTAGATCACTAAAAAGAATTTCTGACATAAAACAGCATGCTTTAAAAAAGAAAGACTAAAAATAATTTACTTGAGAATGGCAGAAATAGTCAGTTTTCGTTAAAGATTATATTGTCGATTTGAAGTTTGGACAAAAGCTAGAAATACAAACAGCTGCTTCTAAAAGTAAACTATTAGAAGTGAATGATAGATCTGACAAAGATGCACACTGGATAACAGATCACTATTGGTTCAATCTGTCCCTTTATAGTGAACTGCCACGATATAGCCTTAGCTGCATAAAAAACCAATTATCTAAACCCCCCAATTTCACAGTAAGTGAAAACCAAAACACACAAAAAAGAAGCGCTCACACATGGAGGTAACATAAAGTAAGCAAGAATTCCATAGCCTAATGGCTGTAGGAAATGAACATAGGTGGTTGACTGTGTATAGGACACTGCATGTGGAAAACTGCCCTAACCCTGCCTCTGATAAATCAGGTCGGCAAGTCGACAGCTGCTGATGGGCAAAGAATCTTTAGCCAAAATCATGCTAACCACTAAGCTTTCCTACATGCTTTTTTGTTTAAACTTTTTTGTGTGAATGACTAATCCAAATCTTTCACAGGTTAATTTCACAAGGAATAGCAACCATCTCATTACAATAACATCTCTCAGGATCTTCAAGTGAAATTATTAGTCAATGCCATACAAACATAAATATTAAAAATATCAGACCCAATGAGATTTACATGAAATGACTCTTATATAAGCAGTACCAATTAAAAACAAGTTGTAAAAATCTAATAAAACATATCAGCTTTTAATATTTAATAATGACAGAAGTTATGGAGGTCAGAAAGTAGCCAAGCCTGCAGGCAAGAAAAAGCAGTGCAGTGTTTGTCTGGGAGTACCTGCCACAAATGCAAGGTGCAGATCAGTGACTGGGCCAGGAGAAAAACCAAGAATGAGAAGACTGGACTGTAGGATGTGGTAGATGTAGAAATAGACAAAATTTGAGATCCACTGTGTAAAAGCCAAGGACTGCCACCCACGGTAGATTCCTGAGCTTTGTATCAAATAAAGAAAATGCCAATGATTTCTTTTTCTTCTTTTCCACTTTCTGCTACTAAGATATTATGCTGAAATTTTTTTAAGGCAAAAATCCCACGATGTGAACATAAAACTAATCCTTGAACCCTTTATATAGGGTTAAAGGGATATGAAGAGTACAACACCTATAACTCATTCAGTACAGGTGTATTGACGCAACTAAGCTGTGGCTATTAAGATTTTTGCATTTGTGAGCGTAAACTATATATGATTAGATAAAAGATCAGATGCTACATTTTTCGTCATGGAAACAACTACAAATTAGTTATACTCAGTGATGTGCCAAAATCTGTTTCCCCTCACTTTTACCGGGCATTTATGACCTTCAACTGCTACTCCACTAGCAATCACTCATTTCCTGGCCATATCAATAATACTTAAGGAAATTTTGCAATGCCAAGTGACCTGTCACCTTTGGCATATGAATGACCAGTCTCCATATATTACTACATGTCCAAACTTCAATGGCAGAGAAACTATGCAGAATAAGCAAACCAGAAAAATTACAAAAAACCAAGACAAATATTTTTATATTTTTGTTTATATCAAGACAAGCAAAAATCAGCATGTAATAGTGAAGTCATTTAAGGAAACATTTGAACACCTCTAGCAAACACAAATTATCACTACACTGTTATGCTAAGGAGAAAATGCCTGTAAGGCAGCGGTTCTCAACCTGTGGGGCGCGACCCCCTGGGGGGTCGCGACGTGCCTACAAGGGGGTCGCGAAGGTGGTCATTTTTTTAAAAAGTTTCTTATACTGGTATTAGTGAAATTAGTTTACATTGTGTAACCGAGTGGTGCGGGGGCTCAAACTCCAAATCTCTTCTCCCTATTCAAGTACACTGTCTCGGCATGCAGTGACTTCTCACTTCCAAAACTCAAAACACAATCCCCCTCTCAACAATTAAGCCTCCAATCTCCCTCCTCTTTGCCCTCTCTCTCCCCCAATCTCTCATCGCTGACTCCCCTCTCCCTCTCCAGTCACACCTCTCTTTTTTTTTTAAACATCTAAAAGGCAGGCATTCAGGAAACGTCCATCATTCACACCCTTTCATTCGCACGTGCTCAGTCCTAGTACTCTATAGGTCCCTGACAGAAGGCCATGACCAGACAAGGGAAGGACACCACCATATTACAAACAACTGACAAGATGAATGCTTTCGTCCGAAAAATTTCGTTTTGGACGCAAAAGATACGCCAAGAAAATATTTTTGATATGTTTCCGTGCTTGTGTAAGTGCAAGGCTGACAACTTGAATCTTGATCAGGTGAAGAATGTAATTATTGCCCATCTAAACGGACTGCAAGAAAGGTTTCAGCATTATTTCGCTGAAATTGATGTGACTAAATACGATTGGATTCCTAATCCATTTCTGGCGGATCCTAGCACAAGCGGGTTGTCCACAGAAGAAGAGCAGCTCATCGACCTTTCGAGTGACCAATCCCTGAAAATGGTCTTCCAAACAACACCAGTGCCAAAATTATGGATTAGCGTCAACGGTGAATATCCTCTCCTTTCTGAGAAAGCAATGAAAGTTTTTCTAACATTTTCAACTTCATACATGTGTGAGCAAGGATTTTCAGCATTGGCAGCACTGAAGTCGAAATACAGAAATCGTGTGGACGCAGAGGCTGAGCTGCGAATAGCAGTGGGTACGAACATCGCACCCAGGTTCGCTTCTCTAGGCAACAGCAAACAGGCTCAACCTTCTCATTAATCAAAGTGAGTGTCTAATAAAACTAATAAAATAATATTTATTAGCACCACAGAATTTGCTTAAGTAAAATTTCATTAACAGTTATACTTCTTGCAGATACGAACTTTGTTCTTCCGTTGTTGATTTCCTCGACGCGGCGTTCGAGGTTAGCTAAGGCCCCCCCCCGCTCTTCCACCGACCTAGCTGGCTAAGGGGGTCGCGGACGTACCGGTGTTCGTCAGGGGGGTCGTCACATGTAAAAGGTTGAGAACCGCTGCTGTAAGGTTTCACACAAATAGAAACAAATTGTGCTGCTTAAGTGTCTTTCAAAAATATTGTATGCATGCACACATCAAAAGCAATAAAAATAACAAATTAGAAGAAGTGAAAAAAAAAGAAATAAAGCCATCAGCCAAAATACTGGGCGCCATCAGCTACCTGATATAAATGCAAGAGAAAGGTCTGTAAGAGCAGATGACTTTTTGCCCTGGATAAATTTGGTCTTGAGACTGTTGTATGTGTAAAAGTACACAAAGTTCGAACAGCACAATGCAGTCACCACTGGAAACCACCCAAGATAGAGTCCCATTCTGAAATTTACATCAAATATTTTTTGCATAGCTAAGCATCTAGAAAATGATCAGTTTTGTTGACAATAAATGATATGCTGCTTTGACCAATCCAAATATCTTTAGCATTAGCCACAAATCAACTGGTCTGTACCTCTAGAAGTACAGTCAGCCCTTGATATTGGTAGTAGTTAGGTGTGCAGGACCCCTGCAAAGTGAAAATCCATGAATATCTCTAGGGTCCCTATCCCCAAAACCTTAACTTTTAATAATGTGGACCATATTTAACCCATAAAAACATAAAAGTAAAACAATATACTGCAACAGTATGTTTTATAAATTCAAAATAATTTTTGAGAATCTCCATTGTGCAGCCTGCAGTTCTTTCAGGCACTGAAAATTTTACAAAATTTAACTTTTTATATTAAGTTTATGCAAACTGTTATGATAGTAAAAAAATACAACAAATTAATAATACATGTATTTTATGCATGCTTAAAATTTACAATGTGTGCATGCTTGCTAAAGTAATTTATGGTGTAAGAGAAAAAGATATTATTTCTGAGATGTTTTGAAAGAAGAAAAAGAGGGTTTCTTGTGTACATGGAGTGGCAGTTTGTTACAGGTGAGTGGACCAGAAAAAAATAAAAATCGCAGTTTGATGATATTAGCATGACTTGGCAGACTTGGAGACAAAGTGATGCACAGACTGTTGTTGAAAATGGCTCTCAGCTTCTTGGCAGTCAGAAATAAGAATGGTAGTTGAAGAGATAGGAAGCAAGAACTGAGAAAGCTTTTGGCGTGTGCCAATAAGAAAGGCTTCAGTCTTATCATCATTAAGAAGTTTATTGTCTTTTATTCAGTTCTTGATGTCATTGTAGCAGGTGAATGTTCAAGTCAAAAGCATCTGTATGTTGGCAGGTGTGTCACTGTCTTGGAGTTGAGGGTCATTCATGCACAGGAGGTTTGATGTGATGCAAAGTGATAACGGCAGACAAAAGAGAGATGTACTGGGCCAAGAACAGACCTCTAAGTCAGTGGTTCTCAAAGTGTGGTCTGCGGACCACTAGTGGTCCGCCGGCATAAGTCAGGTGGTCCACGGCTGACATCAAAGTGATGTTTAAAGTAATGTATTCCTCGCATTAACATTTTAATTACAAATAACGAGGTATAACTAGTTTTATGTCAACTTATTACTATATTACTTTTATAAAAGGACATTTAGTTTTGAATTGTAATGAAACAAATGCTGCAATTTAAATTTGAAATACATAGTACAGAGTGAGTTTTAGGCCTTGGTGGTCCGCCATAATTTTTTACTTAGGCCTTGGTGGTCCGCCGTCCGAAAAACTTTGAGAACCACTGCTCTAAGTAACACTACAGGTCAGGTCAGACTGATGAGAACACTCTGCAATCTACTGGAAAGATATAAAAGAACCAATAGAAAAAGCCCTGTCAGTGATGCCAAACAAATGATTAAGTCTGATGAAAAGGATGGTATGGTCAATGGTGTCAAAAGCAGCTGCAACATCCAGGAAAGTGAGTAGGGAGACTTCCTAATTCAGTTAAATGAAAATCTTAAGAAGAGAAAGGCTGAAATGGATTGAGTAGGTGGTTAGCAAAGAGATGAGTTCAGACAAGACAGACAGACAAACTAAAAGCTGGACAATAATTCTGAGTGCATCGGGGAAAGATTTTTTTTTCAACAGAAGGTGAATGAAGGCAGAAGATGTGGTAGATGGTGAGAAAAGAAATGTTATGTCTGTGATGAAGGAAGGATGTAATGGAAGATAATCAGAGTAGAGAGAAGCAGAAAGAGAGACAAGTTCACAGATCCTATTGGACATGGAGCAGATGGTGTTGAGGATTTCATCCTCAGTCATGGAGTGGAAGGAGAAAAGTGGAGTACTAAATAAAATCATTGGACAAGGGAAAGATATACCTACATCTAATATCTCACAGAAAGTTTTGATTTTTGAGAAAAAGAAATTAGAAGGGAGGAAAAAGGTAACTCTTTCCAATTACAGTCGGCTGAAAGTGGAAAGATTTTGGTGGTGTGAAGGTCCTTTAAGATAAACTACTGTTCTTAAGAAGTGTATTCAAGAGCTTTCTCCCTAAAAATATTTGCTTTTCACTAAAATTTCTCTGTGTGCTTTTTGGAGCGCCAACAATGCTCAGCTTGAAAGCGTGCACACTTGACCTAAGTAATTTCCAGAGTGTGCCCAGGGATTGTGGATGGTCTAGAAGAAAATAGATTACTGCAAAAGCATAGGTATAAAGTTACTGATGGAGTGTAGAATAGAAGTGTGCAATGCAATCCAAAGAGGGTGCAGAGAGGAGGCATGATTCCTCAGAAACAAGTCATGAGAGTCAGTACTTGTGATGCTACATATGATGATTCGTCAATAGGTACAAGTGGGGATGAGATCAAGTGTGCAGAAGACAACAGAGTGGTCAGAAGGAAGAGAAGTCAGTGGCATGAAGATAATCATTGAAGGAAGACCTGCAAATAATCAAAGCACAAAAGTAAAGCCAGCAAATTCTGAGCACTGACTACATTATTAGTGACAGAAAATAAAGCAAATGCAAATTATTTAACTTCACACTTCTGGCATGCTCAGTTTACTTACATTCCCTCCTCTTTGATGATATCTGCACATATCTGGTGTGTGTGCTTTGCTTTTCTGTGATCATCAACTGCATAAAATAGAAAACTGTTATGTTTTCACTTTTAAAACGTGTACACATCCCATCAAATATTGTAGGTGAATTGTATTTAGTTTTTCCAAAGTTATAGACCTCAACTCTCTGCTTGTCTGGGTAAATATCTAGACTTTCTTTTTGACAGTTTAAAGATCAGTACTACACTGCTAGCATATCTTGTGATGCTGGAATTTTTAAAGAAATATGTACTTACTCTGTAGCCGAGTACGAACTGTGTCTAGAGGATAGAAGACTGTAATTGCTACTACACTGCCCTGAAAGAAAAAGAAGAAAAATCTATTTTTCAGGATCAAAAATCATCACAGTCCTTACATTAATAATAAATGATCAGCCCATGACAAATAGTCAGAATTATTTATTTTATGCATTTGTAAAACTATTACAAACTTAACAGCTTTTTTCTTAATAATTTATGATAATTTGTAATAATTATAATCTATTTCTATTGATTTGAATACTCGATGTAGTATTAATAACTCTACATGACAAAACAAAGATTTCAGTTTTCACTTTTACTAAATTCAAGTGAGAAAATACTGGAAAACGAAAGTGTAAAGGTCCTTCAATAAAGTTTACACTTTGCATCTGACTAGGAAGGGAAAATACCTCAATTTCAAGCTGTCACTAGTGACAGCACAAATTTGTATCAAATCAATCAAATCACTTTCAAAACAGTGACTGAAGTCTTAGTAAACGGTGATTTGCTGCCCTGGATCAGTCATACAATAATCAAAGATTGATTTCAATATCAGTGGCGACGTAAAGATGCTCAGCTTTTGCGGGTGCACCATGCTGACAGTTCATATTCTTGCCTCCTCAGTATCTTTTCTGTGGGCAACCCCTTGACCCACCGCTTTCAACGCCACTGTGTATCACTGTATAAGTATCCCACAGATTAGACTGCCTAATTATTTCTTCGAACTGTTTAGCAGCCTTCACGGCATCAGATGTGCCTGACTCCGCCACTAAAAAACAAATAAGCAGACAGTAGACCTACCACAGCACCAGATACGGCGTGGACGAGATTGGAGTAAGAAAACACCGAATGCGTCATACTGTAGTCTTGATCGGTTCCAGTCAGAACAGCAGAGATGTTATTCAAAACGCTGCTCGCGCTCAGCATTACAGCAAGCCGTCAAAAAAAGCGCCGAAGCGAATATTAATCAAAAGCAAGAAGACACGTTTTCTAACCTGTATGGTATAAACATACAAGAAAAAGTGATCGGTAAGCTTTGAGACTTTCAGACATTTAAGGATCTTACTTTTCTCGGATATTAATACCACACAGAGTCTACATTCCTGCTAAAATATTTTCGGGAATTAACCGGATGCAGAATTCTGGAGACCGGAAGTTTGGAGGCAGTGATGGTAAAGAGAGTGCAATACAATATTACTCCTTCAGCATTTATGAGTGTCCAAGACCTAGTGAATATTATTCCACTGTTTATTATAGAATATATACGTTGAAAACGTTCTTTCTATTGTTATGTAAGTCACAAAGTTTTTATCTTCATTCTAATCAATTATTATCCTTAGTAGTATATAAGACTGCTGTAGAGCAGACGACCATCATTGCGTTTAGACTGATAATAATATCAAAGACGGTAGATTATATTTACTGTCTTTGCTAATAGTAAGTTGCTGCCTCTGTTGGTCTGATTTTATCAGTTCTAGCATATGTGTCTTAAAAGACGCATACGTGTCTTAATTACAGTTTTAAAACCTAAAAGTAAAGATATATCCGATTACTGTGATCAGAAATCTAGGGTGATATTTGTGACAAGGACTTGTATAGGGATATTAATTCGTGGTGACAATCATCATTTTGGACTGAAATTGTATTTATTAAAAGTAAGATCGAAGCACAAAATAATTAGTTCTTGGTGATATCATTATATGACATATGAATATTAGACATAGACATGTTCATCAATATAACATAATTACTTATTTACTTAGGCCTCATTGTGATACATAACTCATCTATTAGAGACCTCCATTTTTGTCTGTCAGCTGCAAGTTTAGCTACATTATTCTCGGTCATTTACTGAAGCTTTAGTTTTCTCTCTCTGTGCTGACCTTTGCAATGTTCATCTTGATTGACCACTTTTCCTCTTGCCATCAACTGCCTATAAGTAAAATAAAGAGTTATTTTGGGTAGTGCCACTGGTTTCATGCTGCACACATCCCGCAACTATCTCCATCTTTTTTATATTATGGTTGCCATGTTTCTACAGCTTGATCCTATAAGGGTTTTATTGTTGTCGGTTATGCTTGGCCAGAATATCTTGAAGATTTTCCTCAGTCATTTGGTTTGAAAGATCTCTAGTTTCTGTCTGATATGTTCCAACATTCATTTCCTATCTGATGGGTGGACAGGTGGTTGATGGTTTATGGTTGGTTGCATAGTAGCTAAAGTGCCTGTCACCATGATAGTGGGAATCCGGTGTCATTGGTTGGGATCTCTAACATATCTTTCTTTGAATGTGAAATCTGTTTACAGGGCTGATCATCAATGGTTTTTTGATGCAGGTGTATGAAACAGAGACTGAGTGAGCAGTTAATTTGAATGATGATAAATGAATTTCTAGGATGCATTTGATGACTTCTGATAAGTGTGTGCTTCTGCAGCTCCGTGTGTATAAGTGGCTTGAGTCCATCTTTCTTGGCACTATGTAAATAAACATTTATTGTTGTTATTATTAATTGGTAATATATATTTCAGCTTGTCTGTGCAACAGATAACATGGATAAATTGACAGCTTTGTCAGGGATTCTTTTCTTCACTGCTGATATCTTTGCCATTGGAAGCTTAGCAAATCCTGATTGGATAGTTACCAGTGAAGCAGGTACTTCAAAAGCTAAATTTTAGACTACATAAATTTCCTACAATAAAGCAATATTTTCTGTGATTGCTTTAGTAAATGTATCCTGTATAAGCTAGAGGTGAATGCTCTGTTCGGGTGGTTTGTACCATCATTCTATGTAACTTTGGAATTTCATCAAACATTCTACCTGTAAAATAAAGTATTTATATAGGTTTTGGTTTGAACAGTTTCACAGCAACTTCAGTAGATCATGATGGATAATATACTCACACTCCAGCATTTTATTTGCAGGTAATATGAGACTGGGTCTGACACAGCATTGTCAGATAATACATGGTCGGCCTGAAGTATGCACTTGGCCACAGCTACCAGCAGAATGGACTCTAGCATTTCTGTGCATTGTTGGAGGCATTCTCTGTCTTACCGCCACCTGCATTCTCCTCCTCCTTTCCCACTGGCATCGTCAGGCAGCAAAATATGTTCGATGGGTTGCCTTTTTTGGAAGTGAGTTTTTTCTACTATAGTTTAGTTTTCATGGTTGTAGTCAAATTTTCTGCAACATTTAGCCATGATAATTAAAGTTAATCCGTATGATATGTCAGTACTCTTCTTGTTGGAAATAGCAATGATGGTAGTAGGATTTTATTTCTCTGCAACTAAGCAGTATCAATGTGATTGATAATGAGAATATGTATGTATGTGTTTTTATACATATATATATCTACTGGGCTTCACCATAAAGATGAAAAAAGACTTGGATGCATATAAAAAAATTAACCAGCAGTAGATAAGAGAAAGCTAGATTCTATTTAGAATAACTATTTTTTAAAAGAAAAGTATGGTTAAAAAGTCTTCATGCTTTGTGCTATAGGAACAAAAAATAAGAACAATTTATGGCCAGATAATCAACCATTAGTAATGGACCTGAATTGTAAAGTTGTTGTCAGTGGTTTGGGTTAAAAATTAAAAATGGTTTCATCACTGATTGCAAACAAATGCATGTAATAAAAAAAATTACTGCTGTTAATAACTTTTGTTTCAGTGACGCAGTTCTGCCTTGCTGCTGTGGTGTTTCCGATTGGGTTTCATATTGCAGCCATTGGAGGTCAGCCTTACAAACTGCCACATCACACTCAGGTTGGCTCAGCTTATGTCCTGTTCATCATGGCCATTTTCTTCACTGTTATTTCCGAACTTTTCTCAAGTCGTGTGTGTCTGCCAGTCCTGTGATTCAGCCCATGCCTGAAGGTATTCTTGACTGGAGACAGTGTTACAGACATCTACCATTGGAGTTCACATGAAATATATTTGAACTAGATATGTTACAAGAGCAAAACAGGAATCAAATGCGGCTTACATATGTGAAGACAAGTTAATGCAACAAAGTTTGCTCTCACAAAGGCTCATGACTGTCACTAATAGTGTGTTGTAGCAAAGCATGTGACTATAGTCACTCTGCTTGCAGAGGCTGTATTGTTAGAAATCAGCACAGACAATACTGCTATCAGACCATTGAAGGCACTCAGAAATACGTGTTTCAATTATCCTATTTGTTGGAAATAGCATGAATTGCATAACAACTACACAAACTTGTGTAGTTTAGAGGTGGAACTCCCTGTGTTAAGAAGTGTTTCTCTATTCTCTCCCTTTGATCACATTTGGGACATGTCCATGCATTCAAACAGATACATGAATTCACATTCATTTTCTTGTCGCTCTCCCTCAACCCAGACTCCACCCACCCACGCAGCTGAGGAAGACAAAGATTACAGTGATGAATCTGGCAGTGTGTGATTTGTTCAAAAATAAATTGTGTCAGTGTAGGAACAAACCTACAGAGAACCTAGCTGCCAAATATTAAACCTTTATATGGTACTTCAGGGTCCTCGGCATAAACTTTTTGTTGCAAAAATAACATTTTTCATCAACATATATGCAGGTTTGCCAGGTTTTAAGAGATGGGTGCTGCTTGAATGATGTACTTTTGTTGGGTTCAGCATTAATTGCGGCAATACCAAACAGTTGTTAGTGTGTTTTGGTATGATCCCCAAAACATTCATGTGCCATTGACAAATGCTAGTTTTCTAGTTTATTTCTAGATGGGAAACTGGAGTATTAGTGAAGGTAAATGACAGCAGAAAGAGAGGGCTGGCTTCCTTCTATATGCAGTGCCCTGTAAAACATGTCACACTCTTCACTGTCCCAATAGATCTAAGGCTTTGTGCCCCTTTATTTGAATTTATTTCAAGAATGGCATTCTTTGTTTTTAGGTGCATTCCTTATAGTTGTAATTTGATATTTTCCTGGTGGATTTATTCAACAGACAGACAAAGGGACAATATCCATGAAAGTACAACTTACATATTTAACATTTTTTCTAATTACTTAATCATCACGTATTTATTTGTTGTTAAGACGATTTAAGTCTTGAGAATTCCTTTATGTGCGATTTGTCAGTGATTGCTTGCTTGTTTGCTATGTTCTCCACAAGAATGCTGCAAATTGCATTAACCATTAGGTTATTAGGAAATCTGCCAGTAAAAAGTTTTGCATCTAATGAATGCTGTTTTAAACTGGCAAGTAATTCAGTGTATCACTGGCCTTCCTGCTATGTTTGACCTTAACTAGTAGGTATCAGGCCAAGATGAAATGGGTTACATAGACATTCACAAGTTTAAAGAGTGTTAAATTAGTTACAGTGTTGTGGGCAAATGATGGAAGCTGGCAGTGATGAAAGTTTTACTTGTATGGCAAGGTAAACTGTAATTATGTTCAAAATCCGACACTGCACTTAATGCAGAAATTTGAAATGTTACTCTGTGCTTTATTTTTAAAAAGGGGCGTTATTGAAAGCTGAAAAAAACTTGAATGTTGTAGCACATTTTGTTTCTGCCCACACAAATGACAGCAAAACACAAAAAAGAGTGTTTTTTACAATTATTAATTTCATTTGCATTTACGGTAAGTCTACTTTTGTAACCACTGTCATCACTTGTTGCCTTGCTGCTTGACACAAAAGAATATGTTGAAAGACTTTCTTAGAGTTCCTTCTATACCCCTCAACCCTTTACCATGTGCACATTTTCCTTTGCGAAAGACTACTTGCTTTCCTTACAACTGTCCCAGAGGGTAATTAAATACACACATTCATAGCCCTACAGCTGAATCAGCAAAGAACAGTTTCCTGTTTGTCCTGCAAGCAGGCATGTAAAATCAGGGAGCAGAAAGTCCTTTGACTGAACACATTTGTTCTCACAGATAATGCAGAGGGCCTGCAGGTCAGCTGATCAATCCTAATGATACTTTACTTTAAAAAAAAGACGCGTTCAGGTGGATAGCAAGGTCCCTGCTCCCTGCTCAAGCCTTATTTAGCAGTCCCATGTTGGTCAAGTGCTTGCTGACCAGCCAAGGCCACATTCATTTCTGGTGTGTGAGTGGGACGAATACTTTGCTTACAAGCATGCAGGACGAAGAGAAGTGAAGGGATAAAATCCACCCATTGTGAGAGGCATTGGGAGAAAAAAATTGTAAGAATGCTTGTAACATTGAAACAGAATTATGGATGTAAGTTAAGATGGGACCTTTTAAAGACTTATCTACTGTGTATACTGTAACGTACAGCTCCCACAATTTGATGATTAATTACAGTAAGTTTATGATCGCTATTCTCTTGGCTATTGAAAAATATTAAATCTGTACAATATTGATGAGGGCTACTGTGTTTGAAAACTGCATTTATTGAGTAAAGGTTGAAATGAATTACTTTGTAATTCTTGTTGAAGGATGAAGGCATGTCATCCTTAGCGCAATTTTGGTTTTTGATTTTATTTTTAAACATTACATTTGGTAAGAAGTAAAATTACATTACCGTTAACTGTATCTAACTAAAAATATGGTCCTTTTGAAGTGTTTGGCTGAACCACTGGAACTGACCATATATATACACACACACAAACACTCTGATAATCTGATGACAGTGATAAGCGTAACAGAATAAATGGTTGAAACATTTTTTGTTTCAAAAAGATATGTGTATGATTTATTGTCAGCAATGTTTTCAGTTGTCCAAAGCTTCAATGGCATAATAGTTACAAAGACAATGCCATAAAAAGAAACTCTTGTGTGGTACCCATTTCATTTTTTTACTGTATTTAAAAAAAAAAAACATACATTCATATATGTAGTTAGGTGTTTCCAAAATAAAACACTAAATTTTTTTATATATGTAAGAAACTGCTCGACAAAATCCTGAAATCATTTTAAGACAAAACCACCTACTATGGTTCGATATTTTTTTTTGGACAAGCAGCTACAATAATTTACCTTTTATATATTGCATAAATCATCAGTATAAACTCTGAAAAAAATTAATCTACCATATTGCAAGGCATGACTAAAATTTGAATATTCCAAATATATCAAATTTCTCATGTATCAACTACATTTTTATTTTTACAATCATTCATTTTACAATTCACCATACATAAAGAAAGCTTCCAGTAAGATCATCCTTTAAATAAAAAAGGGAAAAAGTGACACCTGCATTCTTGGAATGGGTACAAAACTGAATTAAGCAAATATTAGGTCCTTTTTTAGCATTAATCTTTCAGGTGATCTATATTTATGTTACAACTGGTATGTAACACTACATGTGGTTTCACGATGTGTGGGCTCACCTCTGTCTCAAACATTCAGCAGTTCAAGAAATGTATTAATTATTTTGAAGCAAATATGTTTTTGTTTGCTATCATGCTGATGACAGAGTGCCCTCCCCTTTTTATCCATCAAGGATTTGATTAATCTTAGACATGCATGTACATCACTGCTAAACAGCACGTAAATCTGACACGTTTTGGAAATTGATGTACATGCACTGCATAAGGCAGCAGAGTGGTCACAATATTTGTGCAGACAGAATGAAAGACTTTAAAATTCAGCATTTATCATTTCAAATCCAAAGGAACATTACTGATGATTCAGATTCCGAGGAATCAAGACAGCAATATTTTTACCCAGACATCTTTAGGTGGTGCTTAGTGTCTAAGTATGAAAACTGGTGCCTAGTTGTTTCATGTTCAAATGGTGACACTCCCAGTACTTTGTTGTTTACATAATCCAGACAGCAACATAACATTTGCATATTCACTCTTTAGTGTAATTTTTAACTCCTCCATTCATCCTCAGTCGCACAAACTGTTTACTTAAAATAACCATTACACACCTTTAGTCCTGAGGTAGACAGGCTGCAAAGAAAGACATCCTCTTACATAACACATAACTCAGTGATATAAGAAACAGATTAAGACAATCTAACATTTATGTTTTTACATACAATGTAGACTAATGATCAGTTGTGGGCTAACAGGAATGGAAAAAGAATTGTCATAAAAGCAACTGTTTATGCTCAGTTATCAAAGGCCTACAGTCTGTAAGATGTTATTATAAACCAAAATAAAGTACTGCACTCCATTTCAGTAGTTTACAATCCCCAGCTTGGCAATACTCAGTACATGTAATTCTAAATATGTATACAAACAAAAAAACAAAATCATAAAATACTGTGGTTTGCTTATTGTAAACAAAAATTTATCAAGTTTAAGTTGTCTGCCTGCGTAAAAGGTGTTAAAATAATTTTGAAAATGAAACCAATGATTTACAACTTGAATAGCTGTTTCCCCTTCAAATAATCAAAATTTTTAATCTGGTATTTAATTACTTTCAGCTATTGGAATGTGAACTAAAATATTTTCTTACCATACATTGTTCGACTCTTTACTGATTATCCCCAATCTTCCCATTTTTCACAGTAGTTTAGGACTACTAGCTACTGTTTTATAATAAAGTGTTAACAACAGCTTTTTTTGCAAATATTCTGTTCATCCAATTATCACCAATTTTGTTTACCCTAGACATAAGGATAAAAAGACAGCTCATTGGCAAAATTTAAAAATATTTAATGGCAAGCCTTATCATTGATGCATTTGAATCAAAGGCTGGAAAACAGCTGTAAAAATATGAATGCACTTTCTGAAGTTTAGTCTTGTAAGAAGAAATGTCCACTATGATCTTCAATTTGTCTCTTCAAAACAAATGTAAACTTCCTGACCTCTTCATTTAACACCACTGTAAACAAGGGTTTTATTTACATCTTTAAATAATCCTCTTAAAACTATTTTTTTAAATGTTAAAACAAAAGTTATCTGTATGGCCAGCCAAGTAAAAAAAACAAATTCAAAGACAATGGTACCTTTCTCTACTAAAATTTAGTAAATAAATTTGAAATTAAACAATAAAATAATCTTTGATCTGAACAAAGACTGGGGGAGAAGATACAACCCAAAGATAAATGTGCCTACAGAAAAACAATATAAACATCAATGAGCAAATGTTTACACATTTTAAGATGTATAACTATTCAAGTGCATGTGTTATTGGCAGCCTGCTGCTCATGCATTCAATCATGTGGTGCCGTTGATTAAAAATATTGTTTAAATGTACAGGTAGTTTTAATGTGTTCATTTCATGCTTTATAACAACAGTTCAGCTGACTTGAAACTTCGAAAGCAGTAGGTCATAAATCTTGTCAATGTTACTAAGATCAGAAGGAGGGAGAAAATTTTTGCAGAATATGCTTCAGAGAAGAATGACCCAAAGGGCAATAACACTAAAACATAATTTTACATCTAGTAGTAGTAATAACTAGTTAGAAAGATCTGTCAGTTTTAACAGTAAGATGTGACACATCCAAACTTTTGGCATTAAGATAGATCCAGTGACTGTAACTTGAGAAGACACCTTAAGTACAGAAGAAAAAGTTACCGGCCTTAGAGATTTTTACAACAGAAATTCTAAAAAACATGATGCACTGTAAAATATGTTTTAAAAAGCTGATATTCTTCTAACACTTCTTCCCAACACTCATCCCAAACATTCATACTCCAAAGTGTTTCTGGCAGTTAAAAAGAAATTTATAAGTTGAGAAAATTATGGCAGCCAACAAATCTCATGTTTACCTTGCTTACTGGTAGTTCATTTTTTTGTAATAAACACCTGTCAAGTTTTGTCTCTTGCTCATAATTTAATCCTAAGAGAATCCTGATTTCAGCTTGTCATTTTTGAATCCTAATAATGGAAGTGCTTGTTAACAGTCATGGGTTGTCATACAAACACAATTCCATTCTTGGGCCTAAGGGTGCAGATCTTTGAAACTTCAGCTTTTTTCTTTTCAAGTAGTTTTTATGTCCACTTATCCACACCTCTCCACAATTACCTTGCCCAAGTTCACAAAAAGCTAGCACAAAAAAAAAAAAAAAAAAGAAAAAAACTTAAGTTGGTGATATAAGTTTGGCATGTGAATCATACTGAAGGTTTCCTGTTATATGCTTTTAGTTCCTTTCCACCTTGATACTTCTCACGAATTTTTCTGTAGAAGTAGAGGAAGAAAAACAGAAGGTTATCATATTCATTCATGTATGGGCTGCTCAGCACTTCTTCATGATACTCTCGCACAAAGTAGTAAATTGCCTCAATGGTGGACAAGAAAGTGGTTGGTAAACCCTCTTGGCAGCGCCAGAATTGTGTGTTGTAGTTCATTATTGCTACTCGCCGAAGATCTGTAACAGACATTTCTGGATCTTCATTATGGCATTACTAAAATAAATTTAATAGTGGACTTTTAAATGCTAAATCCCTAATGCATGCAGCATATCTGCTAACCAACAAACAGGCCAAAAACTTCCCAGAAGATTTGAAAATTTCCCTTGTGGTTAAGGCAGCAAATGAATAAACAGAATTTGCAAAATTGAGCTGTTTACTTATTTAAAGAAAATTTAGTCAGTCTCACTACTTGACATAATGCTGACAGGAAACTAAAATTGTCTTTCTACATCCTTTGGAATCGAGCACTTGTTGTCTATTATCATTTGCCCCATACTCATTCTGTCTCTTATCCGCATGGTGAATCTTAGGTACAAGAGGCATCCCGACTGAACCTAATTCTCTCTCCATTTTAACGAATTCTAAGCTACCTCAACATGTGCAGTAACTGTTCCCCTTACCTTTTAATCTCTCGTCTTGAATGATATTCTTAGTTTGGTTCCATGTGCAATCAATGAACACAGCACGCTCAAAAGGCACAGATAGCCTTACTGGCTTGTCTTCTCGCTGAATGTGGGATTCTGCCACTGGTTTTCCTGGAAGAAAAGTTAAACTGGAAATTAGATTACAACACTGATTATATTTTAACATGCATCTGATCCAGGCTAAATAAACCCATAAAGCCCTTGTCATTCACCTGCTCTTGTTTTTCAATAACATTGCCCAAAAACGCTTCCAAAGATTCATTTTAACTTTACTTTTAATCTTTCATATTATTCTATATTTCTCAGACTAGTTTAAGATGCTACTAGCACCTAAAATTTCGTATTAAATTATTTTAACACTATTAATAACAGAAACAATGAACCAGAATACAAACTGCAACAAAAATAACTGAATTGAGTGTTTAAAAATAAGTATACCTTCTATATATTAGATAATTCTTTAATGCAAATATTTATGTGAGTTGTTAAGTCTTAGTCCCCAAAATGGACAGATGCTCATACAAATAAAAAATATGACAGCAAAACTGAGGACTGATAGGTAAGGGGTAAAATATTACATTCTGTGGGCTGACAAGATTAAAACACTCTGAATTGCAACAAACCTGTACTGAAATCTGGTGTACTGGGATACATTGGTGTGGTCTGCAGGTAGGTGTAGGTAGCAGCTGGCTGCATGCCTGGGGTGGGGCCTGTAGACTGGAAGTAAGCACTGGTCCAGATAGTCTGGAGATCGGCATATGTAGAGGAAGTTGTGATGTCAGCATATCCACCTGGGGTGTGTAGGCCCTGGTCTTGCGGATGAGGCGTATGCAGTCCCGAGTCAGTCTGAGTTAGAGGCATGCTGGCTGAGAGGGAGACTAATGTGCTGCTGGAGGCAGACTGCATCACGTCTTTCAAGGTCTTGGCCTCTGAGCAGGGAAACACTAGCACCACCTGGTTTAATTGTAAAGGATAGGTCCAATCTTGTTATCAGTAAGGCACAGAAGCAGGTCAGCAAACAAGCCCAGTTAGAAACAGATCCTTAAATCCATCTTTTAAATACATAAATCATGTGACAATAGCACAGAAGTTAACCCTTTACAGTTTGGTTGAATATTGTAGCTGAAAAACCACATTTACTCTGTAGGTGGTAATTAGGTGGTAAACATCTTTACTCCAGCCATTTACATCCATCAAACAATGGATATAGCTAACACATTAGTGATCATAAAAAACCCCAGCTTAAAATAAGACTTCACGTCCAACAGACCAAAGCAAATTTTTGTACGTGTGAATATTTCTGTTTCATTTTCATTGTAGATAAGCTTTACCTTGTCTCTGTCATAGTCAGGTATGCATGGAAATGTGTAGACTGTGACATCATCGGGTGCCAGGACATACAGCATGAGGGCAGGTGCTTTTACCATCAGATTCACTCTGATGTTTTATAATATCTATTTTTACTGGCAACTGCAATAAAAAAGTTAACTTATTATTATTTTTTACTGCTTTATAGATCTGTAAACACTTTGCAGATGACAGCCAGTTTTATCTCGAGAGTTGGCCTTCAAGTCTGACAAAAAATCGGTGAATGAGAACAACAATAACATTATGTTATATAAAATGTTTTATATAAACACTCAATGTGTGCAGCTGTTCCACCCATTTTTGCACTTTTTGATGTCTTGGCTAGTGGCATTCTGGTTGGTTCTTTTACAAAGGCTGCTGTTGGAGATCTTTTCAGGCCATCTTATTCCCAGAATATGGCATAGGCATCGGTTGGTAAAGGTCTGGAGCTTGTTGTTGATGGTGTTTCAGAACCATACAGTAGGACTGCCTTCACATTGGTGTTGAAGATGCGGGCCTTACCGCAGAATATATTGCTCGGGAATTCCAGATGGGACATAGGCTGGTGATGAGGCTTTTGATGTCATCGCCAGTTTCACCATCCTTGTTAACAATGCTCCCCAGATATGTGAAGCGGTCTGTTTTCAGGATGTTCTCTCCTTGAAATTGGATTGGGAGTTCCTGCTTGTTGTTGATTCTCATCACTTCAGTCTTCCTTCTGTTGACCTTTAAGCCAGGTCTTCTCTGCTTCATCTGCTAGCTTACTCAGTTTGGTTTTTGCATGTTGTTGCTGATGAGATAGGAGACTAATGTCATGTGCAAAGTCCAGGTCCTCTAGCTGTTTGGTAAAGGTCCACTGGATACCGGTGTTGTTGTCTTGGGTTATCTTGCGCACAATCCAGTCTATGACCATCAGGAAGATTGTTAGTGATAATATGCAACCCTGTCTTATGCCAGCCTTCATTATGAAAGGTTTAATGCGTATGCTGTTGCCAGGACGCGTCTTTGTACAACACCTGAATAATGTTTATAAGCTTAGGTGGAATGCCATAGTAGATCATCAGCCTCCAGATGATGTCCCTGTCTACTCTGTCGAATGCCTTCTCAAAGTCCACAAAAGTTACATAATGGGAGGACTGCCACTCAATAAATTGTTCAATGATGATACGGAGGGTGGCAATGTGATCAGTGCATGACCTATCCTAGCAAAACCCTGCTTGTTCTGGTCTCAGTCTCTTGTCTAGCGCCATCTTCAGTCTCTAGAATTACCCTTGTTAGAACTTTACTGGGGATGGACAGCAGCATGATCCCCTGCCAACTGTTGCACTGAGAGAGGTCTCCTTTCTTCGGTAATTTGACCAGGTGGCCTAGTTTCCAGTCTGTTGGTACCCTGTATGAAGTTAGGTACATATTCTCAGCTGGTTCAACTGGGAGAAATTTGCTCTATATGGGTATCAAATCGGTGCACCTCTCAGTTCAGATGCCAGTGCTCTAACCACTTGGCTATTCGTTTCTCTGAATGTGATCTATACAATGTTTATATCACCTTTAAAACTTTTGAAAACTGCTAACTTAAGACAAAAAAGAAACAAAGTAACAAGACATAATAAAGCAAGAGAAAAAAAATAGCATTACTCCTTCTCAAAACCAAAGCATAAGAACTGGGATAAATAGTCACCAATACAGCATGCATGATCCAATTAACCTACCGTTCCCTAAATTTCTGGATGCAAAAAAACCAGTAGAATCATTTTGTCATGCTGAAGCATTTAATAATAACAGTATTATACTAAGGTGACCAGACGTTTCGGGGGCGAAAGCGGGACATGTGCCGATGATAATGTCGTCACCGTCAAAGAACGCCGAAAAAAGTGATTTTTAAAGACAACCGGGAAATTTTGATGGACTTGCCAGAAAGCCAGAAAGCGGGACATTGGGCGTCCAGCCCGATGAGCAGGCGGGACACGAGGTCAAAAGCGGGACTGTCCCGCCTAAAGCGGGACGTCTGGTCACCTTAATTATACTATTGCAGAATCAATAAAAACAGTACAATGCAATCTCACCTTGACCCTTGGAATTTTATCTTTAATCTGAGGCATGGGTTCACAGCATGAATAGCAGAAGTATTTGCGTGATTTTGTACACTTCCGACATTTATGCCTTGACTCTGTTGTGTCAAGAAAACTGGTGTCAGCAATATGGAGATCTGGAAATGGGTCATCAACCATCTGGAAGAAAAAAAAAGTTCAATTTCACATTTTTCTTGTAAGATCTATAGTATGGAGATCTACAGTAACATTCAATATGAAAAAACAGTTTTTAAATTTATCTCAAGCAAAATGAAACCCAGGTATGCATCCTTTTGTTCAGATTGTACCAGAAGAATGATGAATTAAATAAACACTAGTCTCATAATTTTTTTTTATTAACAGCATTAATGATTTCCTGATAATCTCTACTTAACTGTTCTCTCTAGTACTCAGACTATAGCCAAAGGCTAAGGCAACACTCTTGTGAGTTTCTGAAGATTTGTTTTTTCAAAGCCAGATAATCAAGAAATTACAAGAACTTTGTGTGGCGAAGAAAAATAATAGGGAAGATAGACCAATGGTAGTACTGATTTTGATTAAGTAATGCCGCACAAAGTTAATGATATCATCTTGTTCACTATAAATGTCCCATAATATGCACATAACAAATATCTCGCATTCAAGTGTCATGATTCACAAGCACTTGATATTGAATCACGAGAAAATCATTTTAAGATGGGTTGGAGCTTAAATTACATAATTTTAATATTATAAAAATGTCAACATTCCTAGATGAAACTCAAAACAATAACTGCTAGTAAATGACTTAAGAGAAAATTTGTTAAATCTCCGAAACTCACAATCTAAAAAACAAAAAGTCATTTTGCAAAAGACCCCCAAAATTTAGAACAAATATTTCTTTTAGAAACAGATATCTTTATCAAAATATTTAACATTAGACTTTCAAATCTGCCTTTGACTGGCTGGTACAAAAATAATTAATAATAAACAATGATGCTGAATACTGGTTTCAATTTACATCTTACTGTTTATAAGTCAATGAGCATCATTTAAGCCATCCCAGGGACCAAAGGATGCCACAAAGAAATCCTATACTTAGCAGAAAATATTTTGTAATCCATTTAAAATCCACTCCAGGCAAAATGAAAGAAGAAAAAAAAATACACTCTCTGGTCCAATAACATGACCACAACACGACTCTTTTATTCCTTTTAAGTTTTTTTTTTTTTTTTTTCCAGTCAACACAACAACTACAAATATGAAAACAGATAAAAATCTGATTTGATCAATTAACTTTACACAAGAGAGTAACAAAAGAAAAAATTCATGTCTTTACAATGACAGACTATTTTCACTATTTCCAAGATCAAGTTTGTGATAATGCTGAAAATAATCACTAAAGACTTTTTTAAAATTACATTTGAAATGACTACAGATTACGTAAAACAAGTAATGCTTAATGTAAACACTCAAAGCAAATAATGCATATGTAACACACATTACTCTATTTCATTCACTTCTTTGTAGTTCCACAGTAAAGCTGGCCATGAATTATACATCAGCCAAATAACTCTCAGAGAAATTAATTTCACTTAGTTACGACCTCCTGATAAACATAACCTCAGGTGCATGGGTAGCTACATAAAAAATGGTATTGTGATATATAAGTACAAAGTTGTGGTTAAATAAAGATGTCTACCACTCAGTTACCATCTTTCCCAATGTCATTTCTTTTTCTTTTTCTTCTGCTAGGTTCAAAAATGCCACCCCAGGTCGTGGTAAGTTCTGTTAAACCTTGAACTTGTATTACTGGACTACTTGCAGACGATTTTTTCCAGTTAACTATCATGACAAGGCTGGTGTATACTAAGCTTCTGGTTTAGTTGCATTCACTGTTTAGGCTCGCAGACTAACAGCGGAGAACTTCGCAAGAGACTAAGTGTTGGTCTTGGCAGACAGACAGCAGTCCACCTATACAGGTGTGTGGTTAAACCAATTAACAGGTTTTTTTCCAGGTTTTTGAGTCACCTAATCCTAGCTGTAGGCACATCTAGTTTCAACTTGTGAAAAACATATTTTAACTTTATAACATTAAATTATCTCTACTATGACCATATTTCATTGATTTAAAATATTCCATGTCAGTTCTCTCTGCAGACAGCATCTAAAATCATCAGTGTATTTGGGAAAATTTTCCAAGAACAAGTAGTTATGCACAACTAGGTCAGAATTATTTGCGACTGAGTCCAATAGCTGTGATGGATTACATCTACAGTGAAGTGAAATACTGGAGACGTGCAGTTATACACTATGAGCTGTAAACACCGCCAGCTGCATGCACGTTTCCAAGCAAAGTGTGAGGATCTTACACATTCTGCTGCTACTTTTTCAGATCTGATTTCCCGTCTTGCTCCTTCCAGCTTGCGTAATGTTGCTGTGGACACACCAGTTGCTGCAGCAGCTCTTTTCTGATAACTGTGCAGCGGCATCAAAGTTCGTCCTAATTCTGCTTCGCGTTTAAAGTATTCAGCCACATTTAGAGCTATTTCACGAGCTTGGGCATCAAGTGTTTTTCCTTTTTTCCCTAACAGTGAAACAGCTGCAACATAAAATTATATTTTGGAAGTTAGTGTTTAAATTCTAAAGCATACTGATAAGAAAAATATTTTAGTGTTATTTCATAATGATTTACCTTGTATAAAGTAAACCAAAAAATTATGCATTGAAGGTTTTGGGTTTTTTTTTTTGGTCTATGCCCTATTAAATTGTAAATGAGGTAAAGGTACAGAGTTCCATAGCTTAGTGGCCACAATAGACGTAATAACAAATGTAAGTAGAAGGCAGAGCCCAACCCTCTCCTTCTGAAACTTTTACCTTCCCTGAAAAATCGGGTACCCATTTCTACTAATGCAGCTGCAGGGTGAGCGGGGAAAGTGTTCTAGCCACAGACCCAAGCAGCAGGCCTCAAGCCTGTCACCTGCTGCTTCACATTCCAGCACAATAACCTTAGGTCTAAGGAATCTTCTTTTTTAAACTGCATATATTCATACATTTATCAAGATTCAATATTCTGTAATTTTATGCCTTTGCAAAGCTATGTGAATTTCAACAACTTGATCTTAAAAAATGCAAATCTTACCTGCTACAGAATCAAAATAGCTACAGCTAGAATTAAATGATTGTAAGTAATGAACAAAAGTTTTAGTTAATCATTAACTTATAGTCTACAAACAAAATTTTACACCTATACACTACTCAAGTCGACTTTAAGGTACAGCTGTTTCTGACTAGTGAACACAACATTATGCCATCTTTAGTGTGTGATATCTTAGAGTTTGAATAAGTGGAAAAAAAGCAATTTTGTAGTTTCACCATGATGCACTCAGCATTGCTTAATATGCAGCTGATTTTATATCTGTCAAACATGATTTTTTTTTATAGATGCAAACAACAACAAAAATTCCTACACGTAATAAGTACTTAATAATGTTAATTTGTTAAGCTTTTTATGGTGACATGCATAAATGATGGAAGTGATGCAGTCAAGATTTAACACAGAAAAATTAACGTTCTATTTTGTTATCGATGATAGATTATGTATGTTCCGAATAAGAACATCAGTTTAGGAACACTCACTTCCGTCAACTGGCTTGATCCTGGGTTTATTTTTCTGCTTAGGCTTACAACTTTTCTTCTTTTTCAGCCTACTGGCTTCGTCGTCTGGTTTCAGCGTGATCATGCCATCGGCAGATTTCTTCTTTCGCTGCTTTTTAGGTTTCGAATTGCTTGACGATGATGCAGGAACCGACGTCATCGGCTGTGGATTTTGAGGTGGATTGGGTTGTGGTGGTAAGTGATTAGACATTGCATTGGGGACCACAGCGTGGGCTTGGGGTGGTGGGAACGCCGTTCGATTTGTGGAATAATTCAGTCCCACCGCAGAATTATCAATCATGCCCATCATCATCATGGGCTCCATCATGCCCGGGTGGTGATGAACCGCCACTTTGATGTATTTAGTATAAACAGCTCTAACAAATAATTTTTGGGCACTTTCCCTTATAGTGTCAAGCATCAACACTTTACGTTTATTGACAAAATCACCACCTAAAAAAGTAAAAAGAAGCAACAAATACTTGCCGCCATCTTTCCTTCACTAACTTCCCTTGTCTCAAATTTTTATATTTGAGTGCTCTCCCCTGTTGAAACTTGGTAAACTCAGAATGTAAATTTTGAAATACATGTACATGTTTGTCAGACGATCGACCACAGAATGTTGCTGCCAATTTCACCTTTACTTTTAGAGATCATTTATTAAGTTATTTATCAAAATAGTTTCGTTCTTTTTATGATCAACAGTCTCCACAATAAACTATGATTCCACAAACCTGTAACAATTCACAAAACGGTCTTACAGTGGATGCCTTCTCATTGAAATACCCTGGCAATGAAACAGTTGACATGCTGGTAAAGAAGGAAGGGAAACTGATTCAACAGACATACTCCTTCAGGTCAGCTTTACTTAAGTCAAAACAATAATTAAAGCCAAACAACAGAAAAGATGGCTCGGACACCATTCCAGCTACATCGATTTGTCGACTCACTTTATGGGTTAGAGAGAGAACAGATGATCATCTCCTCCACTTTCGAGCAACTGTTGTATGGTCAATCTGATTTTCCGTCAGGCCAAGCGGTCTTGTGTATATTTTTGTGTGGGAACAGTGACATATGATGTGGTCATTTAAAGCGCAGAAGTCTGCGAAGAGCTCCCGTTTTGATTGCAGGTGCCAACGCCATGTCTTCCCATGATAAGTTCCTTGTTTGTGTTATCATCTCCCACTTTGGCATTTAGGTCTCCCTTAATGATCTTCAGGTCTCTTTTTGATGTGCGGTCAAGCAGAGACTGCAGGGAACTGTAGAAGTCTTCTTTTTCCTCTTCATCTACTGCATGGTATTGGATGATAGTGATCTTCCTTCCTTTAGCATTGAATCTTGTTGACATGAGCCGTGCCAAGACTGGTTCCCAGGCCATCAGTGCCTTTGTTGACATCAGTAGTGCTACTCCTTGGTTATGATCGTGGTCCAGGTCTTTGTGGCTCAAGTAAATAATGGTTTCTCCTGATGTTAGTCTGGTCTGGCCTCTTCTTTCCCATCTGGTTTTGCATAACCCATTTTTTTTTTTATATGAGTGGGTCGTTAGTCCAAAGCAAAACCCCCAACCTAGAGGGCCAGGGTGCAAATTTTAGTGTGGCCTCTCCATTGACAGACCTGTTCAGCTTGGTTAGATCTGCCAGGAGCACAAGGCTCCTGCCAACTTAGCTCTATGGATCGACAAGGCACACAAGCCACCACACCTCTACAAAGTAAGTTGCCAACTGGTGAAGGCTATCACAGCTTTACCCAATAAATTTCTTCACACTTTGTGATTGTCATTTGCTACATTAAAGTGTTCCATTTGGATTCACACACCACATACTCAAGAGTCAATTTATAAAATGTGACAAAGCCACATTTTCAGGCAAATATAATACTTTATATATTTAGAGTTTGTGTTTGATGTACTTTAAAATTTTATAAAATCCTAGATTGGAGTGTCAGTATATAAGCTCATTTTTACAACACAGTGTATGAAAGGGCTAAAATAATTTTCCAAATCCTTAAAAGTGAGTGAAACTAATGGCCTCTACAAAAAACTCTTGTACTTATTAATACCCTTTGCATCTGTTCATGTCCAGGGTGCACAAACTGATAAGCACGGGCTAGTTGAGAAGAAAATAATACACATCCAACCATACTTAGGCTGTCACTCAGCATTTTGAATACTCTGTGAAAGCTTGTAGCTTTGAACATTGATATGCAGAAGAACAGTTTTTCAAAAGAAATCACCAAGAATTATGAAAAAAATAGGCGATGCTCAAGTTCCATGCAATACACCAATAATTGCACCCTCAGTCCCAAACACTCCAACAAATCAGATTATCAAAATCGAATTTGTTGTTCCAACTAATTGTGAAGATTGTAAATTATAAGCATTGTATTTTTGGTTTGCAATATGAACACCTTTTTCTATAGAACAAGAGAACAGAGTAGTGCTTCAATATGTGTTGCCAGATCACCTAATACAGCACACCTGGTGAAAAATAACACTAATACACAGTTGTAAGTTGTTGTACCTTTATTGTGGTGATCGCTTGCTTTTTCTACTACAGCAACCGCCAAACCAAACCTTTTGCCTCTGTTTTAGTCCTCTACCAACTGCTGGTTGAGGTTGTGATAGTTGCTCTTCTCTCTTTCACAGCTACTTTCTTTAACAAACCTTTCTCTTCTAAAGTTTCCATTCTTATTTTCATCATTCACAGGAATTCAGACAATGAAACTTTATGTCTTTCACATTCATTTGTCCCCACAGCTAGAGTCTAAGCAAGCCTCTACTACATATGCAGTCTCCAGTAGCTATTAATTCTGACAAGCTCAATCATAATGTAGTATGGTGTTCACTTAAACCATTTAAAACAAAATTATAATGCTGGAATTAATATATACTGTCAGTATTTGAGTGAACAGATGTCATCAGAATTAAAGCTTTTCATAATATTTAATAGGTTCCTCCAGGAACACCAGAGGCCGTGGACATCAGACTATACAGGACTGTTGCTGCTTTATAGTTGACTGCCAGTTTCATATTGAAAGATGGTCTCCAAGAGTAACCAAGATGGGCACCACCATCAATGTTGAATGACATGGCGGTCGCTGACATTTATCAAAAGTCTACATCAGTAAATTAATAACTACACTACCATTTAAATATCTAAAGCATTATACTTTAATAATCTACACAAACCCCCCCTCCCCCAACAATATTCAACAAACACTTTACTCACAGAGGATAAGTCTGTCAGCCAATTTACAATATAGTAATATTATAACTATACAATGCATTTATAGACAGGTGTAGAAACACATTTTAGATTAGGCATTATGTACCTTCATGAACACACACATACTACACACAGCACATGAATTATTCAATGCCCGTCTTTATCTTTCAAGTAAGAGCCCTCCTCATTTCCATCTCCCACAATCTCTCCTTTCTCTCTTTCCTTCTCTGTTCTTTTCTAGAAAGTGTTCTCACATTTGGTTTCCTCTGACTGCTTTTCTGAATACTGTGAACACTATGGACAGCTGATGTATCATACGGTTGAAAATGAGTTATCTTACTTTCGCCATTTTTGTTTCCAAGACCTTTTCTATCCCTCTTTAGGCATGTTTTCACAGGATATTTCTGACCCTGTCCATAAGGTCCTAATCCTCTGTTATCCTCCCAACCACTCTTCAACAACATACGATAGCCTACATTTGATGGAGGAATCAAAAATGCATGGTCTCTTGGTTTGAGACCTACATTAAAAAGATGTACAGTGGATGTCAAATGAGTCTTTTTATTATCACATTGTATCTGGCACACATCACAGTAAAATTTTACATTTGGCAAGACTGGTGTGTTGATATGGGGCTGGAGTGTGCCATCTCTTCTTTCCCTTTGAATCTTCTCGATGAAATGTACTACAGAACTATGACCCCGGCTTTGTGCCAACTGCACTGCTGTTTGCCCAGCATTGTTGGTCTGAGATAAATCAGCTCCTGAGTCAACAAGACATTTCAGCACTTCTGAGTGGCCTTCAAATGCAGCACACATTGCTGCTGTCCACCCAAACATGTCTGAGACATTTATATTAATCCCGAGGCTAATCAGATTCTGAATCGGCTCCACCTCACCATTCTGAGAACACCAAAGAAACTTTGCCTCTTTCTGAGTAAGAAGTTGTAGACTGTGATGTTTCTGACAATTTGCAGTCACTTTCATCCAAGGTCTCGGTGACATACTTGTCTGCAATTTGGCTTTGGCATCTTTAGATGAAGTCTTGCCTACTTCTATAATTCCAGTAGCACATAATTTCATAGCTTTATTATTGTCACAATCATTTTTGACATATTTTGATCGTTCATTTTTAGATTTTTTAAGTCTTTTATCCTCACATTCTTGCTGCCATTGGTTCCCCTGCTGTTCAGTTTCACATGCTTTTGCTGTTTTTAAAGACACTGAGGCAGGTAATGATAGGAGTTCTTCATAGAAGGACCTCGCCTCATCCCCACCAAGTGAAATCTGTTTCACAAGCGCTGGATTCTGCCTCAGTGATCTTTCTCTGTGACCATTTGGGTTATCTTCAGGTTTTACAAATTCTATTAAATGTGCATGCTCTCTGTTTGTTGCAGAAAAGGCCATATTTGTTCATGTCATCTGTACAATCTGAAAAAAAATATGACGCCTTTAGTTATGTCAATTTCTATTTTTTAACTATTGTAAATGTGAACTTGTTTCTGACCCTGACTAATAATTGATAATTGATTTGGACAGCAATTTATAACTCAAACTTCATTTTGAGTTGTTCATGGATATTTTCTCCTGCTCCTAGGAAGCAGTCAAAACTCCGTTCATCGTATATAATTTATTAATGAATCGCTGCAGCTTTCATAGCTGCAATAAATTCATTTATTAATAATATTAATAGCAAGCGGTCACATAAAGATCATTAGCGAAGGCATGTTGATAAAGTTTTAGGACCATTTTCATCTATCATCATTGTAGCAACATATTTAACAAATACATATTATTGTAGTTTGTCAATTGAAAAGCCTTTCTCAGTTTTCGACAAATTCGGTGTCTAATAAGAAACAATGTTTTACAAAACTTAAAAGCTTACATTCATTTAGTTATTGCTCCAGCCACTAGCTTGTTTCGGTGTTCCAACCACGGACATGTAATACTGGTTCGTGCTCCAACCAATCTCGATACGTTTCTTCCTTACTTGCGGAATTTTCATCCTTTTGGCTGATCATAAAAATTAATAATAAATGCAAGATGTAGAAAAATAACCATACATTTCTATAATTAATTCATTTATTCATTACATTTGAAGATTTTTGTTACCGATATTTTACATACTTTAGTTTACGTTGCTTAGGTGATAGCCTCAAAATGGCGAACGAAGAAGGAGCACTCGATGATCCATTGTTTGAATCTGAACGCACGTCCCTTCTTGAAGTTATTGAAGAAAGAAACAGATCTTTAAGTAAGGTAAAAGAAAAATGAAGAAACTTTATATAGATCCAAGTATATCCATAACAATGCACACACAAAATCACGATAAATTCGTTTAAACTAATACACATTATCTCGATCCTTTTTTCTGATTATTCCACAGTTTTAAAATATAATAACTTTAAACAATTTATCAGTGTCGTCAGAATAAACCCCATCACAATGCGTATCAGTCAAATGCATTCGTCTGTGGACGAAAGCTTCTTATTTACACCTCCATTTCTCGATCATACAAATAGTAATTCCTAGTATAATCATATACATGCACCCTTCATGATAAATCCTTTTTGGGTGTGTGTCTGTAAAGCATTTATAAAATGCAGAGGGTTTAAACTAGGTGTAGTAAGATAGATCAGCTTATATAAAACTGGAAAGAAGCCCAGTGTTTTATAACTGAATGCTTGCTTTTTCTTTAAATGTTAAACAGCTGAGCATGTAACAAGAAGTACATCAAAATAGTATGTATATGAGAAGTGCCCGTACACACTTACCGCTTTATGTGACAGGTATTTTGAGATCTAGCCTACACTGTAAGCTGAACATGTACATTTGGTAAAGCAGATTACATTTATCTCTTAAGTCTGATGAGAATTATTGACACTTAGCCAGGTTGGAAATCAGCGAAAAGAAACACATTGACCACACGGTAAGGCTTATCACATCTGCTCTGAAACAAATCTTATCAAGTGCTGAACTGAGGGTTCAAACACATGAAACATGTATATGCATGCATATCCCTACCCCCATCCCTGCTCCAACACACAACAGAGGACGAGGTAGGGTAGGAAAGAGGGGGAAAACACATATATGGTCAAAAAGTGTGTGAGACAGCTTGGACAATCTCAAATTTTATGCAAAGTATAATGAATATTTCAGTAATGTGTAACTGCAGAATTGAGAGAAAAGATCTTATGGTCGCTAAACTCTTTACGATCATTCTGAAGAGACAATTAGTTTACTATTTACACTACATTTACTGTGTGTACCCATTCTGTCAAATAGGGTAAGGCTTATCAGCAGTTCATAAAACCTGTGGTTTTATTGCTACCTTAATGAGTCATTGCTTTTAGTACTGTGAGAATTTAAGTCTGCTGGAATGACATCACTTCAAACTGTAGAGGCAGAAAGCACAAAACAAACTTTAGGAGAAGGGAATGCAGAAGCTGGTGCAGGGGTTAAATACAAAAACAGACAAAAGATCCAGAGCACTAAAGGCCATGAAAAGGTGTTTGACTGGCCCAAGAAAAGCCTTTATGAAGCACATTGGGTTGATTCAGTCAGTGAAACTCAGGTGCGTTGCTGTTTACTTCGAAGCTTTTGATATTTTTGCTTCCAATCTTTCCCATGTTATATAAATTTGATTGAAGCTGAGCTTTCAGCTAGATGAAATCTTTACTTTTTATTCCTCTAAAGTTTCAGTTTCTGAGTGGTCATTTCACTAAGCTATGATTTGATTTTGGTTTTTTAATTTGCTGTCTTGTTGCAGAAAAATCTAATACACCGTGTGTTCTTCATTTCCCGACTTGGAGAGAGTGTCATTAACAGAACAGATGTTGGAAGTCAGTTAAAATTTTGGTATTATTTTGTTCTATGTTCTTCTAGATTTCTACGGTCTTTACCTTATTTTCAAATAAAGAAAATTCAGTGACAGTACACTTTCTCTCATCTTGACCCTGTAGTCTGGAGCACATTAATTTTCTTTATCTGACATTAAGATAATGTATACTATTTCAAAAAATCTTGAAAAATCCATCTTCTCTGATCTGTATACAAATTCAAACAGTCACACCCTCTCCACACATGCATGCACTTTTTCTGGTTTTTTTTTCTTTCCAAATTGTCAGGGTTGAAGGAATAGATGGGCTGATTGGATGACATAAGTGTTTTAAGTATAAAACTTTTATTTCCATTTGCTGTGTACATTTGACTGTATGAGCTGTTTGGGTGGACAAAAGTATTTTTTGTGGGTTTCTTACCCTAAATATTATAGGCTTTCCTATCAGGGGAAGCTGGAGGTATGTCTGTATAAATCTTTATTAATTTTTTTCATTATTGTTCCCAGCTTGGTGGTGACATTAGTAGGAAAATATACAGTCTTGTACTGCTCAAAATTTGACACACTGTTTAACTATTATGACTGGAGGTTTTTATTGATACTGATTATGCTGATAAGATAATTTTGATAATGGTGAATAGTTTGGGACCTTACCACAGTTTATTTTTATCATTTCTGGAAAGTTTTAAATTGCATTAATGTATTTTTTTCAGATTATTATGAACTTTTCATCAAGCGGCTGAAAAATGATTTTCAGACAGAGCCAATAACAGGACTTATGCTCATCTACATGAAGTATGTTGTTCATGTTATGGAGGTCAGTAAGCATTTGCATCATTGCTGTACATATCGATAAGCATGAATTACATGCTTTTATAAAACACACCTTCACGTGCATGCAGATTGTCTCCCTGTGGGTGTGTGTGCTTGCATTCGCATGCACACTTGAGTACAATACAAGTAACTGCCCTTTCTTAGATTCTGATTGAATTTTTACAGGAATTCTTCTTTTGTCTATGGTAAGGTCATAGGGTATGTTTTGTTTGTGTACTTCATTGCTTTACAGCATCTTTATTTTAAGATGTATTAATTCTTTATAATTCTTTACCTATAACTTAACTATCTTAACTAAAAATAAGAATCGACAATGTATGTGACAAGGGCATCATTTAGAATACATCCTGTGAAAGAGGGAGCACAAATATGTGCATTAATTCACTCATCCCTTGACTAGTAACAGTTGACTCACCACTGATACCTGTTAGGCGATGGTGAGCCAGTACTATACGGGAACAACAAGGCAGTTCTTCTTCTGTTCACCTCAGCATTGATCCCTTTCCAAGATAGTTTGAAGAATAGTTTTAGACAGAACCACTTGGCCAGATCAGACCAGACTGTGCTGCTTGACTGGTGCAAGAAGGGGTTTCTGATATCCTTCAAGGGTGGAGACTGTGTACAGTCATGCATGGTTTTATGTACTTGTATGTGATCTGGAGCAGCCTTCTCAGGCACTTTCTCATATTTCTGGCTTTTCTTTTCTGTATTGGAAAGCAGAGTTCATGTTACAAATCTGTACTGCAGGGTTAGGAATTATGAAGAACTTGTACAATCAGTACTTTTAAGCAAACTTACTGATGTTGCTGCACAGTATAAACTTCTCCATTCTGGCCATTGTAGCTGTCATTGTTGCTACCAAGATGGAGCTGTGACTTTGGAATGAGTGACTCCCAAGTACTTAAAGCTATTCACTTCCTCAAACTGTACCTTGTTCATGTAGATCTCTGCTTTGTTCTTGCTGTTGGCCCTAACTTTGGTCTTGTCAGTCTTTGTCTCCATTCCGTATGTATTTGAACTGTCTGAGAAACTTTTTGCAAGAGAGAGAGCAAGAATATATGAGCACTTATGTCCAAGTGGTAGAGCATTCAAGAGTGCACATGCTGAAGAGGAAGATGCATGGCAGTTGGCCCTTTCCATCATAGCTTTAGGAGTTGTTGAGATGCAAGCTCCCCAACCATGAGAAGTGAAATAAATAAATGCATTAACCATTAATCACCATATTTCACTTGTTTCAAACTCATCTGGCATATCATGCTGCTTTTTTGTTCTCACAGTCATCAGCAGACATGATTCTTGAGCTAGCAAAGGAAATGGCTGAAGAAGAAAAGCGACCAAAAGGCCACTTTATGAAGTCTAAGATCCTGATCATCTCTCATGACATAACTGTGGTAACTAGAGGCTATTTAAAAAAATAAAACACTATGAATATAATCTTTCATTATGCCTGCTGGACTCTTCTGGTTTAATGTCACAATCACTGACAAAGACATGTGCAACATTAAGATAAACATGACTAACCCCAAGTTATACATAATAAAAGGTGGATGGTGACAGTCAGGAATTATAATGAGCTTCTATCCCATACAACACTTCAACATAATTTAGCATCTGATGAGTTTTCATTTTTTGGTAAAAGATACTCAATATTTAAAAAAGGCCTGCATCATTTTTGCAAATCGCTCAACGAAAAGGTTGTCAGGCTCAACAATACTAAGAGGTACATACTTGACGAACGCCTATGAGTTGATGGGCTTTTCTTAGTCTTTATTGTGTCATATCTGAGATTTATTCTTAACAAGGTTTTTAATATTTTTAAAAAGGAGATCCAGTGGTCTGTGTTTGTATTTGTGTGTGTGTGTGTGAGAGAGAAATAGTGTGTGTGAATAGTAATAACAATGTACACAAATGCAGATATGCAAATATTTGGAAGTGTACAGATGTGTGTATTTGTGGTTGGCTGCAAACCTTTCTAGGTTTTTTTTTTTTTTTTTAGAGACAATATCAGTCCTGGAATTTCCGCACGTTGGACATTGTGGAACCAGGGATAGAAGCCTATGAGCCAGGAGAAAGTACAGAAAATCTTGTTATAGAACTTCTTACCCAGCTACTGAGATTAGGAAACTTTTTGGCCAAACAACCAAAGGTATATGCATTTTAGTGTCATATTTCTGTTGTATAATTGTTGATAATTAACAGTCATTTACTCAGAATACATTTTTCCTTCTGTCTTTTTTTTTTTAAAGAGAGTATTCTTGAATTTTGTTTATTTTACAGTGGGTCTTTTTGTTTTTGTTTTGGTAACTCTTTAGGTTGATTTTGAATTATTTTTTATAGGCAAAAAAAGCATTATAAACTTGCACCCCTCACTATATTCTGATTAAATTATTTATATTTATTATACCTACATAAATTCTAATTGATAAGGGATAACAGGATACCTAATATAAAATTAAGTAGTATCAAACTCAAATTCTTTGTTTTGCATTTGTGAAAAATAACACTGTCGTAAAGAAAAGTCCCACAATGCCTATAGTTGATTTGCAAATTAAGCTTCTTAATTAATGATTGGTTTTGCTCATTACTTTATTTTTATAATGTGTACACAAGTTTACAATTAAAAAAAGTAATGGAAATCTGGTGCGAATGATTTTGTCACTTTATGGTGATTGTGAGCATTAAGGGGAAGCATGCACAGCCACACAGTGAATTATGACAATATATATATATTATCAGGATCCTGGTAAAGTGATAAATCAACAAATGTTAAGTCTTACAAGTGCTACAGAAACACTTTTGCCAGCAGTGATATTCATGGGGATTGCTAGAGATTGAAAAAGGCCAGCAACTGGCTTTTAATATTACCACCATTTTCTGTCTTCTTGCCAGCTTAACTTAAAGAATGCAATGGATTCTTTGCATGATAAAGTTCCAGAACTTCTTCCACAGCAAGGTTTGTACAAATAGCTGAATTTCACAAAGCATTTGCTTTAGCATTATAATGGAAGTGCTTTGTTGTTCTTTGTTGACATATAGTATGTGCAATTGGTTATTTTAAACTTTAAAGTTAAACATAATGAGAAGGTGGGAAAGTGAGCACTTTCCTAATGGAGCTTCTATGAAGTATATCTTTTTTCATGAAAAAAAACCTAAGTTGTGACCAACTTAATTGTTGTGTTTTGTCTTCACTTACAAAAATGCTTTAAGTATACTTTGGGGCACCTTGTCAACTTTTCATAATGCTACAATGTTATTTTATATAGCTGTGGTACACTTTTTGCTGGAGGAGAATGATCCATGTATGATGACACCAAGTGAATATGTTGAAATGCACACAAGTCCATTTGACATCATTCTTGACAGTGGTATGCATGGATGCTTTTTTCTCTTTATCAGTATCAAACTGACACTTTAATTTTTTCTTCAGAAAAGGTTAACAAAAAGAAACTAAGTACAAAAAGAGGCTTCATTTGTGTGATAGGAAATGGTGTCTAGCTGAAAATTAGCATACTTGTGGGATTGCAGTAAAAGTTGGCATTGATCAAAAAGCTATGCATGTCATTCAGTTAAAAACCTAGAAAAGTGGAACTTTACCAGTTTTCCATTTTTCATGGACCATGGTACATGGCAGCAAGTGGACATAAATTACGTATATATATATATCTATGAATATATGCATGTATGATGCAAGTATGTATTGTGTGTGTGTAAATGAGAGCAAGAATAAAAGAGAGAGCACTAAGTTGTATTCAGAGTAAAAAGACATAATTTTAATCTGGTCAAAATGATATTTTCAGATCTTGTCTGGCCACTCCCCACGAGACTATTTCCATACAACTGAAGAAATTGTTTGCCAGATTCTCACTGCTGTTGGACATTTACTTTGGCCAATCAACAGAATCAATTTATCAATGAAACCAACCCTAACAGAGGCAGATTTGATCATAGTATTCTTCTGAACTTTCAGTGTTTTGGTGCATGATATTTCAATATAGATTAAGAGTAATTTTGCAGTAGAGAGCATTTTACATTTTTGCAATATTTTCCTCCTCCCGTGTGTTTTCTATTCATGTCCCAATATTTATTTTTATAGAAACTTTAAGTATCATTTACCTTTTGTGTGAAGTTTCCTATAAATTTTAAATGACTTTTGATAATTTAGCCAAAAAAAAAAGGGAGGGGCGGTCTATGCCCTTTAACAGATATAAAAAGAACAATCAGATTGACAAATACACCATACTGTGATATAGTTCTTTCTGTTTGTTTTCTGAAACTCATCATAAGTATAAATAATTATAACTACGCTGGCTGCTTTTGGGGCTCCTTTCATGAATGAGTGTTTATGTCTATTGATGTATTGATCATACTAAAAAAAAAATAATTAAAAAAAATAAAGATAGTTGTATTTAGACATCAAATTACATAATACATAAACACACACAGGCGCATATATACCTTCCTTCCTCTCAACCACTTGTTTTCAACATCCATGCACTATCCAGGTCTTAAAGTCTAAGCTACAGGTAACTATCAGCAAGTTCCAGTTAACTGAAGGAGTATATGTACTGTTGGGAGTGATGGTGAATGAATGAATGACTTTTGAATTAGTGGTACATGAAATGAAATTCTATACTAACATTAGCAACTTTAGCAATGGTAGACTCTTTTTCCTTCTCCCTCTTCCAGAGCATATAACCAAGTCCTCCAAGCCAATCCACCCATTACCAAGCTATACTTAACCTGCTTACTTGCATACTCACTGATCCCATAAATCAGTTCCTATAATTTGATGGCAAGCATTTTGCTAATCATTTATTTTGGTCAAGTTGCCTGTTTGCATGTCAGTGCTTTAATTGTCTCTGTGTCACGTGTAGTATGGTAAAAAGCAGTGAAAATTCATATATTATACTTTCTAGTTATTATCAAAGGCTATTTTAATATTAAATATTATCCAGGAGGAACAGACTTTAAATAAAAAGGAGAAAAGTGACAGTAATATGCACAAATTGTGCTACAGTACTATAGCCTTCCTGCAAGTTTATAGAATAATGCAAGGTCTTGGCTTTACTTTCAGGACCTTTAACCTTCTCAATGGTGTTAAGTTTTCTGTAAAATGATCGACCTACAAACTGACATTTCTCCATGAATCTGTACAGTGGCCTATGTTGCCCAAAAGATAAATAAATAATTAGTTGCAGCAAATATTACATTTTTATGAAAGCAAAGCAGCAATTAATGAATGACATGCATTGAAAATTAAAAATTTCCTGCGAATTTAAGTTGATTAGAAGAAAAAGGTCACAATTATATGCCTTTCCCTTCCTCCTTTACGCACTCAAGTGCGCTCCCACACATACACCGCAAGCCATATGTAGAAGGAACAGCTAGCCTTTTCAACTGTCATTTTTCCGAAGTCTTGTCACAGATTATTAGAATGAATTACTGGCGAACGTCAGGCTTACGATTTGTCATAAAAGACCTGTTATGAAACTATGGCCAAGCAACAACGAATCGTTGATCACCGACGTCCTGTTAACTGTCTCTGTTACACACACACAAGTGAGGGAAGGAAAAAAAAAACACCCGATGATCCATTCCTTCTGTTTTGTTGAGTCGGTCAACGTTAAGAAAATTGTCCCCATGGTAACATTCCGGGATCTGTCGACTTCTTTGATAACGAAGGATCGCCTGTCGCAAGCATGATATACTATATATATATATGACTATAATATACATCCGTGCTCCAGCAGGCTGGAGGCTGACTCCATCACAGACGTTATCATGGACGTGCCGTGGCTTTGTACCATCGATAATGTCTGAGAGCAATAGAAATCACACAGTTTATTATTATTATTCATCTAGAGGTTTGACTAGAATCGTGACATCGATCTATACCATATACTGCAAATGAATGCTTTACCGATGCGATTTAACATCATGATGTCTCTTACGCTGTTATATGTTTCACAGTTCTTGCGAATGTCTTATAATTATTACTGTGCGGAGTAAAATGTTCCGATTTTAATTTGCAGTTCTTTTACATGGAGAATCTGTTACTCTTTTGTCTTGCTAACGCGAGGACTTTAAAAAAAAAACACATTTGGTCCTGTTTTCCAGATGCTGGTGGTATAAGTTCAATTCCTATTCAATGAACAATTCTCATGCGGTACAGGTGATGTACAACATATAGCTTTAAAAACACCTGGTTTTGATTGCGTTAAGTGACATTGCTAACTTTTTTTGTGAGGGTGGTTTACCTGTTAAAAAAAAATCCCAACCCCACCTCTCAGCCTGGACTCGTCAGTGTGGTATCGATTTACCAGACTTTCCAGTTCTACCTACTGTTTTTTTTTTCCTCTCTGACGTCAGGAACACCAATTATCTTAAAGGTTCATTGCTGCAATGCCATCGTATCGATTAAGAAGCATTGATCACCTTTCTTTGAAGTATGTTTTACTTTAAATTCTAGTAAATTAGAAAGTATATTTGCTAAGCAGTCAGGAGAAACAATAAAAAGGTGTTTAAAAAAAGGAAACGTTTAAACTGTTCTCCATCAGAACTACGATGAATACGGACCAAACAGCTGCCTTCCCAGGTTCAAGAAGTGACAGCTCTGATGTTGGTGTTTGGCAACGACTAAACTGACAAACTGTTCTGCGGCAATGCTAGTTATTTGAGGTGTATATACATTGATATTTTTCGCCGACTTTTCTGCGTGGGTTTTGAAATTCACTTGCCATCCGTTACCCTGTCAGTACTGAGGAAAGCAGGAGTGTTGACAACAAATTTTCCAGGCGCCGCAGTTAATTATACAGCATCAGACCAAGGTCTAGCAGTCACTGTAGTTGAGACATGGGTTGTTCTTCTAGCTGTGCGTCCCAAATGGCCAGCAGGTCGCCTCAGGAAAACGACAGCACCTACGACCCTCGCCGCCTTCTGTCAGAACTGGTCGAGGTACAGACCGCCCTCATAGCACCGGAAGTGACCGTTCGTCGCCAGGGTACGTCACACTTGTATCCGCGCGTGGGAGTCACGTTCATTGACCTACGATCGCAGGCTGAACGTAACAAGGAACATAGCAAGAGACTTGAGCAAATCGGCACGATATCACATGACTAAACTATGCTTCATCAAATCCTGTTTCCAAGAGTGTGGGTGGTATAATGATTTCTCGATAAGTATGTCAGAAACATATTCCACTCACATACCAAGATACATAAAAAGCCTATAGGTGATTGCCCTGTTAAGGAACAAGTCAAAAACAATTTTTAATTTAACAAATTTATGCATAGTGTTCTCAGAAATAAACTGAAACTGAATGACTGCTAGGTTAATGCTGTTGTGGCTCAAGTTGTAAGCCTGCATCTTCTTAGGCAGAGACAAAGGGATGGTACGTACTGACACTCCATTACTCACCAGTTCTGTGCTACGCTGTTCATCTTAGGACGAACCTTTCATTTTCTACAGCTTACATAAGTCCCGGTTTGGTTATTTGATATTCTACAAGTCATGCCATGATAACACTGCAAAACTCCATGAAAGAAGGCAGAGGGAAAGGGAATGCAAAAACTACTCATCAAAGAGTAGACCTATTCAAACATTTTAGCACGGGACAGATCATAACTGACAGATGCCTTGAAATTCAAGCTGAGATTGAATAGTGCTGCTACTCTTTATTACTGTATGGTATTTTTACAGTATGTCTAAGAGCAATCTGATAACTCAATAGTAATTATACCTTTGATTTTTATAGTTTTTAACTGGTTAGTCTTGTGAACTTTTCTCTGATAACATAGTTTTTAACTTTTGCTTTTCTGTCCCTTATGATCACCAACAAAGAAACATCAAGATCTTTACCTTGTTTATTTCTATTATCTTATGTAGCTTAAATTTTGTAATTATTCTATGATTGTATGTGTTGCACATGTATTGTGGGATAAAAATATTTCTAAAAATTGTTAGAAGATATTTGTTTTAAGAGACTTTGATACCTTACTCTGTAATTCCTTTACTGAACAATTTTCTGGTTCTTTTGATCTGTCTGCATTTGCTCCCCACAAATGCTTGCTGTTAAGCATAGAAATTGCTGGAGTGTCATAGGTTTGGTCACAATTTTTCGTTTGAAGTACCATGTATGATAAAGTAAACAATGTTAGCAAGGTGATCTGTAATTTTATCACTCTAAGAAGTTAACATGTACATAGATAAAAGTAAACTGTGTCTGCTAAGTGTGATGGTATTTGCATGTTATTTCACTTCATTAGAGGTAGTTTTAAGAACATTTTTAAACATTTTTGTGAGTTTGCCACATAATGTGTTCACATTTTCAATTTGTTTTACTCTCCATTCTACTTTGACAACATTGAAACTTTGTGAATTCCATGCACTGTTTAAGTCAGCCTCATTTAAATAACTATGTGAGTCAGTTTTGATTTTATAAATAATTGTTGGTGTATTTTTATTGCATCTTTTCGCACATCACAATTTCTTTCAAATGTTTATGTCCATAAATGTTTTACTTCATTTTCTTTTTATTTGTTCAAGTAGCTTTTTTCGTTAATAAGGTATCTGGGCCTATTCGTTAAATCGTTACTGTAGTAATGTGGAAGCGTCTGAACATAATAAATTGTATTTGATATAATAAAAAAATATGTCAGCATTTCACTAAGCAGATAAACAGTTTGATTCTACTAGGACCTTTAGCTCATTCAATATCGGTGTTTTGATGCAATTAAGCTACAGCTACAAAGACATTCACATTCATGGATGCAAACTATAGGAAGAGTTTAAGAATATATTCCTTTGATGGAACAGTTTATTCTTTCATACATTTTCTGCCTTATGAAAAAAAATCTAAAACTTTTTTTTTATACATTAAAAAAGTGAACATTTCTGTCTCTTGTATATCTCATAATATGGCTTAAACATGCCAGCCAAATTTTAAAATACATTAATTTGAAATCTGAGCTATGATGAATGAAACAAGAAAAATGGAGAGAAGTTCAAGGAAGCTATCATGGATGTGGTGTGACTAAGTATGCATCCTATTGCATAGTTTCAATAACATGTTAGATATCAAGTTCTTACCAAGCTTAGCATGCTGTATATTTGTGAGAAAAAAATACATTTTTTTATGCATTCTCATTAGTTTCACATCAAATAAACTCTACAAACTTGCAAAACACACCCATAGAACAGGAGCAATTTTTGTCACAAATGAGGTAAGTTTTTAAGAACTGCAATAACATTTGTTGCTTGGTTGCAGAATTATGCTTTTGCCCGTTTACAGCCCCATTTACTTTGGCATATTTCTTTGATTACCTGATTAGCATGAAACGCCAAACCTATCTAACCTCACCACTTCAACATATTTTACGATCTGGGGAAGTTGGTGTGATCTTCACCCTCGATCTGCTGACTTTTGTTTCATCTGGAGATACATCAAGCACGCTTATCACACACATCCATGTTGTCATTTCCAGCAAAGCATTTAGCTTCCTACTTCTAGGTGGTTGGTGCAATTCCCCCTGCTTAAAAGAATAGACTTACCAAACACTACATTCTGGCAGCACCCAGGACTGCCCTTAATATGTTGAATTAGGTACAATTTAAAATGATTCAAAATACTGCCAGCAAAGAGAAGAATATAGCATACACTCTTAACAAAAGCTAATGTGCTAATCCACAACTGATAATTCAAACCATCAATTATAAACTCTGCATTGTCATGAGTATGAATAGAAGAGATCTTGTTACTCTGCTAATACATTGCATCCACATGGTTTTTATTGTACAATATAGATTGTATCAACATTGAGCAAAACTCATCATCACTGCTGCATAGACTTGCAGTTTTATTGCATGAGATATAAATAACACTTTCCTATATTTTCCTGAATCAGAGATTCTGCATCAGTTTTGCTTTAGTCAAGAGTTTAAACTATTTTCTTCATATCTATTTTAAACCTTTCATGTTTCCTGTCATTGCAAAGATATTGCTATATCTAACAAGCATAAACTCAATACTAAATGAAATGGGTTATGATGCTGCAGTTGCTTTTGATCCCACCTTTAAACTTTCATCATCGTTAGATTTAGACTTCCACTGCTTCCTGCTTATCCACATCAAGAGCAGTAATGCTGGCAAATGTATTAGGCTGAAGCGAAACAACTTTCTGGAACTTTTACTGTCTCCATGTCGATAAAACTGCCAGCCCAGATAGGTCAGGTACAGATTAAGAGGTAGGGAGTCCACTGCAAAGGTCCAGGTGGTAAGGTCTAGTAAAGGGGCAACCAGGCAAATTCCTGTGGAGACCACGCTGTAGCGCAGAGCCACTCGCTTACACAGTCCAGGATTGACAACAGACATCATGCGATAGCCAGCCCGCGAGTATTCTGGACGTAAGTTCCAGCTTAAAGCATTGAAGTGAGGGAACTGCCATGCATACAGTATACCTGCTAAGATCCATGCTCCTGCAAGTATTTCAGAAAAATCAAACATAAAAAAGGTATTTCTCAGCTCATATAATGAAAATTACAAATTTGTCAAATCTGAAAACTGCTAAATAAGACATAGGTTTGGTGACTTTGCAGGCACCTAAAAAGATTCCACCGTTAAAATTAAATAAAAGCATTTTTCACAGCAACATAAATTTATATAAAGTGAATCATAAAAATAAAGTAAATTTTAAGGGACAAGCAAAGAAAATTCATTACGGGACAGACATGAACGCAACCCATCTGCCTGTATTGTGGCAACTCAGAGGACAGTGCCAAGTAGCCAGATAGCGTACATGTTGCGGAAGTGTTAAAGCCCTCTGTTAAATAACCGCTTGACAAAAAATAGCAGACTAATGAAAAGTTGATAATTTTGTATGACTCATGAATGATGCTATAAATATCCATAGGGCCCTTGTCAGAAAAAACAAGTCCCCTACCCCAAATATGAACCTCTTGAAATGTTGAAGCGAGAGGAAAATTGCTCCTATGTTCCAACAACAATGAAAAATAATCACACAATATAGTACATACCAGTTTCAAGTCCACCTGTGCCAGCAGCCCAGCCCATCATAGGTGGGATGGCCCCCACCACAGATCCCACCCATGTGTTCACAATGCTGATGCGCTTAAGAGGAGTGTAAACCAGAGTGTAAAGAACAAGATTAAAGCCACCAAGTAGAGCTGTCACTCCATTAACTCCAACAGCCAAGATGGACAGACCAGTTGCCCCACATATCACAGCAAATGTAACTGCATGAAGAGGACTGTTCACAGAACAAAAAATACTGTTAGTACCAAAGAAAAAATTCTCTTTGTCTATAATTCAGTTCACCAGAACATCTTTTTTCTGCAGAAAAATTTAACCATTCATCTTCTGGGAGTCTATGTCTATATTTTCCTTTAAATCACCCTGACAACATAAAGGAACACAGGAATATTCCAAGGCTCAAAAGACTAGTGCCTACTCTCCAGTTTAGACTTGATGAAAACTTATTAACCTTATGTGTGTGTGTGTACTCTGACATATATGGACTCTTTCTATTAATTTAAGCTTTAATATGTATTAAATCATCTCCTGTAGAATGAATAATCAGTGTTTAAACAAAAGGACACATCCCAAAATCCATTATAAAGTGCATGAACAAATAACTAAGCAAAGAAAGCCATGTGGACAGAGGTCAGCCACTCATTATTATATTGATTTACACTACAAAAAGCAAAAATGAGAACCTAAAGAAAAGTTGTATCTGAATTTTTATGTACATTTCTTTTAAAAACATACATTATTTTGTTTAATCTGTTTGCATTTAGCACATAATTTCTTTTCAATTAATGCCCCATGACCAAACTTCATGACTATAGCTCTTTGTTATCACTATAACTTGGCTTTCTGAAGGATAAGCTCTTCAGCTCTTGTTGCAGTCTGCATAGTACAGAATCATTCATAAGAGCCTTTGAAATATGTCTGAACAAACAAAGATGATTTGAAGAAAAAGACTGATTTTTAACAGTCTTACCTGATTTGTCCTCGAACAAGAACCCTGTTCTTCGTGCGATTCATTTGTGAGTCATATGGGACTTCAAAGAACTGTAACAATTTCAAGACAAACTTTTAACCAGATGTATTAAACACCTTAATTTCTTAAATGATGTGCCAGTTTAAAGAATATAATCATAGTTAAGCTTTGTAAGCTCTAAAATTTGACTCACTTGGTTGATAGAGTTTGCACAGCAAGATGTCAGTCCAGTCCCAATGGTACAGAGAACAAAGGTCGTCGGTTCAAATGCAGCTGGAGCCATTGCATATCCTGCCATAGTTGTTATGACAACAAGACCTGCCACAAATGCTAGAGCTCAGTTGTGAAGCACAATCTGTAAAGACCTTTCAATGGTTATTTCAAGTTTATTTAAAAACTTCTAAAAATAGCAAGTTGTTTTTCTTGGCAGGCCTGTATCTTCACGTTAGATATGACACTTCTTCAACATAATTTAGTTCTAATTAATAGGAAACTGTTAATGTAATTATTTTTTATGTCTAATGGACTTTTTAACAAATCTAATGTTTTTCTTGCACACAATGTCCCTCACGAACAACTAGAACTGCCGTGTTATGAAAAAATGTGCATCAATGTTGACTTTATTTTGATTAGTCTGCTTCCATTTACAATGTTCTGTCTCTTCAAACAGATTGTTCATGTGCCAAGTGAATTATCATGGTCTTTTTTTATTATTACACTTATGGGTGGGAGATGAATTGGTATTTTACACTGAGCCAGCAACCAAGGCTATATCACGGCAAAGCAGCAAACCCTGTAAACAGATGCCACATGCAGAGAAGGAATAGCGTGCCCAACATGAGATCTGAACCTAGGACAGCCAATCCTCACTGTATTGGTGACAGGCACTAACAGTTGCACCATTGGACCACCTACAGCTACATTTAATATGAATCATGTTATTACTAATGGTTTTTGTGTGATCATATGACAAAAAAATGACCAAACTCTAGCATGGGGGATGCTTGTATCGTGAGGCGCAACTGTACATCTACTCCATCAAATCAATCCTTATGCTCATAAACTCATATCTGAACATGTATTCTTATTACACTAATTCCACATCAAAACAGAAAAACAAGATTAGGAGCTCATGTGTAAACTTAATAAAACTTACTAGTAAGTCGGATTTTGGATAGCCTCAGGTAGTAGTCTGGAAGTTTCCGAAATTCTAGTACCTGCTCCTTCCACTGATGCTCTTCAATGGAGTCAATCCTCTTGGCAGGATTGGTCATGTCTGTCTGTACTACTCCTGAAGTCACACGCAGAGCAGTTGTTGGGACAATCGTGTTGTCTTGGAGCACTGTATGAATTACCTATACCATGTGCATGCAAAGGATCTTGAGTTCATTTACTCCATATCTTATAAAGTTAATATCCTAGAATACCTTTAAAATTAACAATAAACACAATTTCATTTGTGTACCAAATAAGGACAGTAATACCCATATGTATTTTTTGTTATCTGGGAGGAGTGTAGATGATTGTTAAAATGACAAATGACCTGACACTAATTACCTCATTAAACAACTATTTGCACACCCATTCATGTACTCTACATTCATGTACAGGTAGTCCTCGACTTACGACGGGGATCCGTTCTTAACGCGACGTCGTAAACCAAATTTCGACGTAAGTCGGATCATACGTTCATACAGTACTGTACCATAATAACAGTATAGTACTGCAAACACTTAGCCTGTCCAAACACTTATCCTAACACAGTACCCTACATAATTATCAATAAACATAAGTACAATAAAATATTGTAGTACAGTATGTTTAATAATGAAATACTGTACTGTAAGTGCTGTAACAGTAATAAACAGTGTTAGGTTAGGCAGACGTTACCAACACAAGCCTGTCTCATCCACGTTGAACACTTGTTGAGCACAGTAACCACCCTCCTCAATTATCTTAGCCAATGCTTTAGGAAACTCAGTTGCTGCTTTCTCATCAGCACTAGCAGCTTCACCTTGCACTTTAATGTTATGGAAATTGGCACGATCCTTAAACCTCATAAACCAACCCCCACTCGCCACTAATTCTTCACTTTCACTTCCTTCCCCCTTTTCTCTTTTCAACGCCTCAAACAGTCTCCTAGCCTTCTCCTGAATAACCATAAAACTCACAGGGATACGGCGTTGACTTTGGTCTTCCAACCACAGCGCCAATAATCTTTCCATCTCAATAATCAGTCCACTACGTTGCTTTGTTATCACTGTCAAGCGTGTGCGGACGTTTTGCCGACGGACGTTTCGCCGCCGGACGTTTCGGAGCCGGACGTTTTGTCGACTGGACGTTTCGCCGCTGGACGTTTCGGAGTCGGACGTTTTGCCGACCGGCGTTTCGCCGCCGGACGTTTCGCCGCATTATGTCAGAGAGAGAGCGAGAGCTTACTTACTTCTCAAAGAATGAAAGTAACTACTAGATTACACAATAATTCTTTATTTCAAACAAATTTTACACACAGACTTCACAGACAGTTTACTTTGATTGTCACAGATTATGCGCAACAGCTTTGAGAAAAAACATTGATACAATGGCGAGAAATGTGTGAGCGAACGGTTCACATGAGGAGGGATAGTGAGAGAGAGTTCACTGATACATTGATACAATGGCGAGAGAAATGTGTGAGCTAACGTTCACATGAGGAGGGATAGTGAGAGAGAGTTCACTGATACATTGATACAATGGCGAGAGAAATGTGTGAGCTAAGGGGCGTCACACACTTGACTTCGGCTAAAGGTCCCGCGTGAAATGCCGAAATGAAGTGCCCCGCGCCGAAACGTCCGGCGGCGAAAGGCCGGTCGGCAAAACGTCCGACTCCGAAACGTCCGGTGGCGAAACGTCCGGTGGGCAAAACGTCCGGCTCCGAAACGTCCGGCGGCGAAACGTCCGTTGGCGAAAAGTCCGTGTACCACTGTCAATGTAAGTGGGAATGAGTGTCGTAACCACGAAACGACGTAACTCGAGACCGTCGTAACCCGAGGACTACCTGTACCCACTTTCATGTACCCCATTCATGTACCCACAACTCTTCATGTACTAATGATGCAAGACCTCTCGTTCTGACGGAGGTATACAAGTTTAGTTATGCTTACTGGCTTGGCTGCCTATATTACAATAAGAGTGCTTAAAAAGATAAGATGAATAGAAATAAGCTTTTATTAAACAGCCACCAGCATTTTCAAAAGGTTCCAAATGATTCTGTCTCAGAGAACAAAATACAAAGAACAAATTAGAAAATAGTTCACAGCTAAAAAGGAGTTATATTCAAGCATGAAACAAAAGGTCACACAAGCTGTCCAATCAGATTGACTCCTGTGACATCTGGAGCAATTACTTATTTAGAGCTTATGTTTGGGCTTGGGTTTTCCTGATTGATGTTAAGATTTCTTGGATAAACTGTGTCACATATCAGCTTGGTGAAGCAGATGATGCGACATCATATGATTTGCAAAACTCTTTCTTCTGTTTCACAACTTTTGCCACACACACTGGTGGTAAAGGTTGGCTGCCCAGAGTTCATTTCTCGTCTCGGGCACGCTGTTCTTTCTCTGCACGTGGCATTTATTTACAAGGCTGGCTGCCTTGCAGTAATATAGCCTTAGTTGCTGGCATGGCGTAAAAAACCAATCCCGCCCCTGGTGGTAAGAATATAGTTCCTTTGTTAATACTTAAGTTTTTCTCCTGTACGGTCTGTATCTGCCATATTTAGATAACTTAAGTCTCATTAGCGTGCTGATAACATACACCCTTACTGTTAATGTTCCAAGTTTTCTAGAAATTGAAGTAATAATAGTTGCAAGACATGAAAGCTATTCTTTGGTGTAATACAAAGTCAGTTCATGTTTCTCTCTCACACACAAAGTCAAAAGGGGAGAGAGAGAGAAATAGAGCTATGCACAGTACAAGAAGATCAAGGCTCTGGTTCAAGAAAGAGATAAGTTTCTAAAGACCTTTTGAAAGAAGAGTTGTTTTTTTGTAAATACGGAGGGGCAACTAGTGTAGTACAGATGGGGAGGTCCTTAATTACAAAGTAATCCATAACACAAACGCGTGTATCTTCTAGAAATACTTTCATGCGCTTCTTGTGTCTATCAGTAAGCATTTGTTTCTTCAAAACCCTTTTGCCCATTGATGAAAGATTCAAGGATACTCCGCAGGCAGCACATTGTGCACAATGTTTATCTTTAGAATCTTTTATCAACCAGTCTTTATATTTTTCTTCCTTTAGCCAGTTCTCCTGAAAAGAACACTTTCCCGGCATTTGTTGAATCATCAAAAAAGACAAAGAAATGTGGTCATCTGTCAAGACTAAAATCTTGCGAAACGTAAGTTCTGGTCGCGAACGCGACTTGGCAGTCGTGTGATTAAAATAGCGGCAAGGAAGAATTGTCTGTATTTTACGCCAAAGTTGACTCCGAAAATAAATTTGTGGATTTATAAGAGGCATGAAAAATAAATCTGTGGTAATATTTTATCGATATAAGGACTTGTAAGGGTCACAGAGAAAATGTAAGGACGTGTGTGAGGAATTGTAAGGACCACATGGAAAATATAAGGACTTATAAGGCCTCACGGTGAAAATTCTCTACGTAAGGATAGGTAAGGACCCTGCTAACTTTGAAACATTAGGAAAAATGTACACAACTATGATCTACAACACTACATACGATGAACATTTGAGTGGTTCCTATAGTTCACCATGATCAGTAAAAAAGAATAAAAGCAAAGACAGATTAAAAAAAAATAACAAATTCTCCTTCCTACTCACTTGTTCAGAGGGAGGAATATGAACACTGAAGACTTCATTCCGCTTTGGGATGAACAGAGTAAGACCGCTGGCTATGCTACCTGCTTTTACATTCACTATCTGTTCTGCATGCTTGAAATGTAAAGATATTGGTTCAGAGTCTGCAATATCAACAGTCTGTACTGACACATCTGGACGTAAAGTTGAGGTATTGGTTGCTGAAATCTGTTCTGAAACGACATCCCCATTGATAAAATCTTGAGACACTGGCTTAGTTCCTTTAGATGCTGCCGCTGCTTTTAGGGCATACTGAAAAGTAAATTCAGAAACAATGTGAATGTCACACTGTCAATATTTAACCTAAATGTTCGGGTCATGAATAAATAAAGGTAAATCATTATTTACTCATAGATATCATGCTGTCATGAAACTATTTTTGCCGATGTTTTGTAATTATGTAACGTATGCGTACTCAAATTTTAATAAAACAAAATCATATCCATTTTAATTTTACTGTTGAAATGCCAATGTCGGATCACAAACATATTAATAAAAACATTTCTTATTATATTTGCGCAATAATAATAATCACCCTTCTGCAATAAGTAGACGGTGGATCGTTGAGGTACAACGGCTTGGCTAAAGTGGGAGGAAGCTGCCCAGGCACCTTGCACACACGGCTCAAGGTGAAACACACACGATATGTATTCATATTGTCAGTTTAAAAGCGACGCTAAATTTATTTTATGAACTATCCCTTATTCATAATGGTGCGAATTTCTAGCCATTGTAGAACAAAATGTCAGTTAAAGAAATGTAATTTTACAATGTCAGTCACGTCGTCCACACACGATCATACACCGGAAGTTGAGTGCGCCGGTAGCTACCGTACGGACGGTGACAACACACATTTTGTACCCACATATTTTACCCAAGTAAAACAAATATTTCATAATACGGAAACAAGTGTACAAACTTGGTACGATTTTCGTTTATTTTAAAGAACATTTAGAATGATAACTATCGATAACTGATAAAGTTTAAGGGATATCTCAGGATAGGATCTCTTAGTCTTACACACATGTGGTGGATAATTTTCCCGAGGGTAAAGGAACTTTAATCAAAGAGCAGATAATCACCGACGTGTATAATGCAAGTCTGGGATAATCACCCTTAGTTTGGAGAGGGTTGTAGACCATGGACGTGTATTTAAGGGGATAAAAGTTCGTGGTTATAGACGTTCTGTCAGTGACATTCTTTTTCACGATATTGTTAATTTGTATCTTTCACGTTGTGGGTTCAGTAATATTAGGTGCAAGAAACTGAGGTGCTTTAGGTGCCTGGTTATGGGTAAAGATGGATCACGTTTCGTCAACAAAGAAGTTTTTCAACGCATTAACTTTTTATACCAGGTGAGATCCCATAGAATGACAGAGACCTAATGCATTCAATATAATACATTACAAAATTGTTTGAACCTAGTAGATGTTAACTACTTCTATATTTATGTCTCGTCGATTCTTGAACCCGTGTACCAGGGCTTCTGCTAAGGCTAAATTCTTTGGGGTCCCAGGAACCCTTCAGATTTTTAAGGGGTCCCTGTTCTTCGCCCAAATTTGAAGGGGACCCCATTGACGAAAATTGAAGGGGTCCTCCGAACTTTTAATGCGTACTGTACGCAATGTTTTGCGTAAGCAGAAGCCCTGAAATATTTCATTTACTATATCGTTTCCTTAGATCCTGTTATAGCTCAGATTTGATATAGGAAATTCAGCAGTAGGGAGCGCATTCAGCTTACACCGCAGTACCAATGGATATTATTCAGTCTTTTCCAAACGAGGACTAATCTAGGACGTGTATAGGATATTATGGACTTATGGACTTCAGGGTTATGAAAAATTATGGTAAAGTAGGCCTATGTGCTTTACCATTTGTTGACATTTATTTACACATGATGATACGCTTGCAGTCAGTAAACAGTAAATCTAAATATTGTAAGTGTCAAGTTTCATTTTCTGAGAACTACCTTGAAAAACACTTCATTATTTATTAATATACAGTCGAACCTTGATAAGTTGAGCTCAAAGGGACCCGAAAAAAATTCGACTTACGGAGTTTGCGTTAGGGAAAATTGCGTAATAGGTGCAGGTATTTGGCCGGGAACTAACAATTTGATATAAGGAGGGTTTCGACTTAGGGTGGAGTCAAAGCAGAGGATTCTGACATAGTTTTATTGCTTTATTAAGTTTTATTTCTTTATTATTCTACAAGTAACCTTAGCGTATAGCAAGGAAAATTGGATATGAAAAGTAGATCTTTCTTTCATGTATTTTTTTTAAATGAATGTTCACATCAAGACTCCAATGTTCACATTTATTTACATCTTCAAAGTTTAAAAATATCTCTTACAATTACCATATTCTGGGATGTATTATCACATTTTTCAGCTAAGTGTGATTACCACTAGTTAAATGCCAATGAAAATGAAAAATAGTAATATATGTGATAGTATATTCTTTTGCTTTTTTTTAACTGCTAAGAAAGGCATGATTAGTATGAGCACATCACAGAAAAAATCCTTATTTGCATCATGCTACCAATTGCAAAGCAGTGGCACACAAACATATTGCAAGTGAAACAAAAATACAGTTTCAGTCTGGTGATTTTTTTGGAAGTGTTTGTTCTTTGATATTCGTAAATGTAGAATGTGGATTCCGAATCCAGTATCACAGACCGTTGATACATAAATTAGTTTTGGTAGCCACTACACTCATGAAGTCTTGTTCCTGTTTTGAAGACATCACTTGCATAAATAAGGTCCATGTTGGTCATGGAGTGTGTAGACATTTGCAGTACATATGTCACGGGATAATTCCTATTCAGTGATGGTTTTATTATGTCAGTTTGCTTTTGGTAGATTTTTGCAGTCAATGATTAAAAGTAGTCATGCATGTGTTGTATGTGGTATTGAAAAGACACTGCAAAAAAGTTAGTTGTGAATATGTAGAAAAATGACAAGATGAGGTTATATATTTATTTATCTTTGACTTAATTTTATTTTTCAGGCAGCACATTTTGCCCTGGTTCAGACACCAAGCCAGCCTCAGTTGTGCTGCTTTTACATTAACACTTTACGTACAGTGGCAGAAAAACATGTTATTAGACTGTAAGTATCCTTGGCCATAAAGAATCTTTATTCCTTTCAATTTTATTGATTGAAAAAAATGTGGATCAGAGATTGATTATAGTTTATTTTTACCAAGAGATGTACAACACTCTTGAACGTTATGATGTAAAAAAGTCTACTCACACCGAAATTTCACATTAACTACACTGTGGTAATACATCACACTTTCTGGTATATCAAAGTAACTATTTTTTATATTTTCCATCAACAGACATCCAGAAATGAAAAGAACTATATGCAAGAAATGTTGCATCTTACTGCTGCCAGGTATCACAGCAACAGTGAGAAGTAAAAGTAAGTTATGTCAAAGAATAATGAAACTTTAAATAAAAACATGGCTAGCATCATATACAGCTTTTGTTTTTTTTTTTTTTTTGTCGTTCGCCTCTTTTATCACACTTGGAGACCAGCTCTTGATATGAAATTGGTGGTCTTCTGTAGTCTCCACTGGCCCGTACAGCTTGTTGTAAGGTGACCAGACGTTTCGGGGGCGAAAGCGGGACACGTGCCGATGATGGTGTCGTCACCGTCAAAAAACGCGGAAAAAAGTGATTTTTAAAGACAAGCGGGACATTTGATGCACTTGCCAGAAAGCCAGAAAGCGGGACATTGGGCGTCCCGCCCGATATTCAGGCGGGACACGAGGTCAAAAGCGGGACTGTCCCGCCTAAAGCGGGACGTCTGGTCACCTTAGCTTGTTGTGCAGGGTCTCCGACTGTGGACACATCTCTTCCCTCAGGGTACGGAGGTTCCTACAGTCCTGTAGGATGCTATTTTTGTTTTAATTGCATATATGTGCATTTGTATGTAGATGAGAAAAATTATGAAGGGGTGCAGAGTAAAATAGATTAATAGGACATTATCACTTTTTGAAATAGACCCTCACACTAGAGCTTAAATGCTCTTGCCATGAAAGCGACCTGTCCTTTAAAATAACTGCTTTATGATGAAGTAGAAAAAGTTCAGTGCCAACTACATTCTGAATATATATATATTTTTTAATTACAGAAAAGGGAGAGAAGTGTACCTTGGTGTCCTGCCTAGAATGTGGAAATGTCAAACGTTTTCCATGGAGAAAGACCCACCAACTATGGATTGAAAAACCTGATGCTTGGCTGCCCTCTTAGACCAGAAATAATTTTAAGATGTTGGACATACATTTAGTGTCTTGAAGGAAGCTAAGTAAAAATAGACCATTTTACTTGGTTGGGTCAAGTTTAATTGATACCTAATCTGTTCTTACAGAAGACAGAGCTGGTACTTCAGAGGAATGAAACTATGTGCGTTTGCACAAAACTAGGGTGTAAATAATGTTTGGTGTGTATGATTGATTTGCAGATGATTGTATGTAAATTACATGGTTTTGGCCTTTCCTTTGTAAATAGCCTTTTTGTCAGTTTGCACACTGTTTGGACCTGTTTGATTCACCCAGAAGTGCTTAGCTTTTTTCTTGCCCATATCCTAAACATCATTTATTCTGGAACAGGTGTTTGTTTATTCTTATGTACATGAACATGAGAGTAGCAGGTTGCTGTGTCAGTTTTAAGGGCACTTTTGGCAGATGGGATATAAGTATGCTGATACTTGTTCCATTTTTGTACGGTTGACTGTCGGTTTATTTGTAATCTTTTGTTCAATGTCTACACATGGAATTTATTACTCGCATCTGGTGGGAAAAACATAACAGCCACATTCATATAGTTTGATTTTTAATTGCATTTGTGGTTCATCCATCTCTGCATGCCACATAGCGGCTAAATCGTGCAATATTAATAAATGGAGTGTTAAGAATTTGATATACTTTATTGACACTAATAGCAGTAGGAGAGAGTGCAGTGGCTTCATATACACAAAGCTTCAATTCTTAGATTGTATATTTATATAGAAAGCATACATCTATACAAAAGATAAAAATGTTGCTGTGTAACAAAACATGTTTGGAACCAGCCCAAAAAAAGTTTTAAATACCATTTTAATTCTGATATTACAAAAAATTAAAGCCATTTATACACAACCAGCATCCCTGATTTTAAATAAAAAATATTTTAAATATTCACAAAGTTTGGAACAGATTTCTTTATGGAACATTCTAAGACCTATACAGTATAAACTAAGCATACAACTATCATCTCAGTACAAGGGATGTTCACTTCCACTCAAACTTAGCAATAAAAGAACTTGAAATATTTTTTAAACATTTTTCTTTTATTCTTCAACTCTTTTTTAAAACTTTTTCAGCATAGTCGGCACCAATTGCAAGACATTTTTCAGCCCTATGGATTCATTTTTGAAAACACTTCAAAAATGCCAATTCTGGCATCAATTTCAGCTGTTCCCTTACTCCAGCAATGAGTTCCTCTTGAGTTTCAAAGCTCACTCCATGCAGGAGTTCTTTCAGCTTTTGGAATAACCAAAAATCACATGGGGCAAGGTCTAGTGAGTCAGAAGGAAGCTTCAAAACCTTGACACCCAATTACATAAGAAACTCCAATGGATCACTCAGTGGAGCATACATCGACTTGCTTCTCCTCTCCATCCTGGGAAAACTCGGAGGGGAAAAAATAAAAAAAAAATGTGGAAACACCCTGAAGAATCACTAGGAAGTCTGCATGCTTGTGAAATACTGAAATCTGGGTGAAAGTGGAATAACCCTTGTACATGCTAAACTATGACAATGCATGCATGGTTATAATGTTGATATTCAATAACCTGAAAAAGAATTGAAATATCTTTTAAACCAAGTCTGTCTAAAGTTGTTAATGCAAATAGAATATATAGATGTTCACATAAATAATAAATTTCCTGCCTTAGCCAAACAAACCTAGTGATAGTATTCAGGTTCATCAAACAGATAAACACCTTTTTTCATAGGTTACAGTCCTTCCTCAAAGACCAATTATTAAATACTAAAAAAATTTAGAGAGCTACAGAAAAATTAATCTCAGAACGGTAGGAAAAAAATATTAAGTTAATAAAGCCCACATGGATAAAAAATTTAAAAATCAGGGGTAAAAAACCCATGGGATTCTGGGAGGAGAAAAATAGGTAGCTGATCCAAACTGAGGGTTCAAAAGTTTACCCCGTCAATCACATACGCTCCCTCCTGGCCTCTCTCTTCTCTCTCTCACACAGTCAAAACCAGCTGATAAAATTAGAAAAAACAAGGATAAGCACAGACAATCAGCAGTCAGCAAATTCACAGTTCCACTAGAGTTTCTTCCACCTTCAAGCCATCCAGAATGGCTTGAGCTCAAAAGCTTCAATAATTCTGCTTGGACACTGTGATCCGCCAATTGTTGTTTCTTCTGACTTAAAGATGAATCACTCTCTCAGTTTCACAACAGTTTAACCTAGAATGATGACAAAAATGAGCAATAGTTGTAAAGAAAAACTTAGTTTGATGTATCATTATGAAGGCACATGAATACATACCTGAAAATGCTGCATACAATTATTTTGCAGGCAAAGCAAGGGTGAGACTTTTGTGCACAAATGACAGTCATTTGTTCTGCAAACTATGGACAGTATTGCTTGACTCCATATATTATGGCATTGACACTGGTCAGGCACAAGCCCATTTATTACAGAATCTAGCGTGTAAAGGTCATATACAAGTAAACCTTATGCCACCTAAAGTACACATACATCAAAGACCTGAGACATAACAATGAGGTGAAATTGACAAATGTTAGATTTAAGAGGGTAAAAAGGATCAAAATATGAACAGACTATGCAGTAAAGGTAATGCGATGCTTCCTCAATTAGTCATCACAAGTTTCAAACAGTGAAATAAATGAGCAATATGGAAAAGATTACAAAATGAATTTCCTCAACCCCATAAATATTTTTTTCTGATTTTTATTGCTTTAATGCTTGGGAATGAAAAAGCCGCAGAACAAATGTGAAAAGTCATAAGCTGTGATAAAGTGTGACTGAGAGAGTGAAACACTTCATTCAAATGTCAATCTTAGCCAAATATTCTGGAAAAGAAAGCAAATGGATCGTTATTATTATAAATTATTTACTCTATTTTAATAGTTATATTGTTACTTTAAACAAGTTCCCTATTATAAAGAAAATTCAGATACAAATGACAGAAACTTATATGAATTATGTGATTGTCCTCAGAGTAATAACATTCAAACCCATTAGTGATGGGATAAAAGTGGGAGAATTTTGTTAACCTATGAAAAATTACTTTTTTAATATTTCATGTCAAAGTACATAACAGCAATACAAAATAACAGTAACAAAGTTAGTTTAGTTTAGTTCTTGTTTTCCTCAAGGAGCATGGACCGCACTGCTATGGTTTCTGTAACAGCTGGGTTTTTTTTCTTGTTTTTATTTTTTATTTTTACATGAGTAGGTTGTTAGCCTAAAGCGAAACCCCCAACATGGAGGGCCAGGGTGCAACATTTTAGTCTGGCCTCCCCCTGACAGACCTGTTCGGCTTGGTTAGACCTGCCAGGAGCACAAGGCTCCTGCCAACATAGCTGTGGATTGACAAGGTGTACAAGTCACCACACCACTACTAAGTAAGTTGCACCAACTAGTGGTGGCACAGTAACAAAGCTCCCACAAAAATAAGGACCCCCCCCACCAAAAAACAAAACAAAAACAAGACAAAACCACACACACACTTTTTAACCCCCTTTCCTCAATTCTTCTAAATTTTCACAGATAAAAGTATCGTTACATGAGGTAAACTCAGGAAAAATTTACTACATAAATGATTTGCTATGCCATGATAAAGACTAACCAGAATGCATCTTTTATTTTGTTACACTTTTTTTGGTTTCTGTCTACATATTTTACAATTTAATTTTTTTTTTAAATTCAGGGATGAGCATACTTACTAATCCTTGGGTATAAACTTCAGCGAAGAACTGAATATTCAGAAGCGTGACATTCCCTTCTTTGGCCCATCATTTATAAATTCATGACCTAGGCCATTACCACATTTTCCACATGAAACCTGAAAAGTGGTTACATATTAGGAATAAATGCTCATGTGGCTACATGGCTACACATTATTCACAGTAAATTATAAATTGATCACAAAAAAGCTGTAAATAGTTATGAGAGAACTACACAGACTACCTTAAATGCTCTGTCTGATTCTGGCCGTTTGCTGATACTGTCTGGATGTATGGTTTCTGTGAAGGCTGGCCATGGAGACGAGTGTGCATACTTGCTTTTACTGTGAAACAGCTCGTAGCCACATTGAGAACATACATATATACCTGATCATAGACAGGAAAAAACCTCACTAGATTAATGATGAATTTTTTTTAACCCACTTAAGCAAAATCTATAAAAATCTTATTAAAATGCAAAAAATAAAAATAACTTAAACTCGTGTACATGTATTTAAAACTTACGGGTAAATGACATAATAATTAAAGTTAAAAATGTGTTAACTTAGGTCTCAGAAGAAGTTTCAAAATTGTGGTATATCTGTTTACTAATCAGCCACGGCTCTGTTAATACTATCTGCTTTGAGTACAATATTATTTTAAAGTTTCTATCAGAAATTATATTCAATTCCACTTAGTAATGCCATACTATTTCATATTTGTATATTTATCAATCGTCTTCGTACACTTTCCTCCATTCTTTAAAAAAAAAAATTCTTACCGTTCTCAAAATTATCTCTATAACGTTCACCTGAAAACCATCCACAAAAAGACATTTCTTGTTAATGTTTATGCGGTAACTAGTACGTAAACAATTCTTCTAAAAGCTTCTTATGGAACTTAGGAAAAGCCACTATTATTTGGCAGATCTTATAGAAATTCCGTGTTTCGTCTGTTCTTTCGAAGCCCCGTTTCCGTCTGCAGGTAAGCTGGGCAATACCTACTTCCGGTTGCGTTCATCAGAATAGCAGTAGACTTCTGTGTCCCCTCATTACGACTCTTATTAATGTATTTTAGATCCGAGCCTTTATTTTTCATTAAAGCTATAAAACAGATCTTTGAATTTTTGAATGTCTCCTCCAGAGTTCTTAAAGCCATTTAGATTCGGCTCATATTTAATGTTGGAAGTTGGAAGTGAAAAATAGAATATCCGTTATTAGTGTTACAACTTTTAGTCTATAATTGTGACATGCAGAATAATCTCGTGTTAAAAAAATATCCTCTGTATATTTTCATGTAGGAACTTTAATCTCGGATCTTTTGCAGTCGAATAAGAGGACTTATTGGAACTTTGTAAGACCTGCATCAAGGAAAAAGTGTGGAAAAAATTCGTGCACTTGATGAGATCATGGACGTAGATAGGTTCATGATGAGATGTACATGTAGTCACTTCAGTTGCTTTTGCCACGACTGTGTTTTAAAACTTTTAATATCATGATTAGCAATCGCGTTTGGCAAATTTTGCAAGACAATTAAGATCGAATCCATTACATAGAAAAAGGTGATCCAACACGTAAAAATGCAGAAAATGATATTACTAATTATACATCAGAAAAAGAATTTTGCAAAAGCTTAAAAAGTTGAAGTACCAATTAAGAAGAAAGAGTATATAATATATATGAGATCTTGGATATAGATCAGAATCACTTTTTCAGGTGACAGTAATTTAAGTGGTCCTGAAAGCACTTTAACATTTTTAATAGACAGAGGACTTGTGAACCTGTATAAAATATACAGCTTTTGTTTGAAGATCTTGAGAGCCATGTTTAATGGATGTACTTCGATCTCTTTTACTTTCAGGAATGTACGTTCTACGTATATAGTTGCATCTCGATCCGTGAACTGTTGAACAGCATTTTTATATTCTAAGACCAATGCGATAACAAATTAAAATATCCTTATATAATACCCAGTTCATTAACGTCATGCAGCTCCACAACTGCCGCTAATATAAAATGATGCAACCACCCAACTCTCTCCTAATTAATGTATTCTGTTCACTACAGGCAGCTCATTAACAGCAGACAGCATGACGCCCCATCCCGAACTTCTCTGGTAACACTGGATGGTATCTGAACCTTACTCCCCTCTGTTTAATAGGATCGACCCATAGCGTACTACCGGAAGTTCTACCAATGAGCTTTTCGTTGCTGTGGTAAATCAACATGGCGGGGATAAATCGAATAGGATCTCCAATGGATCTCTGTGACGAAGGACTTGACGAAGCTCCTGAACAAGTGGAAAAAAGAAAGCGCGAATTAACAGCTAAACAAACATCCAAATCCCGTATCCTTTTATAAAGTAATAACTTATTTCAAACAAGCTCAATTAAGGTTTTAAAAATGTTTTAATATATTTTTTTAAAGTCACGTTAAATACATGTACATCGAGTGCGTTTTATTAGTGGTGAAGGGATTTGTCGATTTTTCAGTATTTGTAAAGAAGCTCATAGAGGAAAACTTGAAAGGATGGACTGTAGAAAGTATAAAGATCATGTGGTATGTTTTTTTTAAAAATTACGATAACAATAATTTCGATATTGCCCCCCTCACCCATAATTTCTATATTTATTTATTGTAGTTCTTGTATGCATGTGGATTACGAAGAAAAAGTGTAATAGGGGGAAGATATGGTGGGGGTGGGTGAGTAGAGGAAAGACATATTCAGAAAATTTCCATGTCCTTTTGAACATATATTATCTGATTCTTGACTTTTTAAACAGCATTTTTCATTGGTTCCATAGAAGATGTAAACCAGAAAATTGGAAAACTTGAACGAAGACTACAAAACCACACACAGTTGGTAGTGGAAAGCCGAGCATCAGAACAGGAATATCTACCAGAGTTTGCACCTAGCAGTGCTCGCAGTAATTACAGTTATCATCAAAGAGGTATAAAAAGTCCAGAGATCAGTATATATGATTTATAGATGGGACCAGAGGTGCCCTTTTGGGTTGGTAACCAGGGCCACCGCCCCAGGCCCTGCACCTGAGGGGGGCCCCACAATAGGAGATTCTTGTGATACGGTATATAGCCTACACTTAGAGCTCTTGGCCCCATATATGATCGACACTCACCCAGAGCTCTGCAGGGCTTCCTCTGGATGGGACTATGAATAATTAAACTATTGTTAGCTCATGTTATGCAAAAGATCCAGAATAAAGTGAGCTGCTGCATCTGGAAACTGACATTTTAGATATGTTTATATCAACATGATGTATACAAATTAGTGCTATCATTTTAAAATGAAGATATGTAGATATACTATTAAAACTTAATTGATTTTTTTTGAATGTAGATTTTGTGTATTTTGATCTTACTTTTTATGTCATCAGCATCAACTTATATCTAGTGCCAATAGTGGAAGAGATTTTCATTTATAGGAGCTAATGTGGGTTGTCCATTTTAAACTTTCTTATTCAGTCTCTATCTGTCGCCTTGTCTTAAGTGAAAATTATTTGGGTTGAAATGTGTTCAGTCTGTTTGTTCATAGCAGGAATACTCAGGAAAACAATTAAGGGTCATTGAACAAAATAATTTATTTTCAGAGAAAGAAAAGAAGGACATACAGAGATTTGCTGGATTCTTTGCCTTCAAATCAAGTGAGTGTTAGCTTAAGTGTATCTAGATAATTTTTATAAATAGCATCCTTTGATCTTGAAGGGTAGTATGATGAAATCAGTGTGTCATCACAAAATGCCCAAAGAGCATACTGTAAGTTTTAAAAGAGAATATTCTGTTTTCTTTGATGCCAGCCACACGTTCGCACACGTTCGCACATGAGCATACATGAGCAAAACTAATCACCATCTCCTGTGGATTTTATTTGTTGAACATCCTGTCTACATAATTGTGTTCAGTGTCATCCTTTCCTCGTAAAGGTTCTTTGTGCACTTGGAAAAAGTAATAGTGTAGTAGCTGACCCCGGTGTAGATTACCTTGTATTTGCATCTAAACACCTGATAACAGTAAGTTGAGCTGTATTCTTAATAATTGCTTGACAGGTCGAGATTTGAACTTCAAGTTGAAATCCTTCAGATTTAGACATTATTAATAAAACTGTTTGATGTTTTGGTCACATATATTGCCCATGTTGCTTGGTGCTTTGTTTGGATAGTGCTACTGCTGTTTGATATTTCAATCAGATGTTGCTAATCTGTTGGATGCTTGATGCCATGGATGTTTGTATAACTTACTTAGAGACTTTAAATATGATATTTGTTTTTGATGCTACTCCCAAGAGACTTTAATTTATTCTGCCACCCCTCATCTGGAATGGAGCTGCTTGATTTTGCATAGTCATTTTGTAGTAATTGTATTTGGTACACCCCTTTCAAAGGGACCTATAGTCTTGCATAGGATAACACCTGTTGATTAAAAATAAGGAAGATAAGGAAAATTATAAGTTTATTAGTTCAGTTGTGCTGAGCATAACATTCATGGAAACTCCACCAGTGCTTTGTTGAGCACATTAACATTACTATGTAAACAGTCCATCACCTGTGAATTTCAAAGACCACCAAAAAAAAAAGAGATTTAAACATTCCCCTTACTTATTTATTACACCTTTCACACACAATTCTTTCATTAGATGCCACGTACAGAGGCTTTGCTCAATAATGGTCAGTTCCTGACCGGTGGTAAAGTGGGAGAGATTTGTAAGTTGTCTGATACTTTTTTTTTTTGTTCTCAGCATTTTTTCCAAAAGTGAGCACAAGAGTAAAAAACATATCAAAAATAAGTAAAGAGACTGGGAAAGAAACAACAGTAAGTAAACTATGAAACAGCTTCTCACTATAAAATAGATACTGCCATTATAAGCATTTGTGGCACTATAAATGTATCTTCAACATGAACATTTGAACAATATATGCTTCTATCTTTATTTTATGCCAAATACCTTAAGATCTTGTGTTTTAATTTCCTCTGACACATTGACACTTAATGATAGATATTTCATTTTTAAAGATGTAACAAAGTATTTTTTACAATGCTTCAGTAGAGACATTTTAGTTGTCTTGAAGTTAAAGAATCAGCAGAAATAGTTTCAAATTTAGGTTTTAGATTATAAGCTTACAGAATCAAACTGATGTCAATAACAAACTAAACTAATTAAAAGTGATGGTATCAGTTAAAGAATACTTATATCATTTCATTATCGCTAGTTGATTTGTTTTTGTTCTCACCTTTTTTAAAACTTTTAGGTCCATTTGAAGAAGGAGAAAGATGCTGGGAAACCCAAATTTGCTGAGGTAACATTTAAGAAATATTTGCTAGGTATCCATAAACAAACTGTCTCGGTCTTTTTTTCTCTTTCCTTTTTTATATCTGAAACAAAAGTACTTTTTCTGTTACAGTTTTGGAGTCTTGTATTGTTAATGTACTTTTTACAGCTTCATCAGTTTCCTGGGTATGACCCCAATAAATTGACTCCATTACCTGGTCACCTAACATCTGAGGAGATACTGAATGTTGTTGTACAAGCTTCAGTAAGAATAGATAAGATGGTGAGTTGGAGACCGACACGTCATTTGAAACAAAAATTGTTTTGAATGATTTAACTTTTGAATTGTTAAATAGCTCCTACTTAAACAGCAAAATTCTTAATTATTCCTTTTTATAAACTAGCTTATCATTCTTTATTTCAAATCCCATTTCTAAACATAAGTAAATATGCAAGTGTTTGTGTGAGGGATTTGGGGTTAGGAGATGCATATTTGACTGTGTGTGAGTTAGGGTACATCATGTGCCTAATTGCCCACACATTCATGTGTTTATGTTCCCCCACCACCAGCACACACACATCATCATCAGTGTATGGAATATACATATACCAAGAATGAATAATGAGTGTGTGAATTAATAATTGAGCAACATAAATTTTGTCCTCTTACAAAAACCTGCTTTGAAAGAGAGATAAACTGCAGGAAAGAAGAAAATATAAAGCACAAATAAAGAAAGACATGAAAATGAAGGAAAGAATAAAGACAGAAAGAGTATTAAATGCAATGAGGTCCAGATCTAATTTTTAACTTTATCTTTGAAAATCTTCATTACAGCACTCATATCGACCAGAATTTCAGCGCCTATTGTTCTCAACAGCTTCTCAAGCTATTCTGCAAGTAGGTCATCTTAACTGTATTATCTTTTGATATTTGCTTATCAGCTTTTGCTGAACAGCAACTGGAAATTTTTTGATTTTATGATAGGTATCTTGGCAAGTCATTTAAAAAAATTTTCCTGTAGAGTGGTATCTGTATGTATGATATAAAGAGTTCATTATTTACAATGTTAAAATTCCTGTAAAATGATAGTCATCTTTGTGCATAAGAAGTTATATCTGTTACTATTTTTATATCTTTCACATGCAAACAGTATTGGTGTCAAACTTTTTTTAAAAAATAAATAAGAAAGTTACATCTTTTTTTGTTTCCTTGCTATAAACAAATGGATTACAGACACAAATATGATAGAATAGGTTTTGCTTGACAAGAAACATTTTGCACTGTAGTCAAGGGAGATGTATTATTTTTAAAGTTGTAGAAATTAATTGAAGTTTGCTGAGCCCTGCTTCATGCAGCTTTTGGACTTTGTTTACGCAGGACACATTTTGGTATTTCTTCTTGGAGAAGTTTCAGAAAAGTCCTACTGAACAGCAAAATCTTTTTAATCGTGTGGCTCACAATTATGTGAGTCTTCTCTTTGATGCAAACAATCCCTACTTCAGGGACACTTTTTTGAAGGTATGTCAGTTTCATGAAACATAAATAAGTGAGCTTAGCATTATTTGTAGGCAACTTAAAGTGGACTTACAATAAAACAATTTGCAAATGCTAAAATGTTAATCAAATCTACCTATCATTAGTGTGTAACTGTTGATTATTTATTTATTAAAAAGTACTAATTGGCTTAATGTCACATCAAGCATTATATCATTAGAACACTGTAAAGAGGCTGCAGCTCATCTGAGAGCAGGGAACATTAAGGGTGGGCTAATTAGGGGCTTCTCGAGTGACACATATACTACAATGATACCAAATGTCTCTTCCTCTTTCCACACATCATGAGAATTTGTTGCTGGAAGGGAAGTATCTGTAGGGCATGGGATAAATCATTTTGCATTTTAAACGAGTTAAAAAACCTAATTCATTCATTTGAAATCAGAGTTTTACTTTGATAAAACATAAACAATGAAACAACTTTCTAAACAAAAGAAATTCTACACAAAAGGGTGAATGGGGGGTGGGGGCATGGTGTGGAAGGTGAAAGCTAGGACATAGTATTAATGTTTAGGATGTACAAGGCCAGGAGATATTTTGGAATCTCACAATGTTTTTCACTTAGAACTTGAACCACTTATAGAACCTATTCATAGTGCAAGTGGTTCAAGTTCTAAGTGAAAAACATTGTAAATTGTAAACATATTTTCTTTGGTCCTTAAGGTTGTGTTTCAATTATTAAAAATATAGAAATATAGGTCAATAATGATATATTTGCAATATATTTACTTGTATAAGCAGTTTAGATAGTTATCAACTAAATATATTGTTTTACTTGCAGCAATATCCAACATTGATATCACAAGCAGTTTATGCCACATTTTGCCACTGCTTTCCAGACTCCTACACACAGTTTGGAGAAAAATTTAAAGATGAAATTGTCTTCCTAGTGTTTAGCTGGATAACAGGCAAGAAATTCAGATTTTGTAGCCTTTTTGTGATTTTTTTTAAGCTACAGACCTTTTAATATTGAGTTTTTACATCTGTAGCATATATTCTACATTTCTATTTGAAAGAGTTTTGTAATTGGTGTCCTATATTTGTGAACATTCCTTCACTTTTTTGGTTTGGTGCTAGATTTGCATGAATAAGCATCATTCCTGCTGAAAAGGGAAGGAAGGCAAAATGATTCAAGGCATAAAGAACAACACAGAATTAGGTGTTTTAACATTTTATGTCCACCTTTGTTAATATTTTTACATTACTAGTACTATCCTCATAAAGAATCAAAAATTAGTTGTTGTGGTCTAATCAGAGGAAATTGGCTTCTTAACTTGACTATGATAATCTACTTATACATACTTTCCTATTGCAGGAATCCATCCTCCTCCTCGTTGTTGGATGGAATGGAATTTTGAAAAACTGGAACCACGTAATATCAGGACAAAGGCAGAGATAATGAACCGAAGCAAAAAGAAAAGTAACCTGAATAAAACGCAACATATCACTTGATGTTTGCAATTAGTAATTGCCTTTTTTTCTGTAAAGGAATAAAAAGTGTTGTTTTAACTTAAAGGAACAGGCAAGTAAAATAGCAATTCTGGCTTAAACAATTGTTCCTGACATTCTGAACCATTTCTACTGAAAATTCTGGGTTTCAAATGAATCATATACTTATAATCATGTCTAAAGTACATTTTGTGGATCAGTTTTTGATGATCACCATGTTTTTATTTTCTTTCTTAAAGGAAAAAAAAAACTGACCCTAATTTATGATATAGGAAGCACAATTTTGACAAGAAAGGTATCCTCTTCTTCACTTCACTCTTTCTCTGTACTTGAGTTTGAAATTGTATGTCAAAAATCCCAGATCATCATGCCAGAGTTTTGATGACCTTATTTAGCAAACTGAAAGTGAGGTCTCACACTGAGAGAGTTCAGTGATGTCACTCAAAAAACATCTTGGCCTATTTGTACTGCCCTAGCATGTGTTTTAAATGTGGTTGTAAGTATATGACTGCTTTGCAGCTCAAAATTTTGTCATATAAAAGGCAAGTTTTTTAAAAATAAAGGATTGAACAGAGTAAACAACTTGATGAATACAAACATATTTTCTTGATTGTTAAGTTTAATCATACCCATGTAGTTTCTGGTAAAAAATATATTTGTTATGATTTTGAATTTCCTCAGATACATGTACATTAATTTTTACTGTTTATCAGTGAATCAGAATGGAGGAAAAACTTTAATCATTAATCTATATTTAAAAAAAACAACCCCCAAAAATTTAGCAGATAAACCTCTGAAGCATTTTACCTTGGTATATTACAGAAATGTTATTATTGCAATTTTAATCTGCACAAGGTGTTTACTTGATTCTTAAATGGTGTATGACCATATGTCTTTGTGAATAATATAATTTATATTTATATGATCCGCTTTAGGCGGGAAGATTTAAGTGTAAGTAAATTATTCATTTGCCCCCGAAGTCTGGTCAACTTTACAAGTCTTGAGTTGTATCTTTGCCAGATTCATTTCCAAGAGGAAAAAGTAAAACAGATCGTGTTTCACATAGATATGTTAGATGACAACACAATTGCATTAAAGAGCCTAAATACTAGTACATGTACCAACCTGTGTTATGAAGATAGCATCATCATTTCTTTTATCAGTCATCACCCATCACTATTATCTTGATATTCTTATGGTACATGCAGCTTTGAATTTTGACTACCTGGACTTTCTGACTTCACCCAACAACAGCCAGGTGCCAACCATGTCAATGAAATCTTCAGCCTCTAGCAGCAATTCTTTTAGCCCAAAACAAGTACGTTTTGGACATAAAAACAGAGGCAAACATGAAGCCATATTTCAGAAGGAAGCAGATAAAGAAGGTGAAACAGATAAAACTGCGTGCATTGAGTGCACATTCTTTTCATTTGTTTTCTTGTTAATAACACCCAGTTCACAAAACATTTTTAGAATGTGACAATCAGGTTTTTGTAGCATTTTCTTAAATTCATAGTCTCTAGGATGCCTGTTGCACAGATGGATGGCTAACTGATCCCTACTGCAGCCCCCATAAGCATTGAATTGTTGTCATCACAAGCAGTTGTGAAGCACTTTTAATCACTGATGTTGCTGATGAAAATTGAAACATCTGGTCAATTGTTCTCAGATCAAAAAGATCAGAAACCAAGATATGCATAATCAATTTTTCCAAGAAAAATTAAGACATTCCACCCCTTATACTTCAAAACCTCTGTGTGTTTGTGTGCCCATGCACATGCATGTGTTGTTTTTTTTTTTTGGCAGGCAGAGGGCAATTACATATTGTAACCTCAGTCCAGGATGACCACCTTATTGATGTTGTAGCACATGAACAGAGGATTTGTGACAAGTCAGTGGCTGAAAATAGCATAACTACCAGTGATGGTCAGGTTAAACAAATAACCAGAGATGATGATAAGGAAGATGCACCATCCTCCACTGCCAAGCTGAATGAGGAATGGGGAGAAGACGTCAAGAAGTCACATGCCTTGTCCTCTGCTTTTCTGGCATTGAAGGAGAAGCCAGACTATATGATGGTGATACGAATTCCATTTTAGTGTAAATGGGGATGGGAAAGAAGAACGATGACCATAAAGCTTAAAACTTTTTGACTTTTTGAGATTTAAAGACTATCAGAGTTTGTAACACATAAAACTTTATCGCAATTTATAATTATCTTTTTTCTCCTTATATAAATGTTAGTTTATAAGAACACTGTTAATTCAGAATCCAGTGTATAGAAACAGTCGTTGGTCAGTATTGATTAGACTATTAAAACCTTGAAATATTGCACTTCTGTGTTGACAGTCACATCCAGCATGCAAGGGACCAGATTTTGTGAAGGCATCATTGAACTTAAATGGGAAAAGTCCTCTTGTAGCACACTTCCTTCAGCTGCATAACATAACTGCACCTTTCAACCTAGTTATACATATACCTCACAGAGAAATTGAAAACCTACCTCCATATCCTTTGCAGTGTTTATACCAAACTGTAGTTACAAAGCATTATGAAAAGAGGTATCATGTTATTTTTTTTATGTTGAATTAAGTAATGAGTTGTAATATAGATGTTTTGGATAACATTAAGAGAGCACAGTTTGATGCTTACCCTTAAGACTGTATTATCTGGAATCTTACCATGCAAAGGTTAACTTTGTGGCTGCCAATCTTGACACAAGTATCATAAGATGTACTATTTCATATTTGTCTTCTAGGATACTTTAGAGCTTGAATAAGCTATAATGTTATGTATTTATTAAACCAGTATCAATCAACCTGATAAAAGTAAGAGCCAGATTTAAATGAAATCTACCCTGATATGAAAGGGATTAGTAAATAGTCCCACAGGGTAGTAGGTGTTAGGGTTATGAATATTAGTTCATCACATCTGGGGCACTGCTCAGGTAAGCTGAGCCCAACCCTCTCCTGTGCCTTTGCATTCCCTAATAAATCAGATATCCTGTTGTAATAGGTTTGCAGGGAGAGGTTTGTATTTTTTTTAATCCCAAGTGCTCAGGCATGCCCAAATTCTGGTTAAAAGTAAATCCCTGCCTTTCTACATGATGCAGTTACATATTGTGCCTTGACCTACAGCAAGCTTAATGCCCCGACATATAAAGATATTATTCACCAGTCATCGAAGGTAATCAGGACCATCGAACAGAAATTTCAAGAGTAAGCATAGTGCAGATCAGCTATGTTTAACATTTCTGAATTTGTTATACAACAAATTTACATAGCAAATCTGAGAGAGATGGGAAGGAAAGAAGGAAAGAGAACTAGGGAAAAAAAAGACAAATAGATGGTCAGATACTGAGAAAGGAACAGAAAAAGAAAAGAGAAGATGAGGTGGAGACAAAGAGAGCTGAGGACTGAGAAAGAGGTTTCTAAGAATAAAATGTCAGTGGATGGAGGGAGGAAAAAGTGAAGTATGTCTTTCTTTAAAAGTAGACATTTAAATTTAAGGTTAGATTATGCCAGATCATTAAAATGCTTGGTTATTAACGGGGTCAGCAGTAAGTGCAGTAGCATTGAGTTCTCTGAAGCTGTTCGGACTATTTGCAGGATGTATGCAAGAAAGCAACATGAGAGGGCTGAAATCATGAAGGAGCATCAAGCAGTCTTGAGGGAATACAAGAAAAGAGAGGCATCCCTGCTTAGTAATAGTCTTCAGGTGAAGTGCCTGACAGACTTAATTGTCTTGGAACAGAAGGTATATATCAGAAATATTGATTATGTATTGTATTTTATGGGAACTATTTGGTAGAAGTTGTATGAAAACAATACTAAAAATTATTCTTTTAAAGCTCATAGCCACTGATACATGTTTAAAACAAGGATAAATTGGTGGAAAAAAGCTTAAAATTATACTTTTCTTAAATCTGTGCATTCCAGCGCATAAAACTGCAAGCCTTATTAATACTTGAATCCATGTCATTTGCATTCCATCATGTTTACTTTTTTTAAAAAATGATACGAAAGTTCAGTGGAGTAAAAGTGAAGTGAAAGGAATGCTAAGGAGAAAGGATTCAAGGAAAAGGATTATTCTCTTTAACTTTGTAAAACCATGGACGTGTATAGGAGGATTGCTGTCTGCTGAGACCAACGCTTAGCCTCTTGCAAAGTTCTCTGCTGTTAGTCTTGGCTGGGCTTAAACAATGAATGTGACTAAACAGGAAGCTTTGTACAAACCTTTTATATAGCACTTTTATATCTATAGCACTCAGATTGCAGAAGCAGTAGTCAGTTGCTTCTTAAATTCTGTTTTGATCATGTAGGACAGATTAACACCCTTGCAGCACACCAGATCCATAAAGCCTTAGTGTCTAGATTCCAGGCCTTCATCATAGGATTCCAGAAGGCTATAGGACCACGCAGGGCATTGCCTACTGACAACAGATTAGCATGCTGCCTTTTTTTTTTTTTAAAGCAAAATGCAGCAAAAATAAAAGTAAAAAAAATACAGAAAGTGCAGATGAAAGAGGTCTTTTAGACCAGACTTATTTATCCAGCAGACGTAGTGGCCACAAATACAGAATATGGTTCAGAAAAAGCCAGGTCACTGGATTTTCAGCAGGGAAGAATAACACCTGTTTAAAGGTGAATTCTGAGATTTTGGAACTAAACAATGAGCATATCTGTTACAAAAAATTCTCAGGAGGCTGGTGGAATAGGACCCCCCCACCAAAAAAAAAAGACTTGGCAAAAAGCCCTGTTCCTGTATTTGGTACTTTTAATATTCACTTTACATATTATTGCTCTTTTACAGAAAGGATCTGATCCCATATCAGCTGGAGCTCATCAAGCAATTAAAGCAGCACTCATGGGTGAATAATAATACCACATTAAGACTATGTAACTGAGTGGTGTAATGGAAACTTACGTCTGCAAAACATTATTTTTCACTTACCACTCAGTGTCTGCATGTAGAATGTTTTCTGCTGAATGGACCACCATAGCAAATGTCATACTGTTGGATGGCTTTTTCTGCATTGTCTTGTCAACTCTATTGAGAAGTGTACATTTCATCCATTCTGTTATTCTGCATTTCCTTATATTTCTATGTCATCTGCCTACCACCTCCCACTTCTATCTCTGTACCTTTTCCACCTAAACTGTCTGCTAGCTATGCTCAAAGTGCTTTACATCCTGGGTGATAAAACTAAGCTCTAGGCTGTAGTAGGTGCCAAGTGCCATTTGATATTCCTATGCTTGTGATCATGTCAGAGACACACCCAGCTGCATTTGGTCAGCAAGTGGCAAGTGTGGCCTCATGTTTGACCTGCTCCACCATGTAGCCAGTCTCAGCATTTGATAAATTTCTGAGTCTAGCCAGTAATCAGAATGCCTGGTCATAATTGAATTAAATAGTTGAACCCAGGTGTTTACCCTAATGAAACGCTTTTTTTAGAAAATTTATTTCAAACTACAAAGAACAAAAAAAAAAAAAATTTCACAATTCGTATTTGGTCAGGTAAAAATGTGCGTATGATTAGAATCTTAGTTTCTTTAATTTGTTTTTTCAATCAGATAATGCGATTTTTAAGATAAATGATAAAAAATGATTTCTTGCATATATAAATTAAAATTATCTGATCCATGTAGAAATTAAATTTGATTATTGTTTGTATTTCACTTAATAAACAACATAAAAGCAAAACATCTTTACCAGTTTTGTTTTCAGTATGCCTTGAATTGTTGACAAATACCCATTTAGAGTTCATGTCATGTTGCATGTTTAAAATTAATTTTTTCCATTAATTGTTATTTGTTCATTTGAAGGTCCCATTTTCTATGATGAAATGGGAAAGACAGTGAAGTAATCCTTACACCTTTACGAAAATAATTGTTTTCCTTTCCAATCATGTCCTAATGACTTTGCTGTAAAGGCAGTTGTCACATTGAACTAAAGAGAGAATAACTTGAAATCAGAAGACATCAATGATACATTATTTTCCTTCTGAGTATAGCTGAAAAAAATCTTCCTATAATCTAGATATTTGCTTACATATTTTTTTTTCACTTTTTCAAAATATTGTATGAAAATATTCTTGATGATTTCTGTAGAGCAAGTGGTTTGATTATCACATTCTAAATATTTTTAAAAAATCTGAAGTACTATTGTAAAAACTTCAGCATCACACTCTAAAGGAGCAAGTACAATGAAGCAATCTGACAATGGAGACAACCTTCATTTTAATAATAATTTAATTCCAAAATGAAAAGGACCTTATGTAAGAAAGATGCTAAAATTAGTATGGCATTGCTTTTGTTAGTAGTATTAACAGTAATTTGGAAGTTGCTGGCTTGATATTCTGTGATGAAGACAATGCTAACAGATGTGAAGTTATTTACAACATTGTGTACAGATGTTCCAGCCTAAAGTACCCTATAAATGATTGATAATTCTGGAATCTATGATACATTAACCTGTAACAAGCATATACAGAGGTCTGAAACCTAAAAACAAATTTCTCCTCCCTCAACCAAAAACAAATTATGCAGTCATCACACACGATATGTACAAATGTGGCCAGTATAATAATAATGGGTATTTGTAATGCGCAGCACCATGACCAAAATAGATCGCGCTCACTGCACAGATCAGTAATGATAACTGAAAAGATAGTGGATGGTAAGAACGGCAGAGAATGTAAAGCAATGGATGAAGGCATAAAGGATAATGTAAACAGTTGGAGCCACACTTGATGGTTAACATGACAGTATTAAAAGGAAGTTAAGGATAGTATTTCAGGGATAGTACGTTTGAGAAAAGATATGTTTTGAGAGAATGTTTAAATGTAGCCTTGGAGTCTGAGTGGTGAATGTGATGTGGAAGAGAGTTCTACTGCTGAGCAGCACAGAGGGAGAGCGTTCATTGTTCGTGACTGTCTTTGTGGGAGGGAGGACAGAATGCAGGAGTCTGATGTGGAGCGAAGGTTTCGGGCAGGAGTGTGGACAGACAAGATTTCAGTAAAGTAGTGGAAAGAGGAGCCTTCAAAAATCCATAGCATAGAGTTGAGTGCTTGAAGTCTATTCTAGCTTTAACTGGTAGCCAATAAAGAGAGTGAAGAAGTGGTGTGACATGTTTACATTTGCGAGTCCGGAAAACGAGACAAGCAGCTGAGTTCTAGACTTTCTGAAATTAATCAATGAGGTACTGTGGACATCCAGCAAGAAGAGAGTTGCAGTAGTCTAGTTTAGACAGAACAAATGAGCAGATGAGAATTTTGATGGTTAAGATGGACAGAGTATGACGAATGGAGCTGATCTTCTGGAGCTCATAGTATGCAGCATAACAAATGTGGAAAACATGTTCATCAAGAGACATGTCAACAGACATTATGTAACCTAAGTTACATGCTGAAGTTACAAAAGGAACATCAGCATCGCCTACCTGAACAGAGACAGGCAGTATAGAAAGATAAGTAATAAAGTAAATGCTCCATAAGGCTATCATATACAAGTCATTGAAATGCCCTTTCGGTAACAAAGTATTCAGTCCATAAGCAAGGCAGTGCAAGTTTGTACAACACAAACCAATTTAAAAGAAGGTAAATGAAAACTGGATGTACATAAACTAATATCAGAACTGTGATAGTATCTGTCATTATTAGCGCCAAAACAGGTGAACAAATGTTTTGATAGCACATCAGTGTGCTAGAGAAAAAAAAACAAAAACAAAAACAAAAACAAAAACATGACATGCTCAGTGTAAATGTCTTCAGCAAATAATGTAAATGACCCGAGTAGGAAAAATTCAAAATATCGTCTTAAAAGGAAATGTTCCCACCCTCCCAAACCACACAAAAATAATCTCAGCAGGGACTGATGGTTTTACAAAAAATGCTAGTCATATTGCAGCTGGTTACCTTATACTTTCATACAGAGTAGGAAAAACCCAAGAAGGTAATAAAGCCACACTGTCACAAAAAAATGCTTATAAAATACCATGTACATTTTCATGCATTCAAATACAATCTATATATCAAACTAGGCATAACCACACAGGATCTGTCGACGATTTTCCTCGTACAGCTCTTTCATACCATCATAATTTTATTGGCATCCAGAACCTGCGATTCAAAATATTGAAAAAAGATGTTCAAATATTGCATGTCTTATCTTAAAATACTTGAGAACCACAGAAATATATCTCTGGAGTGTTTGTAGAAAACATTTTCCACATTAACTTCTAGAATGCGGCCTCTAAATCAATATACTTTGGTTTAACCAGCAACATCAAGAGGAAAGGCAATATTGATGGAGGTACAAAAGCTCAAGCTTTATGGTCTGCTTTCAGTTTACTAGCTGTAAAGCTCGTAAAGTAGAATATGACAACTTTTGCAAAAGCGAAAAGAAATTAAAAAACATATTGCAAGTACACTGCTAGCATTAAGATTAAGACATGGGAGAAATATAACACAAGTTAAATAAGAATGATTCCTTACATAAAAAAACTAAGATTTGAATTCTACCAAAGCTTAATGAAAACACAGGCAGGGACTGACACACACACAACTCACAGAATAGCATATTACTCACACTACAGATTTCTAGTACTGTACAAGGATTAAGCTTTCACAGTTGTGATAAATATTACTACATCATCTAATGGATTGATGATACAATAAATCTGCACTTCTAAACTGCTTACCACAACAGGTGCATGTGGTGCCATATGCTTTTGTTCAATCAGCCACTCCTCATGTAGTGCGTGCAGATTCTCTAGCAAAGACTATGTACACACAAACACATAAAAGCCCATACATATATTTACACTGAAAAAGTGCAAAAAATGAGAATTAAAATCAGGCACAAAACCAACTGTTTTATTTCTACATGAAGTGGTGGAGAATAAAAGCAAAAACTGCCATTTGTAACAACTTATTTCTGCTTAACTAGAAAAAAATTTACATTGCAATCAGGACTTAACTCCGTCACAATGGTACCCCCTCCCCAAACATTAACAATCAATATGCATAACCTTATGTCCTGAATAAGTCCAGACACCCCAGCATTATAGTAGCATTTGAAGTTTGACAACGCAGAGTTTAAAATATGATTCATAAATCTTTATTATTTGAAAATGAATATTCTTTAGTTAACATAAAATCAAAGAAATTATAATCATTGCAAACTCACAAAAGGAACAAGTGCCTCTTCTTTTCGAGATCGCTTTTTGATGCGTTCATAACAGACTTCTGGGTCGGCTTTTACATAAACTGAAAGAAACAGGAATTTACAAACATATCAATTTACTATAGTTAAAACAAGTACATCTATAAAAATGGAAACAGAAAAGTTGCAGGAAAAACAAAAATTAACAATGATTACTTGTACTCCATGCCAGCAAGAAGTGATAGTGCCTGTACAGTTTAGAGTTTTTCTGCCATATTGTAAGAATGAGGGGTCTGTTCCTCCTGCTTCAACCAACGATGGGATGTGACCAAATGGTATCATAAAGGGCATTTCAAGCAGGGCTACAGAAGGAATATACTCTGGCTTACAAAGTAATAGACCAAACTGATGCCGGCCACACCCTTCTAGCAAAGCTAGGGCGTTGCATGACCAGTCAATCAGGTCTCCTATCTAGGGGAAGTTGTAGTCAAAGAGGTGTGTTGGTATGAACTGACTGGGGTAAAATGTCCTTTCTTGCTGCAGCTGTAACTGATTATATTTCTAAAACATCAGCATTCCAGTGTTGTGATTGCCACAGCCAGCTGAAAATTCCTCACTTTTTGGAAGTTGGTGCCAGAGTGTTGCTCAACATTTGTGGCAAAAGCTTTTGCACTTTAGGAAATTGTGCTTGACTGTTGTCCATAAAGTTCTTTGACTAATGCAATGTTAATTCCTTTAGATTGTGTCAGATTTTTTCAGCTAATAATTTTGTTCACGGTTGTGTCGATATGCACTTGATTTGATCAATGGTTTAGTCCCTGGTGAACTTGGCATCTGTTTACAGGGCTGGCTGCTTGCCGTAATATAGCCTCTGTTGCTGGCACGGCGTAAAAAAACCAATCCCCCCCGTGAACTTGTGAATGTTAATGCCAGACTGACAGTCTCTGTCAAAAGTTGCCATAGTTGTGTAAGACATTGCAAGATTAAAACAATATTAAAACCAAAACCAACAACAACAACAAAAATGAGAAAAATCTCACTTTACCTTTATTTCTCTCATATAGTATACTGTCCGATTATTGATTTTCTGTTATTTCATATTATCATATTATTTCATCAATTTTATTGAAGTGTTAATAGATTGAATACCACAGTGATGACAGAAGAGGAAAACAGGAAATATTACACTAGAAAATCCTCGTCTATTGAGTATCCTCTGAAATCTAGGATTTTTTTCTTAGGGTTGTCTATAAACTACTGAAATACAGAAGATGTCTTTCATTTTTATTGAAAGGTGAATAAAAATATAAGCAAACTAAATTAAGAAAGTTAACTCTGCTGGAAGTAGATGCAACTTACCAATGAGATCAAGAGAGGCCTTCTCCGATTTCACTAGCCAGTCAAACCAGCCTGTTAGTATTGCATATTCCATTCCATTAATGGTATTACTGAAAACAAAAACAAAACAAATACTATCCAAATGCAAAACCTTATCATTGAACTAATGCTTTTTGACACTTTGCTCCAAAAAAGTACAGATTAGCTGTCAACCTGTCAATGGAAGGAGACAGTTTTGTCAGTGAGCAGACAGCTGGTAGTCAGAATGCAAATTTATCCACAATCAATGGCTTCTGTGATAATTTGTTACAGTATATTTATTGACAGGGGAACAATAAACCTTATGTTTCAAAAGTTTATGTTCTGTAATTTCTAATAGCCCACTGCATGCATGAATGAGTGCTCGTGAAAAAAGGTTTTATATATATAAAAAAGGCACTCCAAATAAAATTTTCAATCAGAAATATCAAATACTTAGAACAGACTCTACCCACACAAGAATCTTAGAAAATGAACTTACTTTCGGTAATCATTTTCAACAAAGCAGTGTCTTGTGCTATAGAGTGACCGCTCCAACATTTTGATAGGCTTTTCCTACAGCATACAGAACATCTGACATGCATATTTATTAAATAAAAAACCCCTTTTCCTCTCTGCTAAACTGAGGACTCTATAATTCCCATGTTGCAGAACAAAAGCAAAAACAATGCAACTTTATTGATCCCCAGGGGCAATCCAAAACAGTGGTTGTACTAACAATAATATATACATATACATGATGTGGAAGATATAATATAAATGTACATGTTGAAGTAGTGTCTCTCACACAAACACATTCTCTCTCTCCCACACACACACATTCCTAACAACAACAGATACAGTGGGTGACCCCAGGCCATCTTAAGCTAGTACAAGATCAAGACCAGTAGATTTTATAAAGTGAATGGCATGTGGAATGAATGAGTTGCGGTGACGATTGGTTCTGCATACAGGCATCGTGTACCTACAGGCAGACCGTGAGTGAAAACTCACATGCCAACACATGATCAGAGAGGATGCACGATGCCTTCCTGAAGATTTGCTGATGACAAAAGGCTGCCTGGTTCCGGTGATCTTGAAACAGATATTAACAAGGGAGACAAGACTGTTCCTGTTCCCCAGGAAGAATTTGTGGAGCCAAGAGATGAAAGAAAAAATGATGAGCCTTTCAATGAAAGACTGACAGAACCGAGTGAGGATTACAGAACTGAGAGAGAAAGATCTGAGTTTCCTTAGGAGGTACAGGCCTGATGGCTCTTACTGAGAATCATGTCAGAGTTGATGCCCCATTTAAGTTTGTTATCAAAAATAGTACCTAGATATTTGTAAAAATCAACTACTCTGATGGCATTATCATAGATAATACTGATGACTGCCTCACCTGTTCGTCCGAAAGTCAAAAATCATTTCCTTAGTCTTTGAGGCATTCAAGACAAGAGACTGTTCATCACACCAGCGAACGAAGTCAGGAAGGGAACCACTATGATCATGTTCACTATCATACAAATGATGTCATCATCAAATTTTACAAAAAATCTCCTATCCATAGTGCTTCTACAACTGTTAGTATACAGTATGAACAGTAGCAGAGACAAGCTGCAGCCTTGAGGGTAACCTGTACAGGTGACAACAAGATCCGAGAGAAGACCATTAACAGAAACTCTCTGTTTGTAAAAAAGTCCAAGACCCAAAGAGTTAGTTGGTGAGACAGATGAAAGTCTGAAACTAGACTTTCCAACAACACGTGAGGTTGCACAGTGTTAAAAGCAGAAGACAAATCAGCAAAGAGAAGCCTGGCATGAGCTTTGGGTTTCTCCAGATGTTTGTACAGAGTATTTAGTATAAACAGCTTAGCATCATTGACACCTCTTCCAGCTCTGCAGGTTGCAGCAGGTCAAGATGTGGATCAACAGAAGTCATAACTTTGGTTCTTACAATGTTCTCAAGCGAATTCATGATGATTGACATAAGAGTGATCTGAAGTCTTTGAGTTGACTGGGCCTAGTGATTTTAGGAACAGGCACAATGTGCGAAAGTTTCCAAATATCAGGAATGTGACTGGAATCCACAGATAGCCAGAATAGATGTTGCAAAACTCCACTAAGTTAAATAAAATGATATCAATACACACAAGAAAAATAAAATCATGAAAGAAAAAAACTGCTTCAGAATAATTGCACTGAGAGTAGCAGAAAACATGAGCAAAGTGCTACAATGTAACTAGCTTTTAATGGGAAACTTACAGGCTTCTTGTTATGCATTTGGACCCGAGTTAATTGAGCATACATGTTGAACGCAAAACTCCACCTCTTAGGATCTTCATAGAGGCATTGCTGAAAGTAAGAATATTGTTCTTATTTCTAATGGTCTACACTAAACATAAATTTCAGAGCAGGTATTTAAAAACACTATCTCACCAAGATCCAATTTTATTTTTTAAAGGAAGTTTTTTTCCTGACAGCTGGTTGAAACAGACAGTAGAACACAACTCATTAGACTCAGCAGCTGCTTCCTTGACAAGCCTAATAAAGCTGAAAACAATGCTATTTCACATCTGTAAAGCTAATACTAGTTCTACATTAGACTTTGACTAATTAAGGTTTTCTTACTGTCAGTTTCTGACTCCATTATTTGTAACTTCTTTCTCTTGTATACTAAAAAATTGTCCATAGATAACAATTAGTGGCATTCACGTTCAAATTAAAAACATATTTCTTCTATGAATGCCTCTCGGAATATTTATAAGCAACTCGTTCCCTCTTTTCTCAGGTTTGCAAGCTTTGAATTTTTGCTGTTTTAAAGTTTTATTAATTTTTTTAAAATTAATAAACTGTCATTGCTTTTGTTTTCAATGTAAGACAGGCCCTGTTGGCATTAGTTCTGGTACCAGTTAAAGGATAAGAAGAAACTGTTTTCTCACAAAGAAAAACTATTCAGCTTACCAAAGCATTGTGTCCCTCAATATTGGTCCATTGATCAATAGGTTCTGGAAAAGCCTATAAAAGATAAATGATTTTATAACAATTAGCATTTATTTAATACAGATCAGCAAAAATTAAAGGTTATAGACAGAGCTACATTCCACTAAATTTTCTAATGTTTATTTTTCTAAATTATGATAAACATAAAGCATAGTTAGGCCAAGAAGACATATCGTGCACTAAGCTTGTGAAATGGTTCAAGATGCAGAGTTCGCCAGCTTCTTAGAATTCATTGGGGGGGTGGGGTAAGGGGCAGTAAATGCACACAAAGGCAGGTGATGAGGTCATAATAATACAGTGAACCTATAAAGCACCATATCCCAGTCCTACGGGCAGGTTCATGGACCTTTAAAAAAAAGTCACACATCCACAGACATACATGGACACATGCATCAAGCATAGAGATGAAAGGTATGTAGCCAGAAGCTCCTCCCAGTATGTACAATTCATTTGAAAAACTATAATCCAGACTCTATAATGCATTTATATGTGGTTGATATGCTTTTATACATCCTAATTCAGGGATTTCTGTATCCAACAAGCCCACCTATACAGTCTTATAGCATACTTTGCAAATAGGGTCAAATGATTTTCTGCTGCAGAGTGATTAAAAATATAAAAAAGTAAATAATAACTAATCAAATGCTGCCAAATATTCACATGCTGGATAATTGTGCTGTGCCTTGAGACAGGAACACAATAGATTTCTTACCTCTACTGAAGAATAACGTTTGAAGTACTCAATTAGAGTAGTTTTGCCACTACCAATGTTGCCTTCAATAGATACCTGCAATATTAAACACAGTAACTCTAATATTACTAATTAATATAGACTGGCCACGGCTATGGATTTCTTCATTATGAACGAAAATCTGATGCAAACATAAGGAAACAAGTACTAAGTTTAAAAATTATTAAACACCTTCTCTTTTACTAAAGTTTTTAATGTTTTCTTTTTTAGAAATCCTTTTTAGAGGAGAAATGAAATAATGCAGAAGACTGAGTTCTGAGACTATTTTTTTCATGAGAAAGTACTAACATGAAAATAGGTAGGAAATCTGAATCAAAAACATTTTACAGCAACATAGGATGAGAGAATAATGTTCACAATACATCTGTACCTTAGTACATGGACTTGAGGTTCACAAAGAGCTATGCATGTTTTACGCACATTATTAACTATTCATGTGCATTTTTTTCTGCACCGTCATCTACCAAATTTAATAGAAGAAAGACACCTTTTCATTATTTGCTAGAGTACACACTCTTATTTCCACCCAATTCTCTCTCTCTTATATATATATACACACGACACCACAAATTAAAGCACACCTAGTTTTTTCAGCTCTCTCTGTTTTCTTGCTGGCATCAGTTTCTCAACTTTATAAGTTACTCCATAAAATTACTCAAACTAACCCTTTGTACTGTTACATGAAAACAAGACAACCTCAACAAAATCTGTTGCTTTTAACAAAAAGCACTAACTACATTACTAATCTAATAAATATTCATATTTTCACAAAAGCATTAATTACATGAAGCTGAAGATAATATTTACCGTGTATGCATCTTTTTCTTTAAATGACAAACCCTGAAAATCTGAGTCTGAAAATACAAAACCAATGCTTCATATAAACATTTTGCTCAGCAAAAGTGTGGTTTAGAAAAAAATTTAATATCAAAATTTAATCTGTATGGTCTAATGGTATTTCTTGGCCAATAAAAATAATTCACAGTAGTGCTGAATTACTATTTCCTCACCTTTCAACCCAAAATCACTTAATTTAAAAGATCCCAACATGCTGAACGGATTGTCAGGAAAACACGTCGATGAGTTTTGATCGTTGAAGGAGTTAAAAGTCTTGAAGCTTAAACAGTATTTCCTGAGAGATGAAACCGCTGGCGATTTAAATTGCGAGGTAACTTGAAAAATCCGCCAAATGACAGACATAGCTATCATCAGTGTGACATCTCTGGGTTACTCCGTTTGATGTGCTCTTGATCCCGTCTCTTCATCAGGAGCATGATTAGACAGACCTCTGAACTGAGGAACAAAATGAAAGGCTTTACCTAAACTTCTGTTGTTAAAACTACAACAAAGAGGACTGGAAATCGTAAACAGGCGGCGAAGGTTTGATACAGTTCGTGGTTTTTTTCTATATGCGTCAAAACCCGCCAGATGGAGTTCTTTCCCTTGCCAGCCTCGTGCGTTTTCCGCTTGTGAGATCCTCTCCCTTTACTGTATAGTCACTATAGTATAGTGTATTTTGTGTACTTTCATCTTGTGAGATCCTTTTCTCCACACTGCATAGTATACATATGGTGTACTTTTTCACTCGCGAAATATAAGCAGGTAACGAATCTTTCAGCCATGGGCCGAGGGAAATTAAAGTGACAGTTCCTTAAAATGTGAGCAAGTATATATACATGTATATATGTATTGAGAAAGAAAGAATTGGTTTATCTGATAGGAAAGTGCTTCCACTAAGTGATGGTAATTTCTCATTCCTTGAGAGACAGGATGAGGATGTCGATCGAGGAGGGGGTGCGAGTAGGGCCGCCGAGAGCCAGCACGAGGCCTGGGGCAGACGACCTCTACGGTGCCTTATAATTGTAATCGTATTTTCCCAGTATATAATTACTTACAATTCGATTGTCAATATCTTTATTTCATTCAGTGACGTAGTATATGCATATTGACCGCAAACATTAGGACAAGTGCAAGCTATATAAGATCTACATCACTAATTGAACATAGATAGTTGTTTACAAAGAATCAGTGCATGGTTAGTAAATGAGGAAAAAATATGTTAAAGGCTCATACTTTTAATACCACGCTCCATAGAAAAAAATCCACAGAGGGAGGAACATGTCATCCACCTTTCTTTAAAAGATAAGAAGGAAAAAATTATCCTCCTTCACAGCCGCTGGCCAGGATACTCCAGATCCCTTCTTCTCATCAGGCCTTGCATGGTTGGTGGGTGGGGGCAGAATACCCGGAGGAAATACCTGCAGGCCAACCTCATTAGTAGGTACGTCATTTCAGGACCCTGCGATCGCCTCTGCAGCAATTAAAAGCAAACCTTTTTTCACTACGCTATACCAGTCCGAGAGACGGGTACATCACAATATTCCTTCAAATGACAATAGCGATGGCTTTCATGTCTGCAGCACAGAGCTAAAGTTTCGGGGAGCCGAATTAAAGTAACATGACTGCGTGAGGTGTACATGTGTTTCCTATGTGGGTACAGGTGAGTTGTACCGCAACAAACAACAGGACTTGATCAGCGGTAGTCGGACAGCAACCACATATTAACACTAAACAAAATTATAAATCCCTGGCACGAGTCATGACAATGATAATTAAAACACATTCAAGAAAAAAAGTCGCAAAAGATTTTGTGAAACATCCTGATCGCATAAGGCACACTGTTTTTGAGGAAGAAAAAAAAAATCCTGCCTCTGTTGCACAGCTAGATAGTATCAATCCATTCAAACTTAATAGAACCACAGCCATTCTTTCTTTTCCTTCTAAAAAGACACGGTAGCGGGCTTCTAATATATGCTCCGCAAACCACGGATGCAAGCAACTTCAAAGTGGAGCATCAACTAATTAAATTTAAAACTGGTTGTGCGTTACTCGACGACAAACACCGGGCTACATTAAAAAAATACAAATCGGCCACAGGCTGAGGTCATCTTCGTCTACGAAGGCTTTTTCAAGACTGAAAGTTGAACAGGTGACTAGATCAAATATTTGGCTAAGGCAGGTGAGTTTTACTGACGGTCTGAAGTTTGGATGACTGCGAAGTGCTAGTTGACAGGAAGAGATTGAGCGATGTTCTGAAGTACAGTTTATAATCTTTTCAGGATTGCTAGTTAAGTTGTTTCTTTTAAAAAGCGGATACTGTTCATTAACGCTTCCTCTATCAGGCTGATTTCATATTGATCACTCAAAGTAATGTTCAAAATTAGTGAATATACGTCTTTAAATAACCAGAGAGAGAGAGAGATGAACAGACCGGGAAAAAAGCAAAACGAAACGAAAGACAAGATAAACAGATAGATGACAAAAAATAGTCGTTTAAATAGTCCAAACTTCTAAGCTGTGGTGTATTAAAACATTGAAAGCACAATCACAAGCTTGGTTTCCATGTTTTTGCAAAGGACAGACTTCTAGAAACCTTGGGCCAATCAAGAACTGTTTAACATTTAACCACTTTGCCCTTATTTACATAAGAACATAAGACGATGATACGGCACTGAAAGAAACTAATCTTGCAGCACCGTAGGAAGCAGATCTCTTTCTGAAATAATCCAGTCAGTAAACGAAAGAGTCAAGGATCAGCTTCGTCAAACTTGTCAACGTACGAGTATGTGTCAGTATTTGATGGCACGCCTGCATTTAACGATGGGGGATGGAGAGTCACGTGATGGTGTTTTCACGCAGGACGATGTACAGGATAGGCAGTTGAGGATCTACACTACCCTCTCCATCCACACGAAGCGGCGACTGAAGTACACTCCTGAATCTTGAGTATTGTGTGGGACTCAGTTGCTTCCAGTAACCACGGAATGTTGTAAACAGTTGATAACGTTCGGATATGACTCTTTATAGTAGATACGCATTACACGATACAAAGAACAGTCAACGAAACTTCTCTGTGAAAAAAGCCAAAGGTTGTTGAAAGGGAAGGAAAGGTACAGATAAAGTAAGGTGAAAGGAGTGTGTGAGTGTATGCGTGTGCATATGCTTTTATACAAGTGAACGCGCGTTTATATGTGTGCGCGCGTTTGTATATAAGTGATTGATTTATTAATTGACTATCATTACATAATGACCACCACTGTATTCTTTATTTGATGAATTATTTGAGATTTGTATTTGTGTGGGTAACCAGCTAATAGCTAGCTAGACATCTAGTTATCGTGAACCATGATAAATCTGCATCTTTGTTCTGTGGCTGTGTAGCCATCACAAACTACGTTACTTGCAGACAGACATGCCGCACTCCATGAAGGATGCTTTACTGTGTCCGGGTCTCCAAATCTTCCTGTTGCTGCTACTCTTATCGCCTTTATCATCTGGTGAGTGACAAAGATTTTCAAGATCTTCATGAGCCTGACATCACAGAAGAAGGAACAATTATTTGCTTTCTTCCCATTCTTTTTCACGTCTATCTGTCTTCTTAGTCCATGCACATACATTCATTTTATCCTGTCTGACATATTGCATTTTACATTCTTAATATTGGTGACATTAGTATCAAAGTCTAAACAACATTTTAACATCACATTTTTTTTTCTTTCTTAAAACTAAGCTTCCCGAACGTCTTATATCAATAACAGCTCATAAAATAGTCGCTAATTTTTTTATTTTACCTTTTTTCCCCCCTAACATTTATGAATCTTGGATCAGGAGTAGGAAATAGCTGACCTAAATAGTTTCTTCTTCTGTCCACTCTTCATTTCTTTGTTTTCGGCATTATTGTTATTTTCGCGGGGTTTGTTGGAAAGAATGAAGTGAAAGAATCCATAAGAAGGACAGTCTGTTTTGGTCAGCGGATATTTCAACCTGCATCAGCAATGAGGATTGCCTGAGGAACATGGGGAGTGTGATGATGAAAAGAGAGAAGAAGCAAGTAGACAACACGACATACTGCTGCCCAAACTCCTCGGACTACATTGACCTCAACTACCTTTCCTCTGGCAACGTGACGTGCCAGTGCAAGAGCGCCAACCAAAAGGCAGCGGAGTACGCCGACGAGACCATGGGTAAGAGCCGAAATCTCGCTCGGGTTCTCATCCGTCCACCCACCCTCCCACTCAGCCAGTCAGCATCAACATTCCTGTCAGTCCATAAACGCATGCACAGTGCTTACACGTTGTCCCACAATGATCTGCAGGTCAGGGCCGATCGTGCAACTGGGGTGCAGACTGTTCTGCACAAGATTACAGAACGACAGGCGACGACTTTGTCTTCTGTTGTCTGGGAGCAGGCTATCCACATACTCGTATCACACATTTTGGAAACGAGTCGGTATGCCGGTGTCAAAGTGGCTCGTTTCCTCTTGTGGACCCAGGCGATTACGTTCTTCCGACTACCAACATGGCGAGAAACTCAGGTGAGGCAGGCAAGAATGACTAGTTACCACGTTTAAGTGAGTTTTTCTGCCTTTGTCGGTGTGAATGCTAAACGTTGTTTATCACTTGTTCTTAACTGTCCCGTGTGTCAAGGTGTCGAATAAGAGTGTGTGTGTTGTCTGGCGGGGAGTTCAGACCAGAACAAATTTAGCGATCCGTTGTCTTTCCCTTTAGTTTCGTCGCGAATACATTCTCAAAATCCCCCCAGCTTTAAAACAGACAAGGGGCTTGATTTTTAACTTAAGTGAACGAATGAACAAGGAATTTAAACACTGGCCTATCTAACTACCTATGTACGCATACATGATGACATACACACTTATGTACGTTTTATTACATGTTTGTTATGTTAACAAGGTGAGATGTGTACATACAATCATGGGTGTGCGGATTTTCCGAGTGTCCAGTGCCGGGCCGACACAGCTACATTCTGTTGCTATGGCAGCCGGGGGATACAGACTGTCAACGACCATTTTCTGAACGTGACACGCTGCACGTGCACTAACGATTACGTGGGAGCACAGTGTGCCAGTGACCCGTACCAGGTGCCGAACACAACAGATGTTGGTATGTTGCTCTGAGCACGCGTGCGCGCACGTGTGAGTGAGTGAGTGAGTGAGTGAGTGAGTGAGTGAGTGAGTGAGTGAGTGAGACAATATTTTACTACTGTAATAAGAGTATAATTAAAAAAAGGTATGAGCTTCAGAAATAAAACACACATATATATATAATAAATTATATGTTTCAATTATTTGTAAATAGATCATGTTATGTAGAGTTTATGAAGTATGTTACAGGTATTAAAAAGCATGATATCTTCTAACTCTTTCTTACACTCACTCATGCAGGCACGCACTCTCCCTCTCCAACACGCAATATGCAGTTGATTGTCACACTTTTTCTCCATTCGTTTCCAAGGTACTCACGCATGTAGAAGTGGAAGCGACTGCCGAGATACAAACTCACAGTTTGTTTGTCCCCATGGTGACACTGTTTTCTGCTGCCCCCAGCAAGGTGTAAACTTGACCATTGTCAATAACGTTATAGCCAGCTGCACATGTGTTTCTTCTGGACACAGCTGTAACGTCACAGTATCATCTTCCGCGAGCAACAGACCTGCTGTTGGACTTGCTTCTAAACTTTTGATGTTCATGGCAACGGTTTTAATTTTCCTTTTTTTCTCGTAATTTGCTTTTTATTTTATGGTTTTACAGTGTTGTCTACTCTGATCAAGCTATTTAGGAGCTGTGAATGTTTTAAAGGTTGTATAGTTTTTCACCATCACCTATTTATGTTATCGCAAATCAGTTCGTCGCTTCAACGCATATTAACGTTAAGTTTTATTTGTTTGACTGGAAACTGTATATGCTAATTTTATATCTGTGCCACAGTTTTTAAATTACCTTTGGAGCAACAGTCGCAGAAATCAACTTATAGCAATTTCTACTGAATATCTTTATTTTAATTAATTTTTCTTTTCTGTCTTGAATTTAATGCGTGGAGCTATGACGTTGCAAAAATGGCTTACAACGAGAGAGGAGGTATCTTTGAAAATGATCAGCAATGCTTCTTACAATTGAAAAACAGATTTCGTACACTTGCACGCATTCTTATTGAGATTTTCTAAAAATAGGATAGGGTACTTTACTTTTTTATCTTCATTGTAAACGCAGAAAAAAATGAAATCAAATACGGTAATTATTTTTGACCCTGTAATACTATTTTAGCTGCTTTGTTCTGAAAATTTCACTTTATTAAAATTAAAATCTTATACCTGAAATAAGATGAAGGCTTTCTGTGAACAGAGCATGTTCTGTTACATATATTTTTCTTTTTTTTATTATAATAAATTATAGAATGTTCTGTTAAGGGAATTCGCTGTTTGATATTAAGAAACTCGTAAGCCTGTATGAGCTAGGTCATATTTTGTTCTTTAAAGGGACACCAAAAACCACTCAAAGGAAAAGCATTTTCTGGATCCCGAGTAGTATGAAAAGAGGAAAGTGAATCCGGCAGGATCTTCAGTCGATCCGCCCGCTAAACCAAAAGGTCCAATGGCCAGCCAACGAATGGACCGATCTGCAGAAGACCAAAAAAAAAAAAGCATCAGCCCTGCTAAGAAACAATATTAACACGAAATATGATAAAGTCTGGGATAACACCAATAGATTAAATAAGACCTAACATTTAGTCTATATTTTCTCCTATCGGATCAAATATTCCTATCGCTTTTTAAAATGTCACAAGCACACGCCGTGGAATACAGTATATATATATATATATTGCTGGAGACAGATAACATAACTACGTTTTTCAATACAAATTATCTTATTGACAATATATTTTATATTATTTAATAGTTAGATGAATTAAAAAAAATCTTTACTCAGAAAAGGAAATAAAACATTTTTAAAGGAAACTCAAATATTAAGATTTTTTGTGGAAAAATGATATGCCTGGCAATAGTTATGCGCAGTAACGGATTATAGGAGATTTTTTGACATTTTCTGACATTGACATCTTGTAAAGGAAATAAACTCAAATTTGAGACATGAGCTGACGACACGAGTTATGAAATTGCCACATTTCCGAAAACTGAAATGAGCAGTCAACGAAATACTGAGGTTCAAATAAAGTGTAGCTCGCATATGAATTCAGTAACTTCCTGTTGGATTATATTTCCTGTCTGAGCAGACAGAGAGACGCTTCAGTAACACGTCTATGCTATCTTGCATATATAGTCATGCACAAGGACCGGCGGTTTTGTGGACTCTCCAACCGTCCAGACGAAGTAAGTAAAGACACTGATTCGTTTTCAGAGAATAGCCCAGCGAGACACATTCATTCTGAAATTTGACCAAGCAAAACATGGAAAGTGACGAAAAGAGTATATGCATAGTAATACTAGCACCAAAGCGATTGATAGAAGCGAGTAAATGCGTATTCCTTATGTAGTGTACGACAAAAATTACTCGAGGCAAAATATAACATCGAAAAATTATATTAGTTTAATGAGGGAGAAAGAAAGAAAGTAAGAAAGAAAGAGAAAGTACAATGCGGTTTATGTCGTCCCACCCTAAGGTACATGTATAACAAAGTGAATCTGAGAAACCTGAGTGTGGAGAATGACACGTAGTTACATGACAGTGCTTGGATATTTTAAGGTAGCGATCGAATGGGCAAGAATGTGCCCCTGACTAAATTTACTTTTGTGATGACTGTAGTAAAATAAAGAAAATGATTTCGCTCAGCAGGTTTAAGGAGAGATTAAATAAACGAGAAGAAGAAACGGGTTTATTCCCCAAAATTAACAGTTATTTTTATTAGTACGAAACTAAAACTCACACCTCGATTTTCCATAAATAGATGACGTCAAGCTTTGCGAAATTTCATAGCAAGCAGACGGCGATACATGTATGTGTAAGTTTTTCTCACAAAGACCATTATGGAATTTGAACTGTATGCGGAATTCGGTTTCTAGCATCCTGGTTTAATTACTTGCAGAGAACCGCAGTTAAAAAAGTAAAAGCTCACACGCCTGTAAATACTAGTTTTCTTCTTTTGTTGCAGTGAATACCTATACTAAAATTGTCAACGCCTCAAGGACACGACTGGCTGTCAAAGATGGTTTGCTCTTTGAAACTTTTGATTTTATTTCAGTCCGTCGTCCCCCATACAATGATTGCGTTGGAAAATAGAGATTTAAAAATAGAAGAAAGTAAGTTGTGCGATTTGGAATACACACTAGTTGTCTAATTATAACTTCACTCACACAAACACAGTTATTCTTAGAATCTAAGTAATTTTAATCAGTGCTTTGATTTAAAATCTCTGGCCTAGGGTTCATGTCACTGACCTCACTATTTCGAATAAATACACGGTTCAGTTGAAACACATTTAAGATTTTCGGGTAATCCCTATTGTTTGGATATCATTTGTTTTGCCCTTGCTTAAAAGACCCCAAAATGTTGGTTTTACTCATCACTGAAGGAGTTGCCATGGAAACGTTCAAAAGTAGAACATAAAACCTCTGTAAATAATGTGATGTTTTGTGTTCTAAGGGGTAGGATAGGAGCAGCCAATTCTTGTTTGATTCTTTTCCTGTTGCTGTTACTACTCGCACACATTTGAATGGAACTCTCTCCCTTTCGATATCCGCCTCCTACTTACTATTGAATCCTTTGAACGTTCACTGAAAACGTTGTTAACGTTGCTCCGAGCACCCTTTACTACCACGCTAGTTCTTTTTTAAACCCTTCCCTGCTCGTCTTTATCGTGATATTTTCAGTTCTTGTTATCTGGTGTGTCTATGTGTTTTTCGTATTATTATTATTATTATTATTATTATTATTATTATTATTATTATTATTATTACTACTACTACTACTACAACAACAGATAATCTACACAAACAGCTGTTTCACTACGAGACCTTGAAGAAGTCGGATATTTCTCTGCACGTCCGCCACCATCGGGATGTTGACACTGGACACGTAACGGCCAGAACTTACATCACGTTCTTCACACTAGGAATGTGAGAGACAAGTTACAAACATATATTTATATTTGAAAAAAAGGTAACACATGCCAGGAAATTGTCAAGCTGAGAAATATTATGATCAAAGGAAGAATATGTGTGAAGTAGTTTTTAATAGTTTCAAAGATCTATTTTGATGATGTAAATTAGCGTGTCTGTGAGTTATTAGCGACCTCTCTATGTGTGCACGTACAAATGAAGTTTATCTATAATTATTGGCTAAATAAGAAAAAAATTAAGAAAATCTTTTAAGCTCAGAGATGAAAGCAATTCTGTTTTTCTCAGAAACTTCAGTATGGTTTTAAAGGCAGGCTCTCCTGTAGTGGCCCCTGGACTTAGAGCCTATACTGTAGACAGGAACGGCAAGTATGAGCCCCTTCATGTAGACTCCAACGATTTCCTCACAGGGCATTTACAAGGTTTGCTATTTTTGTTGTATTTGTAAAACTGCCTTGAATCGTCTATGAAAGTAGTAGAGTAAATATTGTTTGGTTGCATTATACTACTTTTGCATTACAAAACTCAAACACAGTGTGTAAAATATCTATCTATATATAATATGGTCTGTTGGTTTCCTTTGATATTTTTTCCAGTTTGTTTTTACAAAGTAAAATAAAGCGTTTACAGAATTTTTTACTGCCCTCACGTCGTTTCTTGCGATACTTTAGTTTCTTTGTTTGTAATGTATGCTTAGAACCATATGGCTATCCCTCTTCAGAGGAGAGATGGATATAAACACTTTGTCAGAGATTTGATTTAGAACACGTATTGTGTCGCTACAATATTGCATGGTGAGTTTTAAAAAAACCCGTCTGGATTATGTATGTGGAGCATATGAAAATAAAAAATAAAAAAGTTGCTCATTGTTACAATGCGTGAGAGATTCATGATTGGTGGGATTAGGAAATTATCTTACAAACAGAAAAAGGTCACATGAAATTTTTTAACCACTGAACAATAATTTTTTTCCCATTTTTTTCTTCAGAGAATGAATCTATGCATGTGTATGCTCATTATGAGGAGGACATTCTCTGCACAGCAGTTTATTTCCCAAATGAAACTTACTTTACCGAGGTACTATTTGTAATAACTATTTGATGAAGAATGAAGTTAACAGCTGTAAATGACTAATCATTTGTTCTGTTGTTCATTTTGTTTTCTTACATTTTCTTTTTAGTGACACATTTTTAACCGAGAAACATTCACACAAATATGACCAAAATGTAAAGTATAAAATTACATTTATTTACTTGTTCATTTGTTTTCACCAGCCGTCGTGGAGACACCTCCCTTCATCAAGTGGGTGGGATCTGATTAGTTACAGGCTTTCTGATGTCAACTGGAATCATACGGGTCCTTTTTCCGATCCTCTAACATTACTGTATGTAGCTTTCTATAACAATGATTAACAGAGATGATTAATAATGATTTGCCTTAATTTCACTTTGGTGGAAAGATTCACATTATGCGTTTCGAATTAATTTTCATGCATTTTTTTTAGAAGATTACATTTACGTTTCTTATTCATAATGTATTAGTAATTGTATTAAAAAATTTATAATTAATTTATTAATGATGAAAAGATTCAATAGAAATGCTCTAGTGCGGCTTCGATTTGTAATTTCAGGCATTATGTCACATACGATAATCTGACGATGAGTAAGACACGCACTCTTGTCATATGAATGGAAAGAATGAATTTCTTTTCTATAATGCTGTTCACGTCTAACAGATCTACAAATAAAAAAATTATTCCAAAGACGTGTTACAACAGATTTAATAATTTAAACTACCGATGCTGACGTCAACAGCAAATGAAATAAAATAAAATTGTGTAATATGCCAATGTTTTTATATCTAAAGGCAAAGAGAAGAAATACTATCAAAGATTAGACACTAAAACATATTCTTCATCCTCTATTGTGTATATTTTCCCTGTAATATGTTGTTTACCAGTCTTTCTGAATTTGCTTAAAGGCTTTACAAATCAGCTGCCCATATTCGTATTAATAATAAACGGATGTAGAGAGCTATTATTGAAGGTCCTGCAGATATAATTTGTTAAACTTCTGACAAACCATTGCTTCATCTTTGCTTACAGCCAACGACCGTCTTCAGACGAGTCAGTTTCAAGCGATGAGCAGCATCAGAGATGTAAGTGATGACATCATAGTTTACTCGTAAACATTTTAGGAAATAATTTCCATTTCTAAGACAAAATATTTCTCGACAAGTACGTTTTAAGTTGAGCGAACTGAATACGCACGATATTTCTGAATGTAATCTATTTTGGATGTAATCATTATCTTAATTTAAACTAGTTTAAATAAGTTTAGATAAGCTGCTAAAATAGCAAACACAAATCATTGTGATATTTATAATTGTTTTAAAATAATCTATCTATATCAAGAAATACACAACTTGTCTACATAATTAAAACAGTTAAGAGAATTACATCATTAATTTTCTGCAGTCAGCAGAATCAGACAAAAACGACAGAATAATGGCTTAAAGAAAAAGTGTTCCTTACGACTGGTTGCCGACTATTCGTTTTATAGCCAGTATGCCAGGTCTAGTGCTTCTGAAGCTATAAAGATAATGGTAAGTAAATTGAACACTCTGGTTGTTGATTGCACAGATTAGGATGAATGGTGGTGATACTGTTGTAAATGTGGTACGAACAATTTTAACTGTCCTTTTAATTCTGTCGTCTATTCGTTCATGAAGCTTTTCTTTAAAACTTCTATTGAAACAAGGTACTGTTCTTAATACGAAACCTTCTAAATTTTATAGAAGGCACTTGAATGCACGAGTATAAAGGTTGAATAGCTAAATATGCAATCGAATTTTGTCTGGATACATAGAAAAACAGGAAACACTAGTGTATGTTTTGTCTCGTAAAAGCCGCATGAAAAACGCATATCATGGTCCAAGGCATTATAAAGCAGTACAACACACTATAAGTAGAAATCTACATAGGACGTGAATGTTTTACCACCTGCACCAATGACACTGAAAAAAATCACCCAAGAAGAAACTACGAGTTTAACCACTTTAGGCTTTTCCAGGCTTTTTCTGCAGGTTTGATGTGCATTTTTATGTGTTTGTAAGGAAATGCTCGCACATTGATATATATAAACAAAATATTGTCGCAGGTGAGCTCTATTGTAGAGGCGAACCGATTATTTCAACATACAGAGTGGAAAACAGCGGAAAGCCTTGGCTGGGGCTTTGTGATCAAACAGGTTTAAATGACATAATTTTCTACACGTTGTTGTATCTATGAACAATTTAAAATAAAAGCTGTAAAATATGGCAGACTTTCACATCAACAGTTCCTTTATGGGTTTTTAAAATCCTCCGTTGTAGATGATGCCAAAGAGTTGTTTAATATCCGGGTCTAACTCTAAAGGCTTAGTGAAAGCCTTGGACAAGTCAATAGCTGGGGCCGTACTTTGATCAGAAAGGTCAAATAAAGATGGAATCAATCGACTAGCTCAGAAGTATTCAGCCATGTCTTATTTGAGAAAAGCTCATTTATATGCTATCTAATTTTGTGACAACATATTTTCACCTGTTTTATAAGACTAAACTGTAAACAAAAAGTTATGCACTCAGTCGTATCGGTCGCTAAACACTACTAACGCCTGTATAATGTCTCAGGTTCTGGTTCACACGGAATACTCAACCGGGCCAAGCGAAGGACCATTCAGCTATAATTATGAAGTGGATCATTGGAATACATCAGATAAACTTGTAGTAAGTATATCTGAACTACGTAACCTATCAAGTAATTCTATCATTTGAGTTGCTTCTTTGTGATTTGTTTTCTTTTATCTACCGAAATATTGCGATTTCTGCAAATATGGAACTGACAGACATCTGTTTGTTGTCTTTAGTTAGGTATAGAGATGTAGAAACTGGTAGGACAGATCTCTCTAATCTTAATTTTTCTTTTGCGTCTTTTACATGTATGATCTACTGCCTACAAACAGGATGAGACAAATGCAAAAGCTGCCTTCTCAAAGTTGGGAATTTTTACATTTTGATGAAAGGACAATAAGACATAAAAAACTGATAGAATGGCTGACTTTTGCGATAGCAAGGTCTGTATGTCTTAAGCATGCAGACAGACTGGTAGAAGGAAGTGTGCTTAGCTGTTTGGAAAATGGGGTGAAAGGCTGGTCCACAGTCCGAGCTGCCTCGTTGATCACACTCCACACAACCCAGGACGACGAAGACGACGGAACGAAGAAATGCAGGGAGGACGAAACGTAGAACGGGCGGAAAGGGCGCAGAAGAATGAGATGATGAAGTTGAAGAAATGCAGCGACGACAACAGAAGAGGAAGGACAAGGTCGACAAAAGGATCGCACGAAGATACGAAGAATAAGATGAATATAAGAAGAAGAAGATAGGAAGAATGGGAATAAGCCCACACGGCTTGTGAAGTGTCCGGCGGTTACCCTCTCACAACGAACTGTACCGGGAACCTAATTACGTCTCACACAGACCCTTGTGGTCACCGACTGGCTACTGAACCCAGTTCCCTGCACCAGCCCCACCGATATCCACTAGCTCCTGGTGGTCACTCCTGGCTACTGTGCAAAACCACGCCACCTTGCCTAGACGGTCTCTCGCCACTTTCCATAAAGAACTCGCTTCTCTCAGTCTCTTAGGAAGATGCGCCGAGAGACGCTACGCTCTGGGGTTCGCTACTTTGTCTCCCAGCAACTGGAACCAATGGCCAGCACCCACAACACCCACGCCACGCTATAGCACGTGAAGGCTTTCTGCGCCAAAACTGCAGACAGGGTTGGGAGGGGCAATGGACAGCGAACCTATTGCTAGAACAAGCAGTAAACTGAGCACTCCAGCAGACGACGCGTGACGTAACAAGGGCATGACGTCAGACGTTGCTACAGTCAGCGAGCCGGATAAAAATAGCCTGAGTAGGAAGTCAAATGTCTGCTGTAAGCTGCCTTTCTAACTGTGCGTCCCAAGCAGTGAGAGAAATGCAGGCACAGAAAAACGTCTGACACACGACGTAATGAAGCGTGCTTAGCTGTTTGGAGGATGGGGTGAAAGGGGAACATCGGAGTAGAAAAATTGTGGAAAATGTCAGGTAGTTTATACATGTATGACTGATGGTGGCAGTAGAATAGATTCTATTGACATGACAGACATTCTCAACTTCACGCGTTTGAGTAACGCATCCTGACACTAACTGACAAGACACAACACACAGACTTTGTTTACGCTTTGAAATGTGTTTTAATGTGTGATTTTTTAACATCTTTTGTCTCCATATTTCTATCAGGCTTTCAGTCATCACAGGGACATCATGCAGTTCTGCTTAGCGCACTTGTTTACACACACTCTTTTCATGAACAGTCCTGGCACTGTTGGCTTAGCATACCTAGGCAATTGGTATGGGGTTGGAGGAATATGTTCAATGCGTGAGTAGCAGTGTGTATAACAGAGCAGTACCGAGTGCCAGTGTGCGCCATTTGTGTGCATGTGATCACGTGCTTGCTTTCTGCGTGAACAGACGTAGTGTTGAGTGGTTCTGCCACCTGGACTTACATAAATGTTAATGCTGTTGCTTGCTTAGCACATTAGTTTATATTGCTTCCTTCGAAACAGTTCGCTAATTTGTTTTAGGACACTGTAATAATTGTAAATTTGAAAGAAATCTGCGGTAAGCACGATGAGAGAAAACCGTTTGAAATTACATACTGGGCTTCTTCTGTTTTGCTTTCATTGTCTTAGTCTTCTTTGATTACTACTTAAGCTGAGTGCTTATAATTGCTCATACACTTCTCATGTCAACAGTTATTTCTGTTAACAGAAAGAGTGACACGGAAATGTTTAACACATGCAAATTTCACACCTATTAATTTGTTATTTACAGGGAATGGATTCAGGAACTATCCTAGAACCGGCTGGACGTCTTCTGTGTACACAGGAGGACATACTATTATTGGGGTACAGCATCAGATGATCACAGCTCACGGTACTGCTAACTAGTGAAAGACAATAACGTGGGTGTCAGTAGACGAACTAAATTACCCAAGGAAAATACGGACATCGACAATCTCACTCCCTCCCTTTTACCCAACTAGACTAATATTTACAGGTATATAAATACACGAATACTATGATACATGCACTGTTGTACACTTTGACAACAGTATAAGATTGCAGTCGAGTCGTTTTGGTAGACTATGTACTGTCACTTATAGTCAGATCTGTGATAGAATGTAAACATAAGCCCGTAGAGTTGGTATTTAGCCTTGGAAACGAAATACAAATTCTGCTCCAAATTAGAAAATAGAAAATATAAATTTGATAATTATAAATAGTATGACCAACATCTGAATGGGTTTACCAGTAACTTAAAATCCGAGGAGGTTATGAAATGTTAATACCCAAGGATATTAATACTGGCTATCAAGATTTATGGATGGTTTACACCAGTGATGCCCAACCTTTTTCGGCCTGCGGGCCATATCCATTTCGGACAGCCGTGTCGCGGGCCACTTCACCGCAAAAATACACAAAGGAAAAAAAAAGAGAGAAACAAGTTGGTTTGTGGATCTTGAGTTGTTTTCCCGAAACCAACCTTCTGAATGTCCGGCTGCAACGGAGACACCAAGGCTCGGAGCACTTCGAAATGTGAAAAAAAGATTGAAAAATAAATACACGTTTTTTTTTTACGTCCACGCGCGTTCTTTCAATACAAAAGACAACGACCTGTCAATGTTTTCTCGTTTGTTACTATTTACGCCCAAATGTTCATTCCTGCTTTGTGTGTTTTTTCAAAGCGGATCAACTCCACCCCCAATAGTTCACAAGATGCGAAAGAAACCCAACCATAGAATACTGGTCATAACATAATATAAGGGTTATTTCCTGGTTTAACCAACAAGGAGTACACGAAATAATTAAGGTATACTCTGACACTCGTTACCTTTCGGTCTGGTATAGCCTTTTACAAGTCAGAGGAAACAAAATACAGTGTACAGTGACGAATTTGTGTCAGTTAACCAGTCCTCACAAGTCAGCTCGTATAGGAGGTTGCAAAAAAGCAGTACTCTCACACACACTTCCAATTATTCGAAAAACACTGTGGCATTTATTACATTCGAATACTAATACAAGTAGTCTAACCCAGCCACTGAACACCCAGCTGAAGAACTTTGCTAAGGTAGATTATAAACATTCATCGTCGTACACTAGTCATGCGAAAATCTCTAAGGTCTTCCCAGTCAACAACGGCTATCACACCTATTCCGGCACTCGTTACGACGGCAAACACCACTGGGTGGGTCCGAAGGAAAGGTAATGCACTCGGGCTCAAAACATATTTCGATACTATACAATATTTCCTGTAAACTTGTCTAGGCAAGGAACTAATTTTTACAGAGGATTCCCTGTATCACACACCAACACCCTGTATTACGTCCTGGCTGTTGCTCGGTTTCGTAGAACTTTTCCCTGGATTCAGTGTAAATAATTCAGTTGACAGGTTGAGCTAATACAGAAAAGACAGGAATATAAAACTTTATTGCACTCAAGAAAATAGCTCATAAAACACAACATCTAAATACACTAAAGAATAGTGTAGAAGATCAGAAAACTTTCTGGGGCATGCTAGACTGCTCTTCGCATATTTTAGCTCTGCATTCAAACAGTCCAACCATACTTCCTGGGTTGGAGACTGATTTCTGATTGTAATCTTCCACATCAACTGATTTTGTGGATAGTGGATTTTTTGACTTGCAGGAAGCATCAAAATAATCATACGAATCTGTTTTGGAGACATGGTTTCCATTTAAACCATTGATAGACTTGACAATGACAAAGACAATGACAATGACAATGACAATGACAATTTAGTTGTCTCTGTAGGCAATTTGAACATGCGAAGGTACTCTAGTCACAAAGTAAAGGCCAGAAAAAAAAAGAAATAAAGTAGGTTGAAAGGTGCAGCGTTAAAAGATGTCAACATTGAAAAATATTAGCAGATGAAAAAATGTTTTGGCCGATTAAAAATCGCATTTATATATATATAACCCAACAAACTTACATTAAAGATGTTCATGCGCGCACCTGTTTAAACATCTTTACTAACGAAACAGATTGTGTCACAAGAACTGTACTGTCAATAGAGTAAGCGAGTATAGAGGAGCTAGGAGGTAATAAATATTAATTGTTGTAACTCCTTTGTCTGGGGCTAGCAAAACTGGGACAATAAACCATATTATTCACTTATACAAGCTGCACGTACACTTACAAACATTGACGTTTAGGGTATAAAGTTTCAGCAAATATGTCACGACGACGTTAGTCAGTCGAAACGACCTTTTAAAAGGAGATACAATATTATGATAACTCAAACAAGTTTAGTAACTCATTGACAACAATCTTTCAGTACAACATTCTATTAAATAAAATTGTTTGAATTTTGTTATGATTTTAAGCAAGTACGTTCTTATATGATTAAAATTTCGTACAGGTTTTTTTGGTCGATCTCCTTTCTGTTATTAAGCACACATTGCAATTTGTGATAGAGTGTACATCATGAATATTTTCTCTGTTCATGCTGACGTCTCCTTCTACCCTTCTACTGGGTTTGCGACTGTCAAGAGCTTGGTGAGCAGCATGATGCATGACACAAACAAACTGGAATGAGGTCAAATATTATAGTCTTATGCTTAGGCATGATATGATACAAGTTTTTTTTTTTAATATTGAGTCGTGGAAATTTTGAGTTTCGTGAAGCGAGATTACAACGATATGCGACTAAAAAATTCTGAACGTTTTCTTTTGTATGGTTCATGGCTTTTGAAGAGAACGTCATCTTTCAAAGTTTTCTTCAGACTGAACATAATTAAAAAGCTAGTGCTCTGTCGATCAGTCGGGACTGAGAGTAGTCTTGCTATATGAGCTGCACAGATAAAAATAAGCTCGAATTAAAAAGTATTCAGTAAACTTGTGGCCTACTACTCCTTTATACTAATACTCTCAGGAGAAATAATAAAATGAATAAAGTACATTTTAATTTTAAAAAACTGCTGGATCTTTGTACCTTGATCATCTCGACTCCAAACCATAATTATAACTCCAGTTCACTCTAACCTTCCTGAGCCGAATCGACCACCCGAATCGGCCACTGGATCACCGATAGCACAAGTACCTGTTAACGTCAAATATCAGGCGTTGTTCGAGAAGCTCACATGTTATCTTCTTCTTCTTTTCCTATACGCCCTCAGTGGAGCATAGGGCCGCAACCACACCCCGCCATCGGACCCGGTCCTGGGCATCCTTTCCAGTCTGGGACCATGTCATGCCACAGTCTCTGCCTCTTTGGACTGATCTCCTCATGTCTGTCTGGGTCTCCCAACCCTGTGCCTCCCCTGTGGGATCCAGCCCAGAAGCTTGTCTTGTTAAATTGTCGGCTGGCTTTCGTAAAGTGTGGCCAATCCAGCCCCACTTCCGCTTCTTGATGTCTTGGCTGGCAGGGTTTTGGTTGGCTCTCTCCCACAGGTCTGTATTGGAGATCTTCTCAGGCCATCTGATGTTAAGGATGCGGCGCAGACAGTTGTTGACGAATGTCTGTATCTTGTTGGTGACGGCATTTGTCACCCGCCATGTCTCAGATCCATACAGAAGGACTGACTTTACATTTGTGTTATAGATGCAGATCTTCGTGTGTAGAGACAAAGCCTTGGAGTTTATCTTACTTAACAAAAATAGTCGCTTGGCAATTCACATTCATATCTTTCATCAATTAAAAACATTTTTAGTGTGGAAGTTTATGTGAAATGTATATGCAAACTTTTGAGTCATATGAGCAAGGTGTCGCTACTTGGGCTTTTATTTAGTTTGAGCCTGTGTCGATTGAACTTTCAGTGTTAGGACTTTGTGGTCTTACGTGGGAAGATAATTATAGTCATGGCTGGGAACATTTGACTCAAGCAGGAGGTCGATATGGCTGGGGCGATATGGGTTGTGGCGGAAATGACCGGCCTACTTTCACTGTTGTCTCTTGTTTACCATAACACACAACTCTGTTGTGGTTCATTAATGACCTTTTTGCAGAAGTTACGTGATTATAAAAATACGATTCTGATGACCGATTGTATGTGTTGCAATACAACTTTTGCATAAAACACGTTTAAAGTATAAATAATGCATTTGAAAAGAGCATCGTTGTCTACCAGTTTACCCGCATTGATCAAATGCTCTTTCCTAGAAAATTAATACCCTTCTAAGTCTTTAATAAAGCGGAACAATAGTAAAAGAAGTAAGCAGGACCGCAAATACGACAAAGAAAATCATTATGATAAGGATTTCAAAATTATTTTTTCCAACAATTAAATAATTTCGAACTTTAATAATTTCTAGGTGTTGGAATCATGGTTCGTGGAATGAAAGAAGACTGGCTGATTTTTCCTCCGCTGGAGACCTTCCCAGTTATGACTTGTTTTTGGTTTTTACTGTAGTATTTAAGTAAGTATAGTGCTCTGAGTGAGTACAGTCCTACAACAATACGAGTGGTAACGTTTCTACTTACTGCTGCGACAGGGCACAACTGGGGTTCTCCACACGATCCAGAAGGCGAATGTTCTCCTAACGACCCAAAAAGTGGTCGTTACATCATGTTCCCGTCTGTATTACCAGGAACCAGCCCAATAACTGGGTACATATACAGGTTATGTTTATGTGTGTTTGAATTCGTGATTATTGGTTATATATTTTGTAGTTCACCAGTCAGCTAACTAGACGTCGTATATCCACTTCTTAAATGCAGTGTTTGCCGAAAAACTCCTATTTCCAAGAAATTGCTTTATTTAAATGTTGCTGACATAACTAATAAATAAATAATCCAGTGTTGCGCATGCTCTAGTAGCAAAGGTAAACGGGAAATATCTTGTTATTAGGTATGTATGAATAGGGGCATATGCCTTTTCCACTAGTGTATTGAAAGCTCCCACAAAATGTTTAAACCATCATTGCTAGTAATATCAGTAAGTGCCCAGAACTTTTAGTACATACTACATAATACATGCAGCACTTTCTCTTTATATGCTTGTTATTCTCCCTAAAAGACCATCATGAGAGAAACAAGATCTCAACTTGACTCCTATCCACTTTAGTCTTATCAATCATTAAATTCACTTTTTATTCTCCTGCCAGATTCAAGGTAATAGACGTTAATGAAAACATGACATATGCATAAAGCTAGCTAAAACAATTTGTAGCAGACGAGCAGAGAAGACAAACAAGCCTACATGTATAGCCAGCTAATATTAATGTATCTGCTTAATTGACAGTTTCTATTGAGAATTATTCTAAAGCATTCTAATGTAAACATTTGTCTGTCAATAGTAATCCTATTAATATTATTACTTGTTATCCTCTCACTAGCTTAGATCATTGGCTATAAATGAAAAGTGAAAGAAATGTTAGTGATCGTCTGCAAAAGACTACAGCTTGCATATCATCCAGTTCAATCCAAATACAGTTTTCTTTGTCTGCATTAACTTGTACAACACACACATTCGCTATTTGTGATGCTGAGATCGACAGCATCATTAAACGTAGAAGCATATTTAATGGTATTCGAAATTTTAACTGCTCTGCACCTTTCTCATTTCCTACTACTTCTATGCAACCCGCCTTTTTTCAAATTTTAGCTAAGACAGAACAATACTTCGATCTCTGCCGTTTTTACGTGTTCACTTGGAATCCTATACCACATGTGTTCACTAGGATAGCTATTTTTATTTGTATTTTCTTGCTTTGTTTTGTTATAATCACCGTGATTAATGTGTATTTTACAAAAGGTTTGAGATGAAAAGTTTTCGGTTAAAATTGCCGAATGTGATGGCATTGATTGTTCTTTTATTGAATGTGGTATTTATTTAAAGGATATTATCTATGTCTTCAGATCATAATCTGTATCTAAGTTCAAAATTTTTTGTTTGTTGTTTACTTTATGCGTTTAAACGTCATACATCCCATTTTCGACCCTTTTCTAAATCTTTTTGTTTTTTTTATCTTTTTGACTATTTATTTTAGTATTCTAGATAATGGAGATAAATCATTCATGTTTTGTTAAGATTGAGTCTGAATATTTTATTTACAATCTGTTTTTACAAATTTTCAGCGCTTTTCGCCATGCAGCATAAAATCTATTTCACCTCTGTTGAGAGAAGTAAGCCAGGAATGCTTTATAGGTAAGCTGTTAAAACGAGCATATTATTATCTGTTTGTTTGAAGCACACTCTTTGATGACTGTTCTCTTGTCTAGTGAATATAGAGTCTATAATTTTGGAATTAAATAGATTGAAACAAAGCGTACACACATTACAACAGTGCGGAAAGATGAGAAAACTCACTGTCCGGCTAGAGACATGGGACGGGTAAAGGTCAGATGATCAGGATTCAAGAAAACAGCAGCAGACAAAGGCCATAGGGTCTGATGCAGTGAGGAGGAAACTTAACATCGTCAGCCTCGTTCGTAGAGAAGTGGTGGGCTGATTGAACTCTTCTCGGTAGTCTGATCTCCAGTCACATCTCTACCAGACCATACAATGTCACAGTTATAAAAATATGAAGCTAAACACTTTCAAACATGAAGAGGACGAAGTAAAGATGCTCTACAGCCATCTAGAAGGCATACTCGCTGACCGATTAGAACGCAAAGATATTCACAGACATATCCTATCAATGGGTAGGTAAAGTGGGAATATTTGGCCTGGACGAAGCAAAAAAGAAGTGGTAAAGGAAACATGATTTTCACTGGATCATAAACTCTCCTTTGCTAATATTCTCCATCCATACAAACATACAAAGGACGGCCACTCTGCAGCTTCAAAATAATTTTGTCCATAAGCAAGTTTATGGCATTCTGCTTTAAATCCATCTCAAAGTAATCTTTTGGCGTCGACATTGCAGGGCCCTTGTTTTAACGAGCCTGAAAATGAATTTGAAGACTATCTGAATGACCTATTTCCGTATTCATTAAGAGAAAATATGCGAGACGAAAATTTTGTCGACATCTTTTTAGTCCAAAATGAGAGTAAGTCTTGCTAAACCTGGTGGATTTTGATGCAGATATTCTCGCTGGAAATATAAAAAATGTGCTTCTTTCAGAAATTCTGTAGAGCAGCAGAAGAAACAACGCTGGATCATGCATTATGTTCTAGGCTTTGTGCCTAAAGAAAGGACTACAAACAAAAGAAAAGCAGCAACTCCGAAGCAGCTACCGAGTACTAATTTGTGAACAGGGCATAGTAATGAGATTAAGGCACATAAGGAGAAGGGAATCAAGTACCACTGCCGAACTTAGAAAAGGGATGGCACGTGGTGATAACAGCATAGCAACTATTGAGGACTGTGGTCAAGCATGTCAATACAACTTCAGTTAACGATGGCCACCTTCTCATAGAAAACACTATTATACTAAACCAATAGACTATTTCAGCGACTTGAATGCAAAGCTGCAGACCTGTTAGTCCAAGGATGAGAGGGACTACATAGTCTGAAGATAGAGAGAGAGAGGGAGAGAGAGAGAAGAGAGAAATCACGTAGCATTGACAATATTCACGTGGAGCTGATCAAGCAGGATGAGAATGAAAATGTTGTTTGAAAAAGTGAGTATGTGCGTTGGACCTTTTTAATTCTTTCCAAAGAACATAGCAACGTAAAGAATGGTCCAACGCACCAACTCACTGGTCATCAAAGTCAAAAACAAATCACTATGCAGTGTGAAAACTGCAGAACCAATTAATTAGCCTCCTAAATAAATTCTAAAAGAAAGTTTCAAGTATTTGAACACAATCAATCAATCCATCCATCCATCCTCTCTGTGCCGTCTGGCCCTTTAGGCGGTAACAAGGGACCTCCATCTAATTGTCTGCTGCTGTTGTGGGGTCCGTTTTCAGTGATAGTCCTTCTAAATGGTTCGTCTCCATGTCTCTATGTCACTGTGGACCGCCCTCTGTTACTCTTTCCTTGCGGTGTCAATCGCAGGACTGTTCTGGGAATGGAGTCTAGAGGAATGCAGCACACATGACCTAGCCATCATTAGCACCGCAATTGGATTGTTTCTGCCAGGGTTACGTCAACGGGTGGCCTCCCGCTGATCGTGAAAGAGTTATTATTTGTCGCGTTGTTCCTTAGGACTTGTGTTTTTCGATTGTTGACTCTGAGTCTTATCATACTGGCAGTCTTGCGTTTTTTCGGTGTTTTGTTGGAGGTCTTTTGGTGCTTATGATGTAGTTGGTAGGCAGTTATTACCACGTGCCATTTCCTTTTCTTTTCTCAGGCACTGGTAGTTCACTGTGGGCCTTGTTCATGTTCCCGAGTGACAATGCGCATAAGCCAACCAATGGCCAGTGAGAGTAGAATCAATGACAGGAAGCATCCCTGCATGACACCTGTTTCTACTCTAAATGGTTCTGTTAGTTTGTTGTTGTGGATGACTTTGCACTCAAAGTTTTTGTATAAAGACTTAATGACGTAGACCAGTTTCTTAGAATCTTCAACAGAGAGGTACGGTGTAGGCTGTCAAATTCCTTATCGAAGTCAATGAAGGCCATATACAATGGACTGGTCTACTCCTGTGATTTTTTTTCAGGATCTGTCTCAACACAAAGATATGGTCGATACACGATCGTCCTTTCCGGAAGCCGGCTTGTTCTTGTCGAATGATGGAGTTTCCTGTAATGTTATGGGGCAGGTGTTGATACCTAAATCTTTGTCTTCGGTCATTTGAGGTAGCGCTGACGAGTTCAGGTGGTTTAGAATCAGTTTGGTTTGCTCTTCAGTGATGTATGTGCTATGTGCTCTTTTAACCGGGAGGTCCTGGTTGTGCCTTCGGTTACCTCGTAGGTTTCTTATGATCTGGTAGGTCATCTTAATGTCTTTCCGTCCAGCTGCTGCCTCGGATTCAGCTGAGAGCTGTTTTACATACTATCTCCTGTCTCTCCTTGAGGAGGACTTGATCTGTTTGTTTAGTTCCCTGCATTGGGCTGCAGTCCTCTCTTTCAGTTCGGGGGATTTCGCAATAAGGAGTTTCTTCTTTATCTATTTCCTTTCTTCGATCATATTCCATGTATGAGTAGATATCCATTTGGTTCTGGGGCTTTTCCTGTGGCCAATGCATTTGCTGCTTCTTTTGTGCCTTTGTAAAGGATATCGATGCTGTTTCGTTTTGGAGGATGCTAAAATCGTTTTGTAACGCAATACCGAAGGCCTTCTTGATTGCTGGGTTCCTGAGCTTGACCATGTCCAAACGCTGATTTCTTTTCTGTCCAATCTTTGCCTGTATCAAATCGAGTTTCAGCTTTGCGGCTAAGAGGTAGTGATGACTGCCAACGTCTGCTCGTCGCTTGACTTACGTAGTAAAACAGAAATTTGAAGACTGACTCTTCCAATACTCTTCCACAACTTTATTGACTTAAAAACATTTGACAGAGTCTTTCACTGTGTCATGGAACTTGTGACATGATTTTAAAATTCAACATTGGATGGGCCTATTTAAAGTCATAGAAGCGCCGTGAGAAAACTTAGTAAGCACTAAACAACCAACTAAGAGACTTATCATCTACATCGTGATCGTAACCGCGACAGTGGCAATAACTAGGCTAGAGCTTTTTGGTACTCGAGATCCAGGTTAATGAGGATGTTACTCCAAATTTCCAACTTTGAACTCTTGACAAGCGACTTTGTACAAAGTGCGGTCGCCACCTTCGTAGAGCACCCTAAACCTATCTATGCAAGAGTGACGCGAAGCTGGTCTGGTTCGACCACGTGACCCGGTATGACTATTTAATACCAACCGTCATTCAGGGTTCCTTGGAGAGTGGTCATAGAGAATCATCTTCAGCATCTATCAAAATTTTATAAACCTTAAAAAAGCATTTCGCAGAGTCTACAACGAAAAAGCTCCGGAATGTGATGTAAAAAATTCAACATCGAAGATGTCCTCATTCAAGTTATCGAAGGGCTGTATACTAGATCAACGAGCTCTAAACTGCTGAATAGCTGAATAGGAACTCAGTTTAATTCTGAAGTAGGCAAATCGGTGCTGTTTACCATCCTCTTGGAAAATAGCATGCTCTCTACGACAAGCGCACTTCCATTGCCATCGGTGGGAGGCTGATTTGCAACCTACCCTTTGCATCCAACATATACCTGTTAGCAGGTATTCACAAAGAACTCAAGATTTTACCTGTATACGCATATGCGTATATCAGTACTGATAAAAGCAAGTTGTGATCGTTGGCAACGACAAAGCAGGGATCTGCTTGAATGGGGCACAGCTTGAAGAGGTTAGCAGCTTCAAGTAAATGGGAGCAACCATCTGCAAGGACGGCAGCTCCACGACAAATATCCGTGGAACAGAAACAATGGTGATGGCTAAGATGGATAAAATATGGTATAACCATAACATCAGGGTTATAGAGGGAGCCTGAGGGACTTTGAATGTCATAAGAAAACACAAAAAAAAATGACATTTTGTCTCCAACCCATCCATTTGTATTATTAAGCTCAGGTAAATTATTCCATGCCTACATGCAAAAGTAACAGACACCTGAAATAGTTTGTGCCATCTGCTGTACAGCTGTTCAACCTCAGATGAAATGTCAATGTGTGCGTGCGTGTATGTGCGTGTGTGTGTGTGTGTGAGTGAGAGTGGGAGAGAGAGAGAGAGAGATGTTGTAGGTGTGCACACGAATATCCTTGATGTAAGTTTGTTTTATATATATAATTGTCAATTGCCTATTTTTTCATCAGCTAATATTTTTTAATGTCACCATGTTTTATTTAGCATTTAGTTTATTTAGCAACGAACTTTATTTCTTATTTCTAGTTCTGACTTTTACTTTGTGACTAGAGCACCTTCGCATGTTCAAATTGCCCGCTGGGACAAATAAAGTTGGTCATTGTCATTGTCATAGTCATTGTCATTGTGTGCTATCCTTAATGACAGATGCCAGACTGACTGGCTGGCTGGGCCAAGGTGGGGGAAAAACTGGCTAGTAAACAAAAAGTAGTAGATTAATCGGTTCACGAAGGAGCTGCTCAGCGCCTTTCAAGACAGTGCCAAGTGGCGAACATGACAGCCATTGCGTCTGACGTGGTCTCCCAAATGGATGGTACTTGAGGATAAGTTTAACTGGTGGTCAGATAGTATCAAAGAGATGAACGAAGAAATGAAAACGTAACCAAACGTTAGAGATTAAATATTATTAATGCCAGACTAAGTCTGATGTCAGTTTAATTTGTTTTGCCTGTTTATTTCTGTTTGTATTTTGTCTGCAGAAGTTCTGAGCACCAGAAATATTGTGACTGCTCGAACTAGAATAGTGTATAAAGACTTTTAAGAAGTCCGACTTTTTCAAATATCGGCACCTGTCGTTGTGGGGACTACATGAATACACGCGGCACCTGACAGGGCTTGCCACTCTTGCTTATTTTGGATGATAGTAGGCAGATCATGTAAAGGAGGAACGGTCTAGTCTTTGACGATCTTACGGCAGTTCTTTTTTGGCCACTGCGGTGCCTTGAGGGATAGTGATGCCGGAGCATTTGAAAGGATTTGCGGTGTGAGAAACCAGAGAAGTTAAGTTATGCATTAAAATCGACAAATACTCGACAGAAGAAGACAAGAAGAAGTGAGCAGCAATGATTCTTGCTAACTGCATGTTTCAGAAGTGATAAAGAGGAAATTCCATGCGGCAATGGAGTCGTTGATATTAGAGAAGAATGCGATGCAGGCGCAGACGGTCTGGAGGGCAAAGACAAATGCTGCAGCAGCATCTGCCTGCTCAGAGAAAACGCTCGCTGCAGGCAAGTTGGTTTGTGAAGTGTCTTGCAATTCCCCATTTCCAAAACACCCGATATCTGTACCAGCATCCTTGATCTTTTTATGAAAGCAAGATAATAAAAGTACGAGTGCAAAATGTAATATGCAGTATAGTTCTTCATGTTTTTCTTGACGTTTCTAGTGATTTCAACAGTCAGTGTTGCCGAAACTGCACTACTGCTCCAGCGGGAACCGAATGTAAAAGAGACCCCGACAATCCGTGTTTAGAAAGTGAAATGTGCGAGTATCCTTTTATTTGTTATTTTTTGTTTGTTGCTTCGTAAGTCAAGTAGGAGCAATGTTTGATTATTAAGGACGAATGAGTTTTATTTAACAAGTAAATCATGAAAATAATATTATTACGAAGCATTGACATTGTGTGTGAGACAGTTTACTTTTTTTCTTTATAGAGGTACACGTCAGTCTATTTAACAGATGTTATACCATATGTAGGCCTTTCATCAATGGAAATGGAAGTTTGATAGGTAGTGGAGGTGTTACGCAGGATGTTGTGCGAGAAGATATTGAACAGCACCGGTGGAAGCGAGATCCTTGACGCACGCCTACTGTAGTGCAAAAGTGACCTAGTAAGTGCTGTTCAACATCATCTTGAAGAACATTCTGCAAGAAACTCTCCATGACCCTTTAAACGGTTGTAGACCTACAAATAGATCTCATAGTAAGTAGTAACAATGACATTACCAACAGACTAACGCACGAAAGGTATGTTTTGTGGTGACCAGACAGCAAAAAGATATAAATAAAAAATATATAATTAGTATGAAGATTTCACAGAAACCTGTTGTCAATTATAAATCTCTCTCCATATATAGCATTATGACAAAGAGCTTGGGTAAACTACTTTCTTCTTTTAAGACCTTAACCGCTGATCAGTGGCTTCACATTTCGTTGTCCTCCTTCTGTCCCTGTAGCCAATGGCGCCGCTTGCCAAGACAAGTATGTAAAAACTAGGCATTAGTTGTGTTATATATATATAGACATACAAAACAGTTGGGGATTAGTATCAATTCCACCTGGTCTAGATCTCGCTGTACACCCGTATCCAGCATGCTGATCTCCATACGTTTCTCAGCTAAGTCCCACAATGTCACTATTTTGTCCAATTATACGCTCTAACTTCCACGCATAAATACAACGAAGTGGAAGATTTTACAAACAACTAGACAAAGTTGTGAAGGCAGTACTGAAAAAAAACGTCATCGTTGCACTCGGCCTTCTGAAATTCAAAGATACACCCAGACAACTACCAGCAAAGGACTGGAAGGGGAACAAGGTCAGGAATATGCACAAAACCAGCGACTTAGCATACCTTACACCCACATAAGAAATCGGCAACGGCCAAGTGGCACTCACCAGACGGATATGTTCATAATCAAATCGACTTTATCCTGCTGCTGAGACGCTTGAAATCCAGCATCAACAAGGCCAAGATAAGGACATATCCAGGCGCTGATTTAGGTAGCGACCACGGTCTTGTTCTAATGAATGTGAAATCGAAGCTGAAAGCGAAACGACTATCAATCACCTTCCGAATTCGCTTTGATTTGGAGAAACTGCAAACGTTGCAGACGTATTCAAGACCGTAGTTGCAGGTGAAAGACCTAAGTTGGGGGGGAGATGAGCAGCACGGAACCTGATGGAATGTTATGTAGACAACCTCACTGGGAACATCAAAAGGGAGATGCTCTCAACAGCCCAGGAGACTTAAGGGCGAACAAGAAACAACCATGGGTCTCGAATTTCATAAATCTGTGTGACCAAAGCGGGGCCTTGAATAGAAAAAAGAAAAACCCAAGGCAGATACCAAATACAAAGAAGTCAACTATGCCATGAAGAAGGAATGAAGGCAACTGGAAGAACTGGATCAGGAGAAAAATGCCGGTACATAGAGGATGGAATTGAAGTGGGTAACAAAAGGCCTACCAACTACTACGAATCATCTTACTAAGAAAGATCTCACAAGACCTCAGTCATCGACAATAGCACTGGCACCTTCTCAAGAAAGCAATGCTGTACTCAACCGATGGAGTGAGTACTGCAAGGACCTGTACAACTTTCATCTGAAGACCAACGCAAACATCTTTTAAAGCAGCCAGACTATAAACAATGAGCCTGCAGTCCTACGGGAAGAGTTGTAAGGTGCTGTACACAGTTTCAAGGGGGAAAGTCGCCAGGCACTGGTGACGTGCCATCTGAGCTATTAATGCAGTGTAGGTAAGAAAATAGAAAGGCCAAAGGGACTGGTAACGTAAGGAATGACCCACAGAATGGACCAAGTAACTAGTCATACTCCTTGCAAAGTAAAAGGAAACAGCAAACAGTGATAGAAGCAAGGTCATGTTTAGTCATGTGATGCAATGTTAACATGGAAGTTACTGTTCAAGTCACCGAAGTGCTATATACTAATTAAACGAGTTCAGCACTGCTCAATAACAAAATAGGAGCTTACTTTTGCACCACAATAGGCGTACGTCAAGAACGTCTCCTGTCACCGAAGCTGCTTAATATCTTCTTGGGGAACATCATGATTGAAACGCTCCACGACCACATGATTCCAAATCCATTGCTGGAAGGGCGATCTACAACCTCTGCTTTGCAGGTAAAGAACTGTTAGCAGGCACAAATAAAACAATTTCAAGACCTCATCAACAGACTGACAGACAGTTCGAACGAATATGGAATGGAGAGCAAAGTTATGATCATTGGCTTGGGCAAAGCAAAAATCTATATGAACAGGGGACAACACTAAGAAGCAAGCATTTTTAGGTACTTGTGACTTACCCTCTCCAAGAACGCCAGCACTACACCAGATATCCGCATCAGGATCGCAGCAGCAACATCAATAATGGCTAAGCTGAATAGGATCTATCTAAGGTTCACTACAAAGTTCAGTATGTAGAAATCGCTGGTAGTGCCGATCCTGCTCTACGGATGTGACACAGGAATTTTGCTTGCCGAAACGTAAAGGAGAAATCTACTTTCAACAGCCAAGCGACGGGAAAAAGATGGGAATGTGACCCGGCACGAAAACTTGCAGAAGGATCATATCAGACCTCACATCGAGTCAAGCATAGTGAAAAGAGTAACGAACAAGCAAATAATGACAGTGAGCAGCAAACACTAGAGAGAAAGAGCGTGGAAGAAAGGACGAAGTTAAGGTGACTTATTATCAAATAAATAAAATAGAAGGTCATTGTGATCTTTCATGTGAATTGATTTATGTGCATACAAAACGGTTTATCCCAGGAGTCAGCAACTTGATCATTTTGATTTTTTTCTTGTGTCAGTCGTGTGTGTTTTCGAGGCAAGTGTCTTTCTGCATGTGAAGTGCTTCAAGAAGAGACCGGGATGACCTACGAACCGTGCCAGTGCCAAAATGGTGAGGCTGTAAAATTGTGCAAACAAGTGGCTTTTGCCACTCACTGATGGATTACTATTGCGATCTAAATTATACTATTGTTCCATTAAAATGGAATTGTTTAGCATTTAGTTTGTAACAGAGTGGTAGCGGTTGCATGATGATAGTAGTAAACGTGCTACCACACACTCAAGCAGATGTAGGAAGAAAGCTGGCAGATGTATTTTGCTGAAGTGGTCTGAACGAAATACCACAGCTGCACTCCTCTACAGTAGGTTACAGGGTGGAGTCGTGGGCGGAAGCTGTCTTTCCTTTGTTCTGTAGTGTCGCTACTGATCATGTCTCCAGCACGTCTCGTGTCAGCTCCGCCTTTATGTACACCTCGCAGGGCTAAACTTCTCGTGATTCTCATGTAGGTCCACTTTAGTCAGCACCTTTAATTGTAGTCAATCATCACAGAGCACACTTGCTGGTGCTGCATTGCATCTTCTGCCTATAGTAACTATAATTCACCGCAGGGTAATCGCCAACTACTCTTTACATTTTTCTTTGCGGAAGGAATGAGTTTTCTAGAAAATAGCTTAGCTTTTTTTTATATCATTTTATAGGGCTGAGTAATGTTTAGTGAATAATCTGTCAATTGGTACAAGAATATCAAAGCATTTTGTAAATATATTCCATGAGGCTATTGTAATAATAATAGAATCTCCGATATTTACCAAAGGAATAATATGAATAATGACAGTTCACAATAAAACTAAAGGGACATAACCTAGCACGAATAACAGTAAAATATAAATCGGAATAACCCGCTAATAAATCATTGAATATACATCTATGGCGTTCTCAGATGATGGAATTTTACCCTTAAAGGACAGGTGGCGCACCTGCCAACAATTTTTTTACTTCTTGTGTTGTCTGTCATTTCACACAGATACTTCTGCCTGCAAAAGCTGCTGTAAGAGGGTCATGTACTTCGAAAGAAACGATGAATGTTTCCCAACCAATACGTCGCTTGGCTTTCGAGAACCCTGCTACAAAGGTGTATGCAATGAAGTGAGTGTAAAGAGTTTATAGTAAGGAAAATTCTTTTACTTCTTTAATGACTTCAGTTGGACTGATGATGTATATATATAATTCTGAATATCAATCAAGGGTCGGAAGCCTGAGATCTCGTTTAAACTAAAAGTCGCGTGTAAAGGTCGCAACATATTCGCGGTTCTGCTGGTGTAGTTTCCATTCTATCTGCAGCAAGGAGAGTGCGTGCCAGAGAAGGATGTTCCCTGCGGCAATGGCATCGTTGATGAAAGAGAGGAATGCGACGTGGGAAAGAGCGTCGTGAAAAACCAAGATAAATGCTGTAACGGAACTTGTCATCTCAGAGAATCTGCGCAATGCAGGTAAACTGGGTTTTTAAATTTCACTACGTGCTGACATTTTGATCATATCAGATGATATTTAAGCTTTTTTTTCGATCAACGCTAGTATTTCAGTAGTTTCTAGCTCTCTTGGACCAGTAACTGAAAAATCTATGCTGGTCACCCAGTGGTGCCTGGTAGCACGTATCAGTAAATGCGAAAGATATTAGAAGAAATGAAAGGTTTGGCTTCAGTTATTTGCATACCAGTGAACAGTGACGTTAACCACTATGGCATGCGACCCTTGCGTTTTGTACTTTTTGAAAAGAAAAAAAAAAGAAGAATCATAAACAGGACATCTGAAAGTAATAATTCTGTGTTTACAGCGATTTCAACAAACCGTGCTGTAAAGACTGCAGAATCGTACCAAAAGGAGCTGTTTGTGAGGATAACTTTGAACTTCCCTGTATGGAGAGCGCAAAATGCGAGTATCCTTTTGATGTTCAATCAAATGAATAATCTATGATGCGTAACGCATCTCGCTTTCCACCTCAAATGCCTATGTTATAGTACTAGTAACATATATTTATCTGATTTATTTGTCTGCTTGATTTTCTCTGTACACTGATCCTTACGACTGAGCAGTGGCTTAATGTCAGCAAAACGTATATTTGCAGTTATTTCTGATTGCATTTTCGTCTGTGTTTGATTTTCTGCAAATCATTCCTTGACGGTTGATGAGTGGTGTTTCCACTGATTGTCCGTCTGCTGTGACAAAAGAGAATGGAATAGCCTGCCGTGGCCAGTATGTCATATGTTTGGTTCTAATATTTTGCATCTATAACTCTTATCTCATTAAGGGTTCTTTTTAAAAATAATTTTAATGTTTTGATTAAGTTTGATATAAATGTAATTAATGTTTGAAATTAGAGAAGGAGTCAAAACCTGACTTCTGCAACGTCATTGGCATGAAAATGACATTTTATTGTCATAAAGGGATGACACATCATGAGACTATTCAATAGAAGACGGCTTGATGCAAGTACCCGAGGTGCTATACAGCACCATGCTGTACTCCACAGTAAAACCTCTTTTCAAACTATTGCTGGCGGTGCTAAAGCTGCCCTCTGTCGTTTGTACTGCTCAACTTTATCTTGGAGAACATTATGCAAGAAACCTTCCATGATTTTCTTTACTTGTTGTAAACACATTATTGAGTTTGCGCTTTTCAGTCTAACCGACCACATGATAGGCATTAACAACGCTCTTCTAGACCTTACTCACAGACCGACAAATGAGTTACGTGTTTGGATGGAAATCACCAATAGCAAGAACAAAGACTAATCAGTACTAATAAAATTGCACAGCAAATCAGACTTCTTCCTGGACCATAATCAGCGGAGGTCAGTTGCAGCAATTACGTGGGAGCCATCAAAGATAGCAACTACACTGGAAAAATCCAGCAAAAAAAAAATTGAAACAGTGACATTAGTAATGACCAGGCTTTGGCATGTCATGAACTTTCTTCGAAGCATTGACTATTCCATTCCGCTCTGTGAGTGCGAAACATTAGGCAAAGAAGTAAGGATTCAGATATTGAGACGGTAAGATATGTCAGTCCTAATTGCTCACATTTTCACTGGAACGAAAGCCAAAAAAAAAAAGAAACAAAAAAACCAACTAAACAAAAAAACAACAAAAAATACCAACAAAAATTTATATTCGAACTAAAACGTAAAACAGAAGAGAAGATGAAATGCAAATATACACAAAATTCCAAGTGAGCAAAAATATGATTTTTTTCTTTTTATTTCAGAGGCCAGTGTATTAACGGCAGATGTATTACCACATACTGTAAGGAGCTTGGAGAGAAGGATAATCGGCGCTACAGAGCCTGCATGTGTGATCATGACGGTGAGATTTTTAAACTGCCTTAACAATTAATTTTGTTAACACCGAGCTCGCCTCCTGGCATCGCATGGCCTACACAGGGATACGTGCTCTTCTTCTTCTTCTTCTTCTTCTTCTTTCATCATCAATTTCATTCAATTCATTCTTCATCAATCATCATTCATTCATTCTTTCATCATCATTCTTCATCATCATCATCATCAATCATCAATCATCAATCATCATCATCATCATCAATCTAGCGCCTTTTCCAACTGTTCTAATGTAAGATAATGATGATGGTTGCCAGTTGCTGTCTATCTTACATAAGTGTACTGTTAAAAGTTTACTTTTCACATTCTACACTATGATGTTCATGATGTTGGAGGCTGTTGTTCATTGTTCCCTTGCAATAATAAGCTGAGGCCTATCTCAATGAAATTCTGATTTTGAGATCTCTCTTTCTTTCTCTCTCTCTCACACACACACACCAAAATATTCCTCTTGCAGGAGAAGGTAAACTTGAGGATTGAAGAAAATCATAATGTGGATATTCTAAGAGACATGTTGGTCCCATACCCTGTAGTGAAGCAAACTTCCCTTAGTTGACTCAGCACGCGGGAACAGGTACCTCACTCTATACATGGTAGGTGGAAGGTAAGGCATCAAGGGAGAGGACATAGGCACCACCCTTACTTAATGCTGGCCCCAAGAAAAGTAAGGTCTTTATCACCTTACTCCCTAACGACATGAAAAGGTCAGAGGACTACCTTTACCTTTACTAACAACTGTGCCGTAGAACAGTTAGATAATGTTATGATGAAGGTGACCACAGCTTTGATATGGGTAAAAACAATAACATAAACTGTCCAATACATTAAAAGAGCTTCCTAATGAGTAACTGTAATTGTTCGTACTATGCAAAATACTTCTTAAGGAGCTGAGACTGAACTGTGCTTGGTCGTCTAAATCTTTCTCTCTCTATATATATCTTACATCATAATCTTGTCAGAATATTCATTTTGGTTTATTTATGTCAATAAGAGTTCTACAGCTTTTGTGAATTTGATGTACATTATAAAAAAGACGGTTTAACGTCTGGGTTTGATCATACTTCAGTCACAAGAAACATTTTGGCTGCCACCCATTCATTTGTATTAAGCTCAGGTAAACGTTACTCCATGCCAACATGTAAAAGTAACAGACACTTGAAATCATTTGTGCCATCTTCGGTCCAGCTGCTCAACCTCAGATGAAGTGTCAGTGGTGTGTGTGTGATGCTGTAGGTGCTCAAATGATTATTCTTGATGCAAGTTTGTTGTTTGTTTTATAGTATATATATATAAAGTCATCATGAACGGAAAGCTGGAATATGCGGATTCCAAAGATTTCAAAAACTGAATGTTGCAGGACAAAAAACAGAATATTACTTCTATGGCTGAAGCTAGTTTATAGCACATGTCAAAAGAAAAAAAAAAGAACGAGAACAACTACAAAGATGAAACTTTCTTCTTCATAAGAAAATGGCTAATAAAATTGCGCCTCAAGTTCTTTCTTTCATTTATGAATCTGTGATAATATTAGTGAAAAGGACCTGAAGTTATGACTGCATGCCATGAAAACGTCCTTAAATGATCCTTATAACAGGTTTCCATCTCCTTAAATGATCCTCAGAAGGTACTTATTTTCAGTGTGGTCAGTCCCGTATGAGCCCTACGTAAAGAATGGAGACTAGCATTGCCAATACTAAAGTAATACTCATTAACAATAGGAGAGCAGAGATATTTATGAACGGGATATGGGAAGTACATCTCGAAGAGGTAAGCAGTTTTAAGTACTTGGGAGCTACCTTCTCCAAAGACAGCAACCTCCCGAGAAGTATCTGCTTCATGATCTCGACAGCAGCAGCGGCGATGGCTAGGCTCGACAGGATCTGGCGAAGTCGTAATATTAGGTTTACTACGAAGTATAGTCTATACAAAGCCCATGTAGAAGCTGATACTGACGACGGATATGAAACGGAATCAATGATACGAAAATGATAATCCAGGCATTCTTTAGGAGGCTGTTCCTGATCTCGTACAGAGAACATAAAACCGATGACTTTGTACGAAACCCGTTACATTATAAATCTCAGTGGGTGTGTCCATGTAGCTCGCAACGATACCTTCTCAGAGTCTGTCCTTTAATGTACAATGGAGGGTGTTCAGCGTGCGGTGGCCAAGGCAAGAACGTGAACGAGGGACTGGTCGTCCTGTGCAGGATCTGCTCGCTGTGGCCCAAAATACGCGTAAGTGGAGGACTTTGTCAGCTGCCGTGTATATCCAGACGCTCGCTCCAGCAACTGGTACGAGTCAAGGGATGAAAGACTGAGGACTGTAGGGAAAATGTTTGGCAACAATGCAAAGCTCAGATGGCATTCCCCCATGTTACCTACATTAGTTAGCTAATGTTAGTCTCGCGTATCGTGTTTCTCGGCCAGCTCATGCAGCACTCATTCTGTCTGTTACCAGCTTCTGCAGCCTGCAAGCGCTGCTGTCTGGAGGTCTTTGACAACGATACAAATGGTCCGTGTTTCCCTACGACCGAAACACTTAGACCTGGACAACTCTGCTACAACGGTGACTGCGATAAAGTGAGTCGTGCAAAGTGATTTTGTGTTGATTAATGATTTCAATCTACGAAGATTGCCTTAAAAGAGCGTGAGATCGGAATCATTATTATGATTTTTTTTGTTGCTTTCAGAAAGGAGAGTGTATTCCATCGGAAGGTTTTTTTACTGTCCGGCTATTCAAGTTCTTCAACAATTTGGATTTTGACACTCTTGGTACACGCCAGATTTTCTTCTTCGAAAATGTGAAAAACCTTCTATTGATATTTTTTTCAAATAATAGAAATTTTTTGTTCAGTGTTTTAATTCTAAGTTTACTGTAAGACTTATGAAAAGGAGTCATTAGACACTCAAATACTAGTATGCTCTATTTTCCTGCTGTAATCTCCTCCTGCAATGTCTCACTCACGTGCCTGTTACAGCTGTCTGACCATGGACCTGTATTTTTTCTGCAAGGCCAAAACTGATGTGGTTTTGTTTGTGATACACTACAGTAAGATTCAATCAGACCAATTTCAGTTTCATTCTCCACAATAAAGCAATAGTTTTAGGGACACGAAATATTTTCTAGAGCTTTAATGCATTAAATTATAATTATAAAAGAATAAAATATTTTTAAATGTACCTTGAGACCCCAAAACATCTAAATTATGCGATGAATGAAAATACTCGCTTTTGATTTTACTTCTGTTTCTGCGAGAGATGATTAGATGCTGACAAAAAGTTTAGGAGAAAGGCTGAAAAAATAAAAAGAGCATTTTTTCTAAACTCAGGTAGCTTTGAGTTGTCGATTGAGCAGTAGGAAAGAAGAAAATGAAGAGTCAAAACAGGAAGAAAAAGCCTCTCCTGTCGCTGGCCACCAGTTGCTACGAACGTGTCAGACATTGTACACGTATATCTTTTTGTTGCTTTTTCTTTAACGAAAAAAAACTTTCCTCGCTATTATCGTCATGCTGTTACCTTGGGACTAATTAAAATCAGTTTTATTTCTGAAGACGTAGACTGTATATTTTTAAATGATAGTTTACATAGTAGAACTTCCTAGTTTAAAATTAATCTTGGATTGAAACTTTAAGAAGTAAATATTTGTGAATCTTTTCAAAGCGGAGACCATGAAGACTAACCTCGTCATGACTGTCGTGTTTCTGACAGCACTGTTCTGGATCCCAATCAGCTGCTGCATTTCCTGCATGGTAAGTTCTGATCCTATAAACATTCCAGCTTGTCTCACATCCAACAAATATAACAACATACTCGTAGTTGAGTTTCTTAGGCTTAGTTTTTCCTTTCACTGTCTTTTTTTATACAAAAACCATCAGCCATATTCTATTTTTCTCGTCTTATATATATATAATTTTATTTTTATGCACACCACAACATTTCTTATATTAAGGTGTGTATCTTAATACGCTCATAATAATCTTTATATTATCAATTTGGACTCATTGTGTTGTATGATCTTTTGCACAGGACAGGAAAAACAAAAAACCCGCACCTAAGAAACCGATGGTAATTGCGAAAATCTTAGTTTCCTATTACCTTTTTGCTGGTCTTTGCGATGAATAAAAGAAGTATTACTAAAGACTCCCTAACGTCAATGTTAGAACTGTATAATACAACAGTAAATGGAAGATACAATTAGAGCAAGACCATTTATCTTCCCGCTTTTAATGATTATTTCAATCTTTTCTTTAAACGTCTTCGTCTTCTGTAGCATGTATGAGGCAGGTAATATTTTGTTCTTTTAAGGCACGCAAAAAACCACCCACTAAAAAAATGTCTTCGTCCGTGGATGCCAAGTCTTATGAAATGAGGAATGTGAATCCGGCAGGATCTTCAGTCGATTAGGCAGGATCTTCAGTCGATCCGTCCGCACAACCGTAAGGTCCAACGCCTGCCAAACGCCAATGAAGGGATTTGGACAAGAATAAAATAAGTCCATCAGTACTGTAAGAAACAGTATTAACACGAAATATTTCAAAGTCTGTCCTAACACCGACAGACTAAATAAGACCTAAAATATATTTTGTCTTATCGGATCAAAGACTATTACTTTTAAAATATCACTAGCACACACCGAAGAATATAACATTTCTTAAATTACATATTTAAGACTTGTTTCTATAACTTAACACTATTTTAAAGAAGCAAATTAAATCCAATGCTTTTAAACAAGCCGCTAGGAAACATGTACTGACAAGGCTGAAAGTATACATCGAGTTTATCTAAAAAAAAATTTAGTTAAAAAGTTTAAAATTGTTTTTGTGCACAGCGTTTCTATGAAATGGATTATCTAAATAGATTTAATGCCTTTCTTTTTATTAGTATTAGCTCGTTTCAGTTTGACTTGGTTCCTTGGACTGTATTTAAAAACAATTCTAGGTAGTGTTCGTACACATGGCGCTGGACACTGAACTATTTAAAAGTCAGAAGTATATCTATATCTATATATTCCCACAGACAGATAAGAAAACTACATTTTCAATAGCTTCAATAGCTCATTGTAATATATTTGAAATTCGTTATTTAGTAGTTAAGACGGATTTAAAATATTTCTTTATTCAGAAAAGGAAATAAAACATTTTTAAAGGAAACGCAAATATCAATATTTTTGTGTGTGGAAAAATGATCATCCTGCTAATAGTTAAGCGCAGTAACGGACAAAGGAAGATTTTTTTGACATTTTCTGACGTTGACATCTTGTAAAGTAAGTAAACTCAAACTGAGACATGAGCTGACGACACTCATTACTGAAATGAGCAGTTAATGAAACACTGACGTTGAAATAAAATATAGCTTGCAAAAGAATTCAGTAGCTTCCTGTTGGTTTTATGTCTGAGCAGACAGAGATAGGTGCCTCAGTAACATGTCCAAACCACCTTGCATGTATAGTCATGCATAAGGACCGACATTTGCAGTCATCAACCGTCCACGATAAGAAGAAACGAGTTTGTTTGCCCAAAGTCTACATTTAGTATTAGTACGAAACTAAAACTCACAGCTCTGATGTTCCTTCACTAGATGACGTCATCTTTGGGACGTTTCTATTGATCACACGATGATGTATGTATATTTCCCAAACCCCGGAGATCATGAAATTTAAACTGTGTGTGGAATTAAGTTTCTAGCATCCTCATTTAATTAGTTGCATGTAAATACAAGTTTTTTTCTCTCTCTTACATTGAATACAGATACTAAAATTACTGTGAACGACTCAACGACACGATTGCCGGTCAAAGATGGTTTGTTCTTTGAAACTTTTGATTTTACTTCAGTCCGTCGTTCTACACAAAGTGATTGCGATGGAAAATAGAAAATTACAAGTAGAAGAAAGTAAGTTGTGTGATTTGAAATACACACTAGTTGTCAAGTTATAACTTCACTGACACAAACACAGTTATTATTACAATCTAAGTCATTTTAATTAATGCTTTGATTTAAAATCTCTGGCCTAGGGTTCATGTCGCTGACCTCACTATTTCGAATAAATACACGGTTCAGTTGAAACAGATCTAAGTTTTACATGTTATAGCTATTGTTTGGATATCATTTGTTTTGCCCATGTTAGAAAGACCAAGAATGTTATGTTGACTCGTCACTCCAGGAGTTGCTAGAAAATGTTCAAAAGAAGAATCTGTAAATAATGAAATGATGTTAAGTATTATAAGGGGTAGGATAGGAGCAGACAATTGTTGTTTGATTCTATGCCTGCTCCTGTTACTACTCGCACACATAGAGGAGGGAATATGAGTAAACTTCTGTTTTGATGAAATTGATTTGTAAAACAGATAATCTACACAAACAGCTGTTTCACTACGAGACCTTGAAGAAGTCGGATATTTCTCTGCACGTCCGCCACCATCGGGATGTTGACACTGGACACGTAACGGCCAGAACTTACGTCACGTTCTTCACACTAGGAATGTGAGAGACAAATTACTAACATATATTTGAATTTGGAAAATATGTAACACATGCCAGGAAATTGTCAAGCTGAGAAACATTATGATCAAAGGAAGAAAATGTGTGATGTAGTTTTTAATAGTTACAAAGCTCTATTTTGATGATGTAAATTAGCGTGTCTGTGAGTTATTAGCGACCTCTCTATGTGTGCACGAACAAAAGCAGTTTTTCTATAATTATTAGCTAAATAAGGCAAAAATTAAGAAAATCTTTTAAGCTTAGAGATGAAGGCAATTCTGTTTTTGTCAGGAACTTCAGTATGGTTTTAAAGGCAGGCTCTCCTGTAGTGGCACCTGGACTTAGAGCCTATACTGTAGACAGGAACGGCAAGTATGAGCCCCTTCATGTAGACTCCAACGATTTCCTCACAGGACATTTACAAGGTTTGCTATTTTTGGTTGTATTTGTAAAACTGACTTGAATCGTCTCGGAAACTAGTAGAGTAAATATTGTTTGGCTACAGTATACCACTATGGCATTACAAAACTCAAACACAAAGTGTGTAAAATATATATCTATATATATATATGGTCTGTTGGTTTTCTGTGATATTTTTTCCAGCCAGTTTGCTTTTACAAAATGGTTCCTTCGATTTTTTACTGCCCTCTCATCGTTTCTTGCGACACTTTAGTTTCTTTGTTTGTAACGTACCCTTAGAACCATATGGCTATCACTCTTTAGCGGAGAGATGGATATAAACACTTTGTCAGAGATTTGATTTATAACACGAATTGTGTCACTACAATATTGCATGGTGAGTTTTAAAAAACCATCTGGATTATGTATGAGTGGAGCATATTAACATAAAAGATAAAAATGTTGCTCATTGTTACAATGCAAGAGAGATTTATCATTCGTGGGATATAGGAAATTTTCTTACAAACAGAAACAGGTCGCATGAAATTTTTTAACCAATGAAGGAATAATTTATTTTCCCATTTTTTTCTTCAGAGAATGAATCTATGCATGTGTATGCTCATTACGAGGAGGACATTCTCTGCACAACAGTTTATTTCCCAAACGAAATTTACTTTACTGAGGTACTATTTCTAATAACTGTTTGATGAAGAATGAAGTTAACAGCTGTCAATGACTAATTATTTGTTCTGTTGTTCATTTTGTGTTTCTTACATTTGCTTTTTAATAACACATTTTTAACCGTGAAACATTTAGAAAAATATGACCAAAATCTTAAGTATAAACTTACATTTATTTACTTCTTCATTTGTTTTCACCAGCCGTCGTGGAGACACCTCCCTTCATCAAGTGGGTGGGATCTGATTAGTTACAGGCTTTCTGATGTCAACTCGAATCATACGGGTCCTTTTTCCGATCCACTAACATTACTGTATGTAGCTTTCTATAACAATGATTAGCAGAGATGATTAATAATGATTTGCCTTAATTTAACTTTGGTGGAAAGATTCACATTATCCGTTTCGAATTAATTTTCATGCATTTTTTTTGAGAAGATTACATCTACGTTTCTTATTCATAATGTATTAGTAATTGTATTAAAAAGTTTATAATTAATTTATTAATAATGAAAAGATTTAATAGAAATGCTCTAGTGCGGCTTCGATTTGGAATTTCAGGGATTATGTCACATACGATAATCTGACGATGAGTAAGACACGCACTCTTGTCATATGAATGGAAAGAATGAATTTCATTTCCATAATGCTATTTATGTCTAACAGATCTAGAAATAAAAAATTATTCCAAAGACGTGTTACAACAGATTTAATAATTTAAACTACCGATGCTGACGTCAACAGCAAATGAAACAGCTGATTCATAGTGTATTAATAATTGTATTAACAAATTTATAAATAATTTATTAGTAATGAATAGATTCAATAGAAATGCTCTAGTGCTGCTTGGATTTGGAATTTCAGGCATTATGTCATATACCGTAAAAAAATCTGACGATAATATGAGTAAGACACGCACTGTTGTGTCATATCAATGGAAAGGATGAATTTCATTTCTATAATGCTGTTAACATTCATTCCAAAGATGTGTTACAACAGATTTAATAATTTAAATAATTTAAACAATCGATGCTGATGTCAACAGCAAATGAGATAACATTGTGTAATATGCCAATCTTGTTATATCTAAAGGTAAAGAAAAAATACTTCCAAAGATTAGACACTAAAACATATTCTTCATCCTCTATTGTGTATTATATATTTTCCCTGTAATATGTTGTTTATCAGTCTTTCTGAATAGGCTTAAAGGCCTTACAAATCAGCTGTCCGTATTCGTATTAATAATAAACGGATGTAGAGAGGTACGATTGAAGGTCCTGCATATAAAATCTGTTAAACTTCTGACAAACCATTGCTTCATCTTTGCTTTACAGCCAACGACCGTCTTCAGACGAGTCAGTTTCAAGCGATGAGCAGCATCAGAGATGTAAGTGATGACATCATAGTTTAGTCGAAAAATTTTAGGCAGTAATTACCATTTCTAAGACAAAATATTTATCGACAAGAATGATAAGAGAACTAGGTCTTACTGAATATGCATGATTTTTCTGAATGTAATCTGTTATCGGTGTAATCATGATAGGAATCGAAGCTACTTTTAATATATTAAGATAAGTTGCTAGCCTAACAAACACTAACCATTGTGAAATTTATAACATTTTTTTAAGAATCAGGGCAATATCGAGAAATGCACGACTTATTTACATAATCAAAAAAATTAAGAAAATTACATAATTAATTTTCTGCAGTCAGCAGAATCAGACAAAAACGACAGAGATATGGCTTGAATAAAAAGTGTTCCTTACGACTGGTTGCCGACTATTCGTTTTATAGCCAGTATGCCAGGACTAGTGCTTCTGAAGCTATAAAGATAATGGTAAGTAAATTGAACACTCTGGTTGTTGATTGCACGGATTAGGCTGATACACATGGTGGTGATTCTGTTGTAAATGTGGTACGAACAATTTAAACTGTCCTTTTAATTCTGTCCATGAATCGTTTGTTTAAAACTTCTATTTAAACAAGGTACCGTTCTTAATACAAACCATTCAGTTTAATACGAAACCTTACAAATTTTAGAGAAGGTACTTGAATGCATAATTAAAAAAGAAAAATTAAATAGCTAAACATTTAATCGAAGTTTGTCTGGATTTATGGAAGAACAGAAGCACTAGTGTATATTTTGTCACGTAAAAGCCGCTTGAAAAACGTATTTCACGGTGCAAGGCATTATAAAGCAGTGCAGCACAGCTATAAGCTGGCAATCTACATAGGAGTTAAATGTGTATTTTTATGTAAATGTAAGGAAATGCTCGCACATTGATATATAAAACATAAAATATTGTCGCAGGTGAGCTCTATTGAAGAGGTGAACCGAATATACAACCATACAGAGTGGAAAACACCGGATAGCCTTGGCTGGGGCTTTGTGATCAAACAGGTTTAAATGACATAATTTTCTACACGTTTGTATCTATGAACAATTTAAGATAAAAGCCGTAAAATATGGCAGCCTTTCACATCAGCAGTTCCTTTATGGGTCTTTAAAATCTTCTGTTGTAGATGATGCGAAAAAGTTGTCTGGGGTCATATTTTGATCAGAAAGGTCAAATAGAGATGGAATCAATCGACTAGCTCAGAAGTATTCAGCCATGTCTTCTTTGAGCAAAGCACATTTATATGCTATCTAATCTTGTGCAAACATATTTTCACCTGTTGTATAAGACTAAACTGTAAACACAGTTCTACACTCAGTCGTATCGGTCGCTAAACACTACTAACCCTGTATTATGTTTCAGGTTCTGGTTCACACGGAATACTCAAAGGGGCCAAGCAGAGGACCATTCAGCTATAATTATGAAGTGGATCATTGGAATACATCAGATAAACTTGATGTAAGTATATCTGAACTATGTAACCTTTCAAGTACTTCTATCGTTTGATTTTCTTCTGTGTGATTCATTTTCTTTTATCTACCGAAATATTACGATTTCAGCAAATGTGGAGCTGACAAACATCTGTTTGCAGTCTACAGTTATGTACAGAGATGTAGAAACTAGTAGGACAGATGACTCTAATCCTAATTTTTCTTCTGCTTCTTTTACATGTATTATCTAGACCCTATAAACAGGATGAGACAAATGACAAATGCTGCCTTCTCAAAGTTTGAAATTTACATTTTGATGAAAGGACAATAAGACCCTAAGAAACTGGTAGAATGGCTGACTTTTGCAATAGTAAGGTCTGTATGTCTTAAGTATGCAGACAGACTGGTATACGGTAGTGTGCTTAGCTGTTTGGAGGATGGAGTGAAAAGGGAACATCGGAGTAACAAAGCAGAAAAACTGTGGAAAATGTCAGGTAGTTTATACATGTATGACTGATGGTGGCAGTAGAATAGATTCTATTGACATGACAGACATTCTCAACTGACGTGTTTTAGTAACGCATCCTGACACTAACTGACAAGACACAACACACAGACTTTGTTTACGCTTTGAAATGTGCTTCATGTGTGATTTTTTACATCTTTTGTCTCCATATTTCTATCAGGCTTTCAGTCATCACAGCGACATCATCCAGTTCTGCTTAGCGCACTTGTTTACACACACTCTTTTCAAGGACAGTCATGGCACTGTTGGCTTAGCATACCTAGGCAATCGGTTTGGGGTTGGAGGAATATGTTCAATGTGTGAGTAACAGTGTGTATAACAGAGCAGTACCGAGTGCCAGTGTGCGCCATTTGTGTGCATGTGATCACGTGCTTGCGTTCTGCGTGAACAGACGTAGTGTTGAGTGGTTCTGCCACCTGGACTTACATAAATGTTAATGCTGTTGTTGCTTAGCTAATGATAATCCACATTAGTTTATATTGCTTCCTTCGAAACAGTTCGCTAATTTGTTTTAGGACACTGTAATAATTGTAAAGCTTGAAAGAAATCTGCAGTAAGCACGATGAGAGAAAACCGTTTGAAATTACATACTGTGCTTCATTTTTGTTTTCATTGTTTTAGTCTTCTTTCATTACTACTTAAACGGAGTGCTTATAATTGCTAATACAGTTCTTATGTTAAGAGTTATTTCTGTTAACACAAAGAGTGACACGGAAGCGTTTAACACAAGTAAATTAAAAGCTGTTTATTTGTTATTTACAGCAATGGATGACATGTATACTAGAACCGGCTGGACGACTTCTGTGTACGGTGACAATTATACTATTCTTGGGATACAGCATAAGCTGATCACAGCTCACGGTAATGCTAACTGTCGGTAGATAATACTTCTAGTGAAAGACAATAATGTGGGTGTCAGTGTCAGTAGACGAACTAAATTACTTAAGGAAAATAATGACATCGACAATCTCACTCACTCCCTTCTACCTGTCTATACTAATATTTACAGGTATATAAATACACGAATACATGATAAATACACTGTTGTACACTTGTATGACAACATGATAGAGATTGCAGTCGAGTCGTTTTGGTAGACTATGTACTGTCACTTATAGTCAGATCTGTGACAGAACAGAAAATGAAATATCAAATCAAATCAAATCAGACTTTATTGTCTGTAGAGGAGACCCAAGACAGAAATTTTTCTTTTGCTCCCATGGGCAGGATACATACTCATACAGATATTTAACACACACAGTTAGGAGTAAAGATACATCATCATGGTAGTTTTGATCTCCGTCAAATGGTCAATGAAATTTCAAAGCTTTATATTTCTTTGTTTCTTAAAGAAAATGCGTTGGCATTGCAGATTGCAACGAAATATCTGAACTGCATTTTCTTCATCCTCCTAGTACTTTGTCAGCTGATACTACTATCTGTTCATTCCCTGTAGGCAAACAACATTACAAATTGTCATCTATGTCATCTATTGGCCTTTGACAGAAATCCCTGCATTTCATTAATTATTTAGATTGAGCGCAGAGAGCTCGTCTTGTTTGTTTGGAAGGGAGCACACATTCAACAAGGTGATGGCTGATAATGGATGTCAGCACCCTCTTCTCTGAAATGATGTTATATGCCATATTTCTGACTGCATGAAGGTACAAGTCAGAAAGTGGCAGCTGTGATTTACAATAATTTTATTTGCCTGGTGGATGACTGGCCAGCCTAGTCTTCTCTTTGACGAGGAGGTGACCATACCAGTCAGCGATGTTAAATGAGAGGATGCTCTTAATAGACCTATACAGTCTCCAGCACCTCAGAGCTGACATTGAAGCTGCAGAGTCTCATCAGAAGGTACAACCGTTGCTGGGCCTTTTTGTACACTTGGTTCACGTGATCACTAAAGGAGAGCCTCCCGTCGATCACTGTACCAAGGTACCTGAACACAGCAGCTCTCTGCACCTGCTGTCCCTTGATTTGGATTGGTGGGGAGAGAGGGGTTGTGCCATCTCTTTCTTAGTATGCTCTTCCAAAGGCCATCTCCTCCGTTTTTTCAACGTTCAGCTCCAGAAAGCTGCGGTCAAACCATTCCTCCAGTTCCCCCACGCAGGCCAGGTACTATGACAGGGACTACTCGTCTTTCAGGCCGCCCACAAGGGCATATTTCACAAGTTTGAGAATAGCACTGTTAATAGTAATCTCATTTGTATATACAGAGAACAGGATGGGGGAAAGCACACATCCCTGAGGGGTACCCGTGTTAAGGATCTGCTCATCTGACAGAATCATTCCACCCACTGACAGATGTACTCCTTCAGACGAGCTGCTGGAACCTACAGTACCTGTCGGTGGAACTCTGAGACCCACCCTCTGTGGTCGATCCTTCAGGAATAATCTGATCCATAGAACTACGCCGGTGTTTACATCCAGGTCTAGTAGGCGCTTTACTAGAAGGTGTGGCTGGACTGTGTTGAAGGCGCTTTAAAAATCCATGAACAGGACCCGAACCTAGGAGCCAGAAGTGTTCAAGTGTTGTAGGATAGCATTTATGAAGCTTTTCATTGAGACAGTGTTTCAGTTCTTTACCCAGATCTGCTTGGTAAGGATGACCGACTCTTCACAGAAGGTATGTAAGAGGTGATTGTGTCCAGGCTGGCTCCACAGCTAGTGAAGAACAAATCCCAGTCAGTGGCCTCGAGGCAGTCTCTGAGCAGCTCAGTTGCTTCAAATGTCTAGGTCCTAATACAGAGGTTCGTAACCGGGGTTCGATCGAACCCTAGGGGTTCGGCGAGTCGTTCTCAGGGATTCGGCGGAGCCTCCGTGATGGAGATCAAGACACACCCGCAATTCGTGATGACACTAAAGAAGGGTTCGGTGAATGTGCATATGAAACTTGTGGGTTCGGTACCTCAAACAAGGTTAAGAACCACTGTCATAATACATAGTGTTGGTGGCTTTTCACGTTTAAGGAGTTGTCTGTATGTGGGTAGCAGATGAACAATGTTGTGGTCCGATCTTCCCAGTGGCGGGTGTCGAGGCGGGTGGGACACATCACGTATTGATGGAGACAGGGGAGCAGCTTACTGACATCACAGCTGTTGAAGTCACCGAGCGAAAATAAGGGCTGATCAACTGATTTGTTGTCGCTCGATTATATGTGTCTGCAATGTGCTCAGCTGCGAGGTTGAAGTCAGGGCCGGGCACATAGAAGAGGACCACAGTGATTTGGCCGAATTCACGAGGTAAATAATGCAGCCTGAAGGACACTGTCAGTATCTCATACTAGTCTGTTCTGTGTGTAGTTCTGTGTGTAGTTCTTGGCCCATTTCTCATTTACAAGCATACACAAGCCTCTCCCTACATGCGTATTTGTCGCTTGTGCATTCCTGTCAAATCGAATCGGTGTCTCCTTCTAGTCCGAATGTCTCCTCATCTGTTAACCATGTCTCAGTGAAGCAGAAGAGGTCACAGCGTCGGTAGTCCCCATCCAATTTAATGAGCGCAGAGTTCTTGCTGTTTGTTGTGAAGGGAGCGCACATTCGACAGGGTGATGGTTGGCAATGGATGTCGGCACCCTCTTCTCTTCAGTCAGTGTTTGATTTCTCCTCTAGATCCTCTCAGTTTCTTTTTTCTGTTCCTGCCCTTTGTCGGAATGTCACTTGAATTCAAATCAGGGGCCTGTGTGGTCTTCTGCGCAGCGATAGCAGAAATTTTCGATTGTAAATCAGCATGACTACATCAGCCATGCTAACCGAACGAAGTTTGAAAACACTTTTAGTTATAGTCTTATCTGTGGAAGAATGTAAACAAATGCAAAAACAAATTAGATTAGAATACAGAGAATATAAATTTGATTAATATATATGGAATGACCAACATGTGAATGTGTTTACCAGTAACTTAAAATGTGATGAGGTCACGACATTTTTTAAGGCGATACACAGCCAATACTCAGGGATATTACTACTGCGCTATCAGGATTTATGGATGGTGTACGCCAAGCTGGTCAACTGCATGAAGAGTGTTCTGATTACTGTCAAAGAAAAAAAGACACAAATTTCATTTGATCATGAGTGTATAAGGAAATCAGAAGAATACTTAGAAAACAGCTGAATAAATTCAATGTAAACAATTCAGTTGAAGACAGGCTGAGCTAATATGGAAGAGACAGGAATATAAAACTTTATTGTACAGCAACTAAAAATAACTCATAAAACACCTAAATTTATTAAAAGATAGTCTAGAAGATCAGGAAAGTTACTGAGGCGCTGTGAAGTGTATTTATAAGAAATGTTGAAATGGAATCTGTTACGGGAAAAAGTAGGATGGTTGGTTGTCCCGTATTTAAATCGAGCGACAAAGCATAAGTCCCAGGCGCCTATGTCGTTGTCAATGGCTCGTTTCGGGTGCTAAACTTACTGGTCCAACCTCTTCCAGAAACTGAGTCTTTGCAGTCGAAGATATTCCCAAGAACTTTATTTACAGTTTCTACAATAATGTCCACGTATTATACACTCTGGGTAGTCAGCGACACTCCGGATACACAATCAGCGACACACGCTGAGACTAGTAGCGACTCCTGCTACTTCATCAGTCTCATCACAGCGACACACACCTGACACAACAATTAGTTATCGACGACACGCGCCCACGATGGTTTCTGCAACTCTCTACTGAGGCGACACAATGTGACGGCAGCACAACGACACGTCGTACACATTTAATTCATAACAAAATCTGTCTTCAAAGAAGATTCGTGTGATTCTGATACAGCTTTTAAAGCTGTCCCTACGGGAACTATGACAGAAGATTACAGTTGTATTGAAGCAATGACAGAAAGAAATGACAGTCCCGATGATAATAGTTGGCCCAATGCTCCAATCATTATAGAAGAAGTGAAACGTGCCATTTAACTTATTGAAGACATCTAGGCTAGAGGGCAGTTTGACCCACTGGGACTGATAATTTTTCCCTTTTCCAAAAATTAAAAAAAAATAACTAAAGGAGATAGAAGAATAATTCAAACTGATAATGATAGATAAAAATGTGTAGAAAAGGAATGAAAATTGCTTGAGAGCTCACTTTTATAATTGTAATCCATACAGAATCGGGTAGATGAAGTGAAGTTTTTCAAGTTTTTCAAGCAAGTGTTTACACAGGTTGTCATCTCACAAGAAGTTAGACTGATAGAAACAGAGTTTGATGTTTGAAAACAAAGACAAAATGCACACACGTTGTTGTTGTCCATAGAAATTCGCAAATGATTCCAGACCTCTTGCCAGTTGAAAGTAACGTGTACTCTGGGAAATTAACGTAATTTTCGTTCAAACAGGCTTCCCTCCCTTTCAAAGGGACGTAACTAATCAATTTTTTTTACTAAACAAGCGCTCGAAAATTTTTTTTAATGCAACGGTAATGACAATCTGTTAAATGAAAGTTGTCTGAACGGAACGGTTAACAAAATCCGCTTCGTGCACAAGAATCACATGAATCTATGAAGGCTGTATATACTGTGTTGTTGTTTTTTTTTTATCACAGACATTGTAGTGCTCGAAGCCTTCTTGAATCCGCCCTGCTCTTCCCCAACCGGATTATTTAATTCCATCCACCTGTTAATCCTTCTATTTAGAATAGAACTATAGACTTTACTACGAGCATTCTCTATAGCAGGGGTGGGCAATGAATTTTCCCAAGGGGCCGCATGAGAAATTGGGATGGTTTTAGAGGGCCGGACTAATATAGTTAACTCAGTTTTACCCAATACTGTATATAAAGTATATATGCTGGCGGGCGGGCCAGCGGGCGGGCCGGTCAGAGACAGGAGGCGGGCAGGATCCGGTCTGCTCTATAGTTGTCTGGTAGATTAGTATCGTCTTTAATGTAGTGAGTAAATCATAGCTTCTGTTTATTCACTTTGAAAGAGACTATAATGAAACAAGTAATTCAAGTAGGCAACTAAAAAAGAAGTTATGTTAGTTAAATGCTATAAAATATACACCAATCGTGTAGGTATTGTTTTTGGCATATTCTATATAAACAGGTATAAATAGGAAACTTTTAGGCGCGTGTTCGAGTAGGAACTGATTTAACAATGTGTCTTGAGTCCTCGTGGTGCTAAACAATCCGATGCTGCAGCCCAATACTATTTTCAATATTTATAAATGAGCTGAAAGTAACATCAGGAATAAGGGACGGTATTGTATTCAACTTTCCCCCGATCTTATGCAACTATATATTTTACTTTTCGCTAGTGCTGTTACCGTGTTTTCTGACACGCTGGTAGGTTTACAAAACCACTTAAATATTGTGAACAGTAAGTTCAAATATTTGGAACTTGAGGTACAATTTGATAAATTGAGTATAGTGCTCTATAGAATATAGAGATCTATAGGTTTTTTTCAAAATATGAAGAGTGGTTTTTGGAAAAGAAAAGCTAGGCATTGTAGACACTTAATGAAGTGATTGCTAGGTGTCACCCCACGAACCCCATGCAAATGCCCTAGTTACTGACGAGGAATCCTCTCTCTCTATATATATACCCTAATACAAATGAATTAGCGACACAAATAGTGCAGCTCCCCTAAAATCGTTTACCTAGAAAAGCACTTGAAAACATCTCTTGTTTATTAACGTACGAGAATGTGTCACAAGAGCTGTACTATAAATACAGTAAGCGAGTATACAGGAGATCTGTGCTAATAATTATTAATTTTTGTAACCCCTTTATCTGGGGCGAGCAAAACTGGGACAATAAACAATATTATTCACTGCACGTACACTTACAAACATTGATGTTTAGGGTATAGAGTTTCAGCAAATATGTCACGAGAACTTTAGTCAAAACGAGCTCTAAAAGGAGACACTATATTATGCTAACTCAAAGAAGTTTATTAACTTATTGGCAGTCATCTTTCAGTCCAATATTGCCATTTCATTACATTCTATGTGTTTTAGTAAATAAAAAATGTTTTCATTATATTATAATTTAAATTCCATACAGTTTTTTGTGGTCGATCTCCTTTCTGTTATTAAGGACACAGTACAATTTGTGATATAGTGTACCTCATGAAAATTTTCTCTGTTCATGCTGACGCCTCCTTCTATCCTTCTACTGGATTTGCGACTGTCAAGAGCTTGGTGAGCAATATGATGCATGACACAAACAAACTGGAATGATGTGATAGCGAAAAATTATAGTCTTATGCTAAAACATAATGTGGTATACGTGTTTTGTTAATCTTGAGTCGTAGAAAGCATGATCGCGTAAAGCGTGATTACATTGACATCCGACATAAAATTATGAACTTTCTTTTTGGCGAGGTGCATATTGACCTTTGAAGAGAACGTCGTCTTTAAAAGTTCTTTGAAAACTTCAGGCTTAATATAAAAAGCTGAATCGCTGTCGATCATTTTGGACATTGTCGTTTTACGGAAGACGATATAGTCATGTCTGGGTTGGTGGCAGGAGGTCGATATGACTGGGGCGAGATGGGTTGTGGCTGACCTACTGTCGCTGTTGTCTCTTCGTTTTCCAGATAAAATCACCCTATTGTGCTTAATTAATGACCTTTTGCAAAAAATTACGTTCTTGTAAAAAATATGATTCTTGTGAAGGATTGTTTGTGCACTGTTGCAACTTTTTTTTTGCATAAAAGACGCTTAAATTATAAATAATGCATTTGAAAAGAGCATCGTTGTCTACCAGTTTACACGTATGGATGGAGTGCTATTTCCTGGAAAGTGAATGCCCTTACAAATCTTTAACATAACAATGGTGAAATATGACAAAGAAAATTATTATGATAAGGATTTCATAATTATTTTTTCCAACAATTAAATAAATGAACCTCAATTTCCAGGTGTTGGAAGTCAGGGTTCGTGGAATGAAAGTAGACAGGTTGAGTTTCCCTCCGTTGAAGACCTTCCCAGTTATGACTTGAATTAGGTTTTACTGTAGTATTTAAGTAAGTATAGTGTTCAGAGTGAGTACAGTCCTACAACAATACGAGTGGTAACATTTCTACTTACTGCTGAGACAGGGCACAACTGGGGTTCTCCACACGATCGAGAAGGCGAATGTTCTCCTAGCGACCAACAAGGTGGTCGCTACATCATGTACCCGTCCTCATCACCAAAAATCCAGATCAACAGCTTGGTACGTATATAGGTTATGTTTATGTCTGTTTTAATTTGTTATTATTGGTTATATATTTTGTAGTTCACCAGTGAGCTGACTAGACGTCATATCCACTTATTAAATGTGGTTTGTGCCAAAAACCTCCTATTACCAAGAAATTGCTTTATTTAAATGTTGCTGACATAGCTAATCAATAAATAACCCCATGCAGCGCTTGATTTAGCAGCACAAGTAAATGGGAAATATCTGGGTTCCCTGTTATTAAGTATGAGTAGGGGCATATGCCTTTTCCACTAGGGAGCCAGATCAACAGAGTAAAATAGCTGTTACCGGGTTTCATGCCTTTTTCTATCTCTAAATGTTATACGGGCAAAATTGCTCTGACTCCTCCATATATCAACTGTGATAACGTGACAGCTAATGGAAACAGCAAGAATGGTGAAGAAAAATGAAGTCAAATTCCTCGAAGAGGTGTGGTTACGAGGAAAACGGAAAATACGTTGAGTACACATGAAATATGTGGCTATGTTCAACGAAGATTTTAATGGACGGTTATATATAAATGAAGAAATTTCGGCGACTTATATTATAAGGGACTTAAAGGCTGAACGTCGTGTTCTTCTCACTCCTCTGGGTTCCATCCCATATAGGAATAAAGGGAAATGAAGAGGCTGATAATTTTGCTAAGTTTGCAACAAAACAGTCACCCACCTAGGCATAACTATTTCACAACAGCGAGAAGAATGGCCATAAAACCATCAATGAAAATAAGGTGGCAAGAGACTGATGTCCCTCTCCTAACTGGATGGAGAAAACTAGCTCTCTACCGTTTTTTTTTCTCATGGATCTGTTCGCTTTTTAACGTATTTAACCGATCTGTGATATTTGTTGTGTCGTTCTCATCTGTTCTGGATTGTTCCTCATTGCTTGTGCTTCGTCGTTTCATCCAATCAATATTTTCATTCACCGACGGATTCTGTGTACTGTTCTTCGCTCCCATCTTGTTTTAGGTTTTTGACTTAACAGGATTATAAAACTTCTTTATTGACACTTAAGCTTTTTCGACGTTTGAAACCATGTAAACCATGCTGCTTTTGTTTGATTGACGGACCATGTGGGTTGCTACTTGTGAAGTTTAGATCTTCGATCTCTGCTCCTTATTGATGTCGTCTGGTATAAGATATTTATCATGTTTACTCCTTCACAATTACAACAAACACAAGCCGTCACCTTGCCAACCCACGCTGCCCTTGAATTTCTTGAGGGATGGAGAAGCACAGCGTGTCCACTGTTTGCCTTGAATCTTTGACTCAGGTTCGAAGTGATGAGCCCAGGTTTCTTCTTGAGTTACTGATCTGCAGTGGAAATTCTCATGATGACAATATCTTTGGAAATAATCTGATGTTGGTGGATACCATTGTTAATGACTGTGGAGTGGGTGGCGTAGTTACTATCAAGCCTTACCTGTGATGCCTACATGGAGATTACCTTCAGTAGCAACGCCTTGTGGACAACATGTCAGGTCAGGTCAGGTAAGTCCCTTGCCGATCCGGGCGTAGGGGGGACCGGCCGGCAGCAGTAACAGACAGAATTTTCCATTCGGTCCTTTCTTGGGCATATGAGAGCAGATCTAGCATTTCGCGTTCGTTCCATCCTTTGATGTTGGTGACCCAGCTTTTCCTCGGACGGCCACGACGACGGCTCCCTTCAAATGTTCCTTGTAGGATCGTCTTGGAAAAAGTGTTGTGTCGGGTGATGTGGCCGAACCATGCGAGCTTGCGCCGTTTCACTGCTGCCAGAAGGGGTTCTTGTGGCCCCACGAGAGAGGTTACGGTGCTCCGTACGTAGTCGTTGGTCTTGTGTTTGCGGTATGAGATGCGAAGCAGCTTTCTCAGGCACTTGTTCTCAAAGGCCTGGAGTTTCTTTTCCGTTGCGGCAAGCAGCGTCCAAGTCTCGCAGCCGTATAGTAGGATTGACACTACGAGGGACTTGTGCAGCCTGTGCTTGGTCCTGAAGTTGATTGAGCTGCTTCGCCAGTTCCTGTCCAGCCTTGACATTGCGGATGTTGCCATACCAATCCTGACACGGATCTCTGCTGTACAGCAGCCATCTCTAGACAGGGTGGCACCTAGGTACTTGAAGCTGTTGACCTCTTCCAGCTTCTGGCCGTTCATGACGATGTTGCTGCTGCTGTCGTTTGTGGTATTGATCATCACTTTGATTTTTTCTGAGCTTATTTCCATGCCATAGGCCCTTGCTTTTCTTGAGAGTTTGTCTGTCAGATCCTGAAGTTCGCTGTTGCTGCCTGCCATGAGGTCAATGTCATCTGCAAAGCGGAGGTTGCACAGGTTCAGCCACCAATGGAGATTGAGGTGTGATGGTCGTGGAGGGTTTCTTGCATGATTTTTTCAAGGAAGATGTTAAAAAGGATGGGAGAGAGGAGGCATCCTTGACAGACTCCGATCGTCATCCCGAAGAACTCGCCTAGTTGGTTGTTGAGTAGCACTGCGCTGCAGGCGTTCTTGTAGAGTGCTGCTATCATCTGGATCAGTCCCTCTTCTATGTTGAATAATCTCATAACTTGCCAGAGTCCATCGTGCCAGACACGATCAAAAGCTTTTTTGAAATCGATGAAGTTATGGTATAGTTCACGTTGATGCTCCAGGTGTTTTTATATCATAACACGACAGTTGAAGATCTGTTCTACAGTGCTTCTTCCAACCCTGAAGCCAGCCTGTTCTTCTGCCAGCAACTCCTCTGCAATAGGTTTTAAGTGGTTGAGGATGATTCTGAGCATCACTTTGCTTGGGTGGCTTATCAGACTGATGGTTCTGTAATTCTGGCACTGCTTCAGGTTTCCTTTTTTTAGGAAGTGGGATGATGAGAGACTGTGTCCATTCTTCAGGCCATTTCTTTTCTTCCCATATCTTTTGACACAGTGTGGTGAGGGCCTTGGTTGTTGCTTCTCCTCCATGCTTTAGCTCAGCAGATACATTGTCCACACCAGGTGACTTTCCTCCCTTCAGACTGCACAGCTTCTTTCACCTCTTCGGTTAATACTGGCAGGTCTTTAGCCTCTCTTGTCCCAGTCTGGTGGTTCTGGAGAATGCTGGTGTCTGGCTCGATCTTGTAGTTGTACAAGTCTTGGCAGTATTCAGTCCATCAGTTTAGTACAGCAGCGCTTTCCGTAAGGAGCTGTCCGGAGCTGTCTTCGATGACTGTGGCTGTTTGCTGCTGAGTCTTGGTGAGGGCCTTCAGTATGCCTTCTTGCTGTCTCCGCTTGCCAAGCCTTCGTCCACGCTGCGACACTGGTCTTCGATCCAATCTTCTTTTGCCTCCTTCATCCTTTTTTTGATCTTCCGGTTGACAAGTCTGTACTTGTCTGCTGACGTCGGGTCTAGACCTCTCTCTTTCTTCAAGGCTCTCCTTTCGTCACAAAGATCAAGGATGTCGTCTGTTACCCAGGGTTGTTTGCGCTTCCTCTGCTTCCCCAGAACTTCGTCTGCAGTAGAGAGTAGCACCTCTTTGATACTTCCAGCAAGGGTGTCTACGTCGCAGTCTAAAGGCTGCAAATTTACCTCCCACCTGGGCCTGGAAGACCCTCTCTTTTTCCGGGTCTTTGAGCTTCTCAAGGTTTAATCGAATGCGAGGGCTCTTGGACAACATGTGGCTTGTGCTAAATCAGTTTATTAAACCTTTTGTACACGAGCACTATCGCAGGTTTGAGGAGATATAGCGGACATCTTTATTGGCGCTTACAATCATACATACAGCCAGGATCACCTCACATAACAATAAATACATATTCGAATTTGTTCAGTTTAAAACAATTTTGCCGCAAGTGTGAGATTATAAAGTATATTTTAAAGATGCTAATCTATTTGGAGTTTTTTTCTGCCTAACAACTAGTGGTGTAGGACTGTAGGGATAGATGGTTTTGATCTGTGTACATTTTGGGAGTCCTGTGTGCTGCTCCTCGCTGCTTCAACGAGTTTCGCATTTTCCACGCTAGATCACGCCGAACATCATGGCGGATAACTGCCACTTTTCGCGTGAATATTTGATTTCTCTTCAGCCGCCCAGCATTTGCGTCCCACAACCTGATTTCCCACGCATCGACTGGCCCGAGCACATCAGGACACCCAGCGGTGAGGAACATGATAACACAAGAAACTTCACGGGAAGGAAGACCACGAAGAGAAAGCAAAGATCTAGAGGAGGGACCAGGAACAGAGTGCGGCGGAAAGGATGTCGTCTGCCGCTGCCGCTGATTACCTTAACCAACGCCCGCTCCATTGATAACAAAATGACAGAACCCGCTACGCTGGTGAAATGCGACCGCGAATATCGCTGTAGCAGACTAATTTGTGTTACAGAGACATGGCTTAGTAGCAAGAAAACTGACGTCCACCTTGAGGGTTTCACTACGATTAGGCATGAAAGGAATAACGAAAATACGGAAAAAATAAAGGCGGAGGGCTGTGTATATTCGTAAACAACAACTGGGCCTCGGAGTTCACGATACGTGAAACAACTAGTACTGTGTCGTATGAAATCCTGACTGTCGTTTCGGCCGTTTTACTTGCCACGTGAATTTGGACAAGTGACGATCATTTTGGTGTACGTTCCCGGACCTGACAACAAGGATGCCGCCGCTCAGATAGCAGACAGCTACAACAAGGCCTTCCATAGCTCAACTGACCAGGCTGTATTTATAGGGTTTTTTTTTCGGAGCTCCAAACAAAGAAAAATTTCTGTCTCTTGCGACTATAGACAATAAAGATGTCTTGTATCTTGTATCTTGTATCTTGTATCTTGTAAAAGACCATTACAGAGAGAAACATGATCTCCACTAAATCACCTAAGGTCTTGTCCATCATTAAATTTGCTCTTTATCCTCCTACCAGATTCAAGTTACTAGAAGTAAATAAAAATATGATATACATGTATGCATCGAGCCAGCTGAAGCAATTTCCAGCATACCAGCAGAAAAGACAAACATGCCTACATGTAAAGCCAGACACTGGCTATTAAAATTTATATCTGCTTAGTGAACAGATTACAATGAGAATTGTGGCTAAAGCATGATAATGTAAACACTTGTCTGTCAATAGTAATCCTATTAATACTGTTACTTTTTATCCTCTCACTTGCTTAAATGATTGGGAAATAACTATAGAAGAAACATTTCTCTATTAATCATCTGCAAAGGACTACAGCTTGCAAATCATCGAGTGCAATCTAATTTAAGTACCTATTACGACAGTTTTTCTTTTCTGCATTCACTTGTACAAAACACACCCACAATCCACATTATATACACTTCATCAGAAAACTAATTCATGACCATAATATTGTGTTTTCACTTATGTTAGCTTAGTTCTCTAACTGTAAGGTCTACATCACCTTCAGACAACTCTTTTATTTATCTAATCATTTTTTACGGATAAAATTATTACATTCGACATTTTGCGTTTTATTCGCTGTTTTGTGATGGTGCAATCGACGGCAAGATCAAACTTAGAAGCACTCGACATCCTTACTGCACCGCACCTTCCTCGTTCAGATCTGTGGCATTAGTTCAGTAATTTGTGTTTCCTTGCTCTGATATTTTTAATGACTAAAAATGTGCCTGTTATCAAAAGTTTTGAAATGAAGACAATAGAATTGCACGATATCATTGTAATAATAATTGTTGATTAATTGAATGCAGTCTTTAGTATTTACTTAAATATTATTTGATTTCTTCAGACCATAATCTGTATTTAAGTTCAAGATATTTTGTGATTTGTTTTTTTTATGCGTTTAAACGCAATTCATTCCATTTTCGACATTTTTCTAAAACCTATATCTTTTTATGTTTTAGCTCTTTGATTATAGTATTTTCGATAATGGCGTAAAATACTTCAAGTTTTGTTAAAATCTGAGTCTGTTTGGTTTTAGTTGCAATATGTTTTTACAAATTTTCAGCGCTTTTCGCCATGCAGCATAGACTCTATTTCCCGTATGCTGAGATCGGTAAGCCAGCGATGCTTTATAGGTAAGCTGTTAAAACGAGCATATTATTATCTGTTTGTATGAAGCACACTCTTTGATGACTGTTCTCTTGTCTAGTAAATAGAGTCTATAAATTTTGAATGAAAGAAAACTTTCATTGAAACAACGGCGTACAAACATTACACCAGTGCGGAAAGATGAGAGAACTCACTATCCGACTAGAGCTATACGGATGAGACATCATTGGACTGGCAAAGGTCACATGATCAGGATTTAAGAAAACAGCAGCAGACGAAGGTGAAAGGCTCTGATAACAGTGAGGAGGAACGGAAAGGAGGAAACATCGGCATCCTCGTCGTAGAGGAGTGGTCGGTTGACTGTACACCCATTTTAGGCAGTTGATTTCCAATTGCCTCTCTGCCTCTCTATCATTCAGAATTTCCAAGCATGAAGACGACGAAGCAAAGAAGCTCACGTGCAATTAGAAGGGGTCATAAATACATAGTCGGTGGCTGACTAGAACGCAAAGATGGTCCCAGACACATACTAGCTATGGGCAGGGAAAGTAGGAATATTTGGCCTGGATGAAAACCATGAAGGGTATAAGACAATAGAGTTTGAACTGGACCATAGACTCGCCTTAGCTAATATCCTTCATCCATAAAAGCATTCTCCAAATAATTTTTATGTAAGCAAGTTTTTGACATTCTGTTGTCCACGGTGCTTTAAATCCACTGCCAACAAGACCACAATAAAGTCATCTCCTGGCGCCGATATTGTTGCGACTTTGTTTAAACGAGTATCAAACTGAATTTGAAGACATTTTGACATAAAGAAAAGAGTAAGTACGCAGTCTGATGAGAGAGAGGTCACGCGGCATTGACAATATTCCCGTGGAGCTGATCAAGCATTCTTAAGGATGATAAAAAACAACAGATTCCCATACTAGTTCTTTACTAAGAATATGGCAAAGTGAAGAATGGTCTAACGAACAGACTCACTGGTCATCAAAGTCAAAAACTAAAAACTATTCAGTGTTAAAACTACAAAACCACAAAGTACTTGAAGCTGCTTACGTCTTCGAACTGTACCTCATTCACATAGATCTCTACTTTGTCGTATCCATGGAACATAATTTTGTTCTTACAAAACTTTTAGAAAGTGGTAGACAAAGATTTTTTTGCAAATGGTATCTAAGTCTTGCGGTAGCTAAAGCACAATGACGCCCTAAGGGCCTAAATCAAGAGTGATAAGCTATGAGATGTTCAATACATCGCTGTAGATACCAGCATTTGAAAGGATTTGCGGTCTGAGAAATCAGAGAAGTTAAGTTACGCTTTAAAATCGACAAATACTCGACATCATTCTTGCTAACTGCATGTTTCAGAGAGTGCTGAAGACAAAATTCCGTGCGGCAATGGAGTCGTTGATATTAGAGAAGAATGCGATGCAGGTCCAGACGGTCTGGAGGGCAAAGACAAATGCTGCAGCAGCATCTGTCTGCTCAGAGAAAACGCTCGCTGCAGGCAAGTTGGTTTGTGAAGTGTCTTGCAATTCCCCATTTCCAAAACACCCGATATCTGTACCAGCATCCTTTATCTTTTTATAAAAGCAAGATAATGAAAGTACGATTGCAAAATGTAATATGCAGTATAGTTCTTCATGTTTTTCTTGATGTTTGTAGTGATTTCAACAGCAAGTGTTGCCGAAACTGCACTACTGCTCCAGCGGAAACCGACTGTAAAACAGACCCCGACAATCAGTGTATAGAAAGTTCAAAGTGCGAGTATCCTTTTTAATTTGCTATTTTTAGTTTTTTTTGTTCCTTCATAAGTCAAGTAGGAGCAATGTTTGATTATTAAGGCCAACTGAGTTTCATTTAACAAGTAAATCATGAAAATAATTTTATTATGAAGTATCGACATTGTGTGTGTGTGTGACAGTTTACTTTTTTTCCTTTATCGAGGTACACGTCAGTCTATTGGTAAGGTCTTGCAGTTCTCTGTGAGTACCTGTTAACAGATGTATACCATATGTAGGCCTTTCACCAATGGAAATGGAAGTTTGATGGTAGTGGAGGTGTTACGCAGGATGTTGTGCGAGAAGATATTGAACAGCACCGGTGGAAGCGAGATCCTTGACGCACGCCTACTGTAGTGCAAAAGTGACCTAGTAAGTGCTGTTCAACGTCATCTTGAAGAACATTCTGCAAGAAACTCTCCATGACCCTTTAAACGGTTGTAGACCTACAAATCGATCTCATGGTAAGTAGTAACAATGACATTACCAACAGACTAACACACGAAAGGTATGTTTTGTGGTGACCAGACAGCAAAAAAGATATAAATAAAATGTATATAATTAATACCAAGATTTCACAGAAACCTGTTGTCAATTATAAATCTCTCTCCATATATAGCATTATGACAAAGAGCTTGGGTAAACTACTTTCTTCTTTTAAGACCTTAACCGCTGATCAGTGGCTTCACATTTCGTTGTCCTCCTTCTGTCCCTGTAGCCAATGGCGTCGCTTGCCAAGACAAGTATGTAAAAACTAGGCATTAGTTGTGTTATATATATATAGACATACAAAACAGTTGGGGATTAGTATCAATTCCACCTGGTCTAGATCTCGCTGTACACCCGTATCCAGCATGCTGATCTCCATACGTTTCTCAGCTAAGTCCCACAATGTCACTATTTTGTCCAATTATACGCTCTAACTTCCACGCATAAATACAACGAATTGGAAGATTTTACAAACAACTAGACAAAGTTGTGAAGGCAGTTCTGAAAAAGAACATCATCGTTGCACTCGGCCTGCTGAAATTCAAAGATACACCCAGACAACTACCAGCAAAGGGCTGGAAGGGGAACAAGGTCAGGAATATGCACAAAACCAGCGACTTAGCATTACCTTACACCCACATAAGAAATCGGCAACGGCCAAGTGGCACTCACCAGACGGATATGTTCATAATCAAATCGACTTCATCCTGCTGCTGAGACGCTTGAAATACAGCATCAACAAGGCCAAGATAAGGACATATCCAGGTGCTGATGTAGGTAGCGACCACGGTCTTGTTCTAATGAATGTGAAATCGAAGCTGAAAGCGAAACGACTATCAATCACCTTCCGAATTCGCTTTGATTTGGAGAAACTGCAAACGTTGCAGACGTATTCAAGACCGTAGTTGCAGGTGAAAGACCTAAGTTGGGGGGGGAGGGGGAGATGAGCAGCACGGAACCTGAAGGAATGTTATGTAGACAACCTCACTGGGAACATCAAAAGGGAGATGCTCTCAACAGCCCAGGAGACTTAAGGGCGAACAAGAAACAAGCATGGGTATCGAATTTCATAAATCTCTGTGACCAAAGCGGGGCCTTGAATAGAAAAAAGAAAAACTAACCCAAGGCAGATACCAAATACAAAGAAGTCAACTATGCCATGAAGAAGGAATGAAGGCAACTGGAAGAACTGGATCAGGAGAAAAATGCCGGTACATAGAGGATGGAATTGAAGTGGGTAACAAAAGGCCTACCAACTACTACGAATCATCACTAAGAAAGATCTGCACAAGACCTCAGTCATCGACAATAGCACTGGCCACCTTCTCACAGAAAGCAATGCTGTACTCAACCGATGGAGTGAGTACTGCAAGGACCTGTACAACTTTCATCTGAAGACCAGCGCAAACATCTTTTAAAGCAGCCAGACTATAAACAATGAGCCTGCAGTCCTACGGGAAGAGTTGGAAGGTGCTGTACACAGTTTCAAGGGGGAAAGTCGCCAGGCACTGGTGACGTGCCATCTGAGCTATTAATGCAGTGTAGGTAAGAAAATAGAAAGGCCAAAGGGACTGGTAACGTAAGGAATGACCCACAGAATGGACCAAGTAACTAGTCATACTCCTTGCAAAGTAAAAGGAAACAGCAAACAGTGATAGAACAAGGTCATTTTTAGTCATGTGATGCAATGTTAACATGGAAGTTACTGTTCAAGTCACCGAAGTGCTATATACTAATTAAACGAGTTCAGCACTGCTCAATAACAAAATAGGAGCTTACTTTTGCACCACAATAGGCGTACGTCAAGAACGTCTCCTGTCACCGAAGCTGCTTAATATCTTCTTGGGGAACATCATGATTGAAACGCTCCACGACCACATGATTCCAAATCCATTGCTGGAAGGGCGATCTACAACCTCTGCTTTGCAGGTGAAAGACTGTTAGCAGGCACAAAGTAAAACAATTTCAAGACCTCATCAACAGACTGACAGACAGTTCGAACGAATATGGAATGGAGAGCAAAGTTATGATCATTGGCTTGGGCAAAGCAAAAATCTATATGAACAGGGGACAACACTAAGAAGCAAGCATTTTTAGGTACTTGTGACTTACCCTCTCCAAGAACGCCAGCACCACACCAGATATCCGCATCAGGATCGCAGCAGCAACATCAATAATGGCTAAGCTGAATAGGTTCACTACAAAGTTCAGTATGTAGAAATCGCTGGTAGTGCCGATCCTGCTCTACGGATGTGACACAGGAATTTTGCTTGCCGAAACGTAAAGGAGAAATCTACTTTCAACAGTCAAGCGACGAAAGATGGTCTTCTATGGGAATGTGACCCGGCACGAAAACTTGCAGAAGGATCATATCAGACCTCACATCGAGTCAAGCATAGTGAAAAGAGTAACGAACAAGCAAATAATGACAGTGAGCAGCAAACACTAGAGAGAAAGAGCGTGGAAGAAAGGACGAAGTTAAGGTGACTTATTATCAAATAAATAAAATAGAAGGTCATTGTGATCTTTCATGTGAATTGATTTATGTGCATACAAAACGGTTTATCCCAGGAGTCAGCAACTTGATCATTTTGATTTTTTTCTTGTGTCAGTCGTGTGTGTTTTGAAGGCAAGTGTCTTTCTTCATGTGAAGTGCTTCAAGAAGAGACCGGGATGACCTACGAACCGTGCCAGTGCCAAAATGGTGAGGCTGTAAAATTGTGCAAACAAGTGGCTTTTGCCACTCACTGATGGATTACTATTGCGATCTAAATTATACTATTGTTCCATTAAAATGGAATTGTTTAGCATTTAATTTGTAACAGAGTGGTAGCGGTTGCATGATGATGAGTAGTAAACGTTCTACCACACACTCAAGCAGATGTAGGAAGAAAGCTGGCAGATGTATTTTGCTGAAGTGGTCTGCACTCCTCTACAGTAGGTTACAGGGTGGAGTCGTGGGCGGAAGCTGTCTTTCCTTTGTTCTGTAGTGTCGCTACTGATCATGTCTCCAGCACGTCTCGTGTCAGCTCCGCCTTTATGTACACCTCGCAGGGCTAAACTTCTCGTGATTCTCATGTAGGTCCACTTTAGTCAGCACCTTTAATTGTAGTCAATCATCACAGAGCACACTTGCTGGTGCTGCATTGCATCTTCTGCCTATAGTAACTATAATTCACCGCAGGGTAATCGCCAACTACTCTTTACATTTTTCTTTGCGGAAGGAATGAGTTTTCTAGAAAATAGCTTAGCTTTTTTATATCATTTTATAGGGCTGAGTAATGTTTAGTGAATAATCTGTCAATTGGTACAAGAATAACAAAGCATGTTGTAAATATATTCCACGAGGCTATTGTAATAATAATAGAATCTCCGATATTTACCAAAGGAATAATATGAATAATGACAGTTCACAATAAAACTATATCAAACGAAAGGGACATAACCTAGCACGAATAACAGTAAAATATAAATCGGAATAACCCGCTAATAAATCATTGAATATACATCTATGGCGTTCTCAGATGATGGAATTTTACCCTTAAAGGACAGGTGGCGCACCTGCCAACAATTTTTTACTTCTTGTGTTGTCTGTCATTTCACACAGATACTTCTGCCTGCAAAAGCTGCTGTAAGAGGGTCATATACTACGAAAGATACGATGAATGTTTCCCAACCAATACGTCGCTTGGCTTTCGAGAACCCTGCTACAAAGGTGTATGCAATGAAGTGAGTGTAAAGAGTTTATAGTAAGGAAAATTCTTTTACTTCTTTAATGACTTCAGTATATATATAATTCTGAATATCAATCAAGGGTCGGAAGCCTGAGATCTCGTTTAAACTAAAAGTCGCGTGTAAAGGTCGCAACATATTCGCGGTTCTACTGGTGTAGTTTCCATTCTATCTGCAGCAAGGAGAGTGCGTGTCAGAGAAGGATGTTCCCTGCGGCAATGGCATCGTTGATGAAAGAGAGGAATGCGACGTAGGAAAGAGCGTCGTGAAAAACCAAGATAAATGCTGCAACGGAACTTGTCATCTCAGAGAATCTGCGCAATGCAGGTAAACTGGGTTTTTAAATTTCACTACGTGCTGACATTTTGATCATATCAGATGATATTTAAGCTTTTTTTTCGATCAACGCTAGTATTTCAGTAGTTTCTAGCTCTCTTGGACCAGTAACTGAAAAATCTATGCTGGTCACCCAGTGGTGCCTGGTAGCACGTATCAGTAAATGCGAAAGATATTAGAAGAAATGAAAGGTTTGGGTTCAGTTATTTGCATACCAGTGAACAGTGACGTTAACCACTATGGCATGCGACCCTTGCGTTTTGTACTTTTTGAGAAAAAAAAAGAAGAATCATAAACAGGACATCTGAAAGTAATAATTCTGTGTTTACAGCGATTTCAACAAACCGTGCTGTAAAGACTGCAGAATCGTACCAAAAGGAGCTGTTTGTGAGGATAACTTTGAACTTCCCTGTATGGAGAGCGCAAAATGCGAGTATCCTTTTGATGTTCAATCAAATGAATAATCTATGATGCGTAACGCATCTCGCTTTCCACCTCAAATGCCTATGTTATAGTACTAGTAACATATATTATCTGATTTATTTGTCTGCTTGATTTTCTCTGTACACTGATCCTTACGACTGAGCAGTGGCTTAATGTCAGCAAAACTTATATTTGCAGTTATTTCTGAATGCATTTTCGTCTGTGTTTGATTTTTTTCTACAAATCATTCCTTGACGGTTGATGAGTGGTGTTTCCACTGACTGTCCGTCTGCTGTGACAAAAGAGAATGGAATAGCCTGCCGTGGAGAGTATGTCATATGTTTGGTTCTAATATTTTGCATCTATAATTCTTATCTCTTTAAGGGTTCTTTTTAAAAATAATTTTAATGCTTTGATTAAGTTTGATATAAATGTAATTAATGTTTGAAATTAGAGAAGGAGTCAAAACCTGACTTCTGCAACGTCATTGGCATGAAAATGACATTTTATTGTCATAAAGGGATGACACATCATGAGACTATTCAATAGAAGACGGCTTGATGCAAGTACCCGAGGTGCTATACAGCACCATGCTGTACTCCACAGTAAAACCTCTTTTCAAACTATTGCTGGCGGTGCTAAAGGTGCCCTCTGTCGTTTGTACTGCTCAACTTTATCTTGGAGAACATTATGCAAGAAACCTTCCATGATTTTCTTTACTTGTTGTAAACACATTATTGAGTTTGCGCTTTTCAGTCTAACCGACCACATGATAGGCATTAACAACGCTCTTCTAGACCTTACTCACAGACCGACAAATGAGTTACGTGTTTGGATGGTAATCACCAATAGCAAGAACAAAGACTAATCAGTACTAAAATTGCACAGCAAATCAGACTTCTTCATGGACCATGATCAGCGGAGTTCAGTTGCAGCAATTACGTGGGAGCCATCAAAGATAGCAACTACACTGGAAAAATCCAGCAAAAAAAAAATTGAAACAGTGACATTAGTAATGACCAGGCTTTGGCATGTCATGAACTTTCTTCGAAGCATTGACTATTCCATTCCGCTCTGTGAGTGCGAAACATTAGGCAAAGAAGTAAGGATTCAGATATTGAGACGGTAAGATATGTCAGTCCTAATAGCTCACATTTTCACTGGAACGAAAGCAAAAAAAAAAAAAAAAAACCAACCAAACAAAAAAACAACAAAAAATACCAACAAAAATCATTTATATTCGAACTAAAACGTAAAACAGAAGAGAAGATGAAATGCAAATATACACAAAATTCCAAGTGAGCAAAAATATGATTTTTTTCTTTTTATTTCAGAGGCCAGTGTATTAACGGCAGATGTATTACCACATACTGTAAGGAGCTGGAGAAAAGGATAATCGGCGCTACAGAGCCTGCATGTGTGATCATGACGGTGAGATTTTTAAACTGCCTTAACAATTAATTTTATTAACACCGAGCTCGCCTCCTGGCATCGCATGGCCTACACAGGGATACGTGCTCTTCTTCTTCATCATCATCATCATCATCATCATCATCAATCTAGCGCCTTTTCCAACTGTTGATGTTCTAATGTAAGATAATGATGATGGTTGCCAGTTGCTGTCTATCTTACATAAGTGTACTGTTAAAAGTTTACTTTTCACATTCTACACTATGATTTTCAGATCTCTCTTTCTTTCTCTCTCACACACACACCAAAATATTCCTCTTGCAGGAGAAGGTAAACTTGAGGATTGAAGAAAATCATAATGTGGATATTCTAAGAGACATGTTGGTCCCATACCCTGTAGTGAAGCAAACTTCCCTTAGTTGACTCAGCACGCGGGAACAGGTACCTCACTCTATACATGGTAGGTGGAAGGTAAGGCATCAAGGGAGAGGACATAGGCACCACCCTTACTTAATGCTGGCCCCAAGAAAAGTAAGGTCTTTATCACCTTACTCCCTAACGACATGAAAAGGTCAGAGGACTACCTTTACCTTTACTAACAACTGTGCCGTAGAACAGTTAGATAATGTTATGATGAAGGTGACCACAGCTTTGATATGGGTAAAAACAATAACATAAACTGTCCAATACATAAAAGAGCTTCCTAATGAGTAACTGTAATTGTTCACCTATGCAAAATACTTCTTAAGGAGCTGAGACTGAACTGTGCTTGGTCGTCTAAATCTTTCTCTCTATATATATTTACATCATAATCTTGTCAGAATATTCATTTTGGTTTATTTCTGTCACTAAGAGTTCTACAGCTTTTGTGAATTTGATGTACATTATAAAAAAGACGGTTTAACGTCTGGGTTTGATCATACTTCAGTCACAAGAAACATTTTGGCTGGCACCCATTCATTTGTATTAAGCTCAGGTAAACGTTACTCCATGCCAACTTGTAAAAGTAACAGACACTTGAAATCATTTGTGCCATCTTCGGTCCAGCTGCTCAACCTCAGATGAAGTGTCAGTGGTGTGTGTGTGATGCTGTAGGTGCTCAAATGATTATTCTTGATGCAAGTTTGTTGTTTGTTTTATAGTATATATATAAAGTCATCATGAACGGAAAGCTGGAATATGCAGGTTCCAAAGATTTCAAAAACTGAATGTTGCAGGACAAAAAACAGAATATTACTTCTATGGCTGAAGCTAGTTTATAGCACATGTCAAAAGAAAAAAAAAGAACAACGAGAACAACTACAAAGATGAAACTTTCTTCTTCATAAGAAAATGGCTAATAAAATTGCGCCTCAAGTTCTTTCTTTCATTTATGAATCTGTGATAATATTAGTGAAAAGGACCTGTAGTTATGACTGCATGCCATGAAAACGTCCTTAAATGATCCTTATAACAGGTTTCCATCTCCTTAAATGATCCTCAGAAGGTACTTATTTTCAGTGTGGTCAGTCCCGTGTGAGCCCTACATATAGAATGGAGACTAGCATTGCCAATACTAAAGTAATAATCATTAACAATAGGAGAGCAGAGATCTTTATGAACGGGATATGGGAAGTACGTCTCGAAGAGGTAAGCAGTTTTAAGTACTTAGGAGCTACCTTCTCCAAAGACAGCAACCTGCCGAGAAGTATCTGCTTCATGATCTCGACAGCAGCAGCGGCGATGGCTAGGCTCGACAGGATCTGGCGAAGTCGTAATATTAGGTTTACTACGAAGTATAGTCTATACAAAGCCCATGTAGAGCTGATACTGACTGACGGATATGAAACGGAATCAATGATACGAAAATGATAATCCAGGCATTCTTTAGGAGGCTGTTCCTGATCTCGTACAGAGAACATAAAACCGATGACTTTGTACGAAACCCGTTACATTATAAATCTCAGTGGGTTTGTCCATGTAGCTCGCAACGATACCTTGTCAGAGTCTGTCCTTTAATGTACAATGGAGGGTGTTCAGCGTGCGGTGGCCAGGCAAGAACGTGAACGAGGGGACTGGTCGTCCTGTGCAGGATCTGCTCGCTGTGGCCCAAAATACGCGTAAGTGGAGGGCTTTGTCAGCTGCCGTGTATATCCAGACGCTCGCTCCAGCAACTGGTACGAGTCAAGGGATGAAAGACTGAGGACTGTAGGGAAAATATTTGGAAACAATGCAAAGCTCAGATGGCATTCCCCCATGTTACCTACATTAGTTAGCTAAGGTTAGTCTCGCGTATCGTGTTTCTCGGCCAGCTCATGCAGCACTCATTCTGTCTGTTACCAGCTTCTGCAGCCTGCAAGCGCTGCTGTCTGGAGGTCTTTGACAACAATACAAATGGTCCGTGTTTCCCTACGACCGAAACACTTAGACCTGGACAACTCTGCTACAACGGTGACTGCGATGAAGTGAGTCGTGCAAAGTGATTTTGTGTTGATTAATGATATCAATCTACGAAGATTGCCTTAAAAGAGCGTGAGATCGGAATCATTATTATGATTTTTTTTTTGTTGCTTTCAGAAGGAGAGTGTATTCCATCGGAAGGTTTTTTTACTGTCCGGCTATTCAAGTTCTTCAACAATTTGGATTTTGACACTCTTGGTACACGCCAGATTTTCTTCTTCGAAAATGTGAAAAACCTTCTATTGATATTTTTTTCAAATAATAGAAATTTTCTGTTCACGTGTTTAATTCTAAGTTTACTGTAAGACTTATGAAAAAGGAGTCATTAGACACTCAAATACTTATCCAGGTTACGACGCTTGTGTCTATAAAGGCTTAGCACATGGGTTGATCCCATTTAATGTCACATTTATTTTCTGCACAATCATCTGTCCTTCGTGGCTTCAGTTTCTCCCTTGTTTGTATGTGGAGGGTGTAACTGGGCAGTGATCGATCTTATCGCCATTTCTACGTGCCAGACACGTGATTGATTCCACTGATGTTGTGATATTGTGTCAACGTCAGCTGACCTTATGCAGTGTACCAAATGTCACTTATGTTGTAGTTCGTTTGTGTGTGTGTGTGTGTGTGTGAATTGCCCATGTGATTGATTAAATTGTGCTGTACTCTATTGTAATTCTCACTTTTTCGTATGCCTCCTTTCAAGTGTTTGCTGTATTCTGGATGCAGGCCAGTGAACTACTTGATGTTGTCTGAACATTTTGTTCCTTGGTCTGTTTAGTGTATCTACTTTCTATCAGGGACTGATTGTTATACCTTGCAAGTCCCCGAAGTCTTAACAGGGCTCAGTAACGTGGGTGTCCTGTTACAAACGTTTGCTATTAAAATATGATAACTGACATGGACCTGTATTCTTTTCTGCAAGTTCGCAGACCGGTGTTTCTTAAAACCATACTGAAGTGTTCTTGTTTTTTTTTAAACACAGATATGAATAGATACCTAAATAACATACTAACTCTGTAATTTGGAGCTCCTTACACAAAGTCGTTGATGAGATATTTACCTGAAGAGTGCTCGTTTTACACCTGGAATCATTTCCATGTGCCAAATCTCACTCCTGCGCTGGACAGCGGTGTCACGTTAGTTTTTAGTTAAGCCACTCGATGTGGTTTTTGTTTGTGATACACTCCAGTAAGATTCAATCAGACCAATTTCAGTTTCATTCTCCACAATAAAGCAATAGTTTTAGGGACACGAAATATTTTCTAGAGCCTTTAATGCATTAAATTATAATTATAAAAGTATAAAATATTTTTAAATGTACCTTGAGACCCCAAAAATCTAAATTATGCGATGAAGTGAAAATACTCGCCATTGATTTTACTTCTGTTTCTGCGAGAGATGATTAGATGCTGACAAAAAGTTTAGGAGAGAGGCTGAAAAAATAAAAAGAGCATTTTTCTAAACTCAGGTAGCTTTGAGTTGTCGATTGAGCAGTAGGAAAGAAGAAAATGAAGAGTCAAAACAGGAAGAAAAAGCCTCTCCTGTCGCTGGCCACCAGTTGCTACGAACGTGTCAGACATTGTACACGTATATCTTTTTGTTGCTTTTTCTTTAACGAAAAAAAACTTTCCTCGCTATTATCGTCATACTGTTACCTTGGGACTAATTAAAATCAGTTTTATTTCTGAAGACGTAGACTGTATATTTTTAAATGATAGTTTACATAGTAGAACTTCCTAGTTTAAAATTAATCTTGGATTGAAACTTTAAGAAGTAAATATTTGTGTAATCTTTTCAAAAGCGGAGACCATGAAGACTAACCTCGTCATGACTGTCGTGTTTCTGACAGCACTGTTCTGGATCCCAATCAGCTGCTGCATTTCCTGCATGGTAAGTTCTGATCCTATAAACATTCCAGCTTGTCTCACATCCAACAAATATAACAACATACTCGTAGTTGAGTTTCTTAGGCTTAGTTTTCCCTTTCACTCTCTTTTTTTATACAGAAACCATCAGCCATATTCTATTTTTCTCGTCTTATATATATAATTTTATTTTTATGCACACCACAACATTTCTTATATTAAGGTGTGTGTCTTAATACGCTCATAATAATCTTTATATTATCAATTTGGACTCATTGTGTTGTATGATCTTTTGCACAGGACAGGAAAAACAAAAAACCCGCACCTAAGAAACCGATGGTAATTGCGAAAATCTTAGTTTCATATTATCTTTTGGCTGGTCTTTGCGATAAATAAAAGAAGTATTACGAAAGACTCCCTAACGTCAATGTTAGACTGTATAATACAACAGTAAATGGAAGATACAATTAGAGCAAGACCATTTATCTTCCCGCTTTTAATGATTATTTCAATCTTTTCTTTAAACGTCTTCGTCTTCTGTAGCATGTATGAGGCAGGTAATATTTTGTTCTTTTAAGGCACGCAAAAAACCACCCACTAAAAAAATGTCTTCGTCCGTGGATCCCAAGTCTTATGAAATGAGGAATGTGAATCCGGCAGGATCTTCAGTCGATTAGGCAGGATCTTCAGTCGATCCGTCCGCACAACCGTAAGGTCCAACGCCTGCCAAACGCCAATGAAGGGATGTGGACAAGAATAAAATAAGTCCATCAGTACTGTAAGAAACAGTATTAACACGAAATATTTCAAAGTCTGGCCTAACACCGACAGACTAAATAAGACCTAAAATATTTTTGTCTTATCGGATGAAAGACTATTACTTTTTAAAATATCACAAGCACACACCGAAGAATATAACATTTCTTAAATTACATATTTAAGACTTGTTTCTATAACTTAACACTGTTTTAAAGAAGCAAATTAAATACAATGCTTTTAAACAAGCCGCTAGGAAACATGTACTGACAAGGCTGAAAGTAATCATCGAGTTTTATCTCAAAAAAAAAATTAGTTTTAAAGTTTAAAATTGTTTTTGTGCACAGCGTTTCTATGAAATGGATTATCTAAATAGGTTTAATGCCTTTCTTTTTATTAGTATTAGCTCGTTTCAGTTTGACTTGTTTCGTTGGACTGTATTTAAAAACAATTCTAGCTAGTGTTCGTACACATGGCGCTGGACACTGAACTATTTCAAAGTCAGAAGTATATCTATATCTATATATTCCCACAGACAGATAAGAAAACTACATTTTCAATAGCTTCAATAGCTCATTGTGATATATTTGAAATTCGTTATTTAGTAGTTAAGACGGATTTAAAATGTTTCTTTATTCAGAAAAGGAAATAAAACATTTTTAAAGGAAACGCAAATATTAAGATTTTTGTGTGTGGAAAAATGATCATCCTGCTAATAGTTAAGCGCAGTAACGGACAATGGAAGATTTTTTGACATTTTCTGACGTTGACATCTTGTAAAGTAAGTAAACTCAAACTGAGACATGAGCTGACGACACTCATTACTGAAATGAGCAGTTAACGAAACACTGACGTTAAAATAAAATATAGCTTGCAAAAGAATTCAGTAGCTTCCTGTTGGTTTTATGTCTGAGCAGACAGAGATAGGTGCCTCAGTAACATGTCCAAACCACCTTGCATGTATAGTCAGGCATAAGGACCGACATTTGCAGTCATCAACCGTCCACGATAAGAAGAAACGAGTTTGTTTCCCCAAAGTCTACATTTAGTATTAGTACGAAACTAAAACTCACAGCTCTGATTTTCCTTCACTAGATGACGTCATTTTTGGGACGTTTCTATCGAGCAGACGATGATGTATGTATATTTCCCAAACCCGGAGATCATGAAATTTAAACTGTGTGTGGAATTAAGTTTCTAGCATTTAATTAGTTGCCTGTAAATACAAGTTTTCTTTTTCTCTCTTACAGTGAATACAGATACTAAAATTATTGTGAACGACTCAACGACACGATTGCCGGTCAAAGATGGTTTGTTCTTTGAAACTTTTGATTTTACTTCAGTCCGTCGTTCTACACAAAGTGATTGCGATGGAAAAAGAAAATTACAAGTAGAAGAAAGTAAGTTGTGTGATTTGAAATACACACTAGTTGTCAAGTTATAACTTCACTGACACAAACACAGTTATTATTACAATCTAAGTCATTTTAATTAATGCTTTGATTTAAAATCTCTGGCCTAGGGTTCATGTCGCTGACCTCACTATTTCGAATAAATACACGGTTCAGTTGAAACAGATCTAAGTTTTACATCTTATAGCTATTGTTTGGATATCATTTGTTTTGCCCATGTTTAAAAGAACAAAAATGTTATGTTGACTCGTCACTCAAGGAGTTGCTAGAAAATGTTCAAAAGAAGAATCTGTAAATAATGAAATGATGTTTAATGTTATAAGGGGTAGGATAGGAGCAGACAATTCTTGTTTGATTCTATGCCTGCTCCTGTTACTACTCGCACACATAGAGGAGGGAATATGAGTAAACATCTTCTTTGATGAAATTGATTTGTAAAACAGATAATCTACACAAACAGCTGTTTCACTACGAGACCTTGAAGAAGTCGGATATTTCTCTGCACGTCCGCCACCATCGGGATGTTGACACTGGACACGTAACGGCCAGAACTTACGTCACGTTCTTCACACTAGGAATGTGAGAGACAAGTTACTAACATATATTTGTATTTGGAAAATATGTAACACATGCCAGGAAATTGTCACGCTGAGAAATATTATGATCAATGGAGAAAATGTGTGAAGTAGTTTTTAATAGTTACAAAGATCTATTTTGATGATGTAAATTAGCGTGTCTGTGAGTTATTAGCGACCTCTCTATGTGTGCAACGAACAAAAGCAGTTTATCTTTAATTATTGGCTAAATAAGAAAAAAATTAAGAAAATCTTTTAAGCCGAGAGATGAAAGCAATTCTGTTTTTCTCAGGAACTTCAGTATGGTTTTAAAGGCAGGCTCTCCTGTAGTGGCCCTGGACTTAGAGCCTATACTGTAGACAGGAACGGCAAGTATGAGCCCCTTCATGTAGACTCCAACGATTTCCTCACAGGACATTTACAAGGTTTGCTTTTTTTGTTGTATTTGTAAAACTGCCTTGAATCGTCTCTGAAACTAGTAGAGTAAATATTGTTTGGTTACAGTATACCACTATTGCATTACAAAACTCAAACACAGTAACTGTGTAAAATATCTGAATCTCGTTTGTTGGTTTTGTGTGATATTTTTTCCAGTTTGTATTTACTGCATTTTTTAATGCCCTCTTGTCGTTTCTTGCGATACTTTAGTTTCTTTGTTTGTGATATATGCCTTGAACCATATGGCTATCCCTCTTCAGAGGTGAGATGGATATAAACACTGAGTGGAGCATATGGAAATAAAGGATAAAAAGTTGCCCATTGTTACAATGCGTGAGAGATTCATGATTCGTGGGATATAGGAAATTATCTTACAAACAGAAACAGGTCGCATGAAATTTTTTAAACACTGAAGAATGATTTTCCCATTTTTTTTCTTCAGAGAATGAATCTATGCATGTGTATGCTCATTATGAGGAGGACGTTCTCTGCACAACAGTTTATTTCCCAAATGAAATTTACTTTACTGAGGTACTATTTGTAATAACTATTTGATGAAGAATGAAGTTTATAGTTGTAAATGACTAATCATTTGTTCTGTTGTTCATTTTGTTTTCTTGCATTCGCTTTTTAACCGAGAAATATTCCCACAAATATGATCAAAATCTTAAGTATAAAATTACATTTATTTACTTGTTCATTTGTTTTCACCAGCCGTCGTGGAGACACCTCCCTTCATCAAGTGGGTGGGATCTGATTAGCTTACAGGCTTTCTGATGTCAACTGGAATCATACGGGTCCTTTTTCCGATCCAATAACATTACTGTATGTAGCTTTCTATAACAATGATTAACAGAGATGATTAACAATGATTTGCCATAATTTAACTTTGGTGGAAAGATTCATTCGTTTTGAATTAATTTTCATGTATTTTTTGAGAAGATTACATCTACGTTTCTTATTCATAATGTATAAGTAATTGTTTTAACAAATTTATAATTAATTTATTAATAATGAAAAGATTCAATAGAAATGCTCTAGTGCGGCTTCGATTTGGAATTTCAGGCATTGTGTCACATACCTTCAGATAATCTGACGATAATCTGAGTAAGACACGAACTGTTGTGTCATATCAATTGAAAGAATGAATTACATTTCTATAATGCTGTTAACATCTAATAGATCTCTAAAATACATTCATTCCAAAAACGTGTTACAAATTAAATTTTAAATTTAAACAATCGATGCTGATGTCAACAGCAAATGAGATAAAATTGTGTAATATGCCAATCTTTTATATCTAAAGGCAAAGAGCAGAAATACTATCAAAGATTCCACACTAAAACATATTCTTCATCCACTATTGTGTATTATATATTTTCCCTGTAATATGTTGTTTATCAGTCTTTCTGAATAGGCTCAAGGGCCTTACAAATCAACTGTCCGTATTCGTATTAATAATAAACGGATGTAGAGAGCTACGATTGAAGGTCCTACAGATATAATCTGTTAAACTTCTGACGAACCATTCATCTTTGCTTACAGCCAACGACCGTCTTTCAGACGAGTCAGTTTCAAGCGACGAGCAGCATCAGAGATGTAAGTGATGACATCATAGTTTACTCGTAAACATTTTAGGCAGTAATTTCCATTTCTAAGCCAAATATTTCTCTACAAGAAGGAAAAGAGAACTAGGTCTTACTGAATATGCACGATTTTTCCGAATGTAATTTATTATCGGTGTAATCATAGTAGGAATCGAAGATAGTTATAATATATGAAGATAAGTTGCTAACCTAACAAACACAAACCATTGTGAAATTTATAACATTTTTTTAAGAATCAGGGCAATAGCAAAAAATACACCAGTTATTTACATAATCAAAACAATTAAGAGAATTACATAATTAATTTTCTGCAGTCAGCAGAATCAGACAAAAACGACAGAGATAATGGCTTCAATAAAAGGTGTTCCTTACGACTGGTTGCCGACTATTCGTTTTATAGCCAGTATGCCAAGTCTAGTGCTTCTGAAGCTATAAAGATAATGGTAAGTAAATTGAACACTCTGGTTGTTGATTGCACGGATTAGGCTGATACACATGGTGGTGATACTGTTGTAAATGTGGTACGAACAATTTTAACTGTCCTTTGAATTCTGTCGTCGTTTCGTTCATGAAGCTTTTCTTTAAAACTTCTACTGAAACAAGGTACTGTTCTTAATACAAACCATTCAGTTTAATACAAAACCTTTCAAATTTCAGAGAAGGCACTTGAATGCATGAGTAAAAAAGAAAAGTGAAATAGCTAAACATTTAATCGAATTTTGTCTGGATTTATGGAAGAACAGAAGCACTAGTGTATATTTTGTCTCGTAAAAGCCGCTTGAAAAACGCATTTCACGGTCCAAGTCATTATAATGCAGTGCAACACAGCTATAAGCTGGCAATCTACATAGGACTTAAAAGTGTAGTTTTAAATGATGTGTATTTTTATGTGAATGTAAGGAAATGCTCGCACATTGATATATAAAACATAAAATATTGTCGCAGGTGAGCTCTATTGAAGAGGCGAACCGAATATACACCCATACAGAGTGGAAAATAGCGGATAGCCTTGGCTGGGGCTTTGTGATCAAACAGGTTTAAATGACATAATTTTCTGCACTTTCGTATCTATCCGCAGTTTCTTTATGGGTCTTTAAAATCCTCTGTTGTAGATGATGCCAAAGAGTTGTCTGGGGTCATATTTTTTTTTTAGAAATAAACATTTATTCTCCATTAACACATTAAATGACAAAATCATCCAAATCATATTCCTTGAAATATAACAAACATACATAACAATATCACAAACATTAAATAGTGCCAGACATTTTTGTCCCCGACAATTTATGAGTCATTTCAATATACTATTCCTCATATAATATTCTTCATTTACCCATTAATCATATAGCATATTCTATGTTTAAGCTATTCACTCCATTGCACTATACCATATATAACAATATAAAAGACATATAAGGTAGTGTATGTCAACATGTATAAAAGTCTCGTCACTGCTTAAGTTTTGGTCAATAAGTTGAATAAAAGGAAGCCAATGTTTTACAACTTTTTCTTCTTTCATTTCCAGACGTGCATTAAAAATTTCAATTTTATATCTATGTTGCAGTATCTGAATGAATGGTTTCAACTGAGGTGTGGTTTTTTTGAATCTGCAAGCGTATATGTATGATTTAGCAAGCAGTAAGATTAAATCCAGTACATCATCTGTCTTAAAGTTATTGCTGCAACCAAATAAAACCAGGTGTTCGCTTAAAATCATCCTTGTCATAATCCCACATTTGTTTGACACATAATTTTGAAAGTTTTGCCAGAAATCTTGAACCCATTAACATTTCCAAAAAATATGTTGAATGTTTTCTTTTTCACATCTACAATAGTCACAAAAATCATCCTTCTCTAGACCCATATTAAATAAAGCTATTTTTTGTCCCCAGTATTCAGTGCAGGACTCTGATTTGGAGCCATTTTAATTTAATCTCTTTAATCTTGGCTACTTTCCTGAATATAATATGCCAATCAACATTTCTATTTAGTCTTGTGTCTCCATTTGGGGTCATATTTTGATCAGAAAGGTCAAATAGAGATGGAATCAATCGACTAGCTCAGAAGTATTCATCCTTGTCTTCTTTGAGCAAAGCACATTTATATGCTATCTAATCTTGTGCCACATATTTTCACCTGTTTTATAAGACTAAACACAGTTCTACACTCAGTCGTATCTGTCGCTAAACACTAATAAAACCTGTATTATGTTTCAGGTTCTGGTTCACACGGAATACTCAACCGGGCCAAGCAGAGGACCATTCAGCTATAATTATGAAGTGGATCATTGGAATACATCAGATAAACTTGATGTAAGTATATCTGAACTACGTAACCTTTCAAGTACTTCTATCATTCGTGATTCGTTTCTGTGTGATTCGTTTTCTTTTATCTACCGAAATATTACGATTTCAGCAAATATGGAGCTGACAAACATCTGTTTGCAGTCTACATTTAGGTACAGAGATGTAGAAACTAGTAGGACAGATGTCTCTAATCCTAATTTTTCTTCTGCTTCTTTTACATGTATGATCTAGACCCTATAAACAGGATGAGACAAAGACAAAAGCTGCCTTCTCAAATTTAGAAATTTACATTTTGATGAAAGGACAATAAGACCGTAAGAAGCTGGTAGAATGGCTGACTTTTGAAATAGTAAGGTCTGTATGTCTTAAGTATGCAGACAGACTGGTATACGGTAGTGTGCTTAGCTGTTTGGAGGATGGAGTGAAAAGGGAACATCGGAGTAACAAAGCAGAAAAATTGTGGAAAATGTCAGGTAGTTTATACATGTATGACTGATGGTGGCAGTAGAATAGATTCTATTGACATGACAGGACATTCTCAACTGGACGTGTTTTAGTAACGCATCCTGACACTAACTGACAAGACACAACACACAGACTTTGTTTACGCTTTGAAATGTGTTTCATGTGTGATTTTTTAACATCGTTTGTCTCCATATTTCTATCAGGCTTTCAGTCGTCACAGGGACATCATGCAGTTCTGCGCAGCGCACTTGTTTACACACACTCTTTTCATGAACAGTCGTGGGAGTCTTGGCTTAGCATACCTAGGCAATCAGTTTGGGGCTGGAGGAATATGTTCAAGACGTGAGTACCAGTGTGTATAACAGAGCAGTACCGAGTGCCAGTGTGCGCCATTTGTGTGCATGTGATCACGTGCTTGCGTTCTGCGTGAGCAGACGTAGTGTTGAGTGGTTCTGCCACCTGGACTTACATAAATGTTAATGCTGTTGTTGCTTAGCTAATGATAATCCACATTAGTTTATATTGCTTCCTTAGAAACAGTTCGCTTGTTTTAGGACACTGTAATAATTGTAAAGCTTGACAGAAATCTGCAGTAAGCACGATGAGAGAAAACCGTTTGAAATTACATACTGTGCTTCTTTTTTGTTTTCATTGTTTTAGTCTTCTTTCATTACTACTTAAACGGAGTGCTTATAATTGCTAATACAGTTCTTATGTTAAGAGTTATTTCTGTTAACACAAAGAGTGACACGGAAGCGTTTAACACAAGTAAATTAAAAGCTCTTTATTTGTTATTTACAGCAATGGATGACATGTATACTAGAACGGGCTGGACGACTTCTGTGTACGGTGACAATTATACTATTCTTGGGATACTTCATAAGTTGATCACAGCTCACGGTAATGCTAACTGTCGGTAGATAATACTTCTAGTGAAAGACAATAATGTGGGTGTCAGTAGACGAACTAAATTACTCAAGGAAAATAATGACATCGACAATCTCACTCACTCCCTTCTACCTATCTATACTTATATTTACAGGTATATAAATACACGAATACTATGATAAATACACTGTTGTACACTTGTATGACAACATGATAGAGATTGCAGTCGAGTCGTTTTGGTAGACTATGTACTGTCACTTATAGTCAGATCTGTGACAGAACAGAAAATGAAATATCAAATCAAATCAAATCAAATCAGACTTTATTGTCTGTAGAGGAGACCCAAGACAGAAATTTTTCTTTTGCTCCCATGGGCAGGATACATACTCATACAGATATTTAACACACACAGTTAGGAGTAAAGATACATCATCATGGTAGTTTTGATCTCCGTCAAATGGTCAATGAAATTTCAAAGCTTTATATTTCTGTTTCTTAAAGAAAATGCGTTGGCATTGCAGATTGCAACGAAATGTCTGAACTGCATTTTCTACATCCTCCTAGTAATTTGTCAGCTGATACTACTATCTGTTCATTCCCTGTAGGCAAACAACATTACAAATTGTCATCTATGTCATCTATTGGCCTTTGACAGAAATCCCTGCATTTCATTAATTATTTAGATTGAGCGCAGAGAGCTCGTCTTGTTTGTTTGGAAGGGAGCACACATTCAACAAGGTGATGGCTGATGATGGATGTCAGCACCCTCTTCTCTTCAGTCTGTGTGTGATTCCTCCTGAGTCCTTGTGCCTTTATTTTGGATGGTGATGGCTGCCGGCACGAAGTACCTCTGGTAGGAGGTGACTATACCAGTCAGCGATGTTAAATGAGAGGATGCTCTTAATAGACCTATAGTCTCCAGCACCTCAGAGCTGACATTGAAGAGTCTCCACAGAAGGTACAACCGTTGCTGGGCCTTTTTGTACACTTGGTTCACGTGATCATTAAAGGAGAGCCTCCCGTCGATCACTGTACCAAGGTACCTGAATACAACAGCTCTCTGCACCTGCTGTCCCTTGATTTGGATTGGTATGGAGAGAGGGGTTGTGCCATCTCTTTCTTAGTATGCTCTTCCAAAGGCCATCTCCTCCGTTTTTTCAACGTTCAGCTCCAGAAAGCTGCGGTCAAACCACTCCTCCAGTTCCCCCACGCAGGCCAGGTACTGTGACAGGGACTACTCGTCTTTCAGGCCGCCCACAAGGGCATATTTCACAAGTTTGAGAATAGCACTATTAATAGTAATCTCATTTGTATATACAGAGAACAGGATGGGGGAAAGCACACATCCCTGAGGGGTACCCGTGTTGAGGATGTATGAGAGTCAAGGGAGAGCTGGAAAAGTCTGGTAAAAACACCACTTAGCTGACTAGCACATTCTTTGAGTACCTTGCCTCTCACTTGGTCAGGTCCAGGGGCTTTACGCGGGTTCACATAAGAGAGAATTCTGACAACATCTCCCTCACAGATTGTGACAGTGGCTGCCGACAGTGAAGAACAAATATTTGCTGCTTCATTGCTGAAGTGTCTCACATCAAACTGCGCATCGATCAAACCCTAGGGGTTCGGCGAGTCGTTCTCAGGGATTCGGCGGAGCCTCCGTGATGGGGATCAAGACACACCCGCAATTCGTGATGACACTAAAGAAGGGTTCGGTGAATGTGCGTATGAAACTTGTGGGTTCGGTACCTCAAACAAGGTTAAGAACCACTGTCATAATACATAGTGTTGGTGGCTTTTCACGTTTAAGGAGCTGTCTGTATGTGGGTAGCAGATGAACAATGTTGTGGTCCGATCTGCCCAGTGGCGGCCGGCACTTTGAAACATAAGCGGCCGGCACATTACCGAAACAGCTGTCTAGAGTTCTGTCGAGGCGGGTGGGACACGTGACGTATTGATGGAGACAGGGGAGCAGCTTACTGACATCACAGCGGTTGAAGTCACCGAGCGAAAATAAGGGCTGATCAACTGATCTTGTTGTCGCTCGATTATATGTGTCTGCAATGTGCTCAGCTGCGAGGTTGAAGTCAGGGCCGGGCACATAGACGAGGACCACAGTGATTTGGCCGAATTCACGAGGTAAATAATGCGGCCTGTAGGACACTGTCAGTATCTCATACTAGTCTGTTCTGTGTGTAGTTCTGTGTGTAGTTCGTGGCCCATTTCTCATTTGCAAGCATACACAAGCCTCTCCCTACATGCGTATTTGTCGCTTGTGCATTCCTGTCAAATCGAATCGTTGTGTCTCCTTCTAGTCCGAATGTCTCCTCATGTGTTAACCATATCTCTGTGAAGCAGAAGAGGTGATGATGATGATGATGTAGTTTTATAGCGCGCTAGTATCCGCATCACAAAGATGCGCTCAATGCGCGGTGATCCCAGCAGCCACCAAACTGCAGGTCAAATGAAAACTTCAAAAAAGTTTAAACAAGTGAGTCTTAAGATTTTTCTTGAAAGATCCAAAACTATCAGACTCCTTGGTCGAGAGGGGAAGCGAGTTCCACAAAAGCGGGGCTACATTGGAGAAGGATCTGAAACCCGCAGTCTTCTTGTTAGCATTCCCTGACTGAACACTCGGTCGTTCAAGTCTGAAGTGTGCTGCTGAACGAAGGTTCCGCTGGGGTTGGTAACAGCGAATGAGTTCTTGCAGATAGACAGGCGCAAGGTGATGAAGACAGCTGTAAACTATGACAGAAGATCTTTATTGGCGCCTACATCAGAGAAATACATCATCGTAACAGGCAGCCAGGATCACCTCACATAACAATAAATACATATTCGAATTTTTTCAGTTTAAAACAATTTTGCTGCAAGTGTGAGATTATAAAGTATATTTTAAAGATGCTAATCTCCTTAAGGTAGTCTTCGACAACTGTGTAGGCGACATGGATACGGGTTTTAAAATTATCTGCTGGACTCAGGTCTACTTGCTTCACCACCCTGAGAGGTCACAGCGTCGGTAGTCCCCATCAAATTTAATGAGCGCAGTTCTTCCTGTTTGTTGTGAAGGGAGCGCACATTCGACAGGGTGATGGTTGGCAATTGATGTCGGCACCCTCTTCTCTTCAGTCTGTGTTTGATTTCTCCTCTAGATCCTCTCAGTTTCTTTTTTCTGTTCCCGCCCTTTGTCGGAATGTCACTTGAATTCAAATCAGGGGCCTGTGTGGTCTTCTGCGCAGCGATAGCAGAAATTTTCGATTGTAAATCAGCATGACATCAGCCATGCTAACCGATCGAAGTTTGAAAACACCTTTAGTTATAGTCGGATCTGTGGAAGAATGTAAACAAATGCAAAAACAAATTAGACTAGAATACTCGCATCAAAGCGCTGACAACGTCGTGCGACACGTCGCACAGACAACTACCACATTTAATTCATAACAAAATCTCTCTTCAAAGAAGATTCGTGTGATTCTGATGCAGTTTTTAAAGCTGTCCCTACGGGAACTATGACAGAAGATAACAGTTGTATTGAAGCAATGACAGAAAGAAATGACAGTCCCGATGATAATAGTTGGACCAATGCTCCAATCACTATAGAAGAAGTGAAACGTGCTATTTAATTAACTTATTGAAGACATCTAGGCTAGAGGGCAGTTTGACCCACTGGGACTGATAATTTTTCCCTTTTCCAAAAATTAAAAAAAAATAACTAAAGGAGATAGAAGAATAATTCAAACTGATAATGATAGATAAAAATGTGTAGAAAAGGAATACTCTACCCGAAAATTGCTTGAGAGCTCACTTTTATAATTGTAATCCATACAGAATCGGGTAGATGAAGTAAAGTTTTTCAAGTTTTTCAAGCAAGTGTTTACACAGGTTGTCATCTCACAAGAAGTTAGACTGATAGAAACAGAGTTTGATGTTTGAAAACAAAGACAAAATGCACACACGTTGTTGTCCATAGAATTTCGGAAATGATTCCAGACCTCTGAAAAAATCGTTGAACAAGTCCCACATTTTTTGTATATTGTCTCGTCATTTTTGCTAGTGGAAAGTAACGTGTACTCTGGGAAATTAACGTAATTTTCGTTCAAACAGGCTTCCCTCCCTTTCAAAGGGACGTAACTAATCAATTTTTTTTAACTAAACAAGCGCTCGAAAAAAATGTTCATGCAACGGTAATGACAATTTGTTAAACGAAAGTTGTCTGAACGGAACGGTTAACAGAATCCGCTTCGTGCACAAGAATCACATGAATCTATGAAGGCTGTATATACTGTTGTTTTTTTTTTTATCACAGACATTGTAGTGCTCGAAGCCTTCTTGAATCCGCCTTGCTCTTCCCCAACCGGATTATTTAATTCCATCCACCTGTTAATCCTTCTATTTAGAATAGAACTATAGACTTTACTACGAGCATTCTCTATAGCAGGGGTGGGCAATGAATTTTCCCAAGGGGCCGCATGAGAAACTGGCCGGACTAATATAGTTAACTCAGTTTTACCCAATACTGTATATAAAGTATATATATATGCTGGTGGACGGGCCAGCGGGCGGGCCGGTCAGAGACAGCCTTTGCCCAGGTCTGCTCTATAGTTGTCTGGCAGATTAGTATCGTCTTTAATGTAGTGAGTAAATAATAGCTTCTGTTTATTCACTTTGAAAGAGACTATAGTGAAACAAGTAATTCAAGTAGGCAACTAAAAAAGAAGTTATGTTAGTTAAATGCTGTAAAATATACACCAATCGTGTCATAAGAGCCTGCTGCGCTTTTCTGAAGTAGGTATTGTTTTTGGCATATTCTATATAAACAGGTATTAATAGGAAACTTGTAGGCGCGTGTTCGAGTAAGAACTGATTTAACAATGTGTCTTGAGTCCTCGTGGTGCCAAACAATCCGATGCTGCAGCCCAATACTATTTTCAATATTTATAAATGAGCTGAAAGTAACATCAGGAATAAGGGACGGCATAGTATTCAACTTTCCCCCGATCTTATGCAACTATATATTTTACTTTTCGCTAGTGCTGTTACCGTGTTTTCTGACACGACTGGTAGGTTTACAAAACCACTTAAATAAATATTGTGAACAGTAAGTTCAAATATTTGGAACTTGAGGTACAATTTGATAAATTGAATATAGTGCTCTATAGAATATAGTGATCTATATGGTTTTTTTTCAAAATATCAAGAGTGGTTTTTGGAAAAGAAAAGCTAGGCATTGTCGACACTTAATGAAGTGATTGCTAGGTGTCACCCCACGAACCGCATGCAAATGCCCTAGTTACTGACGAGTGTAGACGGTATCCTCTCTCTCTCTATGTGTATATACCCTAATACAAAATGAATTAGCGACTGGGCACAAATAGTGCAGCTCCCCTAAAATCGTTTACCTAGAAAAGCACTTGAAAACATCTCTTGTTTATTAAGGTATGAGAAATTGCCATAAGAGCTGTACTATAAATACAGGAGATCTGTGCTAATAATTATTAAGTTTTGTAACCCCTTTATCTGGGACGAGCAAAACTGGGACAATAAACAATATTATTCACTTATACAAACTGCTCGCACACTTAGAAACATTGATGTTTAGCTTATAGAATTTCAGCAAATATGTCACGAGAACTTTAGTCAAAACGAGCTCTAAAAGGAGACACTATATTATGCTAACTCAAAGAAGTTTATTAACTCATTGGTAGTCTTCTTTCAGTCCAATATTGCCATTTCATTACATTTTATGTGTTTTAGTAAATAAAAAATGTTTTCATTATATTATAATTTAAATTTCGTACAGGTTTTTTGTGGTCGATCTCCTTTCTGTTATTAAGGACACATTACAATTTGTGATAGAGTGTACATCATGAAAATTTTCTCTGTTCATGCTGACGCCTCCTTCTACCCTTCTACTGGATTTGCGACTGTCAAGAGCTTGGTGAGCAATATGATGCATGACACAAACAAACTGGAATGATGTGATAGCGAAAAATTATAGTCTTATGCTAAAACATAATGTGGTATACGTGTTTTGTTAATCTTGAGTAGTAGAAAGCATGATCTCGTAAAGCGTGATTACATTGACATCTGACAAAAAATTATGAACTTTCTTTTTGGCGAGGTTCATATTGACCTTTGAAGAGAACGTCGTCTTTAAAAGTTCTTTTAAAGCTTCAGGCTTAATATAAAAAGCTGAATCGCTGTCGATCATTTTGGACATTGTCGTTTTAGTCATGTCTGGGTTGGTGGCAGGAGGTCGATATGACTGGGGCGAGATGGGTTGTGGCTGACCTACTGTCTCTGCTTTCTCTTTGTTTTCCAGATAAAATCACCCTATTGTGCTTAATTAATGACCTTTTGCAGAAATTACGTTCTTGTAAAAAATATGATTTTTGTGAAGGATCGTTTGTGCACTGTTGTAACTTTTTTGCATAAAAGACGCTTAAATTATAAATAATGCATTTGATGCGTTGTCTACCAGTTTACACGTATGGATGGAGTGCTATTTCCTGGAAAGTGAATGCCCTTACAAATCTTTAACATAACAATGGCGAAATATGACAAAGAAAATCATTATGATAAGGATTTCATAATTATTTTTTCCAACAATTAAATAAATGAACCTCAATTTCCAGGTGTTGGAAGTCAGGGTTCGTGGAATGAAAGTAGACAGGTTGAGTTTCCCTCCGTTGAAGACCTTCCTAGTTATGATTTGATTTTGGTTTTACTGTAGTATTTAGGTAAGTATAGTGCTCTGAGTGAGTACAGTCCTACAACAATACGAGTGGTAACATTTCTACTTACTGCTGAGACAGGGCACAACTGGGGTTCTCCACACGATCCAGAAGGCGAATGTTCTCCTAGCGACCAAGAAGGTGGTCGCTACATCATGTACCCGTCCGCACCACCACAAATCCAGATCAACAGCATGGTACGTATATAGGTTATGTTTATGTCTGTTTTAATGTGTTATTATTGGTTATATATTTTGTAGTTCACCAGTGAGCTGACTAGACGTCATATCCACTTATTAAATGTGGTTTGTGCCCAAAACCTCCTATTACCAAGAAATTGCTTTATTTAAATGTTGCTGACATAACTAATAAATAAATAACCCCATGCAGCGCTTGATTTAGCAGCACAAGTAAATGGGAAATATCTGGGTTCCCTGTTATTAAGTATGAGTAGGGGCATATGCCTTTTCCACTAGAGAGCCAGATCAACAGAGTAAAATAGCTGTTACCGGGTTTCATGCCTTTTTCTATCTCTAAATGTTATACGAGCAAAATTGCTCTGACTCCACCATATATCAACTGTGATAACGTGACAGCTAATGGAAACAGCAAGAATGGTGAAGAAAAGTGAAGGAAATTCCTCGAGGAGGCGTGGTTACGAGGAAAACGGAAAATACGTTGAGTACACACGAAATATGTGGCTATGTTCACCAAAGTTTTTAAAGGATGGTTATACATAAATGAAGAAATTTTGGTTACTTATATTTAAAGGGACTTAAAGGCTGAACGTCGTGTTCTTCTCACTCCTCTGGTTTCCATCCCATATAGGAATAAAGGGAAATGAAGAGGCTGATAATTTTGCTAAGTTTTCAACAAGACAGTCACCCACCTAGGCATAACTATTTCACAACCGTGAGAAGAATGGCCATAAAACCATCAATAAAAATAAGGTTTCAAGAGACTGATGTCCCTCTCCTAACTGGATGGAGAAAACTAGCTCTTTACCGTTTTTGTTTTGTTTTTTTTTTTTTTGTCAATGGATCTGTTCGCTTTTTAACGTATTTAACCGATCTGTGATATTTGTTGTGTCGTTCTCATCTGTTCTGGATTGTTCCTCATTGCTTGTGCTGCATCGTTTCATCCAATCAATATTTTCATTCACCGACGGATTCTGTGTACTGTTCTTCGCTTCCATCTTGTTTTAGGTTTTTGACTTAACAGGATTATAAAACTTCTTTATTGACACTTACACTTTTTCGACGTTTGAAACCATGTAAACCATGCTGCTTTTGATTGTTTGATTGACGGACCATGCGGGTTGCTACTTGTGAAGTTTAGATCTTTGATATCTGCGCCTTATTGATATCGTCTGGTATAAGATATTTATCCTGTTTACTCCTTCACAATCACAACAAGCACAAGCCGTCACCTTGCCAACCTACACTGCCCTTGAATTTCTTGAGGGATGGAGAAGCACAGCGTGTCCACTGTTTGCCTTGAATCTTCGACTCAGGTTCGAAGTGATGAACCAAGGTTTCATCTTGAGTTACTGATCTGCAGTGGAAATTCTCATGATGACAATGTCATGGAAATAACCTGACGTTGGTGGATTCCATTGTTAATGACTGTGGAGCGGGTGGCGAAGTCACTATCATGCCTTACCTGTGATGCCTACATGGAGATTACCTTCAGTAGCAACGCCTTGTGGACAACATGTGGCTTGTGCTAAATCAGTTTATTAAACCTTTTGTACACGAGCACTACCGCAGCACACTAAATTCCCCGCAGCACTGTGTCACAAACCTGCTGCGCTATACTTTTCTTTATGGTTTTTTTTTTAAGCTAGGAAGGGGATAGGGAAAAATAATTGGCTGGGGGAGGTTGAAAGACACCAATTACTGCGGCTGTCAGTGTCAACAGCCTGAGGCCGGCGCGCCAAACAGGGATGGCCGGCGGTCACATGACATACAGTTTACATTGACATTGCGCTAGGCGCCCCCTATATAAAACAAGCTTTTAGAATATGTTCCAGTCATTTTAACAAGTGTAATGAAAGCCCCCACAAAATTTCAAAATCATCATCGCTAGTAATATCAGTAAGTACCGATCATCTTTAGTACACATTACGTAATAGCTTCATCATTTCTCTGTTCATGCTTGTTATTTTCCCTAAAAGACCTGACAACAAGGATGCCGCCGCTCAGATAGCAGACAGCTACAACAAGGCCTTCCATAGATCAACTGACCAGGCTGTATTTATAGGGGTTTTTTTTTCGGAGCTCCCAACAAAGAAAAATTTCTGTCTCTTGCGACTATAGACAATAAAGATATCTTGTATCTTGTATCTTGTAAAAGACCATTACAGAGAGAAACATGATCTCCACTAAATCACCTAAGGTCTTGTCCATCATTAAATTTGCTCTTTATCCTCCTACCAGATTCAAGTTACTAGAAGTAAATAAAAATATGATATATGCATCGAGCCAGCTGAAGCAATTTCCAGCATACCAGCAGAAAAGACAAACATGCCTACATGTAAAGACAGACACTGGCTATTAAAATTTATATCTGCTTAGTGAACAGATTACAATGAGAATTGTGGCTAAAGCATGATAATGTAAACACTTTTCTGTCAATAGTAATCCTATTAATACTGTTACTTTTTATCCTCTCACTTGCTTAATGAGAAATAACTATAGAAGAAACATTTCTCTATTAATCATCTGCAAAGGACTACAGCTTGCAAATCATCGAGTGCAATCTAATTTAAGTACCTATTACGACAGTTTTTCTTTTCTGCTTTCACTTGTACAAAACACACCCACAATCCGCATTATATACACTTCATCAAAAAACTAATTCATGACCATAATATTGTGTTTTCACTTATGTTAGCTTAGTTCTCTAACTGTAAGGTCTACATAACCTTCAGACAACTCTTTATTTATCTAATCTTTTTTACGGATAAAATTATTACATTCGACATTTTGCGTTTTATTCGCTGTTTTGTGATGGTGCAATCGACGGCAAGATCAAACATAGAAGCACTCGACATCCTTACTGCACCACACCTTCCTCGTTTCCTACTACACAGATAAGCCACCCGCCACTTAGTTTTGGGCTCATATACCACATATGTGTTCATTAGCATAGCAATTTGTATGTTGCATGTGATATTTTAATGTTTGTATGTTGTATGTCCTGTAAAAATCAAAACTGTGGCATTAGTTCAGTAATTTGTGTTTCCTTGCTCTGATATTTTTAATGACTAAAAATGTGCCTGTTATCAAAAGTTTTGAAATGAAGACATTAGAATTGCACGATATCATTGTAATAATAATTGTTGATTAATTGAATGCAGTATTTAGTATTTACTTAAATATTATTTGATTTCTTCAGACCATAATCTGTGTTTAGGTTCAAAACCCTTTTCTAAAACCGGTTCCCAGTCACTTAATCCCCAGACACTTCATCCCCGACACTTCATCCCCGACACTTCATCCCTAAACTAAATCCTTAACTATAAAAATTATGAAGTCAGAGAAAAATTTAATTGAAATTCAAATTCAAATCATGCTATTAACTTCAACGTCATTTGAACATCTACAACATTAGTTAAAGTTCATATAAGCTAGTAAATTTAATGTTCTTCAACAATATGATATGAAAATTGTTCTTGAGTGTCGGGGATGAAGTGTCGGGGATGAAATGTCTGGGGATGAAATGGCTGGGGATTAAAAGTCTAGGGGATGAAGTGTCGGGGATGAAGTGTCAGGGATGAAGTGTCTGGGGATTAAGTGACTGGACACCTCTAAAACCTATATCTTTTTATGTTTTAGCTCTTTGATTATAGTATTTTCGATAAAGGCGTAAAATCTTTCAAGTTTTGTTAAAATCTGATCTGTATGTTTTAGTTGCAATATGTTTTTACAAATTTTCAGCGCTTTTCGCCATGCAGCATAGACTCTATTTCCCCTATGCTGAGTTGGGTAAGCCAGCGATGCTTTATAGGTAAGCTGTTAAAACGAGCATATTATTATCTGTTTGTTTGAAGCACACTCTTTGATGACTGTTCTCTTGTCTAGTAAATAGAGTCTATAAATTTTGAATGAAAGAAAACTTTCGTTGAAACAACGGCGTACAAACATTACACCAGGCTCGGTGCTACCAGGAATTTGTGCAGATTGTACTAGATAGTATACCTTATCTCATGGCTCCTAAGTACTTGATGATGATGATGATGATGATGATGATGATGATGATGATGATGATGATGATGATGATGATGATGATGATGTCAATTTATAATGCGCAGGTATCCATTCAGAAGAATGCTCATTGAGTAGGAAAAAAAAGCTTCAAGCTGCTTACTGTACCCCAATCACGTAGATTTCTGCTTTGTCGTATCCACTGAACATAACTTTGTTCTTTTCAGTGTTGGTTTCTATTCCATATCCGTTCGAACTGTCTGTCAGTCTGTTGGTAAGGTCTTGCTTCTTTGTTAGAACAGGTTCAGGTCGTTAGCAAAGCGCAGGTTGCAGATCGACTTTCCACCAGTTGAAACACTAGCTGCATTTATTTAAATTGAGTGAACGGTTAAATCAAAGAAAAGCTGAAGGATTGGAAAGATAACATTCTTTTACGTTTATAAAAGGGTAGACAGACATTTATTTTGCAAATGTTATCTAACTCTTGCGGTAGCTGAAGCAGAATGACTCCCTAAGGGCCTAAATCAAGAGTGATAAGCTATGAGATGTTCAATACATCGCTGTAGATACCAGCATTTGAAAGGATTTAAGTTACGCTTTAAAATCGACAAATACTCGACAGAAGAAAACAACAATAAGTGAGTAGCAATGATTCTTGCTAACTGCATGTTTCAGAAAGTGCTCAAGACGAAATTCATTGCGGCAATGGAGTCGTTGATATTAGAGAAGAATGCGATGCAGGAGCAGACGGTCTGGAGGGCAAAGACAAATGCTGCAGCAGCATCTGTCTGCTCAGAGAAAACGCTCGCTGCAGGCAAGTTGTTTGTGAAGTGCTTGCATTTCCCATTTCCAAAACACCGATATCGTACCAGCATCCTTTATCTTTTTATGAAAGCCAGATAATAAAAGTACGAGTGCAAAATGTAATATGCAGTATAGTTCTTCATTTTTTCTTGACGTTTCTAGTGATTTCAACAGCAAGTGTTGCCGAAACTGCACTACTGCTCCAGCGGGAACCGAATGTAAAACAGACCCCGACAATCAGTGTCTAGAAAGTTCAAAGTGCGAGTATCCTTTTTTAATTTGCTATTTTTAGTTGTTTTTTTTTTGTTGCTTCATAAGTGAAGTAGGAGCAATGTTTGCTTATTAAGGCCAACTGAGTTTTAATTAACAAGTAAATCATGAAAATAATTTTATTATGAAGTATCGACATTTTGTGTGTGTGACAGTTTACTTTTTTCCCTTTATGGAGGTACACGTCAGTCTATTGGTAAGGTCTTGCAGTTCTCTGTGAGTACCTGTTAACAGATGTATACCATATGTAGGCCTTTCACCAATGGAAATGGAAGTTTGATGGTAGTGGAGGGTGTAACGCAGGATGTTGTGCGAGAAGATATTGAACAGCACCGGGTGGGAAGCGAGATCCTTGACGCACGCCTACTGTAGGCAAAGTGACCTATAAGTGCTGTTCAACGTCATCTTGAAGAACATTCTGCAAGAAAACTCTCCATGACTTTAAACGGTTTAGACCTACAAATAGATCTCATAGTAAGTAGTAACAATGACATTACAACAGAAACGCACGAAAGGTAAGGTTTTGTAAGTGACAGAAAACAAAAGAAGAATAAAAATATTAAAATATATATAATTAAGTATAAATAGAAGATTTCACAGAACCTGTTGAATCAATTATAAATCTCTCTCCAATAGTATATAATAAGCATTATGACAAAGAGCTTGGTAAACTACTTTCTTCGTTTTAAGACCTTAACGTGATCAGTGCTTCAGATTTCGTTGTCCCCTTCTTTCCCTGTACCAATGGCGCCGCTTGCCAAGACACATATTAAAACCTAGGCTATTAGTTGTGTTATGTATATAAGACTACAAACAAGTTGGGGATTGTATCAATTCCAACCTGGTAATCTATTAAATCACCTTACCTCAAAACAGACGTCCTTAAAACAGGATTTGCGCAGCAACGTTCGAAACGGAATTATGAGAGCGTGTAGGCAGAGGTCAAGAAGCAAACAAATTGAGAGAATGACAAACAATCAATAAACAATGTCACTGTCAAAGATTCTGCATTACAACCTGTGGCAAAGCAAAATCGTGGGCAGCGATTTCGACTGTTTCTCTCAAAATTTTATTATTAAGGAGCTAAAACATATTAAGTAGCTAAACAGTCAACATCTAAAGCTTTTTATGACCTTAACCTCTTAACCTCTTAGTAAATTCTTACTCATTTTCTCTTGTCAATGATCGTACAAAAAATATTACTATAAGGCGTTAAGAAAGCTATTCTAAAGTGTCCTTCTTGTTCGAAACGATTCAATCACTCGTTCACAAGTCACTGAATTAATGCCTGTGGTTTGTCATATGACAAGCTGTAGTACAGTGGGGACGATGCTAGACAGGAGTAGCGGCGTGGCCTTCATACACAACAAGGTCGCCAGAGACTCATCAGCTGTACACACCGTATCCAACAGGCTGATCTTCATGTCTCTGCTCAGCCCACAATAAACAATTGTCGAAGTATTAATGCCTAACTTCACGCGTGGAATTCACGAAATGAAGAGTTTACCCAAACAACACAAGTTGTGAAGGGAGTTCCGTAAAGGACATCCTCGTTGTACTCGTGACTGGAAGCCAGGTCCGCCAGACGCCTACCAGCAATAGGTAGAGGAGTTGCAAATGTAAGCAACGGACGATAGCGGTACCAGAGTCCCTTGAATTTGAGCAGAGACAGCGACTCACCTAGCCAACACCTTACATCCACGACAAGAAAGCGATCACGCAGTCATCAGAAGACGGATAGGTTCATAACTCAAATCGAATTATCTGCTGTCGAGACTATTCAAATCCAGTATCAACAAGGTTAAGACAAGTACGTGTAGTGCGCTGATAAGGTATCGACCATGACCCTGTTCTAAGGAACCTGAAGGTAAGAGGGAAGCAACTCTCAAACAACCATCACCTCCACCCCTGTGTTCGCTTTAGTCTGAGAAACTGCAAGACTCAAACGTTGCTAGAAGTTTTCAAGACCACAGTTAAAATGGAAAAATTTGCCGCGCGCGAAAACTGTAGAATGTGGATGTCGGACAGGAGGAAGCCTGGCTCACTGGAAACATAAAAGAAAATAGTCCAGGAGCTTTTGAAGAGAGATAATGAAAGCCTAGATCGACCATCTGCGGAGACCAATAACTTACCCCTATCACAGCAAATCAGTGCTAGACTATACATAAGTGCCAGAACCATAAGCCTTTCAGCTATCCAAGCAAAGTCATGCTGAATGTTATATTGTACAGAACAGAATCAGCACCACTACAGAAACTGCTAGCTGTAGAATCAGTGCGGCTTCAAATAGAAAGCTTCACTTTCGTACTCACAGTAGGCGTACATCAAGGAATGTACTCTATATCACCATAAGGAGCTGTTAATATCTTTTTCGGAGAATATCAATCTCGAAACCCTCTCCACACATCATAAGTTCCATTCCCATAGATATGTACATAGGCATATGGAATGGAGATGAAAGGAGCGAATCTATGGTCAGTGGCTGCGGCAAAGCAGAAATCTTTATGTAACCCTGAAATCTGCAACATATTGAAGACAAAAAGAAGTTTCAGATAACTTGGAGTCACCCTGTCCAAAGATGGCAGCTAATTATCTGCATCGTGATCTCAACAGCACCAGCAGTAGTAGCTAAGCTAGATAGGACTGCTGACTATCGTCCACAGTAGAGTGGTAGGTCCTGTCAGCTACCGCGTCTATGCATGTGCTCCCCACACAACAGACACCGGTCAAAGGACGACTGACTGATGTTGTATCATGGAAAGGGATAGTCAGCTTTATATCAGTGTGATATGAGACCTCATATCGAGTCAAGCACAAGAAGAAAAGTAACGAACAAGTAACAAATGAATGGTGAAGCGAGCAGCAAACACCCGGAGGATAGAAGAGTAGAAGTAAGGATGATGCTGACGATAAAAATTAGGGTGACTTATTATCGAATTAATAAAAGTAATGGTCATTGTGACTTTTATGTAGATTGATTTACTGTGCATATGAAAACGGATTATCCAGGAAGTCCAACTTGATCATTTTGGGATTTTTTTCTTGTGTCAGTCGTGTGTGTTTTAGAGGCAAGTGTATTTCCCCATGTGAAGTGCTTGAAGAACAACGGGTCAGGAGGACCTACGAACCATGCCAGTGCCAAGATGGTGAGGCTGTAAATTGTGCAAACAAGTTCTTTTGCCACTCACTGATGCTATTAGTATTGCGATCTAAATATACTACTGTTCTATTAAATGTGATTATTTTAGTATTTAATTTACACTACTGTCCCATTAAAAATAGAATCATTTAGTATTAATTTGTAACAGAGTGGTAGCGGTTGCATGATGTGAGTAGTAAACGTTCTACACACACTCAAGCAGATGTAGGAAGAAAGCTGGCAGATGTATTTTGCTGAAGTGGTCTGAACGAAAATACCCACAGCTGCACTCCTCTACAAGTAGGTTACAGGGTGGAGTCGTGGGCGGAAGCTGTCTTTCCTTTGTTCTGTAGTGTCGCTACTGATCATGTCTCCAGCACGTCTCGTGTCAGGCTCCGCCTTTATGTACACCTCGCAGGGCTAAACTTCTCGTGATTCTCATGTAGGTCCACTTTAGTCAGCACCTTTAATTGTAGTCAATCCTCACAGAGCACACTTGCTGGTGCTGCATTGCATCTTCTGCCTATAGTAACTTTAATTCACCGCAGGGTAATCGCCAACTACTCTTTACATTTTTCTTTGCGATGTTAGGAAGGAATGGGTTAGCTAGAGAATAGCAATTTTCAAATCAGTTTTATAAGACTGCCTAATGATTGCCAAGTGAATAGTCTGTCAGTATAGTACAGGTATATGAAAGCACGTTGTAAAAGTATTCCCAGGGGCTCTTGGAATGATACTAAGATCTCCGATATTTACCAAATGGGATTATATGATAATGACAGTTCACAATAAAACTCTATCAAACGAAAAGTGACATAACGTAGCACGAATAACAGTAAAATATAAATCGTAACAACCCGCTAATAAATCCTTGAATATACAATCATATGACGTTCTCCGATGATGGAATTTCCCTGAAAGGGCTTTAATATTAAGCAGATAACAAATTTTTTATGGGGCAATTTGTTGATAGGAGTCAAGATTGTAATTGGTAGGTCATAAGAATTTTAATTGATACTAAGGCGACTGGTGCCGGCACTTCGCCAACAAATTTTTATTTCTTATGTTGTCTGTCATTTCAACACAGATATTAATGCCTGCAAATACGCTGTAAGAGTCTTTGGCAACAATCGTATACCAACTGCAACGTCTCTTGGCTTTGG